>NW_022884373.1:1265552-1898328 GCF_011952205.1 Bombus bifarius
CGGAAAAATTGCAGAAACTCCTAAAGTCGAAAACTTGCAGAAATTCTACTTGCAAAGGTAAAAAGTTGCAAAAATAACGTCTCCGAAGTGGAAGAGTTACAGAATGACAGAACCTCCCTGAAATGTTTTATATTTTAATAAAAACGCTATATGAATACCCAATACAAAATGTAAAATAAAGAATGTTCAGAGAAATGGTTAATACCATACCACGTTTTTCCATAAACTCAAAACGTCGGAAACTGGAATATACAAGAGAAGCAAAGGAAGAACGCCTGAAAGAAAACATTGGAAACCACCGTAAAACGCGGTACCAGGGGCGAATGTGTGGTTCATCAGACGAATCCTCGTTTAAGCTACGCTCGCTAGTGAATATCAGCGAGGGAACGTAGACAAGGGTAGGTTGCATCGTTGTACAAACGTCGCCATGTGGCTTTCGCAGCACCCTAACGAGCAAAAGTCCCCCCTAACGAGCCAAAGCCTCCCCCACCCCTTGAGAGCAGCCTGGGGCCTAACCCAGGGCTGTTTCACGACCGACGTGACTCACGAATTTTACGAATCGAATCGGAACCAAGGAACCGGGTCATCGTACCATCCAGACTCGGTTTTGCTCTTCGACGAGACATTACTACGTTATGCTATATACCACGGAAATTCTAGGGAGACTCAAAAGCAAAAAAAACACCCTATACACGATGACGATGATGATGATGATGATGATGATAATAATAATAACAATAATAGCAACAACATTAATAATAATAATAATAATAACAACAACAATACCACACCGTGGTGCACACAGTAATTTTCACAGGAAAATTACTCATCCCGACGACACAAGCAGAAATAAATTTGCACGTGTAAAATTCAAAAATTAATCTACGTACCACGTACCCTTGTGGCAAATTGTCCACAGCAAGCTTACACATTAATGGGAAAAAAAGGAGATATCACGTGTTTGCAGAAATATTTTCTGTTCCATTTAATCCATGGTATTATGTATAGACACTATAGCATTGTTTTTTTATAGTTAATTAATTAGAATATGGTATGATGGTAGATGGAATGATGGATATAGGCACTGTAGTATTGTTTTTTTTTTTATAGTTAGTTAATTAGAATATGGTATGATGTTAGGAACGTATTATATCTATGGAGTATCGTAATATGTATAATTAATTAGAAATAGTATGGATATAGTAATAATGGTGTTATACTGTGTCCGTAAAAGATTATGTCTGTAATTAATTGATAATAATGAGGATACACTGTATCCATGGAGTGGTAAGGATGAATTATGTTTGAAGAATATTATAGTGATGTTTGAAGAATACACATTACAGAATGTAGCAGTTGATTAGAAATATTATGAACACGTTATGATATTTATGTAATATTCATTGCATTAACTAGAGATTTTATCGATACAGTAATAGCGATAGTGCCTTCTATGAGATATTATAATATCTATTAGGTTGTCCGAAAAATGTCTTTCTTTCGCAAACGCGTCTCCCACAACAATGAACCTTCGTACAAACGTGAAACCAAGTCTGTAGAACGTCGCGGTGTTCATCTCAACAGAACGAAATGGATCATACGCAATTCGACAAAATAATATAAAACAAAAAACGTTGCGCGTCCACTACTTCCTCACAAAACGAAAGAAACCCTTCGGATAATCTCATACAATTGATCGAAAATATATTTGATAGCAATTTTTATGCAACTTGTTCCACGATTTGATTCGATGTAAGATCGAAATGAAGCGGAACGAAAATACCATGAAGCATGAAAACAATTCGTATCTTATAATCAGACTAAAAAAACTGACCGAAATAACCAAAGGTGGCTCTAGGGTCCGTTTTCTGCATTGGCCGATCTCGAATGCCGACGCGGTAGGACAATGCCTGGCAGGACAATGGAAAATGACCGAGGCGAGGGCTTTTAGGGCTTCTTGCCGTCACATCTCACCCGTACAATGTACATCGATTGCATTATACGCTCGATCATCGATCAACGACCCTGATATATTCGTTCTTTAGTCACGTTTTATAAGGTTAATTCACGGAGAAGGACCTAGTGTGGTGGCATCTTAGAGGCTGAAAGATTTGATGGTTGGACGTCGTTCGAATGAACAAAAATGGCAGTAACTGTTGATTCGTATCCAAAATAATACAATTATGGTTGTACTAACTTCAATTTTCTACGTCGAACAATCCAATCTCGCATTGTTCAATTTCCATAATACTTCACAATCTCGTTACAACAACATTTTAGCGATCACAGCACACGTTTATTCCGAACACCAATATTCCCCTTCAAAGTTTCAAAGAGAAATCTCCTAACGACATAATCCTTCGATTATTCTAAAGAACATCAACCTTCTAAGGATCAGATAAGATTACAATCGACTAACATGTGGCTATTACTAAAGTTGCAAGCGCACAGAGCAAGAAAGAGAGAGAGAGAGACGGATACAGCAGCGTAAAGTTTACCATGAAATAACGATAGCTCAGGGAAATCTGATTCGTTGGTCGTCGATGTAACAGCGTGAACCATCGATGGGATTTCATTGTGGACCAAGTTCGACTGGATCTTGTGCTGAACAGTGAGCGTACAAGTGCTACAGGTTACGGCCTTGCGAAACGGCCAATGAACGGAACTGTAGGGACATCGTTCTTCCGTGTCCATTTCCAACATCCCTTCCGGCCCGATTTCTACGTTTCTTTCGCGTAAAAACTACTTCACGTTCGAATAAAAGCATTCCAGCTTTACGATATGGGGGAATTTTTGCCGTACCTATGTTTTTGTTTTGTTATCTTTAGGCCCTTTGGAAAAAGGATTAAATAACAATGTTCACTGAAATATCATTTTCTTTTTTGGTATAAATTTCTAAATAATATTATTTAAATATAATCTTCTACTAAATAATATACCTTATTGCAAATATAATCTGTTGCTAAATACAATTATTCTTTCTTATTGTCAATAACGATATTTATATTATTTGCAATATTAGTAAAAGATTAAATAATGTAAAACGCTTGATATGTTATCAATCGGAAGATGAAACGATTGTAAATATTGTATGGAGTAATGTATCTACTTTACCTAACAATGGCAATTTGTATAAGTTTCAATCGAAAAAAGAAATTATCTAGTCAAAAGCACAAAACCTATAGAATATTGAGGAATAGATAAGTTCACGACCTTCCAGTTCACTGACCTGACTACTTCGATATACTCTGCGGGCCATTTTCATGAAAAAGTTATCTTCAACGATAAAAACCACCTACGTATGTTTAACGTACACCGTAGTTCTACAATAATTCTTAACGAACTAACATAAAATAAACGTAAACATTATATTTACAGCGAAATCCATGTCTAAATTTTTCCTAACACATGCTGAAAGCGTTTCACAGGAACAGCTTGAACCAACCTAACTGCGTATCATATAACGTATCTAATTTCAGTGTTTTTAAAGCAATATCGAATAAATTACACACGACGATAAGAAAAAATAAAAAGAATGCTTATTCTCCTTTCGAAGAATTAGAAACGAAGCAAATTTAAACTAAGCTATGTATCATGTAACGTGTCTAAATTTAGTATTAAATATTCATGAATTATTTATTAGAAATATCAAATGAAGTACATTGACATAAGAATAATAAAAGTAACGTTTACGCGTAAATTTTCACTTCGAAAAATTACGGATGAAGCAAACAAATCGAACATATCGGTGGATTTATCGGCACCAACGAGATTTTCAGTCAGTAACGCATTGCTTCCGTACAATGCAGTAATACCTTTAAGTAATAATACACGTAACATTGCGTAAATAAAGGGCTTTATTAATTTCAGCGAATTATAGGAGCGCATGTGTGCGTGAATCTGATTCGAACGAGTCACAAGAGCAAAAGGATCGAAACTTTCGTTTGGACGATGACTGGGGAACCAACCAGGGGCTTTTCATTGTTTACACGCAATAATTAACTAAAATGAATTCAATTAATACCCGCGATCCCGTCCCGTCGTAAATCAACACATGTGTACCGTCATTAATTTTTCCATCGACGATACGTTCATGTCGTCCTCAGCCCCGTTTGCAATTAAGGACCATGAACAAATATGACGAGTCCATTTTTATTGATTTCTTATTTTTACGTTATTTAATAATCAAAAAGAGGCACGTTTTTTTTTATATGAAATATCGTATTTACGAATACAGAACGATTAACGAACAAGATTACCAGTGTTGTAAGATCAAGTTTAGTCGAGAGAAAACGCTTGGAGAGAATTTGAAAGATGAGAAGGAGTTCGAATTTTTAAATCGAAGATCGCAGGAGGAAGGCATGATAGGCATATTTTTGTTCATTTTCTAATTATGATGTTATCTTATCATCGAACAAGATGATTTCAATAGAACATAATCGAAAACCAATACCTGTTATGTCTAACGATGTCTGTCTTAATTAAGTCTTTATTGCGTGTCTATTAAGACATTCTTATTAATTTAGAGATTAATAAGAAAGATATAGAGAGATGTCTTATTAAAAGTAGGCAGTGAGTGTAAGTTTTAAAGACCAAGTATATATTTATACGTAACAGTATAATTATTGACAAACAATATTTTATAGCGAGTAATATATATTTCCAAAACATTAAAGAATATGACAAAAATATGCTTAAATTCAAAACGGAATGAAAACTACTCTACTGTAATACTATGTGCGTGACCGACGATATACTGAATATAAAAAAAAGTAGAAGACCTAAGTTACCATGTTCTTCTCCTGTAGTCCTTAATCACTTTTTTTATAAAAGGCAGAGATATGACGTCACGTTTTAGCTATTAATTACCCATTCGTTAAGAATATATTTGTTCGATGATAAATCTCAATGAAACATACGCGTAATGTTTTTGATATTTTTCAACCGTCGATAGGTTCAACGAAGGGCTTCGTTCACCACGGCACCAATGTTGCTACAGTCGCCCGAACGATAGTCGAGAGTCTTTGCGAAAAGCAAGCAAAAAAAAAAAAAAAACAATGTATACAGGCCTGATGGTGTTGGCAAAGTTTCGAATTACTCGTCAACATCGGACAGAATATTTCTGGTCTCACGTTTTTGCGCCTCGTGGTCCGATACCTCGTCCACCGTGCGAGACGAGAGGATAAACAACGGTCCGACCGATTATGGTGCGAGAGAAAAAAAAACATGGTACAGTTGCTCACGGAAGTATTTGAACACCTACCATAAGAAATTTTTATATATCGTATATTATGTGGAATATACATATATAATGAGTAGATTATCGGTTTTAGTGCAAATTTATATTTTTGTGAATATAATTAAAAAAAAGTAGAACCCCGATGGAAAATTGGTTTAGCTACCAAGTATTATAGAAAGCACTTTGAACGTTATATATATCTTTCCACATTACATATGTGAATTTTGTGCAATCTCGCGCTATCAAATTTTATAATTTTTATTTTTATTATAAATTCAAAATTCATTTATTATAAATTTTTATAATAAATATATAGCCTAATAACGAGACACGGTTGTCATGATTATATTGGTAAAATTTGAATGCAGTCTGGAAATACATACAGTAAGGGACAAAAGTATTCGCACAGTTGGGATGTAGAAATAAAAGAATCAATATTGCCTATATTATTAAATACATGTTGTCACGCATTATTTGAAAACATTAATAATAACGTCAATATTTCTGTACATTTATTACACAATTATATCGTTTATATAAACGTCTGTTACAACATACAATTACAGTGTATATTTATTATTTGTATAAATATTTCAATGTGTTTAATAATATAGAAAATATTATTCCTTTTTATTTCTACATTTCAACTGTACGAATATTTTTTGTCTTTCGCTGTATACAGAAGCTCTGCAAACATATATTTAATCAAAATTAATGCACAACAAAAATAGTCATCTTAAACGCATAATGAGCGTTAAAAACAATCCCACTTAGCACCGAAATTTATTGATATAATGGATAATTGATTGTTTAAACACTTTCGATATCTCTGCAAAATATATACTTGTATTAATTTTCATATAATTTCTATATATATTCAAATTCGTTTAATGTTTGATGTTTTATTTTCAAATTTGTTTAAACGCTAAATGTAATCATGATAATCGCCTTTCATTATAGTGCTGATAAATTTCAAAATGTTTCATATAACGCACATACCTAAAGTATTTATAAAAAAATTCCTACAAGTGTTCGTATACTTTCATAGCCACTATAATGATCGGCCATATACGAGTGTGCAGAAGAATTCCTGTCCTGTCCTGTCGTAACGTAGGCTATCGAAGAGAACGAGACACCTCGCCACCCGTGATACAGTAAAAGTTTCGAAATAATAGATTCGCGGCACGCACCGCGTAGGGGCGTGTAATATCCCGTGATTTACCCTATTATGTAATTACGCCAGGTAAAAATGTCTTATAAGGCACCGCGCCTTCCGAGAAACAATTTACAACGAACTATTAACGTTAACACTCGTACCACCCGTCTTGGGTCTTTTCGAATCCCAAAATCAATTTTTTATCGATTTATTTCCTGTTTTAATTCGTTAGAAAGCTAAAGATGGTATTCGACGAAATTATTATATGGATGTGTTGCATTCATATAATAATAAACTATGTATATATATAGTAATAAATTAATTAAAATAATATTTTAAAAAGAGACGTGTATTTTTCTCTTTCTTTTTTTTTTCTTATATTCCAATGACCAATTAATTAATACAAAACACGAATTTTCTATGAAAGAAGTAAAAACGAATGAAAAATGACCGAAATCGATAATATTATTTCAAAATGTCACTAACTAAACGATAAACGTATCTATTTTCGATGAAGCTATTCCCAATTTTAGTACGCTACTGTGTCTCTTGTTCATAAAGATCAGAAAATACGTGTCTCTAATGTTAATACCTAAAAAACAAAAATTATTTTCTAAAATCTAAAAAACATCTAGTTCTGCAAGAGTTAACATATTGGAAACAGATACTAAGCAAGTCACTAGTATGCAATGGACCTATAAATAAGCAATTTGCTTCGACTACAAATAAGAAAGTATCACTTGCAGGTACCTACGAAAATTCGAGTATTATCCTCGAATTTTTATACTTTAATCTTGCTCGTTTTACGAAACAGACCAAATTTCTAATAATTTCATAGAATGTTCTATATGAAATTGAAACGAGAAAGCACGCATATAGTGGTAACCAGACTGCGGAAGTTTATGCAAATTCATAGTTTTATCAACACGATGTAAAAAATGAGATCTAAATAAAGATTTGTTTTACCTACTAAATATTATAATATGTGCATTACTCTGGATATTTTATATATTTTTCATACTAAATGCATCCTGAAAATTTTTCTATTTTCAAATATTCCCTAATTGCATAAACATGCTAGCCCGTTATAACAATTTATCCATATTTTGCACAAATTTGAGATACTCTTTAACATTATAAGAGTACAATTGGATCGACAATAACAAGTTTAAATTGTCCTAGTATCGGAGCAAAACCGAGTTTTGTCCACACGAGCACGCCACGACGAAACGAGTAAACAAATTCGTGCAATTGGTAATGGAGCGTAAACAACCGCTGCCTGAGTCGCGTCGTGCGGCGTCTGTTTAGGATTTGAACGTACACAAACTGGAGGATACATGTCATGTAAGAACGCGACACATCGATTATATGACGCATTCAAGTACATATTCAGGATAGAAATTCCATAAGTGGAAGTATTTCTAAGAAACAGACTCGTTCTATGAAAACACAAGACAAACACAAAAGTGAAGGACAGAGGCGCAGCACGTTTCTTTTTAAAACTAGTTGTAACGTACGTTCAACGAATTTGTTAGATTTATTTTATTTTATTTCATTATATTAGCGGTGTAATCAGAATACAATGTTATGAAATAATTTGCTGGCTTAGATACTGTCTACAGTACCACTTATAACGTGCTAAGTACTCAGATAAAATATCCTTTTAAAATAAATGTTGTTGAGTGATGACAAGATACGAAGGAAAAGGGGATCGAACGATCGTCGAAGGAGTGACAGAAGGGAGAAACAAGGCTACGAAAGCAAGTACTCACCTCGGTAGCGGCGTTGCATCCCGCGAGAACGACGGCCGTACTGATCAGGATCCAGTATATCCTCGGTTGCATCTTTTCCTTTGTAATTGCCGCTGGGCCCGTTCAAGAGCCCCCTGACCGATCACCGCGTCGGTTCTACGAAACCAAACGAAAAAAATTACGCGTACGTCCCAGCCAGGAAGAAACCACCAAAAATCCACCGGAGCAACAACGCGACACACACCACACTGATCGATGAACCGCGAGACACTGAGGGCGCGTCGATCGGTCACTTCCACCGCCGAGCTGCCGCCATTTTGAAATGAACGCAAGCGCGACCTAGTGGTTGATATGGGAAGTCTCTCTTCGGCGATTTTACGACGATGCGCGAAGTATTTGAATTTTAAACCAGTTTAAATTCGTTTGTAGTAACTAAGTAGGAGTTTTAATAGAGGAAAAATAAAATGTGCGGTGCTAGGTAAGTTGATTAGTGTCTAAATGTTATGTTATCTAATAAATTCGTATTTTTATATAGGATATGATATTTAGTTAATGATGTGTGTAATCTTTTTCTAGATATGGAAGGCTGAAAAGCATAATGATATCAGCCATTGATAGTTATCAGAAAATATGTTTCTGTGTTTATCGTTATAAGGAATGTATTGCTTTTTCACATTATGGAAATGCATCGCGATAGAGAAAAAAGTTATTGTTTAATTACGAAACTAACGAGATGACACTTTTAAGAATTAAAGTTAAAAATGCAAATTGCAAAAATGTTGACTTACACTGTTATAATTTTCAACCTGCCATATTGTTCTTTGCAAGTGAGGTGAGTTAGCTTTTTGTTCTTTTATTGAAAAGTTTCGATATGTGTATCTTTATATTCTTTCAATTACTTAATGGTTACTTGAATACTATTCGTATTACTTATGATATGTTCGTTCACTGCGTTTAATATACATAACATTTTTATAATATAACACTAAAAACTAGACAAACTTATTACTCAACTTAACACATAGATAGTTAAAAATTAGAAATAAAATAGAATTAACAAAGATGGTAAAAATTTTTTCGTCCCTCGTGTTTAGCTAAACTGGCATAAGGAGTAAAGAATATTGATGGAGACGAAAAAATAATGAGCGGGAAAATTGTACAAGAACGCCATAATGGTGAGTTCCATCTTTAAACGAGTTCGTATTCGTTTCACATAGTGGTAATAATTCATAAAATAAAGATTCAAGAAAGAACTACCGTATTTGTCAACCAACCATTTTTTAATCATAAGATATAAAGATTTAAGCCTGCATTAAACTTTCTTGCTTCTTGAATATGTATTTTCAACATTAATAAGTATCATTAGTAACTAATTACAATGTGTTTCACATTTTCGGAGAGAACTATCACAATAAAGCTATTTCTTATCGCTAGCCGATAAATCTTTCTCGAGACCTTTTAAAAATCGAAGATTTTCATTGATGGTACGATTATATTCTTCAATTTTATTACGCATTGATGTCACCTCGTCTTGCATGCATTTCACTTCCTCTTGCATTTTTTGTTTTAACATTTCTAACAATTCTTTATCCTGGGAAGTAAGCAAACAAACATTTCTTGATCGTGATTACTTTATATACTGAAAATTATTACCTGTCTGTAATAATATTCAGCTTCGTATGCAATATCGTTGTTCGAAGTTTTGTTTTTATTAGAATCACTGTATCTCCTTGTGAAATATCTGGAACTATTGAAACTGTCGTATGATTCCGATAAAATTGATATAACCAATAAAAATAATCGAGATGGTTTAATACACAAAATTTTTAAATGTCATACTTACCAGCTTTCAGGCGATAATCTTTGTAAAATATATCGAAACATTGTCTTCAATAATTTATAATATCATCAATTTTCCGAAAAAAATTCTTTCATAAATTGAAACAGAAATTTTGCGACTTTCTGTCACGAACAATGAAACATTTGAATGCAAACGTTATCGAAATATGATCGATATAATCGTATTGATATTAATGTTTCTTGAGACATATAAATAAGAGCTTTTACACAAGTACAAGAAAATAATTATTAGTTTAGAGCTTTTATTCAATATATATATATGTGTATATATTATTCTATATTATATTTGTGTATAATATTTAAAAAAAAGTACTGACATAAATGTCTACTATAATTGCTATTAGTAATAATATAACAGTTACATCATTAGAAAGAGCAGCATCATTCTTAGAAAGTATGCAGATATATTGATGTAAGATGAATTAGTTTATTTATCATCCATATCTGTGATTCTTTTTTTGTGACGGTTTATGGCTTCTTGATGGCGTTTGATTTGTTCCTCATGGAAAGAGATCTCATCGTGAAGGTCCTCTTTCAGCTTTTGAATTTGTTGCTTTTGCTAGAATCAAAATATTGATATTTCTAAGCAAATCATTATAGATTATGATATATGGAAACACAATGGAATAAAATCTTCTAGCAACTTTATGAACACCATAAGAATTCAATTAGTGCAGAGAAATGGGAGTAACAAACCAGATTATAGAAATATTGATCTTCATGAGCTGCTTCCATTTTTCCAAAAGCTCCACCAGCATCACGGATGCTTCCACCACTACCACCTCCTTTACCAGCTCCAGATCCACGTTCACCAATCATTTTTACTTGGCTGTAATAATCGAATGATTGAATCTTAATTAGTCTCCTAATGATTGTTGGTGCTAAAAAAAGCTGTGACATAGCAGCAAGTGTTAAAAATACACATTGTCCATTTATATCAGCAATACAAATAAACAGCTGAATAAAGAACATCGATTCAAACCATTCTACGCTTCAATCACAAATACTATAAATAAAAATAAATACAGAACAATGAAAACAATATTACAAAAATATTATAAACAATATTTTATAAGAACACAACCTATTACAGACTATTACATAAGTTAAGTACATATACCAAAAAGTCAATAATTCTCTACAAACTTATATAGTTTACAAAAAACATATATCTTAATTAACTGAACGAAAGATTTATTTCGATTATTGCAGATACATTTAAAAAAAGAGTTAAAATGCAACGTACGTTGCCTTTAACTACGTTGTGTGCAAATACTATAAAGAAGCCGGGGTCTATTTAATCTACGCAGAGAAAGAAAATCTACATAATTAACATTAACCATCCCTATGGAAAACATTCTTTTGTACCTCAATGAAGCCATATTTCGAGAAAACGTAGTAATAACTCGCTGCATTGTTCTCTGTTAAAATTTCAAAGTATAGCAAGTGGTGAAGATTCTAGTAGAAACCATACACTACTGCGAAGTGGAACACCACGTCGTGCAGATTCGGTAGAATTTCCGCGAGATGGCTGTCGTGACTCTTATTTGGCGGCAATATTAATTCAGTTTTTCCATAGAATTAAGTAATTTATCTATTTTATCATAATCGTCAACGTAAAAATACAAATTGCCGATGCAGGCGATAGATGTATTGTCCAGGATCATCTGCAACCTATCGTTTTCTGACGTGTATTCGATGAAACGATCCATATCCTCTTCGCTTCTCCTCGCTTTTTCGATTACCTCCCATATGTCCATGAACAAGATCGATGGAGGATTTTTGCTTGATTCTCTAGGACTCAGAGTCCAACTAATTTGGATTGTTATTTGTTATTTTTGTGGAGAAATGTTTATTGTATGGAACACAGATGCTTTGAGGTATCTCAATTTTTACGTGTTTTATATGAGAATGGCAAACAAATCTTTATTTCATTATCTCGTGTATTTTCGTGATAATGCAGATTAACGCATTTTAAAATAACAAAGTTGTATTTCTCAGTATAGATAAAGTTAGGTTATGTGTTACAGTTGCGTATTAGTCTGATGTAAGAGTTAGTGAAAAAGATACTTGTTTTTGTGTTTGTATAAGAGTATACAATATTCTTTAACTAAATCCGAATTTTATTTTTATAATCATCGTCAGTAGATGAAATTATGGTTTTAAACGCTAGAGATCTTTGAGTATGATCTTTGTATCAAATACACATATACGTAGAATATAATCTCTGACTCAACAAAGCTAATTTAGACTTAAAACTTATTTTACTTTAAAATGGAGATATGTATCTACATTACATATACGCGTGAATTTAAATACAAATGAAATATATTTTCACTTGAAACCCTCCAATATCAAAAACACGCTCGATAACGTGTAATCGTCTTCCACACGCTCAATCGATCGTCATCGTTTCTAATCAAATCCATAAAACAAGTAAAACTCGACAAACGATTAACCGTCTTAGCAAACTTATGTATCCCTACTCTGTCCTGTTCTTTCATTCTCCTTCATTAATCAATGAAAACAGAGCGCCTGTTTCTTCCGGGGATCAGTTCTGTGTCGTCTCTCGTCTCTTTAAACACACAGTGGTCGAATTCGAACACATCTTCGTCTGATTTTGACTTTATAACTGGCGTCGAAGTTTCTAATGGAAATTGATTGCTCGTTTGGTAGGCGACTTAATGAATCTCAACCGAATTCCACGATAGAGAAACGCACGCCTGTCAACTCACGTCGCGATTAGGTGACGTTTCGCTCGTTCATTTGTTTAAACGCTGGTTTAACACAGTCAGTTGTTTTACCGACGTCTACGCGAATATTATGTAAAGACTGATTGCCACGCGTCAAGTTCTCTTTTATTTTTAGCGATTCTTTCGATCATCAGATTCCATCGGTGGGTTTCCTCGTTTTTTGGGAACCTTTTCAATAACTACGTTTTATCGATTTTATAGAAACTCGAAGGTTTATGATTGTTGATTATTAGCTTCGTATATTTTTCTCTTTTAGCATTTACGAGATATTTTTCGGGTCCTATTAACATCACCGACACAGATATCAACGACACTGTTTCTCGATAATAATAACAGTTTTGGTAATTTGTAAGTGGACATGTGTTAGATTTAAATATTTTAATATTTTATCTTTTCTTATTATTTAATTGTTTATTTTTCATTTCTTTCTATAGTTTGTATGTATATGTTCATGTCAAGGGGATAACAGTTTCGGTAATTTGTGAAGTGTTCATATTTTATCATAGTGTTCATATATGGTCGAATTAATTAATTTGTTGCCACTAATTTAACACTAATTTATTTCCAATAAAAATCTATATTCCGCATAAGTAAATTCTATCTGCTCAAGAATATAATCGGAAAAAGGACGTGGATCAAAATAAGCTAGTAAACATTCTTTTGAGCAAAACAGTCCTAATAAATCGAGTTTCATCGCATTGTAGATTTCCAAATATCCAATAAACGCGAATATAGTGGCCAAATATCATGGATCCAAAAGAAGCTAAAGTATTCCACATTACGAAACTTAACATTCGATAAGTCTAATAAATTACACGAATACCGGTAGATCGTAAACGAGACCAAAATATCTCACAGAGATCGTTACAACTAGCCAACCTCTAAATCACGCTACAGAATCCGCAATCTTCAAAGATTTCCTCTTTCAACCCCCATCCACGATTTGTGCGATTGGAAGATTTACGACGCGCAGCGTCCAATGCGAAAAAATGCCTAAAAATGAAAAAATTCCTACGACTAAATTCTCTTAGAGGACCTTGAAATCTTGAAAAATTGTTTATTCCACCCCCCTTTTCAACACGATTTCGAGAGCCGTTAAAACAGGTCGAATGACATAACAAACGAATTATCGCCTGTACTATACTAAAAGAATTAATGATTAAGAATTAATGATTCGCGTTCGTGGAATTACCCAGCGCGGTTGTACGTTCAGTTAAATCGGAACTAAGGGATGACTAAACGTCAGCCATTTTGGCACGGTACTAGCTAGGCGCTCGATATTAACAAATCCTCGATTCCCAGCCGGGATGAAAGCGGCGAACGAGAAACAGAGACCGAGACGAGGTGAGCCAGGAACGAATAGGGGATGGATAGAAAGGGCAAGGGAGATGGGGATGATAGAGGGTGGAAGAGAGTTCCGCGCAACGCAAACATTGTTTCGTTTCATTTCGCGATCCGTCGCGGAATCATATTGCGCCGATTCCAATATTTCCATCGTTTTATTGCGATTGCGGTCGTTTCTCCGCCGATTTTGGACTTTCCTTCATTTACGTTTCTGCCCTGTCGTTTTTCGATCGCGCGATCATTGTTTTCATCGATCCTCGCGCCTCCATGCTGTTCTTCTTGCTTCGTTTTAAGGAAGAGGGCGAAAGAATTGGTGAGAAAGGTTTGGAAAAGTTGGTTCGTAGATTCGATCAGGTCTTGGGGTTTAAGTCTTGTTTCTTTTTTCTGTCTTGAAGTAAAATGTGGGAGGAAGGATGGAAAGGGGTTGCAAGAGATTGATTTGTAATTTTGGTAGATTCCTGCAATCCGGGCTATTACTTTCGTTCACTTCTTTTCAAGAACGTCTTCTTACAAAGAATTTAACAAGCCTCTTTAAGAGAACGGCGAAAGAAAGGCTGAAGATAATTTTGAGAAGATTCATTCTCGTATTTTTCACTGATTCTTGGAATCCAACGTGTTACTTTTGTTTTTGTCTTTTTGTGTTTTAGAGGAAAGAGTGAGAAAAAGGGTGGTTGTGCTTAGTAACAGTGGTTACTGCATGATTGTTGCGGGTTTATAGAGATATTTAAGTCGTGAAAACGATAAATTACTGAGCATGCAAGAACAAGAAATTGAAAGGGTTGATTTACAATTTCGATCGATCTTCACAATTGATGGTGCTACTTCTGTTTTTCCCTTTTTAAAGAGAAATCCGAGAGAAGTTTGAAAGGGCTGATTTATAGTTCGAAATTTTACAATTATTCTTATTGTGTGGGACAGAGTTATGAGCGAAGAGATTGATATTTATACGATATTATTTGAAGGTAGTATGACTAATTCACAAAAATTTTGAACGTATAGGAATAATCAAATACTAGGGAAGATAAAAAACAAGGCACACTGCGAATAATCATATTACGAAGGATAAAAAGAAGAATAAAGCATCGCAGAATTATTAAGTAAAAGAATCGATTCATTTGTTTCTTCTCTCGTTAACTATTCAGGATTGACGTGTGCAATTCACGATATCTTTGACATTCGATATCATAAAACCAAATAGCACTCAAAACTGTTAATCACGCGGACGTTAACAGACGTTTTCACAGACAGGACGCTTTTTTCCCCATGACAGTATTTTATTTGAAATATTTTTTATTACTACACAGATACATACATGCAGGAAGTTGAAACATTAGTTTATCCACGTGTATGTTTCATATTTTGATTCGTTTTTTATTCTATACATAAAATCGTTTACAGAAGTTTCTTCTTTTATTGGGAAATTTGTATTTCGCAAATGAAATATGAAATAACTTTTCAAATTTCTCAATTTTGTCACCGTTTAATTTACCTGATTATTTTTCAACCCTTTAGGAAACAAACGACTTGCTTTCATTTTACTTTCGTATTCATTGCAAAGAAATAACAGAAATAATCGTACATCCTGAAGCAAATTCCAAAGTAGAGTGTCGATAATTATAAATTTCAAAATGAATTTTAAAAAAATATAGTATTTGTAAAATCGGAATTTTTCAATCTTCAATATATGAATTTGATCAGCGTAGCTTGCAAGCAGATCAAATATATGCACGTTAGTCGAACGCACAAATGGGAGGGCTCTTACCAACTAAAAATTGAAACGTTTATCATATATGGAATCAATACTCGTCCAACAGATTGCTTCATTAAACCGTTCAGTGTATTTTAACATTTCTGCAAACTTTTCTCTTTTTAGATACACATGTAAATATGTAAACAACGATATGTCGGGTTCACATGTATAAATAAACAAACTGCAACGTAGCTTCATTAAATATACAACCGTATGCATCAACTCCTCATTTTCAGACTTGATGTCTATAAATCATTATAATATCGTTTCACAGTGAATAAAGCCTTGTTGTGAATTACAATCAACGAACGATGTTAAGAAAATAATTTAAAATGTTCTACAATATAACAAAATAGCGACACAAAAGCTTCCAATTATTTCTTATTATAATTTATTCGTTCGTGATCCAGAATCTACATAAAATGATCTTGTTGAATTTATATTCATAAAGACAAGTTAGGGTGATATTTCTTTATGTAGATAAATTATAGATCAGCTTAATCTATTTATCAATAATATGATTTTCTTATTACTATACGTAATTAATAATTATGATTTGTATTTGAAACTATACTAGAAATAAATTTGTATATAGAACTATACTATCAACACCCATTTTTAATTTACAAGAAGACCCAAATCAACTTCACCAAATGTTATTTCTAATTTACAAAAAAAAACATTACTATTTGATACACTACCATTTTATATCTTTGAAAACCTTAGAACTTTTGTAATAACAGATTTTTAAAAATTCCCATCAATTATTGTTCTTAATCTGTTCAACAGGGAATTTTACCTCACCAATTATCATTTACAAGAAAGGAAGTAATATTATTTTACTCGCTGTTATTTTTAATTGTAACAAAAATTATTTTTAATTCGCGAAAAATATTCTACCTTGACAATTATCATTTTTGATTTTCAAAAGAAAAGAACATGAAACGTACTACTCCACGTTTAGTACTAGCATTTGAAATTTTCGCCGCGACACAGCGTCACGTTATATCAATCTTCTGAATATGAGAAAAAAATAGAGCATGTATAAATAAGAGAGCCATTAACCATCCAACACACCCCATGAAAAGCAGCTTTTAACTCAACGCAAGATCCGCCAATCCGCTGCGGAATGCGTTAAAGCTCCTTTCCGTCGCGTAATCCTGTCACTGTTTCCACCAGTGAGTTTGTCGTATCATAGTTCTCGTTGTGTAACGGCCTTCCGTTGCATATAAGACAACACGCTCGCCTATTCCTCCACAAAACCACTCGCGATAGTATCGTGTTGTCGCGAACAACATTCGCCTCTGGTTACCACAATCCAACCAGCTTCTCTACAGTCAACCGAAACGCCATAACCAGACCCACGTACATACACGTTACTCTACACATCTTCCTCGGTATTCCATACCTTCCCATAAAAACCAGCATACACTTATAACCTTCGTTGCTGGTGAACTTAACAAGAAGCGTTGCACATTACATTAAAACGATAATATTTCAAGTTATATTATATGCAACACTGTTTCAATAATAGTAGGAGATTATTTAAGATGAGTGATTCTTGCAATTTCTTCTTTCTGTGTGAAGGCGATATGTAATGATGGTTTTCACAATCTATTGAGCTTTAAATTAATTGGAATTGTTGATGGAGTTTGTGGTTACGTTAGGTTTGAGTATTTTATGGGTTTGTTGGTCAGTATACATACAGTGGATACTTCGTGAGTGAATCGATGGATGCCTGTGGATCTATTTGTTATAGTGATTCAGCGGGATGATTTTCTACGATACGGTTAGAGTGAGTATACGTATACCTTGAAATGAGGTTTAATTCGATGGATAAATAAATGATAACCGTATTGTCAGAGTGTTCTTTTCTTCGTTCTAGAATCTAAATGATTTAATTAGTGATCGTTAATTAACTCTTTGCAGTCCGACACTTTTTAAGACCAAGGATTTTAGTTGAAAAAGGAAAAGGTGTGGAATGTTCGTAAATTTATTTACACGATGGTCTTCTTCCTTCTTTTCTATTTTTTATCGCTTAAAGTAATGCAGGAAATAATTTTCACGTTATCACCGTGGTGCTAGTAGCGTCGGTTAACACTCAAAGGGTTAGGTCCTTTGATTAACCAATGCAGGGGCATGTTAAACTGTTCACACATTCACTTACTCCATCCAGTACATAATCCATTTAATCCTTTCCTTTAGAACGCGATTCTCCATAAATAAATCAGACGCGATGAACACAATTTCCTAAAATAACGCACTGTTTACAAGAAAATTGGTTTCGGAAATGTACCAAATATCGAAGCGGATTTTACTCTTTCATCTCTTTCTGTAGAATCTATTATCTTATCAATGCGAGGTAAACAGAAGTAGTAGCGAACAGGAGAAAATGTTTATTAATGAGAGATGCTACCAAGGTCTACCAATTTATTGCTTACAATTAGAAATTATACACGCATACTCGATACACTTTCAGAGGCAATTCTCTTACGAAAACAAGTTGTTGTATTTAAATACATTTTATTCTTCATTTTCAAGTTATTTTCTTTTATACCGCAATTCGCAGGCCACTGTATATTTTACTTCACTTTATTTTAATTTAGGAGCCTGCTTTTTTGATAAGATGCGAATGTTTAACGTTGGGGTGACTAATAGACCACAGAGTCTAGATATTTGTATCTGTTCTTTTCCTGTGCACGTAATAGCCGGGCTTTACTTTATGTACGTTTCTTCTGAATTTATGTAGGGAACATCTAACAATAAGTACGATTGTACAAACTTATATAAGTATGAACAACAGCTAGCTAGTTCGATATGACGACACACAAGCTGGACATGTGTTTTATGTAATCGAATCTGACCTATAGGCACTTTAATGAGACGCTGTTAGTGGAAAGGTTCATTACTTGTAACGACGATCCTTGAATAACCACAAGCTCATCACTCTAAGAAACTATTTATATCTTCTTCCTCGACGATTTTCTCGCATTCCATACCCTCCGATTCGCTGTAATTTCGAATAATTACGATTGATCATTTCGAACACGCCAGCGATATCCATTTTCTAAACACGAAAATCGCATTGGAAGTTGAATGAACGTTACATCGATTTCGTTTCTATCCCTTCGTTCGTTCGGTTTTTGCTAGTTTCCTGGATTTTCCTAACTACGCTCGGGATTTCAAATTTTCGATTCATGGTTTCCAATTCGAGACGGTTATCTGAAAATGTTGGTAGTAATTTTGGTAAATCAATTTTTTTAAGAAAGGAGAGCAGAATGTTAGATCTATTAAACAGCTTCCGTGTATTTAGGAAAACTTTTGGAGAACATTTTTCATTGCAATGGATTTCATTCGTATTTTTATTCGTTCAATTTTATTAATAATTAGATTTTCTTCTAACAAACAGTGAAAATGAGCAAAGCAACGCATCGATAATTGAAAAAATACCTAAAGAAGAATATATATTGATTATATAAATATAATTGGGATTGATCTATTTTTCCAGATGACACGCAGTCTGGGATTTCCAACATTGCAGTCGAGTATACGAAAAGATTTGTGTCTGACTTGGAGGAACATTTCATATACGGTTGAGAGGAAGGTCAATGGCGGTAGTCTTCGAGCAATTTTCGGTCTGCAGCACACTGAATTCATTCGACTGCTCAATGGAGGTATAACTTCTACTAAAAAGATCAAGGAAATAATACTGAATATATATAATCCGCAACTATATTCTCTGGTGCTTTTATAATCCAAAAAGTATTAATTCTCTGATTTACTTCTAGTCAGTGGTATAGTTAATTCAGGAATGTTGATGGCGATTATGGGACCAAGGTAATCATCGTGAAATTTCTTGGAACCCTGGAATACTAAATAAATTACAAATTATTAATTTACATAAAAACACCGGTATATGGCGAATATAAGATATACAGATAACTACAGACATACTGATAGGACATTCAATTCTCGTCACATGTTCTGCAGATCATTTTCAAATGGAAATATCATTTACATTTGCGATTCATTTTCGACTTCTTCTTCTTTATCCATTTTTTCAACTTCACCACCTGTGCAGTTACGTATACTTATTTTTATTTTCATTTCACTGCTCTAACATTCTATCTATGTATGATATATTAGGTTGAGTCACAATTTGTTCACACTTATTTAACAAAATGTGAAAAGATCTATCTAATCAAGAAGTAACTCTACAGATATGTACGTACCTTCATTCACATAGGCGTATTTTTAAGTTCCAATGATTTGTATAACATTTTTCCAAATCCATACGAATTTGTTGCCCAATAAACTATTATGTATTAATATTATTTCGTTATTTGTTACGATTAATAATCAGTTAGTTATACAGGGTGTATTGTAACACGTGAGACCTACTTCAGTCGTGGACAGACACAAAAACAATGGAAAAAGTTCACTCGAACATATGCTACGTCTGACCTTGTGCCAAAGTTACCTCAAGCTTTCAACCTAACTCCAATCTTCACAGAAGGCTATAGCTACGATTCGCGGTCTGTACGTAAGCTTGTTGTTGTTGTATCAGAGAATTTCGCAATCTTTCAACAATTCCAGGTGTATGTCAAACAATACAAACCGAGGGTAGCATCTGCTGTGAAGATAAACACTGTATGGATTATTGACTTACACAAAGATGACTATAAATTTGAAACAGAGTAAGACAGAACACATGTTCACATGAACTTCTTTCATGCTCCCTGTCAACTCTTGAAGTGAATACCACAAGTTACGATACACCCTGTACATTGAAGATTGCCAGCTTTAGCGTTAACGCACTCACCTGAAACTTTATCCAACCTATGCAACCCAATAAAACATCCAGCCCCATAAAAAAGTTGTTTACTATCCTCTTAACTGTGTGATCATTAGTAAACTTTACGGATCATTAAATTTTTAATCAGCTCGTTGTTAGTAGCATATCTTCACATGTAAAATTTACGGATTACAGATGTTGCTGCCGTTAAACTTGCCGTATTAAGATTTTAACGTTCGTTTCTACCCTCTTTATCCCCGGCTTGAAGAACAGTTTGCTGATGCGTTTAATATTACAGTCTGCACCGTGAGGAGGAAGGCAGAGACGGAAATAAAATTGGATGTTCAGAGCATGGCTGACGAAAATTACGAGTGCTTAGTATTCCGGGGTTAATTGTTCCCAACGCGGGGATGGAACGTTCTTCTCCCTCACTGAAAAGAACTTGTCGTTTTTGCAGCGGCGCTGGGAAAACTACGTTACTCGCGACGATCAGCCGCCGTGTGAAAGGTTCATAAGTTTATCTTCCTCCATTTTTCACAATTTAATCCACCGCGATCAGAATGAAACGGTATTGTTAATGGTAGAACTACCAACGAATGAAATTTGTATCAAAGAAGATCGAAATGATAGGTACCTATATGAAAAAATACGGCAAAAGTTTCAAATCATGTTCTTTGGCGTGCTTATATGTATATTATACTTATAACTGTTCTGTTAATACTTAGACTTCTGTTAATTTTCATTATTAATTCGAGATGGCCTGATAATTAACGATAGCAATAGTGATTTTCTTTATTTTGATAGATTTTTGACAAAATAATTTATTAAGGTAATAGAAGAATCTAATCTGATCAGATGTGTTCTAAAGACAGAATATGTTTCTAGTGTTACCTTAATAGTTCAATTTTGATATTGTTTTATATTTTGCATAATTCGATTTCTAACTTTATCAGGGAAACATAATCAATCTTTTATATATTACAATAACTATATTAATAAAATCAGTAATATAACATTACAAAATTTCTAGACCTTCGTTGCAGAAAATTTCTTCTCTTTTCTTTGTAGCTATAGTTTGAACAGTTCGCAGATGATTTACATTTAAATATATTTTTGCTGATATAGATAGAAATAAAAAGAGAAATATCCTCTGCCCTTTTACTATTTTTAAAATCAAAACGAGCAGATCACTGATCAGCGTGCATTTTTAATCGATAGGAGAAGCGACAGGTGACGTTCTGTTAAATGGCAAGCCTATCGATACCGACCAGATGATAAGGATATCTGGATTCGTTCCACAAATGGACCTGGCCATCGAATCGCTGACAATCCTAGAGCACATGGAATTCATGGTTCGTTCAATTACATTGCTCTAATTTACTTCAATCCTTCTATATCCAATCAAGTCTCTATTTCCTCCCAAAAATGTCTTGTTTCTTATTATGTTCTTATGATGTTTCTTATTATCTCTATTAATAAGTCACATTTTTCAAAGTTACAAGATTTTGGTATTTTAGAATTAAACGATTATGGACTTACAGAGTTACAGAACCATAAAACTATAGAATTATAGAATGAAAAAAAACTTTTTTCCTAATATGACTTAATAACAAATAAATATCGGTCCACCAGATAAAAATATAAATTTATTTTTCAATAATCTACATATGCAAACGCAAAATAAATTTTTCCATTGGCTCCCCGAATTCTTATTCCTTAAATTATATAGATCTTCCTCGCCACAAGAAATTTATGAACGTACCAAGAAACGAAATGAAAACTAGTGGATATATTATAACTATCATAACGTCGTTGAAAGCATTTGTTGGATATATTTTATCGTCGATGATAGATATCATGAATCGTTCTTGATTAATCATACTCGTTTCAATGGACGGCGGCAATCGATCTCTACTAACACCGATCGAATAATGGTTACCCAGTAGCTAGTAAAAGTTTATGGGGCAGTTCACGGTACAGTGAGCAGAATAATCGTTCGATAAACTCGCGTCGATTGGCAGTTGGCGGTTTTAAATAATTGCCTTTTATTCGCCATCAGTTTGTCAAGCTCGTAATCGAGATCGATAAACCGACTGATATCAGTACAGATTATCATTCTTGTGTAACGAGAAGGAGTTCTGTGTTTCGATAGATCAATTCTTAAATCGAATGAAACATAATGGAACGGTGATTTCTTTGTGAAACACCTGCTTTTACACTTTGTCCGATGTTTGATTGAAAATATTTATTGGGGATGGCTTATCATCGTTAGATATCAAATTGTAATCTAAGCCTTTCAGAGCTGATTTCTTCATAATCTATAAGAAAGATTATTTTTTGTTAATTATTTACTTAGAAAAAATATTATTTAATATGTGACACAAAATTGTGCGTGTAGACTGCACGCGTTTACGTAATTTCATATTCTTAACTTTCCAATTTTCAAGTTACTAATTTTCCATCTATGTATAAACGTTTCTTGTCCTTTTTGTGATGCTTATGATTCGTATTTGTACTATGACATTCATGGTTTTTATTTTTTACATCTTTCACGATATTTATGACTTTTACTATTTGTATTGTGATTTACACGATTTTTATGTTTCTTATGGTTTTCATGATTTGCATGTTTCTCTATTCTCTGATTTGCGTGACTTTTATCTTTATTACGACTTGCGTGATTGTTGTGGTTCTTATTCTATTAATTTTACTTTAACTTCCGTGATCTCCATATTATTCACGACCTTCGTAATTTTTATACGCGGTACGATTTCCATGTCCATCATAATTTATAATCTCGCCCCAATAATGCGACGCTGAGTTTCAAGCATGCAATCTGAAATCTGTTAAAAATCAATCTCGTATCTTTCATCAAAAGAACTACTCTTCAAAGGCTTATTTCGCGTTTAAGCGAAACCGAATCTCATTTCAAACTTTCGCTGAAAACGCTTTTCCAATGCGCATCTGACCGTCGACGTCGTGTAATTCGCTTAAACGTCGAATGATTGGGTTCCGCAGCCATTAAAACTTGGCGATTGTTCTTGATTTGATCAAGGCGTGCATGAAAATGGACAGGAGGCTGAGGGCCAACGTCAGAAGGCAACGCATAATGATGCTGCTTGGTGAACTTGGACTAGGAAAATGTATCACCACAAAATTATCTGCCCTTTCTGGCGGAGAGAGGAAACGCGTCACCCTGGCTGTTCAAGTAAGATCTTGAAACATTTTTCTTAAATAAAAACATATATAGACAAATGAATTTTTCAAGCTTTTTAACTATTTTTGATAATTCGTGTTTTAATTACACATGTTTTCGGTCATTGACTTGGTTGAAATTTTAAATACCGATAAATTTTGTCGTTCTATTGATAAAAATATATATCTTATGAGATATTATAATAATGACAATATTCATTTATTTTGACCCGTAATTTCTTTCATATGAGATACACATAGAGTAGAAAATCTTTCTAGTTGCTCACTGAACCGAGCATTCTCTTCTGCGACGAGCCAACTACAGGGTTGGATAGTTATGGGGCGATGACTGTGGTGAAGACGTTGAGGGACGTCGCGGCCAGCGGAAGGATAGTCATATGCACGTTGCATCAACCTGCTTCCGGTTTGTTAGACATCTTCCATGAAGTTCTGCTACTTTCCAGCGGCAGGGTCGCTTTTCAAGGTTCTTCTATCGACGCTATGAAATTCTTCGATAGGTTTGATTATTTATTTATTTATTTATTTATTTATTTATTTAGATACCGGCTCAACGCCTCATTTCATTTTTAATCAGATTTTGAGATAAATAAGGTTTATTTGTAATTCTATTTTATATTATTATTTACATTATCGTTCTATAATGTTTTTACACAAGATTTACAAATTTACATTCATGTATACAAGATTCCAAAGAATTCAAACTCCTTGCCATTCAACCAATACATGGTTCACACACCATTTCACAAAAATGGAACGCAACTTTCAGCTTGGACCTACGTTGTCCTCCAACTTTCAACAGCGCTGAGTTCTTCGTTTCTCAACTATCCATCGTCCGTGGCAGGGAAGCTGAAAGTTATAGAAAGGTACTGTAAACAAAATCTTTTGAAGAATTTTGAACGACGTGAATGATTTTGACAAACATGATATTTAGCCAAAAATTAAATGTTGTAGCGTAGTGTATTTCAATCTTTGTGGCTCTCAGGGCGAAATATATAAAACTCGTGGGGTAAAATATGTATTAAGTATATCAAATATATAAAATTTTGTCAACGTGTTAACAAAAGAAAAAAAAGAACAAAGAAAAGAGAAACGGAAACAGAACTTTCTGGACAAACTCGATGATCCTGCATAGGTAAATTGGATCTGCGATCAGTACGAGAAATCGAAACACAGCCAGAAGATGTCGAAACTGATCGACTACTCCTGCTTCATGGATTCCGGTGAGCTACCAGCAATATTCTCACAGATCTCCTTATCTCCGAAAGATTTCAAAAAAGCACGTACACTGACGCAGCTTCGCTGGCTCACGTGGCGAACTTACGTCGATTACAAGAGGAACTCAGCCTCTCTTCTCTTGCGATTCGCAACGTACATGGTGAGACATTGGACTCTGTCCTGCAACAAGCTTTTCCTTTGACCACGATAAGCTGTCTGATCCCCTTTCGCCTTGTTTCTCCTCCTTTGTGCTTTAATCGTTCCCGTATCGTAGCCGCACGGTCATTGTTTCATATGTTTCAGAGTTTCGGATGGTCGTGGATTAAATTGCAAGTTGTCGGGAAATTTGAAGGGAAAAGTTGCGAGATAAGATAGTTCGAAGTCAAATGGTTAGAGACGAATGTTGCATTCACACAATGTTTCACGTATACGTAATTTTCCTCTTTTATCCTTTCAGTTAATTTATATTATCTCTGGTTTCTTCTTTTTTCCAATCAATTTATATTATTGAATTTCGATTTTCGATACTAGGTTTACGAAAAGGAATTCGAAGGAATTTGATTTTGCATTTTTTTTCTTTTACCGAGATCCTGCAACTTTATAATGTTCGATCAAGATAGATTATTGTGATTCCTTGAATCCTATTTTCAATTAAATCTTTTTACAATTATTATATCTTGATGAGTATATTTTTACTAAGTTGAAATTTAGAATACCTTCTAGTCCATATAATTTAGCATTCTTCTAGGTAAATTAAATTGTCTTGATCTTCTTTGAAACTTTCCTCATTTCTAATAAACTTTTGTACTCGATATTCCATAACTTTCTCTTTTTAAGCTTTCTTTTTTCGAAATTCCAATTTTTCCCGAAGACATTCGATAATTTTATATACCTTAACTGTACTAACACCATGTAAATATTTTCTCCTTGCGATTCGTATCGCTTCTTAATGTTAGATTGTGAAATCGTTTGGGTACTTTTTAATCGTCTCCTCAGGATAGGCTGGCTGTGTAGATTATTTGCTAAAGTAATTGGACGGTTAGATAGCCTGTTTTCTTTTAACATGGTTTGCGATTACTTTCGAAACCGGTTCTATCTCCATGTCTTTTCTGAGCTCTTAATTTCTAATGTACCATGGAGCATGGACTATTGTCCATAAAGTGCTTGATTGTAATGCTTCGATCTTCTTGATGCGGCTGTTAGCTGCTGTACCCTAGAGCTCAATCCTATAAGTTCAGATTGGTCTCACAATTGTTGTACTTTGTAGATTAGAAGTTCGTTTTTCGCATTTATAGTTTTGAATTGCAATATACTTCCTGCTAGGTATCCCATGTTTCCTCTTTTGTTTCCAATTTCTTCTACCTTTTACCGAGTGCGATGCTTCCAAGCGAGTCTGCTACACAAGCGCATTCCCAAGTTCTTAACTGTATCGGTTTTATTGTTCGGTGATATTGCACGGGCTGCCTGTTTCCTTCGAGTGAAAGTTATGTGCTTGCATTTCTCCTCGTTCGCTATAATTTGTTACACTTCTCGAGTCACGATTCCAGTGTAATTAACTTTTTTCTTGTCATAGTTACTATAACTTTCGATTTCCAACACTGAACCCTGAGTCTCTCCTGATACTTTGCAATTTAGCATCGATCAATAGCCTCCAAATGTTCCCCAAAAAAAGCAGAATTTACTATCCTTTCTGGTATTTTTAAAATATAATATTCTCAAATTATATAAATTGCCATAAATTCTAATGTAATCAATGTTCTTGTCGACTCCACTGTGTCTCTGGCTCGATTTTGCTCCAACCAATCATCCGCTTTCTATTCGGTTTCCCACTTTTCCTAAATTTCATTAAACTCCAAATAATCCAAAAATCGACAAACGCGCGTCTAAAGTTTATAGGATTGCTGATAGCGTTGCCGTATATGAACATCACGGGACAAGCGTTGAATCAGGGTGGCATACAGAATATGCAAGGTCTCCTCTACTTGGTGGTCGTCGAAACTGTATTCACGTTCAATTATGCTGTTTTCTACACATTCCCGCGAGAACTGCCGCTTCTACTGCGCGACATCGCCAGTGGACTATATGACCCGACGCCGTATTACATGAGCAAGGTTATCGTCCTGGTGAGATAAGTTGATTATTAATAAGTCCTTTACCAGTACCGAAAATTGTATCTAATCTTGTTACAATCTCTGTATAGAATATTAATAGATGTGAAAGTACATTTTTCCTAACAACGAAATACACACAGATGAAATTTAAGGAAATAATATTTAGAAGATTTTGTTGCAGACATTGAAACTTTTGTGTCCACCTACTTTTGGTGAAGGTATTCTTATTAATTAAAAAATGAGAACATTTAAAGTAATGATTATGCTAATTAGTAACATTAACATCAAGATATTTGTTGAATTATTGGATTAGTAAAAAACGTTTTTATCTTGTTTCATTGTCGTTGGAAATTTTTCTGACCCAAGGAAAATAAGGTTTCGAAGCGATCGCACTCTGGCTATTATTTAATTGTATACTGGTTTTTATGCTTTCGAGATATATTACATTTCTGGATGAATAGCGGCGAAATCCAATCTCCAGTTTCAATGTACGGATATAGTGGATTCTGTGGAAATTTTCAGATACCCGGGGCGATAATACAGCCATTGCTGTACGCGGCTTTCATATTCGCAATCACGGGGCTGAAGGGTGGACTTTTAGGATTCGTTTACTTTGCGCTGCCTGTAGTTGTCTGCGCCGTTTCAGCCTCCGCTCTTGGTGAGGATCTTCCCAGTAGAAAAAATAAGACAGAAGAAAACAAAAATTCCCAACTATTATAAGAATACCATATATTTTTTGTTACTAAAACAGTATAACTGAAATTGTTGTAAGTCCCAGAGACACAGACGGACAAAGAGAAAATTATTAATTATATTTATTACATAATTGAAGGTAGATCGCCGATTTTTCTACATTTTTTCTACAAATTGCATACAGTACATAAAAATATATAAAATGTTCAGAACGGAATACTCTGTATAATTTTTACCAGATGGAACAAACTTCTATGTTCCATTCCCTTATCGTCAAATCTTAGTTTTTGTTCACAAATACATGAAATTACATAAAAATCAGCACTCTACGTAAAAGTATGGTAAAGGTAATCTTTGATTCACTGTAGTTTTATAAATTAACTATGGAACAGTAGAATGTCTCAGTAGCGTCAAAGAATCGCCGAAATTATTCAACAACGGGAGTCTTGCATTTTTTATTAAATTATCTCAATTTATTGGCTTCTCCGGGCGTGCAAAGGTGGATATTTTAAGTAGAAACACACAAGAACCGTCTGATTTCTCGACAGGTTTATTTCTATCGGCGTCGTTCCAATCGGTAAACACAGCCTCCCTATTTTCTGTGCCGTTGGACTTCCTTGGCCTGATGTTCTGCGGAATTTATTTGCATCTCGGGTGAGGAGAACGATTACAAGCTTCGATTAAATTTAACGTACTCATGGTCGAATGCTCATTCGCGAGTAGAAAATTAAATTCCACATTCAACAACACGCAGTTTAAAATAGCTTGTTTCTAAGTTCCTAAAATATTTGAAAAATACACTCACGGCGATCAAGAATATATATAGATATAAGTTTAATTAAAACGAGCGTGTATAGGTTCGATGCGTTCTCTTACAAATATTTTTCAGCTATCTAGCGCCTGGTATCGCGTGGCTCAAATATCTATCCCAGTTCTATTATGGCCTAGAGGCGGTTTCCTTGACGCAATGGCCTCTAATCGATCACATAAGTACGTAATTATCTGTTGAACTTGATCACATTTGTCTTCACATTTTATTCCATTACATGCATCGTTATACGTTCTAAGGAAATTAAACAGGAAGAAAGTGTTTCATTATTTTAAATTGCTTTTCGCAAATTGTATTTTTCATGCGAGAAAATACTTGAAATAAAAGTTGTTAGGTTTCTAGTTTTCTTTATGTTCGATGCAAGTTTGAAGTCCTTTCTAACTTCTTTCAATCTTTAGTCGGACTGTAAAGTCTTCTTTATTTTATTTTCTTTCTTTTTTAATGAAAAGTATAATACAATATCGAATTAAAAATTGTGAAATAAAATTGCAGAATATAAATAAAATCAGCAAACGTTCTTCCACGCTTTTTACATAAGAATCTTTCATGTTAAAGACTGTTCGCCGGATCCGGAAGAGCCGTGTGTCTCCAGCGGACGAGAAGTTTTGGAGAAGTACGGCTACTCACCAAACCATTACACCATGGATATAATCGGCCTCTTGGTCATTTTTGGGATTTGCCATTTCGCTGGTTTTCTGGTGATCAGACACAGAAGTCGCAAAGAACCTGTCTATTAAATTAATTTCCAGTTGTTAATTAAGTTAATCTCCAATTTCATTCATTTTACAACTTTTCTTTCTAAAAAAAAAAATCTAAATAAAAGAAAATCTATGCACAAATGTTTCCTTGCTACCGTTGTTTTTCAATTTGTAAACTTAAATATTTTGTTATCTCGGATCGATCGACGTAATCACCTTTGATCTCATGAAATTAACAATTCACAGATTCTCGATATTAACGCTAATATCAATAGATATTTAGGGAATACAAAGATAATATTAAGTTATACGAGTAACTTTAAGTAAGTTGATATGTATTATATGCTCGTTATAAATTCTGTTATGTAAACGAATGGTGGAATTGTTATTCACAAAAATGTTCTAATTTTCCTTCTCCTTTGTAGACCAAAGTATCCAAGAATATTCATTGCGATTGTTAAGGATAGAAGACCACTGAAGTCCCAGATGAGATTTGTCTTCTCGAATCCATATTCAGATAGCACTTGTTCTCCATTTCGTAGACAAGGAAAGTCACTGGATGCTAGACATTCTAAAAGACAAATTAATAATTAATTATATTTAAATCGTTGTAAAGTAAATTACATATATTAAATTTTTTCCGAGTCGAAATTTCAATCGATTTATCCGAAAGTAATTAGTTGTCGAAATAAATTACTAGATTTCCGATCTGTCAAAGGAAAACGCAGTCGCATAATGATTTTGATTTTACAACATTCATCTTGTTGAGAAACTTTATTAACTCGTTTAAAGTTCGTTCAATTAATATCTTACGTTTATTCTTTAATTCAGAGTTTATTTAATTAATATGTTGGGATTATTTGTACGAATTCTAAAATCCATTAATTTTACGATTAAATACTTTTATTTTAGTGAAGCTAAAATTTATATTCCACCAAAATGTAAAAAAAAAAGACAGAAAAAGGTAGAACTGATATTGGAGTTAGATTAAGGTTTTTACTGAACCACGTGAAAAACTGAATTAAATTTTCATCAGATCGATATCTCTGACTTCAGATACGTTCTTTCAAGAAGATTTTCAAAACTGATCTTCTACGTTTGCGATTGATTGTTCGACGGGTACTCGAGATATCGCTAGAAGTTGGTGCAATCTATTTAAGAAATCATTGTGCTCACCAATGTCCTCTATTCGTGACCAGTAAATTATGGAAAGAGCTTCGTTCAGGTAAAAGAATATCGAGAAATATTTAAAACACGTCAGATACTTGGGCAGCGACCTGAAACCGTCAAACACCCATTACTTTTATAGCCTGTTGACCCGTGAAGAAAATACAGCTCATTTCCGATCTGCTTCTAAAATATTTATGGTCTAGTTAAATTCGAACATTGCACTCGAGTAGATTTTACATTTTTGAATAACGTTTCTCCAATATACTTTAAATAAGAAAGTTAAATAAAAGATATAAATCTTATGTACAAAATTTGAGTGCCATTCTCTCTTTATTCTATTTAATTTTGAGCCATTATATTCTCAAAATTTAAAAATGTGTATTTTCGTTTAAGAAATTGTTTCTTTATTTTCTTTCGTTTCTGTGCCAGCCTATTCTCAATATATTGTGCCTTTTATTTTTTTTTTAATTCTTAAAGGCAATATTGACAATGTCTGAGTGATATTTCTCTCGTCTCATTTAATTTTAAGCGTACCAACCATTTATTTCAAGCAATTTCTTTGTTTTCTATGTCTTCTCATTTTTTTTTCATATTTTCTATTGTGCTTTTTATTCCGTTTAATTTTCATTGTCACCCCGATAAAATTTGAGCGGTATTTTCTTCGTTTCAGTCAAAATTTGAGCATTACAAGTGTCAATTTCAATTTTTCTTTCTTCCTTTTTTTTTTTTTTTTAATCTTGGGCTTTAAATACTATATACCCCCGATTAACTGAAGTTATAGCTATCTAATTAAATAATTTCCAAAAAATAAATACCAAATATTGTTTCAGTGTCGTTTACGAGGCTTTTAACGGCAAAGCTATAATTTGTATTTATTTAAAACATATAATACCTGAGATTATAGAACATCCCAGCAGTTAATAAGAAGAGCACGTCTATAGGTACCATGATTGACGTAATAACATCGACATTCTCGATCCAAATGGAAAACACTAGACCGTACGCTATGCTACAAATCGCAGCCACTGATGTTGTCAAGCAGTAAAATAAAAAATTGGACAAATTGATTTGAGTGATCAGGATGAAGTATATAACTGTTGTGAAGAGTATGGCCTTCAGGACTGCTATTGGTATCTGAAAAATATTTTTTTCTTTGTTAGTGACTCAGTTTTAAAATGTTTTTAATTGATAACAATAGAACAGAAAGAATTTCCATTTTTAGAGGACAAAGTTAAGTGCTGGTAGTTTTAGCTAAATTGAATTTTAAAATGCCAAAACTGACTGAAATGATTCTGTGACATTCCATATTTGTTCTTCTCATAACAACTTCGTAATTCTATAAGATTTACATTTGTACGAATATAATTGGAAAAGTGGAACTGAGATAGAAGCATCTTTGAAATATCAAATATTTTAAAGAGTATTATTCTTAGCATATTACGTGCATTTTTGCATCTTGAAATTTCTCACAAATGTACGAAAATACGCCATCTAATTATGACTATTATAAGACACTGCGATGTCAGTTTTCATGTGACAATGTTCCACGTTTACCATCATAAAGAGTTGACTATATTTCTTCGAATCACAGAAACGTACCAGGACGGAGGAAAATAATTTTTGTAACGTAATTAATTATGCAGCTAAAGCAGGATACTGGTTTAAAGCTTGATATACGCGAGTAAATAAAAATTCTCAAAATCTTGATGTTTGCGATCAGAAACATTTTGAGGTGCGTTAAAAGTTAGTTGCTTTAACGTTACACGAACTTAGGCCTGGTTAGAAAAGTTGAAAGCAAAATCATACTGTTACCAGACCGCAGAACGTGGCGACGTAATAGGGGCCGCTGCCATAAACGCCGTCCTCGCGAAGATAAATCAAAAGCTGGCTAGGAAATTCGTAAATCACGGAGTAGGCGACCGTGAACGAAATTTCAGAGCTCATCATGTACAACGCGCCTCTCGCGTTCTGCACACCCACCTGCGTGTGCGAATTAATCCCCGTGTAAAAAGTGGCCACCGCCGCCATGGAGAGCTGCGATTAATTTCAATTACAATAATTTTCCTTTTTTTTCGTAAAACTCGATAGAATTTGATGAGCAGTCGTCATTATCAATTGTCAGTTATTCAGAATAACGAACAAAAGTAAACACATAAATTTCTTATCTAGAACTCTTGAGACATTCCACAAAATGGAAAATTTGACGTTTCTTCTCTCAAAGGTCGTTTTCATCCCCTAAAATTGTACTACAGCACTGACAAAGGATAAATTCGTGTCATAAATATTTTCTTTGTACAGACAGTTTCACGATATCTCGCAAACTTTCCAAATTTTCTCAATTTCTAAATTTCTTTCGTTAGTGTACGCGCTTCACAAAAATTCTTATCAACGAGTGATTTCTACCCCAAATTTCCCATTAGTTACCTTTCGTTCGACACTTGAGTTAGTGTTTACCAATGTTGGTTACTAATGTTCAAATCGATTGAAATAACTCACGAAATAAGAAAGCCACGAAATCCATCCTTGAAAGATCTTCCTGCGACTTTCAACCCATATCCTCCACGTCAACCAAGAAAACTGTATCGCGCATCCGGGTTTTCTAAAAATTATTTCTATTGCAACAGAAGGATCTCTTCGTACATTTCAATAAACCACCTTTCTCCTTTTTTTCTGTTTTCCGTTCGAAAATATTTTTTATTACCTCTGCGGTTGGATCTCCAGGTCTTTGCTCTTGGTGATTTTGGGAATCCTCGAGAGAGGAGATCGCGAGAATGCCCGACATATCTTATCGATAAGTTCTTCGGCTCCAGCGTCCTCGCGATTCGGATTTGTCGTGGTCGTTTCGGTTTTTCGCCGAGATAAGAGCTTTACGTAGTACTCAGACTCGTCGAAACCAACTGGGCATTCGTAACCTAAACTGTGTTTGTTCCGCATTTAGAATTGTGTTATCTCAGATGAATTTTAATCGATTTTTCATATAATATTTCAGAGAAATTTTTATTCAATTTTATATAACATTATTCGAGCTTTATTTGATTTTATTGAAATTGCAAGCTAACAATGTTTCTGGAAATTTCAATTAGAAATGGTATTTTCAATTGAATTATTTATTTCAAGTATTCGTAGCTTAGACTGTGTTTGTTCGACATTTAGAATTTTATTAACCCTTCAGCCAAATTTTACTCGAAATTTCATGTAATATATGAAACATTTTTTTTTGTTTGATATTATGCAGTTTCATTTAAACGTTATTTGATTTTATTGGAGGCAGAATTTAATAATGTTTCAAGTGATTTCAGTCAGAAGTGAACATCTTTAATTAATTAGTTATTTGAAGCAACTTTGACTTTGATAGTATTTATTTAATTATTCCTGTGATTATAGGAAGAAGATTTATCTTCAAAGATTGTTGGTATTAATTTTTTGACGGTATAATTTCTGTTTCTTTTTGAAATAGAAAATATCATGGATAATAAAAGTTATCAGACGTTAATTAGCTACCTGAGGAAGAACTGTGTAGCGTTCTCCAAAGTCCCAAAGTAACCCGTTTTTCCATCAGACAGCAATAACACATGAGAAAAAAGATTGTATACGTCCATTCCTGGTTGATGAATAGTACAAAAGACTATAGATTCGTGACTTATAGTCGTCAATGCCTCTACCACTTGCTTCGCAGAGAATATGTCCAAACCTAGGATTTAATTATGGAAATTTTCATTACAGTTTCTACATTAAAACATTGAAAATTAATACGAGAAGAAATCCAAAAGTAAAAAAAAAAGAAAGAAATAAAACGCAGAAAAGTAGAAAAATAGGTGAAAGCAGTTTTAAATCCACGTTAAATAAAACAGTATAAAATTTTACGTTCCAAATATGCTAACAAAATAAAAAGAAGAAAAATAAAGAAATGTAGCATTGATAATTGAGAATTAAAAATTTCCAATTATATTTCAATAATATTCAATCACTGGAAAATATCATAATCATCCATAACGCTACTCTATTTCACGAACCCTTAAATCGATATATCCTGTAACTTTCTCTTACCAGTAGTCGGCTCGTCGAGGAAAAGTATCTTTGGCCTGGTAATCAATTCACCAGCCAAGGAAAGTCGTTTTCTCTGTCCACCAGACAAATTGGATATCAACACGTCTCTACAATCGATCAGGCCCATCTCCGTCGATAATTTCATTGACAAAAATTTCCTTTGTACACTGTTGACGTTCATCTTCAACGCGTACTGAACAAACCAACTGATTTATCGTGAATTATCTTCAGTATAAATAACGACGAGCGCACTTAAGTAAGATGATGAAAATTAATATTTATTCATTTATTATTAAATGCTGAATATTATTTGTAATGTAATAAATTTAATATATAATAAATGATAATATAGAATATGTAATAATTAAATTCGCAATATAATTATTTATAATATTAATTATATAATACAAACTAATGTTTATTTATTTCTCATAATTTTAGTTGAGTATCGTTAATTATCAAAGTAAAGCAACTAATCACCGAGAACAGTAAATATTCCTCCACGGTGAGAGACGTTGGCAGAGCATTAAATTGTGGCAGGTAACTGGATATCTTCGACATGATCATTTGTGAAACGATTTGCCCATTTATTGACACCGATCCAGCCGCCGGTTCAATTTTCCCAGCTAGAGCCGCTAAAAGCGTTGTTTTTCCAGCGCCACTGGAAAAGAATGATTGTTGTGGTCATTTTTAGGTTTGGCATTCTACGACGTTAGTGATTCGTGTCGATCATTTAATTCGTAATTGTACAGTTTCTTCTGTCGTGAAGATAAACCAATTTAATATTTTGAAAGCGTTCTAACACTTACTAGAATATACAATAAAAAATGTAAGTTCTTTCTTATAAATTTTCTCTTATCGATTAATTTCGTATGGATTAAAAAGTAAAAAAAAAAGTTAAATAATTAATTATAATCAACAGTTCTAAGCTTAAGAATTCGCGATTCCTCCTTCTTCAAATTTCATTACATCGAGTACTTTGTTCTTCCTATATTTATTTCTATGGTAACTTTTCTGTACCTTGGTCCCATTATGGCAATCAGATTCCCCGTCACAGCATAACCAGACACTATAATCCACACAGATTTCTGTTACTTCACATTTGATAAAAAAAGTTCCTTAAATAATCCGTAAATCAATTAAAGAAATAGAAATTTTTGTGAACAGGAAAGTAATAAACAAATGAAACATTTTCCTTCGATGTCACCTCCTTTCAAGATGGACAAATTTTCTTCGTAACGTCTTCTTCGAAACTTTTTCCATAAAATCTTCAAGAAATCTCTTTCCCGAGGGACGTTCACTGTCAAATTATCCCAAACAATTGTATCTGCAACATTTTTCAATTCTTCTAACATTGTCAGGTTGGATAGGTCGCGGGAAATCTGTATACTACGAAGACACGTAACAACTGCAATCAATTTCATGAACTGGTTCGCCTCTTCGTGACGCTTATCATCGTTATCTAAGCAGTTCCATGACGAAAATATCTCTTCAATAAATTCAGAATAATGATATCTTTGCATGCGTAGAAGGTAGAAGGCAAACTAATTAAGAGATTAAATTTCAGACTGCAATACATGCGATGCGTCTCTTTATTTTACGCTTCCTTTTCTGTTGCTCTATCAACAACTACTACTGTCAGGATTTTTCATTGGTAATAAACATTTCAGTGGGTGACAGTGACAACGAATTTGGTGGAGATTCCAGTAAATAGAAAATAAAGAAACGAAAATTAGTCATAGTTAACGATTGTCTGTGTTTTATAAATTTATGTATAATAATATCACGATATAATGTGATAATTCTAATAATTTTCAATGGTATTTAAATAACGCAATTTAAATACTATTTAAAGAAGTAGATTCTTCCAAATCTAATTTCACAGTGTTCTATAAACGACAAACTAGAATAGAGAATACTAAATAAACAATAAAACGCTAAAGAGTAAAATAGAAAATGGAACATGTACAGAACACTAATTAAATAATGGGATAATAAAATACTAAAATATAAAATGAAAAATAGCACGAGTTTGAGGTAGGAAAGAGGCATTAAAAAATTATTAAACAAATCCACTATCCGTTCGGAAAATGGAAGAAAATTTTCGGACAAGAAACAATGGCAATAAATTATTTCATTTCAAGTTACCGCGTTCTTTACGTAATCTTTACTTTTCTACGCTATTTTAAGAATATACTGCTTAATTTTTTAGAAACAAAGTCCACGAAGCATCAAATTAAAAAGCACTTCGGACAATGAACAGTTGAAAAAGAACTCCGGCTCGCTAGTGCCATTTACTCAACAACGTTTGCACGGTACGATGACTATGAAATCGCGAATGAGTGACCAAGGAGCAGAAGAGTTTCATCATGAAGAATTGTTCTCTGATGGCAATCAACCTTGAACAAAATTTCTTACGATGAATTTTCCGAGAAACGATACAAGAATTCTTTTTGCTATTTGTCATCTATCAGATTTGATGGTACATGGATTTGTAGTCTCACTGACGATGGAATTGATGCGCCTGTTCGTAGTAAGAACAAGATAACAATATGCGTAATTTATATCGATTTTATATCCTGATGATAGAAATTAATTTATACACGAATGACATAAATTTTTCAGTCGGATTTTTATGGAGAAGAAACTTAAGAAGATGCTGATTTCACGAAGATTATATAAATTCGAGGACTGCGACGTGATTGGATACTGGTTGATTGTAGTAGTGGACAGTTTAATAGCATCGCAGAAAGTGAGAGTACATTCTACGTAACGTTATGATAGTAGGATCGTCTAAGGACACCTGTGTCCTGCACTACGTAATATTCATTGTCTAATGCATAGTTGAGCAACTCGAGTGGGACAAGAGTGAAATTATTAAGCTATTTGCACTGCATCCAGTTATCTGTCTACAAATTGAATTTAATTAATTTAGGACAAATATGCGGATGTATATTTTCCAATATTTTCCTATCCTTTCTCGTCGGTATATGAATGAACGAAGTACGAGCGAAAGTTTCATTTAAACTATTATCAAATGATAGTCTCAAGAAACGAAGGAAAAATTATTTGTCTACGAATTGAATTTAATTAACTGGAGATACATTGAAACAGGGATATATGGATTTATATTTTTCTGTTAAAATATTTTTTTCTCCTTTTTCCTTTTTTCTCTCCGTGTGAATTAGTAAACCAAGAATGGAATTGCTCTAAAAATACGTGGCAGAAATGAAGGAAAAATAAAATGCTTTGCAACAGGCCATTATATTGAATCTCAATCACTTTACTATAAATTATATGTATATATAACATGCTTCTTATACATATAAATACAATCTGTATATAATATATAATACGTACGAACAACGTATTTTCGTCTTAATAAAAAAGGAGAAACGATAAAAGAGACAGGAAAACACGTGGCACCACGTCATTTTTCCATAGAAAAACGCAGAAACTCACGACATTTCCTCTGTTAAATACATATATCGTGGACATTAATAATTACTCGTATAAAAAACTCTACTTAGGTCGACGTTATTATATAGAAAATGAAACGTTTTCCAAGCAGTCAGGCTTTCAACGTGGAACACAGTTTTAGTTTTCATCGACGGACCAAAATTCGTTGAAGAACGATCAATAATGATCATACTACCCATTCATTAGTATCTGGACATTTAGACTTAGTACGTCAATTTTTGCTTGATAATAGACACACGAGTAATGAAATGTAGATCAATGGAAAAGATTTAATGAAATATTTATGAATTTAATGGAATTGTAAATCAATGGAGATTAGGTAAATCGAAATGATTCATTTAAAAACTTGCTAATGGTACGCATACTAGTAAATACCGATGAAAATTATTACTAATTTTATTAATGAGTACAGTTCTTTGTAAATATTGTAAATGTTGAAATAATAGCAAGCTTCTGTCAATTGACCTTTTACATAACTAATCGCTTACGTTTAAAAACAAAAACAAATAGAAACTTTGGTGCTTCTAATCTTTATATTATATCTATATTGTATCTTTGAATTTCCATAACATCTTATTTTCATATTTTGTTTATCTGACTTAAGAGACTTTTGACTTTGAAGATTAGTATCTAGAAATAAATTTGTCGTAGAATATTCTGCTTTTGGCAACTAACTTCATTGTAACGTTTTATAATATCATAACAGCGATTACAATAAAGAATTAAACCAACGTAAGCTTCTTCTTCGTCTTACGATTAAGTCGCAATCTATCAAGAGTACATAAATAAATGCCCAGATACTTTTGAGCGGTAATATATGTAAACTAGACTTATTATAGTAAGTGATCGATAGTCGGCTAACATAGTTTAGCTACCTTTTCAGTTCGATTAGAATAAGTCGCGGCCAGTGTCCATAAAGGTCAGTGTCGTCGTCACTCGTTAATTAAAAAAAGCAGGAAACTAGAAGTAAATTTGTTTTCTTAATTCTTAATGTTACATCTAACGATCGACAGGTTGTTAATTCGTTGTTTAATTCGTGAACGCTGTTAATCGTCGACGTGAATTGTCACTATATTCTTTTTTCTTAATAAAAAAACAAACAAACAAACAAACAAAAATAAAATAAAAATAAAGAGAAAACAGGTAGAACTTAAGATTTAGAATTGATATAAAAATCGCTGGAACGTCAGAGTGGTTTATTTCGTTAGGCTTACGTTAGCATAGTCTTCTAAGACCAAGAGGTGGAGACAGAAAACGAAGTACGAATGTAAAAATTACAGAAGAATAGTTACTGAATAAAAATGAACAAAAATCCAAGATACCTAACAAATGCAAATTACTTTACAGTCGAATTGTACATTTCAAGTATTCGTTAATCCACCTCTCAGACATTTATCCATTATGTCGAAATTATTTATTATAGCTGTCCTTATTCGTGTTTCTAAAACTTTCGCGTTCAATACTGTACAGCAATAACGAAATATAGAATTAAGGTAATGAAAACGATCTTTTGGAATGGTAAGAGTCGCAAAGTTCGAGCAGGAGCGTTTTCACAGGCTCTTTCAGCGACGGATACATCGATTATTCATCGTAGTAGTCTCGCGTTAACGAAAACGTCCTGTAAGCGGTGCTGGCTTTCGATCAACCTTCATCCGTTCACAATCTTCTTATCATTCTTTTGTTTCTTTCTGATGGAAGCCATAATTATGAAGATTTAGAAGAATGGTGAGCTCAGAATGCCGAGACGAATCACGTTCGCATAAAAGTTGAAACATTCCAAATTTTCTTTTTACAAAAGTAAGGAGCGATATAAGTGGACTATAAAATGATTGGAATCGAACAATGGATACTTGGAAAACATACAGAACACGTTGTAAGTAAAGACACGGAGGACGATAACGTTAAAATTGTTTAAAAGCAGATGAAGGAATTCAGTGTAGTTGGGTATTTAGTGTAGAACTCAAGGGAAGATGTTAAGTCTATCTTGAATGTTTAATTTGCTATTTGCTATTTACTATTCGTCTTATAAATGACACTCTCGATTGTCTACTCTTAACTTGTCTTCGATCTCAAAGGAATTAAAATGAGAAGTATAGGAAGAAACGTAACGCAAGGAAACAGAATACATTCATATACAGTAGAAAAAGAATCGTTCAAATCCCTTGAGAACTACAAAAGAAAATCTATAAAATCATTGTGAATTCTCAACACTTTGATGAAGAATTAGTCAGCCTGACTACGTCTAAGAATTCCAATATTTTAAAAACTCTACTTTCTCCACGCTTATTCAGCATTCCAAGTTTCACCTTCTTCGACAAACCCAGCCGAACCTCCGACAAACGTGAATCACAAACAGTTGTGATCAAAAGAAAGTTTAAAATTGCAACCTGTACACGCTTAGACTGGAGATTTTTATACAAATTAATATTGTTGAGGATATAATCAAAAGAGTGGAATCTCGATGGAAAAGTGTTATGCGAAGCACTATAGCGTGGATCATATTATGTGCATTCCGTGCAATTTTGCACCTTCCTATAAATGTATAAAAACCCTCAGTCCATGATATACGAGTATTGGTAACTTCGTACTGGATGCTTTTCACCATTTTGGTAACAATCACATTCTTTGAATATATATATCGCCTCTATTCATCGTACTCGTAAAATAGAATTCCGCTTTCTAAAACTCGAATAAAGTCATAATAAAACAGTATCGTTTAAACTTTCTTTCGTCCGTCATTGTATATATATATATATGTATGCATATTTACAAAGATCAAATGGAAGAATTATGCTCGATTTTCATAAATTCTCAATCAGTAACCATGTACGACGATGTACGAGGAAGCATCGAAATCTTACAAAAGATGACTTTGATCGATGGAATGATCGTTATTATGGTTCGTTTCTCAGGGAGGAAATTGGTTACACGATCGAGACGAGATCCAACGACGACGGCGATGGTCGACGTGGACCAAGCAGAACTGCACTCTCGTGTCATGGCACCGATGGCTAAACGGTGATGGCAGGACCACGATAACGGACCCGACGATCCTGCTATCGGTTGGTTACCGATTCGTCAGCAGGAACAGGATTTCTTTGAACTCGTTGGCGTTTGATTCAGTGCGAACCGCTCGCCATCTGTCTGATCCTGGGAGCCATTGCCTTTCATCATCTGGTCGTTCTGAAGTATCTGCAAGAAGAAAGCAAACAGGTTTGTTAACGAAGTTGAAGAGCAGATTTTCCCTGCGAATTTTATCGTTTCCCTCGTTTCGTACCACTTTTATACGAGCCATTCGCAGAGGCCATCTTTTTGACATTCTTTTCTGCGTCTTTTCAAATTATTGTCTCTCGTGTATCGCACCCACTATTATTATTTCAGCCATCTACGAATTAGAGTGATCGATAATTATGTTCTTTGACATTTGTTTAACGTACTTTCGCCTCGTTGCCTCCCCTTTTCGTACCATTTTTATATTCGCAGACCAAAGAAATTTATGAATGCATTTTTCGAAATTTTTCACTTGTGTCGATTGACGCTTATGTTTTATATATAAATTTCGACAATTTTCTTTAATTTTTGTTTTGCGAAGTTGAACGATGTGGAAGAAAGATGTCAAATAGACGCTGTCACGGCTTTGAATTAATTTCAGTTAACGAACAACAATTAAATATGCACCGTAAGACGATCACCCGGACGCGAAAATGCGTCATTGATAAATCCATCGAGCTTGTACGTATGTTAATGAGGAGGGCAATATGATATTCCATAAATAACTCGGGCGACGTATCTTCGTCAATTGAATTCCGCGGTTAGATGAAGGAAAACAACGGCAGAGAATATCCAATAGAGTATTTTCTTTCTCATGTTTAAGAGCTACACTCGTTTACTTAATTTCATTATTACGTTTTATTCATCGTATTATAATAAAATGATACTCTTCGAACGACGAATTTTTGTATTTTCATTTTGCAATGAAAAGTTTCCTTGAGCTTTCGACTGATTTCAATAAACAATCATTAATAAATTTGACTTGAATTTTATTAATGAAAAATCGTCTATCTTCGTAACAATATCGCGTGAAATTAGTGGTGAAACGTATGAAAAGAATATTGCATAAATAATCGACGATAAAAGTCTAATAAAAAATTACTAATTTTCTGTTCGATCTATTAACACGGAATGAAAGATAGTGTCAGTTTCTTTGCGACGATTCTTCAAAATTTGTTCATTTCAAAAAATAATTATAATTGCATAAAACAATTATTTCTTTAACCCTAATAACAACTAAATAATCCGTTAACCAATGATTTTTCTAATGATCTAACGAATCTTCAAAATCCTGGCTTAGTCTAGATAATAAAACAATTTCTTTAAATTAATCATTCGCTACAAAAAATGGAAAAAGTTAGCCTTGTAATCTCATTAACAAATAGATACAGAATCTGTCAATCATTTTTACTCACTTTATTGACAAGAAATCGTGCAGCCTCCTCGATATTAATATTCTCCTTGGCCGAAGTCTCGAACCATCCGGCGAAATTCTTCTCTTTACAGTATTCGTCCATTTTCGCTGGTGAATTCACTAGACCCTCCTTCTGCTGGTCACATTTGTTCGCAAGAAGGACGCAAGGTATTTGTGAACCGTCAGGAAGTTGCACTTTCGAGTCCAAATCTTGTTTCCATTTCACCACTGCGTCTAAGGTCGCGCTTCTCGTCACGTCGAATACTATAAACGCGCCCACTGCTTCTTTGTAATACACTCTCGTCATGTTGCCAAACCTCTCTTGACCTGGACAGTAGTAAACACAAGGTGGACGTAATTATTGGTTGGTGTACAACGCTAATTCAACAATTGGTTGTACAACACTGATTCAACAATTAGTTATACAACATTAATTCAGCCATTAAGTATACTATGCCAATTCGAGGATTAGTTATACGGTACTGATTCAACAATTACTTATACGATACTGGTTCGATAATTAGTTACACAGCACTACTACAACGATTAGGTATACAATACTAATTCGAGGATTAGTTATACGACACTGGTTCAACAATTAGTTATATGACATTAAGTCAAATCATTAGGTATACAATACTAATTCGAGGATTAGTTATGCGACACTGATTCAACAATCAGTTATACAACACTAATACAACTATCTCTTGACCTGGATAGTAGTAAACAATTAATTAATTGTTATAATTATTAGTTGGTGTACAACGCTACTTCAACAATTGGTTGTACAACACTGATTCAACAATTACTTGTACAACATTAATTCAACCATTAGGTATACAATACTAATTCGAGGATTAGTTATGCGACACTGATTCAACAATTAGTTATACAACACTAATACAACAATCTCTTGACCTGGACAGGAGTAAACAATTAATTGGTTGTTGTACAACGCTAGTTCAATTGGTTATACAACACTGATTCAACAATTAGTTATACAACATTGATTCAACCATTAGGTACACAATACTAATTCGAGGATTAGTTATACTACACTGATTCAACAATTAATTATACAACACTAATGCAACAATCTCTTGATTTGGACAGTAGCAAACAGGAAGGTAGGCTTGATTATCGTTGTTGCACTGATTCAATAATTAGTTCTACAACGCTAATAGCAATAATGACCAATTACTGTTGACCTGGTCAGTAGTAAACAGAAAGGTAGACTTGCTTAGTGTCGTTGTATAATGTTAAAGTTTACTCAAGTGTTTATATTGGAATGAATTTATTCAATGTGTTGCAACATGATGTCGTTCATACGACAAACGTTTTCTGCGCTTGTTTCTATTAGAAAAAAGAGACTTCGACGAAACTTCTGCATAGGCGGTGTGCTCAGTGGCGCCAAGTTTATTTTTACTAATATCTCATTTTACGAATTATTCTTCTACGAGCAATCTCAGTTAAACGACTGCATACGTCATAGATATATATAAATAATTTGATTGTTGTATTATATTTTATAATTAGGTATATGTACACGTATTTTAATTCAATGGCATACAATTTCACAATGGCAGAATATTTTTAACGAAATATTCTGTTGCTTTTTAACATGACATGGGATTTTATGAAAGAAACTAAATTCCGATGATCTTCATCATGCAACATTTCGTTAATATATTATTAGAAGATTATCCGACGTAAAATTTCGCTAATCAATTGCTTTTTTTAATATCACAAGATATATCCGATAAACGACTGGAATTCTAATTTATTCTTTCTCCATAACAATAATCATGCAAAATAAGTTCGTTTACCATTATCCAGTCATCGACTTTGAAGTTTTAAAGAAATAATTCATACGGCACGAAGAGTACAGAGATAAAGAAAACAAAAGGAAGAATAAAAAGACGTAAGAAGATCAAAGACGTAAGGATTAACAATTCACGAAAGAAACGAACAAGAAAAAGGGAAGAAGCTTAAAGAAACTAAATAAAGAAAAAAGAAAGAAAGAAGGAGAAGACTAACCTGCGATATCCCATAACTGCAGCCTTATGATCGTGTGCGGGTCCCAGTTCAACACTTTCAGTGCGAAGTCAACGCCAATCGTCGCGCGATAATGTTGCGAGAAGAATTGATGAACGTATCTCTTGATAATGGACGTCTTTCCAGCGCCCAGCTCGCCAATTACCAGGATTTTATACAAGTGTTCTCGTTTATCGCCTAATCCGGCATTCGGCGCATTGTTCTGTGACGACTGTGCAAACAGAAAGCAAAATTCCATTGCCATTAATCGCCAATTCTTCGACAATCTATCGTTTATAAACGATTTCTTGTTGTTTAATTTTTATTACTATGTTTCGATTATTATTAACACCAGACCTCATCATTAATATCATTCGTATCAATGTTGAACTTAAATTATAAAATGGTAACGTTGTTTCGAAGAGATAGAATCTTCTTCTATTATTATTCGAAACACGTTCCATTTTTGGAAAATTTATTACGAGGAGAAACTCCAAAATTTCTTTCTATTATTATTATATCGTCGTCGTAACGATTTTTTGACGTTTTAACGACATAAAGAATTTTTAGACCGACTATGTTATCTTATATCTTATTTATTATCAGTTATTCGAATAGCATCCTTGTTGTGTAAAATTCTATAAGTATTATAATTATTTCTTTTGGAAATTTATCCTGTTTGAAGTACGTTGAAGGCACCTAATTTCCTGCTCACTTAGTTGCCTGCTAACTGGCAACGTTGTTTAGTGATTTAAAAAAATTATCCAGGTCGAGTTATAAATAAAGGCTTATTATAGTACTTATCTCAAACACTCATTATTCTCTGTCTGATATTCTCAAACGAATAATACCATTTTTATTACTTTTCTCTTTCTCTTATCTTCGTTATGCAACTATTTTCTTCGCTATTTGACACAATTATACAATAATCATTATGCGTACTCGTGTAACAAAATTAGCATTCTAAAACGTACGAAAAGGAAAAAAGAAAGATTACAATTCACTGTAGTATTTTACTTCGATTCGAAATTAAGCTGATTCTTACGAATATCGCAGAATCTTTTAAACAATCGGTGAAATTTGAAATCGCATATACGTGGTGCATGTAACTTTCAAGTTTGCATTTGAATTGTAATTTCGACTTTACTTGTACGTCGTCATAGAAAGTTGAATACGCGTTAATTTATCTTAATATCGAGTATAATTCGTGAAGATGTTACGTTTCACGATTTCATGCAACCATGTTGCGTCTCTACGTTTTCTCGCAACTTTACTTATCTTATCGAGCTACGAGCAAAGAAGAAAGCGACAAGTAGCAAGTAAAGCACGTAATGGAAGCATAATAAAACGATCCAACAACTCCCAATGCAAATATTACCGAGTCTGATTTACGATGTTGTTTTCTCTTCTTAATTTACATTCGTCGTTGCTTTCACTGCACAATATTATTAACTAACTCTAGACACTAATAAACGAACACAATAATGATCAAACATCGAATCACATGATCAATAAAAAGGAAAAAAAGAAGAAGAAGAAAGAAATAGTTAAAGATAATTAAAGAACTAACCCTGCACCATCTCCAATTTTTCGAATTATCTTTCGATTCAGAGATATTCAGAAACGATACAGTCTTCTTGTTCTTCTTTTTCACGCCCATATTGCTTCTGATTAATGTTCTACTTAAAATGCTACTGCAAATGCGTTCAGCCTGACCGATGTTCACTCATTACCAGGTTCGTCTAAACTAACGAGAATCAAAGTTTCTTCGGCATTACGAACCGATCGATGAACTCTAAGCGGATGATTCACCGGTGATAATCATTTTAGAATGTAAATTCGTCAATAGAAAGCTACCGTGACGTACGACAATGTTTTATCAAACGCTAGTTAATTTAATTCTCACATTATTTATTTACATTTTTACTCCTTCAAAAATGTGTGAGCAGATGAGCGTAGCTTTGTTCGAATTATCGTAGTTTGTTATATACAAAAGTAATTTCTTATTTTATTTTTATAACAGATTTGAATTACGTTATAAGCGAGGATCATTTTGCTCTAAACGTTTACAAAAATATTCAATTTAGTTGAAATCGTTAGGGCTGTGCCAAAATTAACGATTGTAGTTTATCGGTACACCATAATGATATTAATCGATATATTTCTGAAAATCGCTAGTTGCTAAATTCTTCATAGCGATAGGATAGTATTGTAACAAATTATAATCTTTTCTGCAAGCAAATAATATCGTAATATGTTATAATCTCTTTCTGTCACGTTCTAATTGTAGATAATTACACATTTCATAAATAATACAGCGTGTTTCCATATTTTATTACTTTTAAGTATTACTTTTAGGAGTTACCATTCAGTATGCTTACACTAGCATAATTTGCTATTATGATATCGCCACCAATTTAATTAATAATAATATCAATTTATAATAAAGTATGCTTACACTACATACTATACTAGCATAATGTGCTATTATGATATTGCCATCAATTTAATTAATAATAATATCAATTTATAATATCATTAATATTAACAATATAATATAATATAAATATTAATGATATCATTAATTAATAATATAAATAATAATTTATTTGCAGCGGTTATTAATCTCTATTTCTGCTTATTAGAATTATAATAAATAAATATAATCAATCATAATCAACCATAATTTTCTTCTCTTACAAACAAGCAAAATTCTACGTCTTAATAAGTAAATTATTAATTGACCAAAAGATTCGAAATTGGAACAAAAAGAAACATCGCCTAATACTAATGTAGCATAAACAGAATCATCGTGTATTCTACAAAATAAAACGACTATTAGAAATATGATAGGTGTGACGTATGGTTACACTCAGCAGGATAATCTGCCATGGAAAATACCGCACGAAGCCGTAACCATAAACTATAGTGTGCTGTAAAGGTAGAAGCCATAACGTTGCCAGTTGTACAATGCTCCATAATGCAGCAACATCGCTATGGTACACTGCGTTTAATGGCAGCTAAGTTTCGTTTAAAAACAACATGCATTATCACACTTAGAAATTTCCTCACATCTGGCGATTTCGTAAGTTTGAAAATTATGTCATCGTAACATCACGTTCATCTTCATCTTCATCTTCAGTTACATCTTTAGATAATAACAAAATTTAATAACGAAACTTTTTGGAGAAATGTCGATGTTAAGATGGAAAGATTTACAGACTTGAACGTTAGAATTAGAATCACAAATTCTGTATAATTCTCTGTGTATAGAGCATGTGCTATAGAGCAAAATAAATATATATTAATTTTAGATAAATATTAATTTTCCAAGCTGAATTAAAAGCGCCAGGTTTTCGTTAGAAACATTTAAATTTTCTACTTGAAAAATTGTTTCGTGTTTTCGTTTAAATTACCCGGCATACGATGACAAATACCAATTTTGTATGCTAATCATAAATTATATTTGTACAGAATTGTAAATATTATCACAAGATCAAGTCACTATACGTGAAGTAACTAGGCAGTGGAATATTTAAGGGGCTAACTTGGCGCCTTTAAAGAAGATATCTTTATGTTTTGGAATTTTTGCCTGTTTACTAATCGTGAGTAACGTTGACGAGGAAGCCTTACTTCAAATTTTCCACAACACACCGATACAATATAATTTTCTTCGCGTAGAATTTGGAATTCTAAATTGAAATTTCAATTGGAATTCCACCACGGCGAAATGCTTGCACAAGATCCACAATCGTCGACACATTTTTCTATCTCTTGAAACTTTCATCCCATCCCATTTTTCTATCGTGTGCACTAACTGGAAGCGGATAACAGGTGAAGCGCGTTACATCGATCGGAACAGGTGGCAATCCAAAGGATTAATGTCTCTAAGGAATCAGCTGGTTGCCGCAGGACGTCCAAGACTCGTTACAAGCTCGTGTCTTTTGTCATAGAAGCAGCGTACGGCCTGGCGTTATCGCGCAGCAATTTCACGGATCGTCCTCCTTCGTCAAGTCCCTGACGATTGCAACTTGTCTAGAGACGCAACGTTATTCCGCGATGGAGTTGACCATTCGACGAATCAAAGTTACACGAATACTTTGAACGAACAACTTGCAGTATTTTCCCTTCGAATAAACACTTTGTGTTTCGCTAGCAAACTTGGATTATTCGTTTTTGCACCTGATAGCATCCTCGTGTAAGAAAATTTGATACGATGGAAATGAAACGATGTACAAAGCTGGAAATAGAAACGCTACATTGAAAACTTTCCGTATTTCCGTATTAAACATTCCATGAGAAACAGTCGATGAGAAATAATAAATCAGGTATTCGTTCGACTAATCGTCTTTTCAGCTCTCTATTACGCTATATAGAAGTTGAGATAGAAGACGCCACTGTTGAGATAAAGCACGGCAGGCGACGTAACTCGAGAGCATCGGTCGTTGCAGGGGTTGGTCGAGTGAAAAATACACGGGACAAAAGCGAAGAGAGCGGGTTCGACGCGCGGCAACCGCAAATCCTAACCGCAGAACGAGACTACCTTATGATTCCTGCGTCGTAGGATTACAGGTTTCTACGGGCGAACAGATGCAAAGAAACGTTCGCGGTGTTTTGAAATTGTGTCGGGTGTCGATATCGAGAAAGGGAAACCTGATTATGCAAATGACGACGGGAATCCAAAGAGAGAAAAATATTAGAGCCGAGTACACGAGTTTTAACGAGTATCGAGTTCGGTGTCTTTACTCCAAGTCGAAGAAAGATCTTGTATTTTTGCGGATGGTCGGTTCAGGTTGGGGCAGGTTAGGGGACTTGTTTACGGCCAAGTGGAGTAATTCGCTCCAATACTTTGTACGTTTTAAATATGCAAACGCTCTTTCATATTGTATATAATTGGACTAACGTGGCTAGTGAAATTTTGCAAAACCGCAAATTTTGCGAACTACAAGTCAGAAAAGAGCGAGAATGTGTTGAATGTTCAAAGAGAAAAGCTTCCTAGAAGGAGCGAAACATAAAGATATTTACTATAAAAATGTTTTAAAAATAAGAAAAAGATCATCAGCAACATTACTGCACCAAAGAAAGAAACCGAGTGAAATATTCCAAAGCAGAAGAGAAGTGAAAACTCAGAGAGAAATGCATCAAAGAAATCGTAGAGACAAAGATAGTAAGAAAAAAAGACACCCAATGCAATAAAACATTCAAACTTAAAAGAGAAAAACGCAGAAATGTTCCCTATAGTGTCACCAAAAAACCAGAAATAAACGAACGGATATAAAAATAAAAATAATAATAATAATAATAGGAATATACAGATAAATAAACTAAATATTGTAATAATAAATATAGACATGTATAAGAGAAAAAAAAACAGAAAAATTACGGTCACTATACAAGTTCTCACCGCATATCGAAGCCATATCAAAATAAATAAATATTATAATAAGAAAACTAAACCAAAGGAAGAGCCACAAGAAAATAAAGCAACTACGGTGACCACGCAAGTAGTTTCTCGCCATACTATCCATATTAAAGTACATAAATAAATAAATAAATATTACAATAATGGAAAATAAGAGAAGAGCCATTAAAAGACAGAAAAACTACGGTGGGTACACAAGTAGTTCCTCACCATGCTATCCTGACTGACGACCTTGCTCTTCTCCGCGTTGTCGGCCATCATCGACCCCACAGTAGCCAGGTAACTATCGTGCTGTCTATCGTAGCTCTCGGTATAATCCTCCTCGATACCAGCCAGATAGCCAACTCCAGTCTCCTCGTCGAACGTACCCTCGAACGTGGAGAACGTGTCGAACTTTTTCACACTGATATGCCTCGCCTTCTTCTTCGTTTGATTTTCCTCTCGTTTCTCCTTCTCCGTCACTGACGGCGATTTATCGTCGTCGTCGACGGTAACAGCGATCACTGTCTCGCCCGAATCCGTGTCACGAGTAGTTTCGAACAAACGACGCTGAAAAATCGCCCGTTTCTCCTCCAATAAGGACAATTTTCGTCTAACCTCGCGAGGGGACGATTTTGGTATTCCAGACTCGGACTCGGATTTCGTGTTCAATTTGGATTTTCTAGGTGGTTCGGTCGACGTTGGTTTCGGCGGCTTTTGCTCCGCCCATTTTGAAAGCGCATAGGGAAGCGCCGAGCTGCACCGAGCTTCCAGACGAGGAGATTTCTCCGAGGATTGGGAATCTGCGCACGCGGATAATCGCACCAGGTTCATTCGTCGGATTCGCAGGGTTCGTTCAATGGCAATTTCAGGTGATGATGGTGGTGATTGTCATGGTGGTGATGATGATGATGATGATGATGATGATGATGATGTGGCGGTCTTTGAGAGTCGAGACGACGACATCTTCGAACGTAGGTTACAGGATGTTAGTACGTAGCGGTTCAAGTTTCGTATTATGCGGTATGATGAGGATATAGTTGAATGTCAAAGAATAGTAGATGTTGAGGTTGAAATTCAATGGTTGAGTTAAAGCGTCAGGGCTGTAGAACAGCAAGCATGAACTAAACTTCAACTTTGATGGTTGAGTTAGAGCGTGTAAAAAGATAAGACTCAAGATGGATGTTGAACAGTGATGTGGTTGTGGATGTTGAAGTTGATATTCAACGGTCGAGTTAAAGTGTGAGTGTTGTAAAAAGATGAGACTCAAGATGGATGTTGAACAGTGATGTGGTTGTGGATGTTGAAGTTGATATTCAACGGTCGAGTTAAAGTGTGAGTGTTGTAAAAAGATGAGACTCAAGATGGATGTTGAACAGTGATGTGGTTGTGGATGTTGAAGTTGATATTCAACGGTCGAGTTAAAGTGTGAGTGTTGTAAAAAGATGAGACTCAAGATGGATGTTGAACAGTGATGTGGTTGTGGATGTTGAAGTTGATATTCAACGGTCGAGTTAAAGTGTGAGTGTTGTAAAAAGATGAGACTCAAGATGGATGTTGAATAGTGATGGGGTTGTGGATGTTGAAGTTGATATTCAACGGACGAGTTAAAGTGTGAGTGTTGTTAGAAAATACGATTCAAGATGGATGTTGAACAGCGATGTGGTTGTGGATGTTGAGGTTGAAATCGGATGGTTAAATTAAATAAAATGTTAGTGTAATGTAAAACAGTAAAAATAAAAGTGGATGTTGAAGTTATCAGAACTAAGTATTTAATTATCCTGAAGCCTAGATCGAGTACTTGAGTCAGATAGAATAACTCGTTGTAACTTGAGCCGACTTATTCCACGTTAATTATATTTCCTAGTATTGGAAATTCAGTTGAGTTAATTAAAGAGTGGCTGCTCATTGAACTGAAACTAATTAGCTAATAAATCCTATTAAAGTTAAATCGTATTTGGATCAGAGCAGTTAAGTTAATTATTCTTAACACCTCGAATCATGCACTCGAGTGCTAATGGTATTACATGGCGTTAATTAATTTAAAAGATTTGGAAAAATACAAAATAATTAACAAGTAGAAAAACCAAAACCGAAACTAAAACCGCTTGTCGCAGTCTGATGATTTACATTACAACACGTAAATTAATTCCAAGATATTAAGAGAATGTCCGTTTATCATATTATAATGAATTTTCTAGAACTTTCTAGAATTTTCTAGAATTTACGAGCACAATAATGAAACGACGATTACTATAATGTGTATAATACTATCAGTGTCTGTCAGATTTATTAAAACCTGACATAAAGCAGAACCAATTGAATCATATTATTTTAATCCGTGCCATTCATCAGTGACTAACAGTGACATTAATCAAATCCCTCGATCAAAATAGAACCAACCACCATAAAGAACCATAATGCAAAGAGATCTCATAAACTTCTAAAAAGCATTATTTTACCAATTACAAGTTATAGACTCCACTTGATCATCAGTCATAGAGTAACCGTAAATCATTCCATATTATAATGTATCATACATATATGTATATAAATATAATTATATGATTCAATACATGTATGAATGATTGATAGACTATAATACAGAATTTTTATGTACCTACAATAATTGGCAATTACTATTTGATTGACGATTTCAATGTATAGAATGTAAATTTTGTACTTAAAATTCAGTACATTCCGCATGCTACACGTTCAATGTGCAGCACAAATTCCATGTCAATTCTATGGATTTTATACGCGTACAATTCAAGTTCCATATAAATTTCATACACAAAATTCTATGTATTAGACATAGAACGTAGATATTCCACGCATTCTATACAATAACTTTTACATAATATAAGATTCTATTTATATGTAGAATAGAAATTCCATGTAATCTTTGTAAGTAAGTAAAATTCTATTCACCCAGAGTACAAATCCCATATAACTCCATATATAAAATTCTCTATGCAGACTAGAAATTCCACGTAAACTTTACACGTAGAATACAAATTCCACGTAAACTCTACGCAAAATTCTCCACATAATGTAAAATGCAAACCCTTCTCGCATCCCCCATCCAACATTCCGTACACGTAACTCGCAACTCAACAACCATCAATTTTTCCACGATCCTAACCCAAATCAGGAACCAACCCCAAGCCAGGAATCAATGGACTAAGAAAAAATGAGTGACAGTGAAAGAGAGTGCATGTATGTGTGAGTGCGAGAGAGAGAGAGAGAGAGAGAGAGAGAGAGAGAGAGGGGGATCGCTCACCGTACTGACTCTTCGTGGAAAAGCTCCTGATGGTTAACGACGGCGACTTGCGCTGCACTACGGTCACCGTGCTCACCGGTTTCTCCGTCGGTTTCTCCGGTTTCCTCGGCTCTCCCTTCTCCCTGTCCACGTCGTATAACGTGTCAGGCTGCTCGTCGGCCTCGTATCCGTCGCGATGGCCAAGCCTCTCGATCTCTTGCCCCTTCCTCGCGGTCTTCGACGGGCTGTCGGAGAGGCTAGACAATTCCTGCGACGATTGGCTCTGTGATCGACTGCTGTCACCACCCTCGGGCGTGTGCCTCGGCTCCTGCTCCGTCGACAGACGAAATTTGTTCAGGCTCAGTTTGCGCACCAACGAGTTCGACTTTTTCTTCTTCTTCTTCAAGACCGTCGATGGACCAACGACGACCTTGCGGTCGTCCTCCTCCTCCACTGAACTCCGCTTCCGACCCGTTTCTGTCGCGTGAGACAGACAGAGGATCTTTGGTCAGAGAATAGATTTTCTTCCGGGGGGATTTTTTCCCTTTTTTCTCTTTTTTTTTCTTTCTTTCTTTCTTTATGGAGTTTATGATAGAGCTCGATGGAAGTGGAAGCTTAAGCTTGATGGTTTATCGGTGAGCGATGGGTTTATTAAAGATCATTACAGGATTTTCGGGGATGTCGAATCGATGATTATTAGACTGCGAACTTTTATGCAAACGAATATTTTTGTAAGCGTTATAAGCGTGGTAGATGTTATAATTATCGTAAGATTTATTCTGTGTCGGATATTTCAGGTATTTTTCTATTTTGAATTTCGTGTATTACGAGTGCATAAAAATCAGCGATCTAGTGCATATAGTTTGTTATGGATTTTATTCAGCTACGATAAGCATGATAAATGTGGTTGCTATGGTAAATGTAGCAGATACGATTGATCGATTAAATAATGCAATCGAGTAGAGTAACAGATACACCGGATACAGTACGTGTAACAGTAGCAGATTACAATAAAATGTTTAAAATGAATACAACAGAGATATCACGTGCATAAATCCTACAAAAGCGATACAGTAGAGGCGCGGTGGTTGCAGTAAGTAGAACAGGGCAGATGTAAGTCAGCCTTGTGAATATCATGAATATATCATAATATATATCACAAATAAATAGCAAAAATATAATAGTTACAGTAGATGTACCAAATATAAAGAAAGAAGGTATAGTAAATATCATTTCCATAGAAGCGAGTACATAAAAATATAGAAAACTATAATTAGCATAGGACATACAGTTGGTATACGAATATAACAAATACAGCAGCTCATCGAACAGATGAGTTGAATACACTTCTAACTGTAGTAACTTAGAATATGTCTAGCTGTCATAGTATATTAGGAGGCGTGGTCCCTCCTGACGGCCAAATCGACAGGAAGGGCTCCCCAGAATACCCGGGGAGTAGACGAAGGAGTGCCCCGGCAGTAATTCGAAGGAGGCCCCAGGACACTCCTGCCAAACGTCAGGATAGCCACCGTGGGGTTTTAGTCGGTTTGTGTCCGACACTGAACACGTGTCCAGCGTGGATTTCCCCACGATAAAAAAAAAGAGCTGTTATAGTATACGATAGATACATAAAAAGTATTGAATATAATGAATATCATTGGTATAGAAAATATTGTTTAAAATAAATCAAATTGAAAAGACAAGTATTTCATGTGTAATCAATTTAAAATGATTTTGTGGATTTATAAGGGAGAAAAACAATCTTTTATAAAGATAGACTTGTCTATCTTTACAAAGATCTTTCAGTAAAGCACGTAATGTGTACATATGTCAAAAGATTTAGTAGCATGTGTCTTTCGTTTTAGCAAGACGTAAATACGTTGAAGAATTTGATAACTGAATGCCAAGTCACCCGAAGTTAATTGAGATTGAGATAGGCCATGAATTACGATGACGACGAAATTCAAGGAGGATCTCTGAATTTGTTACACATAGTCATCTATTCGAATGATCGAAATCGTGGTTCTCACGGTTATTATAACTTTCGCGTGTCAGATTCGTATCAGACGTTATGTAAATTGGTCTTGAAAGGACGAGCTGGTTCTATAAATCCTTTGTAATTAACGAGAGCTCGTTGGCTTTCAGTAATTGGCCAGCTACCGTGTAGCTATTAAGAAGATTAACATCTTAAGGAATCTGTTCATAGATCCAGAACAGTGTCCTGCCGATTACTTTACGTGTCGAGTATCACAGCGATTAAAATCAGTGTCTGAACAACGGGCAGGAAACTCTATAATCTATTGTTGCTAAGATAAGGCAATTTTATTTTAAAAATCAATAAAGTAGAATACAAATAGAGTAGAGTGTAAACTGTAAAAAGGCACATACGGAAGACTTCGAATATTTTTACCAATAAGTTCATAGAAATCTATCGATAAAAGTAAAGATCGACGATTAAGAGAAACAAGTAGAATGAAGTAGAAAAAGAAACCACATACCGCTCGTGAATAATCATTCGACGAAGCCTTAGAACAACCGTAACCAGTCACCACCAGTTATCTCAATACTAATCGGCATAACCTCGATAGAAACCAATAAAACAACGTCTACGAATTCTAATTTCTCCAAACTTTGCCAAACTTTGTTAACAAAATCGAGATTTTGAAAGAAACACGAGCTGAGAACACGTCGAGTAGATTAATCCTTAACCAAACAGACGTTTCTATTTTTATCATTACTACAAACAATTTTCTACGTTGCTTGGCGATCTACTGCTCTTAAATCACTGTGTGATAAAAGTTAATCTATCAGTTCGATAAAGATTATCGAAATTATTGCAAATTTGCAAACTCTCCTCTACGTAAATACCAATTACAGTCGATGTGTGTCTAACGCAGAGAGACACGACCCTGAGAAAAACAACCCTTCGAACAACACGTAACCTAAAACCAGGAAGAAAAGAAGAAGAACTTCAGCAACCACAAGAATAAACTTCCCATAACCACAATCCTGTTCGAGCGCAAACAACTCAAAGAGAGAGAGAGAGAGAGAGAGAGAGAGAAAGAGGCACAAGCCAAATAAATAAACCTTTTTCCTCGACATCCAGCTCAGGCTCGGCAGCCGATTCGTCCAGCTGCCTGTTCTTCCTCCTAATCTTGAACAATCCTCCCTCCTTCCGGAAGCTGCTCTTCAAAGCTCCGAATCTTCCCTTTTTCTTATCGTCTACGGCCGGTGGGTCACCGGTGGCCACGTTCGTCGTCGTTCCAACGCTCGTGACCGTGTCTACGCTGGAGCTGCTGTCACCTACGGTCACGTATTCGCCGGAAGTGCTACACGCGAACCTGTTCCGCTCCTCTTCGGACGAGGAGCGCGCGATCACCGTGTCCGGCGAGCTTCCGCCCTCGTTTGCGCTCTCGTTACGATCCATCCTCGTAGAAGGGGCGAAGAAAGTGGTAGGAGTATAACGTATGTAGCGTACGTTTGCACACCGGTGTCGATTTTTAACGACGTTTAACGATCCACAACGACGGATTCTTGGCCTGATGATTTTGTGTCTCACTCTGTCAAGGCACGAGCCAGTCCACGGGCTGGCTTCCTACGCCAAACGCGGAAACCTTAGAACAACCGCCTTTCTAGGTCCGATCAGGCCGGCCGCCGGATAATCCGACACGTTTCCCCCTCCTTTCTCTATTCTTTTCATATGTTGCTGTTTCAAAGAACGAATACGATGTCTGTTCAGGGAGGAGCTATGGCGAAAAAGTAAGAGAGGGAGAGACAGTGAGATTTGTAGGTTGAGATTCATTCGCCTTTTCATAAAAGAACGAGAACCACGTTAGATTGATTAATAAGTTAGTTAATTCATTAATTTTCGTAAGAGAATCTACTGTTAAATATTCCAAAATCTTTCCCTTTTTATCCCATTTCTTTGTTTCACATTTTTCGTTCGAAAATTTGCATACAAGTCTCTTTACATTTTTTAAACAATGGGTTTCCCTTTTAGTCGTCTTTTACGACACGCAGGGATTACGTTGGTTCTGTTCTTGTTCCGAAACCGCAGACGATGTTATTAATATATATTAGAAACGTAATCATACATTGTGGGCAAACTATGTATAGTTTAATTAAGGAGAGTAAAAGAGAATGTTTTCAATGAAAATTCTATATAGGAAGGGGAAATATCGGGAACCTAACTGCTACCATATTGGCATTTGTTTGAATTTTATTTTTCCCAATTCCATATGATAGAATAAAATTCCATACGATACAACTCTATTTATCGAAACGAAATTTTAGTCAGCGTCTGATTGTATGTCGACCGAATCTACTTGTTCGAACGTGGTGCCGACTGAATCTACTTATCTGAATGTAAACTATTGACTGTTCTACTTATCTGAATGTAAACTACCCACTGAATCTACTTATCTGAATGTGAATTCCTACTGCACGAACTAAACGTTGTAGATACAATGCAACTTTACCTATTCGCACGAAATTCTAGTTTCTGTCCGATTATGTATCGATTGAATCTACTTGTCTGAACGTGGATCGCTGTCTGAATTTTCTCCTGCACGAACGACAAATTATAGGTACAAAATGAAACTCTACTTACATATCGAACAAAATGTTATTTAGTGTCTGACTAAACGATTTCCTGTGTACCGAATCTACTTATCTGAACGTGAATTCCCATTACGTGAGAAAATTTGAGGCAATGCAGACAGTCGGTCGATGCTTATACTACGTGAATTATGTGCATTTTATTGTTTGTTCCCTAACGTGGTCAGATGAATGTAATTATACGCACGGATACGAGTTGAAGTTTCCTATTATTTTCCTTTGTTATTTCGTACATATCTGTTCTGACTGTAATTTCAAGTTTCTACTTTCTTGCTCTGTCACTTGAATGATTAATAGAAAAGCTATGGGTGTTGGTTGAAAGCAACGCCTTGTAGGTTCGATAAACCGTACAGTCGAATGGAGATGAAAGATAGATACCAAGTGAAACGGAGAAGCCTGGGAATCGCAGGATGAAGTAGAATTCGTGATTTGTTTTCTGAGCACAGTGGTAGAGGGTTTCTGGGTTCTTCGACACACTGTGTGACATTCCAGGAGAGGTCATTGATCGGACATTGTGTATGAAATATTCAAATCGACCACTGTCTTGGTACATGTATCTCAACACGTGAAATCAATATTTTATCCTCTGAAGTTAAATTCCAACTTTCAGGATTTTAGTCCTCTGTTGTGGCTAAGTTTCCAAAATCGAGTGAAAACAGAAAGTAAATTTGTTGAAGATATCGTAGCAGAACTTTCGTTTTACGATTGTTACATTATTCCAAACGTTCAAAATTAATTTTAGATCTTTACAACTATAACTATTATGAAACATCTTTAGTAAAATTAAAACTCAGAACTTTCTTACTGTTGGCTAAATGTTTCAAGTATATCAGCGGAGATTTTAGCTTCGAAAAAAAATACTTGCAGAGGTTCTTCTCCAGAATCCAGCGTTCGAATATTGAATACTGTACCGTATACAGTTTCCCCGAATGGAAAATTGATTGGAGGAATCTTGACCCCTATCTCTATGTAAAAGTTAAGGGGCTGTAAATGAGTCGAAATATTGCTCGGTCCTTTTTACACGGAACAGGAACTGAAGAGTCTGTTTGAAGAGTCGGAGGAATAATAAATGAATGAATCTATAATGAAACATCTGATATCTGTCCGTGTCATAGATTCTACGAGAATCTTGCCATCGTTTTTCCTTACGAAATTTAATCATCCAGTTAGAGAGATATTAATACTTCGCGCATTACAAGACCACGTGTTTCGTAAGTGATATGTCTACGTCTAGATTTCTTGTTTATTTCGTATCAATTCACCATTGTATCGCTGTATTTTATTGCTCTATATTCTAGTTGTATCTCTATGGATCGCTGGTGCCAAATATTCTACCCGTATCGATCAATAATTTCAAACTCCGAAGAAACAGGGACAAGCCAAAATTTCTTTCCTCGTAACCAAATGAAATTCCAGTTACGCGTAAAGAGGATGACAAACCGACGATCCAGTCACCCAGCTCGATCCACGAAGCTTCGATGGTACGCAACAACCTTCCTCGAAGGTGTCCACCGATGGAAATCGTTCAGGAATTCGATCGGTTCGATCATTCATCGTCGCGCGCACTTCTCATCTCGCAAGCGCGTGTACGCGTGCGCCCGCACTTGGAAAGCTTGGCGAAAGCACTTCAAAAGAATGAAACTTGGGAAGAAAGAAAAATTCGCTACTCGAAAGGGGAAGGAAAACGAAAAATAAAAATATTGAGAAAAAGAAATTGAGGATAAAAAAGGATCGATATTTAGAGGAAATAAAAATGAAAGCACATGAGAGATGAAAGAAGTCACTGTTTGGGAGAAATTAAGACGAACAGGTAGAAGATAAGACGAATCGCTACGTATGCAAAAAGGATAGAAATAAAAAGACGTGAAAGGGAAATCGAAAGAGATTCACGACACTGCTGGTTGTATGCGCGGAACCACACTAAAAGCTCGCGTAAAAATGCCTAAAGGAGGACAATACACGGAGGAGGAGCATGATGGTGCCCCTCCACTTGTACGCGAGAACGCATTTGTTCGCGCGTTAACCAGCCTCGAGACGAGTTTTCCGCGCGTTTCTTGCTCTCTTCCTCTCTGGCTAGACGAGATCCATGGTACCGTGACAACACGTAGGCGTAACACGAGCGCCGAGTTGGGACCTAGCGCGCGGTTAGCCGCAAGACCCCGTCATGCCAGCATCGTCCCCTCACTGCTTACGGTTCGGCTCCACCTCGACGAACAACTAGCACGTTACGTAACCGCTCGATTTTGTAGAATTAATTGTTTTGGGTTACATGGAGCGTGATTTGCCTTTTGGTTGCTGGCAGGTCCTGTTTACGTGGAGGAATTTTCTCCAAGTAGAATGGGTACAATGCGAGGCAGACAGACATTAGGAAAATTGTGTTCAAACTGCGAAAAGTATCGTGTCAGATTCGGAGGATGCGAAATTGAAGTTTCGTGAATCTTGGTTGCTGGTAAATTTTGCTTGTGGTACACGGTGGAATCGAGAAAAAGTAGAATAGATACGACGTAAGGCAGACAGAAATTAAGAATTTCGAATTGTGAAAAATATCGTATTGGATTTGGAGCACGTGAAATCTATATTTTGCAATATAATTCAAGGATTTTGATCGATGGTGGCTTCTGTTCGACAGCGGAATGTAGCGAAAGTAGAATAGGCGCGACGCGAGCCAGACACAAATAAATCAGGATTTCTGGAAACTACTACATTGGATTCGAAGCATGTGAAATTTCAGTTTTGTAATAAATTTCCTGAATTTTGGTTGACAGTAGCTTCCGTTTGGCACATTGGTACCATTTCGTTCGTTTGGTACACAACGGTCGGAGTAGAATAGGTACAACGTAAGGCAAACAGAAATTAAACGCTTGAAATTGTACGAACCTTAGATTTGCAGCACGCGAAGTTGATATTTCCAATGAATTTTGTGGATGTTGATAGATAGTGCGAGTATGATTTATTGTAACAGTGTACAGATTTTTAGATGTTTATCATTGTTGATTTGTAGGAAGATCATTGCTATTTTATGAATGGCGATAGGAGGAACCGGTTTGAAGCTTTTGGACAGTTTGTTCGTGTTAAGTAAGTTGATGTTTTTGAGCAGTTTGTTCGTGATAAATGGAAGAATTATTGACAGTGGAATAATTGTTGAGGTTTGTGGATTCCAATAGGTGGGTTTCGGTATGTCTGGTATTCTTGAATATGTTCGTGTTAAAACAATCATTGGTGTATGATAGGTAACTGGAAGAGAATCAAGTGAAAAGGTATGATATTGGTAATGCGACAGGATTGCTGATCGAATTTATTCATCAAAACTATAGGGAGAAAAGATTGAAATTCGAAAAATCTAAAATTTGTTGACGAAGAAGAGTTAGACTGCCTTAATGGAATTTAACGTTTGAAATTTATTTAACTTATATTCTAGAGGTTAAAGATGGTTGTCCATTCAGATTAAGATTGTTTTGAATAAATGAAGCAATTCTTAGAACTGATTGATACAATAGGAAGATAAGATACATGAAGTAGACTACGTATTGGAAAGATATAAAGAGAATATGAGTCAGTTGATCAAATTGATAGCGAGGTATTGAGTAACCGAGCTATTCAATCGACCATGGCTATCTTCTCTCTGAATCTGTAATCTCGTGACTGTGACTACACACTGAACTTGATATCTAAATGCTAAAAATATATCGATTGCTTTTTCAAGCAAATATACTCATCTTTCAGCAATAAAATTCGCTAAAACAGATATATCTGATACAAACGTCTAAGATGAACACGTTTACACGATGTTCACGATTAAACGAAACATTCTTTTGGATGCGTAACACCCAAGGATTAAGAATGATTAAATAAGCTTCGCAAGTGTATTAACTTTTGAATGATTATTTCCCTTTAAATGCGATAAAAATAGTATCATAAGTCTATGTTTATCTTTGTTTATCAAAATATTCATGATAATAAGATAAGGAAATCAACGTTCTCGATATAAAAATTTTCTGATAATCTCATCTTAACTTAATCTCGCCAAACGTTAAACCTTCCTTGGGTGCTGGTAATTACTTTAAAATTACAGCAAAAGCAAATATCAAAATCATATTGTACTTTCGTAAAGCTTACACGTAACGAAAATATCAACAAATTTCCTGCCGCGATATAATCGCTACGGCAAACATTTGCATTTTGTTTTGTATCTCGGACGACGATCAATGATTTTCTTTATAGAATAATAGTTCTGCTCTGTTTAATGCACAGACACAGAGACGATAATAGAACCCGTCTTATGCGAAACAGCATCTTGCAGTCACTTTTCATGCACTAATTACGTGTCGCCGGCTGGCGTGCTGCAGGCCACTGGTAATTCCATTAATTAATTAACAGCGAACCAGGGATGAGCCAGTGATAAAGTTCAAAATCGAGCTCGCAACAAAATGGACGAGTTCGGATCTAACCAGAGGGAGATTAAAACTGATTTCTCTTCCCCTAATCTTAATTGACAAACGCACGCCAATCTTTCTAATTGACCAAAAGCATTATCTGCTTTCTTCTTCAGATTTATTATTTCGTTATACAATAGTCGTCAACTATATTGATAAATTTTTTAACGTAACTGCTGGAGGATTTGTTTCTATGGATGTTTTGTACGCTATTTTATATTGTACACTATTTTTGCATCTTTCGAAATCTTTCAATTTCTTACAAATCTGCATACGTGTACATCCACCATCTCGTTTCCAGTTTTCTCCTTCTCTCCATGTTGACGTGTATACTCGTCGTAGCTTGTATTTATTTACGCACTCCATGACCTAACCCCACGACCAAAGACACGCTCTAAGACTAAATTCCCCAATTAACTGGTTAATAACAATAATAAGAAAAAAATAACACTCAATTGTTGAAAATAATTTTGACAAGAATAAATCAGATTATTGCCGCTGAAACAAACCGAATCCCACTGAACCGGATACCACGAAAGGGACATTCGGCGCGTAAAGCCATCACCGGATCACGAGATTGCAGATCCTCCGTGAATCCGCGTGGAATTCGCGGGTTACATAAGTTTCTAAGCGTGCCACATACCATCGTGTATCCTCTCACCGCGCTTATGTAAACCGCTCTTAAGCGCAACCGGTGTAAGACGGAGCTGTACACGTTATTATCAAGTCGGATCGTAATTTTCTGGCCACGGTTGCCCATTATCGGCCAAGGTCGTGGTCGTTTGTCAACATGTTCGTCGTAATTACTGCGGAAGACTTTAGCCCATTAACCGAGGAAGATCAATGAACTCGCTTTACCTGTACAAACCAGTGGTTGGTGTTACAACTATTGGGATGGCAACTAAGTGATTGCGGATTTTGTCAATACCATCTAATGACAAAATCCGCAATCACTTAGTTGCCAACCCAATAGATACTTGGCTATTCGATTCTTCGCTTTCCGAAGCCGGTATACAAATTCAAGCAAATCTGAGAAATTTACTTGATCATTCGTGTCCTCGAAATTATATAACGATTTAATAGGAAACGCAGTATTTGCAGGCAAAGGTACGAAAGCAGGTTTAGTCAACGTATTTTTACGATCCGGTCAGCCTGTTTTTCCCATTCGAGTCATGTAATTAGCTTCATCGATTAGCGATCGTTTGCTTGGTCTGTGCGACGTATCAAGGACGATGGAGCATCGTACATCCTTTAAGGACGACCTCGATGTCTACGATTCTCCCGTCATCGTCATCATTATGTCGTCGTTCTCTCGTGGGGTGCTTTATGTAAGATACTGGTTTTCTTCGCGGTTCTGAAAAATTCGCACGGCCTCTATGGTCGCCACGCCATATGAATTCTGCGATTATCACGCGACAGCCAGGACGAATTTTTCTCTTTTTTTCTTTTCGATTCTTTTCTTTCAATTGCCTTGGATCTGATTTATAAATCGAAGTGGATGCTGAGATTTTAACGATAATTTGCCATTTGTTTATTTACGAAAAGAAGCTTATATTGTAAAATAAAAAGTACAGAAAGACACCATGATTTTATAAATTTACATTTAGTAAGAGCAATATCGTGTACGAAATATTATAAATATCGCATGTATTGCATATAAATAATTGTAAATATTGTATATATCACAGGACAAATGTTATCAACATGGTAAAACATTTATAATACAAATGTTACTAAAATTCACAGTTTTTTTTTTTATTTAGTTGTTTACATTCACAATTTGTCCGATTTGGACATTTGGTAGAATAAAATTCACAGTGTATCAATTTTACACTTTCTTTCATTCGCCACTGTATTTTCATACGAATTTAAATTGCGTTTTTCTTGCTTTCTATGGATTAATCGATTATTTGACTTTCACGTAGTTTTTCATCTTTTAAAATTCATTTTTGTAAACGTGAGAGGATTTTGTAATTTCAGGTTGAAAGTGTTCGATCTTCTATATTTTGAATGTAGTCCATATTTTTACTTCATACGTAGCTCAGTCGTACATTGCTCAAGCTTCACATGCTTTTTAACTTTTAACGCAAGGAAAACGCCATTAGGTCAATAATAAAAGACAACAATAATAAAAGAACTTGCAGGATTAATAATCGTGCTATCTTCTTAAAATGTTCGCAGTTCCTTGAGCCATATAATAATCGACATATTAATCAACACCGTATATAGATCAATTTTGTTAATTTTCAGAGTTTCTAACTGTCCTTTTACAATGACAAATGATTTTGTCGATGCTAACAAATTCTCTTGATAAACTAATACGAATTTTTATATCAACTTGTGATTGTAAGTTAAGATAGTAGAAACTAGAGTTTCTACATTTAAAGAGCAACTTTTTTATTGCACCAAGCTAGAAAACATCGAAGGACGAAATTAAAACTTATAATTTCCAGTCTGTTTACGGGAAATCCTTTTTCCACGTTAATCACGAAGATATGAATTTTAATTTGCCTTCGTAACGAAGATCGAACAACGTGTCACGTAAACGATTATGCAAATCGACACAGAAACAACAATCTTCCATCCCCATATGAAGATGTTTGTCAACGATCCATCGACAGCGTACTAATGGCAGAAGCTTATTTCTACGTGAAAAACAACGATCGTTTTTAAGATTACAGACAAGTTGATCGATCAAATGGTAAAATTATGCGACGCATAATATGCATATTACATGGAAAATGAACATATTAAATCTCGAAATGCCGCGTGTTCCTTTGAATTTGATTTCAATTGTAAAACAGTATGCCTTGCGAATAGAATTCCTAGTTAGTCGTGAAACATCGTACACAACTATGAATTATTGTTAGATAATTATGAATATGTGAATCGTAGGTAATTACGGATAATGTGTTTATCGTTTACGTTGTTATTTATTTTTAATGAAAATAAATGTCAGATTTATTCAATCGAAGACTTTTGATATGAAGTTACAAAGCATTTTCGTATTTGAAAAATGAAATAATTATTATTATTATTACTGTCAATTATTATTATCATTATCTGTTTATCGTAGTGAGCCTTAAAGACTGGCACAGTCTATGCTACAAATGTGTACATTTAATATAATTCAAAAAAATAAAATGACAGATATTTCAATTTCACGAAATTGAAGCATTGTCCTGTAAACTTAAAAAAAGGACATACGAGCACTATAGTTTGTACACTATGTCAAATCAAAAATATCGTGTTTGAGACAAGATAGAGAGAGCTCGTAACTTCCTAAAGTATGTGAAACATGCAAGATAATATTTTACAAATTTCAAGATACGCGTTTTTCAGTACACAGTTACAGAAGTTAGAAAGTTCGTTTATAAAGCAAAGAATCATGGAAATTTGTCAAAAGAATCGCAAGATATTAATAAGAATAATTATCGCAGATGTCGACGATGCTAGAGACATTTTCGACAGTTGATTAATTTATCGTCAAGAGAGAAGGTTTCCAAGTCAACGCGCTTGAAATGAAGAAAAGAAATGTTCTAAGGAACAAACGATCGATAGACCACGATGATCGCCACATGGTCCATTAATTCGCCGTGTTATGTCGATCAAAAGAAGAATTTCGAGCCTGACGATATTAATTAGACGGTAAACTAGAGTAATTATGGATTTATACGAGAAAACAGAGTTCCCTTTCTCTTCGTGAAACCGTTCGTGATCAACAGTGAAAATTACGATTCGAGAAAGAACTAAAGTCTTAAAAGTCTATATTTTGTGATATCCAGAAAATTCGAATTTTTATGTTTGAAATCCAAAATTCTACGAAATGTCGTGCAAAAGTTTCCATTCCATGAAATCAGTGCGTATGGAACAGCGGCTCTTTTCGTTCGATTTAGAGAATTTTGTATTTGAATCGAAATCCTGTGTGACTATGAAACAAATTATCGAAGAAAATATTGAGATTGCGAATAAAATGGACACAAACAGCTGAATAGAAAAGAATACGTTTCACTTGGTTTAACAACCGTTATACCACTTATCGATCCATCCAAACCATTTGACCTTTTAAGGCTTATTAGCTTTGAAACCCTGACCCGAAGAAATCTTTGATCCAGATTCGCAAGTCTCACGAAACTTGGAACACTATTAGGTATTAATGCTGTCTACCTGCAATCAGCCTGCCATTTGCATCGGCGCAATTTCACTTATAACAGTTGCAAATTACACTCCTCGAAATATATTCTTTTGGTTCTACGAATTACGAGCAGTATACAGTTGGTTATACAACTTTTCTAAAATTAAAATCTAGACTCTTTAAGTAAGAATGTAAACGTAAATATTTTCCAAATTTTCATTGGACTTAATTTTATTATTACTAAAAATTTCAGCCAACGTCCGTACGATATTTTTTTTATACTTTAAACATTTTATTTATTATTTATCATGTATCATCTATTTATTTCTATTTTTATTAAATAACAATATTTTATTAATCTTAACGATAAGGAGAACTTGTATCGTATATTTCTTTTAAGTAAGCAAAATCACTGAAGTTATTTAATTGAAAATAAGTCAATGTTGTCGTTCTTTTCTTTCGTTTATTTTGCAAAATTAATATCGTTTCCTCAAAGAAAAATTATAATCGCAAATCCTGTTTTTCAAAGTCGGGAGGCAAAAAAAAAAAAAAAATACACGGCTCAGTTTAAACTTTCGGTCATACAAAAACACAATGAAACTTATTTTCATGGCTTTACTTTATTATATTTACCAATTTTAATTAACAGACTGTAATAGGTATAAGCCTCGATAGAATACAATACAATACAATACGCTACAAATTTTAATGAATCATTAGCTCGTTACTAAAGTTTCACTCCATATAAGAAAATATTAAAGTGAATTTTGCAAACTTATAATTATAATATCAAACAAATTATAATATCTATATTTCCATCACATTTTCACCTGACTTTGCTACGACAAACTTTTACCGCGACGATTACAAAGCAAATGATAAAAATGATTTTGGAAATCGGTCGATTGAAATCTAATTGTGGACGCAATTCCCTCGCGACAGCAATGTCAGGGAATTATCTCCAGGGAACAGGGACGAGTGTTGTAATCGCAAATTAACGAGGATTAACACTCGCAAGAACCTACACCTACGTTACGTATGTATTGGAACGTACGATGTACGATTGACGTTCTACAAGTTGAATAAAATGACGAATTCTCTATAAAAAAAAATCTATGCGATTCAAAGTATACGTGATTGATGAGAAAAACAGATGAAAAGGGCAATGTTGTTCAAATTTTCGATTTCAATTCACTTAATTGTGTATTTTTCTTCAATAATTTAACGAATAAAGCGAATACTATAATGTTTTTCCAGTAAATACAAATGCACATGGAATAATAAAAATATGATTTTTCATGGAATTAACTTTTTTTTTTAGCTTGTTTTTTGATAGAAGCCGAAGAAAAGATAGTGGTTTTATAAATACATATATGACGTAACGTTTCATCAGAATTATGATTAGACCATTTTGTCCGATTAATCTGACGAGAAAGATTCTGTAAGTAATCTCCGAATTGAAGAACGTAAGCATGCAAAAAAGAAAGAGTGTAGCAGAAATAAAGAACTACGAGCGATTATTTACGAACGAGTTTATGTAATTTTGATATCCGGCTGCATATCTTGGAAACAGCAGCAAATAAAATTATGCAACATTCAGATAACGTTATCAAATAGATTGAATTAAGGTGATAGCTTTAATTCGAAGAAGATTCGTGAGATTTCGTTAATCGCACGATGTCCGATGCTAATTTCATAATAAAACTCAAATTAGTTCTCTCGTTGTCAATCGCCGAAGAAATTATTAAAAATAGTTTCACGATTATTTATCATAAATTTAAGAAAATATCTCTACAACAGCCTAATTTCATTCGCCACTCGGCATCTACGTTCTCGCAATGACACCTCAGCGCACCGTACAATTCCAATTCTCAATGAAACCTTAAAATTCTATTTTTTTTTTTTTTTTTTTGTTTTTAATGTAATTTTAGGAATCTCAAGAATTTAAGAAACCTTAGGAATTTTATGTCAATCGCGCTTTACCGCAGAATTAAAAAAGAAACAATTAGATCGCTAGATTTACTCGGAAATAAATACCTGCGCATCTCGCACACCATAGTTTCAAATTAATCAGCGAAGAAATTATTAAAAATAGTCTCTCGATTATTTATCATAAATTTAAGAAAATATCTCTACAACAGCCTAATTTCATTCGCCACTCGGCATCTACGTTCTCGCAATGACATCTCAGCGCACCGTACGATTCCAATTCTCAATGAAACCTTAAAATTCTATTTTTTTTTGTTTCTAATGTAATTTTAGGAATCTCAAGAATTTAAGAAACCTTAGGAATTTTATGTCAATCGCGCTTTACCGCAGAATTAAAAAAGAAACAATTAGATCGTTAGATTTACTCGGAAATAAATACCTGAGCATCTCGCACACCAAAGTTTCAAATTAATCAGCGAAGAAATTATTAAAAATAGTCTCTCGATTATTTATCATAAATTTAAGAAAATATCTCTACAACAGCCTAATTTCATTCGCCACTCGGCATCTACGTTCTCGCAATGACATCTCAGCGCACCGTACGATTCCAATTCTCAATAAAACCTTAAAATTCTATTTTTTTTTTTTGTTTCTAATGTAATTTTAGGAATCTCAAGAATTTAAGAAACCTTAGGAATTTTACGTCAATCGCGCTTTACCGCAAAATTAAAAAAGAAACAATTAGATCGTTAGATTTACTCGGAAATAAATACCTGAGCATCTCGCACACCAAAGTTTCAAATTAACCATGTCGTAGTGACTCTCCACGTTTATCTGACACGTGTTGACGCTATATTTTACCCTATATTTCTACGAACACAAAGCGTCTTAGAACAGACAGATGAATTTTTGCAGAATGAACTACGTACAGTCACGGTGAAAACTTACATTCTCGCGACGATAATGGCGATTCGTCTGTTCGCGGTTCGACAGCAACCAAGAGAGAAGGATGGCTGGCGGTGAAAGCTCTGCTAAAAGGTTGACAGTAAGCCAAATTACGAGCGACGTGCAGCCTCGTTGCTTCCAAGGGGAGAATCCTATGAATATCTGAGACTGTTGACTGACGAGACATCCTACAAGTTCTGTCTCGTTACTCTACGCTACTGTCCTTTTCTCCAGGCACACGCATTCTTATACAGGGTGTCTCAAAGTAAATCAGATCACCTAAATATCTGCCTTATTTACGATTGTACGAAGAACCTTCTCCGGGAAAAGTGAAGCAATCTCAAGGTTATCGGTGTTTCTTTAAAGGAAATCTTACATTTTCTTATCCATCGATTGATGTGTCTTTTCTTCATTGTCAAAAGTATCAAGGTACTTGTTGTGCGTGAAGACAATTCGTTCGAAAGATACTTCGATCTCAATTTTGTGAAGTTTGACGTACGAAGAGGACGTATGAAAAAGACGTATGAAAGGAAAGACGGAAAACGATAGTCCTGCGTTCATTTGGTGAAATTAAAATGGAAATATTTCTCTTAAATTATCCATTCGTAATATTTTTGTATTTTTGTATAGACAATAACTTTCTTTTTGTGAAATACGAACAAGGATTTTCATAGAATAAAAATAAATGATACTATAAGATTCCTTTCGAGGAAATATGAAATTTCAATTTCTGGATTCTATGAAATTTGTAAAATTCTAGATTCTTAAAAATCTTATAAAATCTTATAAAAGCTTTAAAAAACCATATAATGTCTACAAAATCCCAGATTTTACAAAATGTCCTACAAAAATCTCTTCTATAAAATGAACCTAAGAATCGATTCGATTGCAGGACGTTCTGGACTTATTGTGTCTCGTGGTTCTATCGTTAACACATATTTTATAAACCACATTTATAAATTATATTACAATTTAGAAAGCTATTTTCGAAGCATAATTTCAAGACTAATGAAACATAACGTCCTAAAGTAGCATTGAAAAGGCAATTTTCAAGGCAATTTGCTTGGTCCACTTTTTTCCTTCAACTTTAAGTGCATTACGATCATTATCATCATATTACTGCGTACGTTCATTTACAAAAAGAAAAGAAAACCCTATCTCGAAGGAATTAGAAATAATTCACTGGAAAAATAAAAATTCGCCCAAAATATTTAACCACACAAAAATTTCACAAAAACAACTTGAATATTCAGAATTTATGTACGCTAAATGAAAGTAAAATCCCAATTCTATAAAGCAGCTACGTGTACAACTGTCGTTTATTAAAAAAATCGACAATTTGTAAGTAGCAATTATTTTCACGAAGAAAATAAACGAGGAAGCTTTTCCGGTTGAACAGTTAGTCCTCGATAATTTACGTTTGATTTATTGGCAATTATCGCGATAAATGTTTGACAAGGCGGTTAATTACCGGCGGTAGACGAATAATGGCACCGGAAAGAGATGTCAAATTGTCGCTGTTACGAAACGAATTATATCGTTTCCGGTATTCTCCGGCTGCGCCTCTAAACCTAATTATTTTCGCTCGGTTTCATTGAACCGAGATTCTCTCACGGCGATACTAAGTCGGAGAAAGTGAAATAACTCGGTCTTAGAGAACACATCTATGATACTCTTCTTCTCACGCATCCTATTTATCCATGGGATCAAGTTTATTCACTCTGTCGTCTATTCTTCTCTTAAAGTTCATTGTATTTCCAAAAGCACAATTTTCATAATCTATATACATTTTAATATATTCGATAACCGTACACTTATAACGAATTTATAATTCTCATATTTCAATAAATTTATTATCGTCTCAAAACGATCATCGTCAAAGAAATTTTTGTTACCTTCAGATAAAAAATATTAATAATCTATGCATTTTAGTATATTCGATAACTGTATATTAATAACGAATTTATAATTCACATATTTCAATAAATTTATTATCGTCTCAAAACGATCACCCTCAAAGAAATGTTTGTTACCTTCAGATAAAAAATATTAATAATCTATACATTTTAGTATATTCGATAACTGTACATTAATAACGAATTTATAATTCACATATTTCAATAAATTTATTATCGTCTCAAAACGATCACCCTCAAAGAAATGTTTGTTACCTTCAGATAAAAAATATTAATAATCTATACATTTTAGTATATTCGATAACTGTACGTTAATAACGAATTTATAATTCACATATTTCAATAAATTTATTATCGTCTCAAAACGATCATCGTCAAAGAAATTTTTGTTACCTTCAGATAAAAAATATTAATAATCTATGCATTTTAGTATATTCGATAACTGTATATTAATAACGAATTTATAATTCACATATTTCAATAAATTTATTATCGTCTCAAAACGATCACCCTCAAAGAAATGTTTGTTACCTTCAGATAAAAAATATTAATAATCTATACATTTTAGTATATTCGATAACTGTACGTTAATAACGAATTTATAATTCAATATTTCAATAAATTTATTATCGTCTCAAAACGATCACCCTCAAAGAAATGTTTGTTACCTTCAGATAAAAAATATTAATAATCTATACATTTTAGTATATTCGATAACTGTACGTTAATAACGAATTTATAATTCACATATTTCAATAAATTTATTATCGTCTCAAAACGATCACCCTCAAAGAAATGTTTGTTACCTTCAGATAAAAAATATTAATAATCTATACATTTTAGTATATTCGATAACTGTACGTTAATAACGAATTTATAATTCACATATTTCAATAAATTTATTATCGTCTCAAAGCGATCACCCTCAAAGAAATGTTTGTTACCTTCAGATAAAAAATATTAATAATCTATGCATTTTAGTATATTCGACAACCGTACACTTATAACGAATTTATAATTCTCATATTTCTATAAATTTATTATCGTCTCAAAGCGATCACCCTCAAAGAAATGTTTGTTACCTTCAGATAAAAAATATTAATAATCTATACATTTTAGTATATTCGACAACCGTACACTTATAACGAATTTATAATTCTCATATTTCAATAAATTTATTATCATCTCAAAACGATCACCCTCAAAGAAATGTTTGTTACCTTCAGATAAAAAATATTAATAATCTATACATTTTAGTATATTCGATAACTGTACGTTAATAACGAATTTATAATTCAATATTTCAATAAATTTATTATCGTCTCAAAACGATCACCCTCAAAGAAATGTTTGTTACCTTCAGATAAAAAATATTAATAATCTATACATTTTAGTATATTCGATAACTGTACGTTAATAACGAATTTATAATTCAATATTTCAATAAATTTATTATCGTCTCAAAGCGATCACCCTCAAAGAAATGTTTGTTACCTTCAGATAAAAAATATTAATAATCTATGCATTTTAGTATATTCGACAACCGTACACTTATAACGAATTTATAATTCTCATATTTCAATAAATTTATTATCATCTCAAAACGATCACCCTCAAAGAAATGTTTGTTACCTTCAGATAAAAAATATTCTTTTCTAAATATCAATCCTTCTCCTAATCAGCGCAAGAAACGAATTGATATTCCAACAAAGACAGACGAAAGTCTGAAGATTTTGACGAGAGTAGCAGTAACAATACCAAAAAAAGCCTACCTTTCTCGTTCTGGTGGGCTGTTGCTTAGTGTTCTCGCTGAAGTTCATGTTCAGATCGATGTACAGGTAATTGTTATTGAGCAACTGCGGCGGTGGTTCCATCGGTGGCGGATTCGCCTCCTTTTTGTGTCTCAAACGTCTTTCAGTCCTGTCTTGTCTGGTTCGAAGAACCAACACCACGTTACGATCCAACATTTTCAAAAACGAGGAACTTTACGTCCCAATACTGTCGATGGATATCTCGTTACGTTCAATCTGTTGCGAATAATCAACTTGGTAACCAGTGGCTCGAGAAGGCCACGAAAATCTCAATATTTTTTATCGTTCGATGTGCGCAGATATTTTCAATTGGCTTCTACGTCGATGCAGAATTCTATGATCTTTAGAATTACGACATTTACGACGGTCTGTGTATATTTAAAGAGATTCTAATTAGTTTCTGTCGTATACCGATAAGATTCGATTTCTGTAGAATTTCTCTTTAATACACGTTTTCTTGACTCTTCTTCGATAAAGTATTATCGATAACTTTGAATATCTGTTACTTTGATTGGAGCTGTGCAATATTTAGAGTGGCTCTAACCGGTTTTTACTGTATCGATAATAAGTTTCGATACTGCTAGAATATTTGTTCTTCTTTAACTTTTCTTTTTTGTAAAATATTATTAATAATTTGGAATATGTGTAAGTTTGATCAAAGCATCGTATCTGGAGAGGCTCCGATTTTAATATACTGTCCAATTTTATTTGCTAGAGTTTCGATATTTAATTCAACTCTTTACTAGTACACAAAATTACCTTTTCAATTATCTAGTAAAAAGATTGCACTTTCAATATTTTATATCTGCCACTTTGCTCGATTCTCAATTATTTTCTACTACAATTATAAGCGAGACTTACTCTCGAGGAAGCAATACAACCTTTCAATATGGTCTTCTTAGAAAACTTCCTGAAAACAAGCTCGGAACAAAACCTTCCTCGACTTTCATCTTCCGCAGAGCACCGGTGATCATTCGAACAGCTTCAAGGTTCAAGTTATTATACTATAGCGTCTACTATCGCTTCTAAACACGACAGTTCTCCAGCTTGCTCGAGCAACGCTATCAATCCAACAATATTTGGGAAACTCACTTTGGAACAGTACAAAGTTGATCATTCGATATTAGCTGATTGTCTCTGCGCTCTGAACGCTAATTATTTAGTAACTGATATCAAATAACAAAACAACACAAAATCTCCATAAACAGCACTTCTCTCGTTTCTGTTAAAAGTACCATACAAATTCTGAAAATACTCACAGATCGTCTTCCATTAATAAATCACCGAAATTCACAGAATGTTCATGAAAAATCTTGTAATCCGCACCAACAGCCACCAACGCCGGTTCAATTCGATACAACGTTCAGACGACACTACTCGTTCAGCAAATTAAATTACTTGGTAATTATGTATAATTCGTGCATTTTACAAATATCGATAATATCTTCGAATAGAAAAATCTTCCGGGATTGCTTCATATTTGGCTTCGAAGGTCTACGTTCCAGTCGATGATGGAACGAGCTGGATCCGATCGGAATTGAAGAAGAGGCAAAAGAAGATGAGTGGGAGAAGCGTGAATTTGTGAAACGACCGCGTGGATTGTGCGCTACTCGGAGGCAAAGTCCCAGCATTTATTGGTCCCGGGGTTAGTCTGGGAAACGTTATCGTTGGCGACACGTTATCGTCTGTTGACGATAGAAAAAAATGATGGTGCCTAGGCGTCGTCGTGCAGCCACAGTTTCTTTTCGATGCGCGGAAATACAAGACGCACAAATCGGTCGCGTGGCCATTCTTATCTTATTATTAAATCTTCTTCTTCAGTGTATAGAATAGCGATATCTCTCGTAGAATATTCTGGGTTTTGGGAGGAGCAACGTATATTTGTAACGCGTTTCGCGAGACCACGTTCGTCAGAGTATCGTCGATGTTGAATTTTAACATCGGAGAAAATTCCGAATGTGAGGAAAGTCGTGAATTTTGAAGGCGATGAAAGCTCTAGATCGAAGATGGCCTGAATTTTTTAAAGATCTGCAGGAATTTCTGCGATTCGTGAGAAAATCTGTAGGAAGAGCCTGTATTTCAGAAGCTCTGAATTTTTGTCGAGATTCGTAGAATGATCCGAATTGGAGGGGTCCTGGATTTTTCTGAAATTTAGAAGAAGCGAAGAAGTCTTAGATCCCGACGGAAGGAAGAACTCGTGAATTTAACAAGTGCTGAATTTTAGCGAAACTTGGAGGAAATTCTGAACCAAACAGGTCATGAATTTTTGTAACATTTGAAGATTTGTTGTAGTCATTCCATCGAATTAAATCCTGACTTTTGAGCTTTTTCAAACTTTGAAAGCGAAAGAAAGTATTGATTCTTAGACTTCAGCAAGGTTTGGAGATTGAATGGGGTTCCGATTCTTGAATTTTAGTGAAACTTCAAACATCTTCTTTGGAATTCTGTCTTAAATTTCGATGAAATTTGGAGGAGATTGATCAGACTCCTGACTAATCTTCTAATTCTAAGAATTGAGATTTTGGGGGGAAAACAATAAGATTTGAAACTTCAAGTTGTCAATTGATTAAAAAGTTACTAATAAATTAATTACTAAAGTTACTAATAAATTAGTCAGAAAATAAGTATCAACAAAAGATAGGTGAAACTTTCAGTAAGACAGTTTAAAACAAAACCAGGCAGCAATCATTCTAAACATTGACTAGATATAAAAAAGTACTAGAAGCAAGAAGATGAAAATAAAAGTGTGGATCGCGAGTTTCAGTCTAACTCACGTTGACGAAATAACGCTGCAAGTGCCAGACTTGTCCGACGAACCTTTGAACGCTTAAAATCGCTGTAGCTTAAAAGCTCTCTTCCCCAAGGCAAGTAGTATACAGAAACGCAGTGACTTTTTTGTTCTCGTAAGCAGTCGTCGTGTCTCCATTTTTAAGGGATAAGAAAAATTCAATGTCATAATTTCGAAAATAACGAGAACTCGGTCGAACAACTTCGCACGTTTTGACGAGACTTTGTGATTTTTTATTGTTTGTGATAAATCAGGAAATTCTTCGAAAATTTTACATTTTTCTGTGTTTTAAAAATTTCACAAACATTGGCAGAAAATCGTGTCGAGCTACGACTAAAAATACTAATCACCAAGCGATAATTTCACAATTCACTTATTTATCAATTTACGCTAACATTTGATGTGTTATGAATTCAGCCTTGTAAAATTGTTTAGTGATTTGAAAAACAGATATTCATGAAAATAAAATTCTCTTGACGTAAGCAGCTTCTGTCTTGTCATTCGTTCATTTTATCTGTTTCCTGTTTTTTATCACTGTCATCACATTTCCTATGCAGTCCTCTATTTTCACTGATTCTTTACTGTTCTGAATGACTCGTCAACTTCCATTCACAATCCTTGTCCTAACCGATATTTTACCGCGAAACAATTATGAAAGAATTTATTTTAATTTATATATTAATATATATATATGTGAGTGTGCGTTTATTCAGCCTCACGGTCAAGAAATATTTTACCTACAGAAGATTATTCAAACCTCGTTGTTCCGCAAGTTGCGGAATTAAACTTCGATCGAAGTAAATAAATTCCATAAAGCAAATTGCAAGTCCAACTTTAACTTTGAAATTCAACTCTGTACCGTTCGTCTTTTATTATACTTTAACTCTGAAAGTGAACACACACAAGTGACTGAATTGCATAAAGGTGTGTAAATGAAGATATTAATTTCTATAGAAAACTATTACTTAGCCTGGCACGATAAACTCTGTTGTTAATATAATTAAATCGTGGATTCGTGAAATTCTATGCATTCTTGCGTAGCATGTATTTAATATGCAAAACACATACAAAGTACAGTACTTTTTACAATATTCAGTACATAGCACAACATTTTCTGCTCAAGATCCACTCTTTTATTCTTCTCATAAGAATCCGAAGTTTTGCATAAATATTCACGATCTAATTATAATATTTCGCCCCTGAACGTGTGCACAGTACACACACGAAAATACTCGCTTTAGGCGCGCGTGCAATTAAAAAACAAATTCTTCTCGTCATTTTAAGATACCAATTTTTGTACCTGTATATTCACCATCTAATTATAATAATTCAACCGCAAAACGTGTACACAGTACACGCCAGACCACTTGCTCTACATACGCATGTAATTAAAAAACAAATTTTTCCATCTGAAAGTTCTATTTTCTCGTCATTTTAAGGTACGAATTTTTGCACCTGTATAGTCACCATCTAATATTATAATACAATAATTCAATGCTAAACGTGTGCACAGTACACACCACTATACTTGCTCTGCACAGTCGTACAATTAAAAAAACAAATTTTTGTATACCGAGACATCTAATCGAACAGCATCAAGCTCGTTCCACAAACAAATCGCAAATTTCCTCATTCTCGTGACGTATATGCGTATCAGCGTGGAACATCGACACGGATCGCGATTCGTGTCAGTAAATTTCAACTCGATTGCAGAGTGCTTTTCTCATGGCAGCGCTTCGCGTACGCAGTTGTTAAACCATCGCGTCGGTTCATTGCGACGAGTATCGATTGTAGCTTGATCCAAGTACCGGAAGCCTTACTCGTTGCATCCTTACCTGTGTCGTCCGTACACGAATCGGACAATTGAGTTTCAGCTCGTCGACAAATCAGCTACACGTCGTATGGTGGTGGCTTATCGTATGGTGAAAAAATGTTAAAGATATTCAACGAACGAGAGTCTCGATTCCAGATGCTTTCACATGGCCTGGGTTATCGCTAGATTACGGATTTTTCGTCAAATTCCTATTTTTATAAACACAGGATGAAGAAATAGAACTGAACGTCGTTACGATCGTCGATTTTTTACGCGCCAGTCTTGCTCTTATTTCAGCAAATATTGGTAATATTTTTGCAAGGTGATCGATTAAAAGCGAAGAATCAAGCGCACGAACAGGAATCTTCTCATATTTTATTCAAATCTGAGATATCTTCGAGATGTTGGAAAAATCAGAATAATTTAAATTTGTTTAAATCAGAATAAATTTGTTTAATTTATTTGGAATTATAACAAATACTCTGTTTCGAATATTCTATATAGTTTTCAATATCATATGCATTTTGTACATTTTTGCATCTTGTCCTCCTTCATTCTAAAGGTTTTTTTCAATTTAAATTCGACTATGTATTTCTATGCTAATACCAATACTAATTAATTGCATCCAAATATATTAGATTACCCGTTGTTTAATAATGCTTTCATACGACCGCAGGAATTTTTGCAAAACTCCATTCGTCTAAACTTCTAAGGAAACAAACAGTTTATACATATAACTGGAGATGATCAATTTTCCTCGATAAATATTATTTTTTGTTCGCGATTGACTGGAGCTCGCGTTCGTACAAGCGACTTCAACCGGTAAAAGCTATCAATTAAAATTTCATCTCAATAAACGCGATTGAGATAAATAGAGTTACGCTGTGCTACGAGAGTGAAATATAGAACCTCGTGAAAAAAATACTTCATTGGAAAATAGGAATATATGTGGTGTCATGATATGTTTGTAGTATACTTGATGATATCTTTGTAGTATACTTTTGTGCTTTATATTACGTGATATATTACGGAATATATGTGGTGTCATGATATATTTGTAGTATACTTGATGATATTTTTGTAATATACTTTTGTGCCTTATATTACGTGATATATTACGGAATATATGTGGTGTCATGATATATTTGTAGTATACTTGATGATATTTTTGTAGTATATTATATTTTGTGTCTTATATTACGTGATATATAACGGAATATATGTGGTGTCATGATATGTTTGTAGTATACTTGATGATATCTTTGTAGTATACTTTTGTGCTTTATATTACGTGATATATTACGGAATATATGTGGTGTCATAATATATTTGTAGTATACTTGATGATATCTTTGTAGTATACTTTTGTGCTTTATATTACGTGATATATTACGGAATATATGTGGTGTCATAATATATTTGTAGTATACTTGATGATATTCTTGTAGTATACTTGCTGTGCCTTATATTACGTGATATATTACGGAATATGTGTGGTGTCATGATATATTTGTAGTATACTTGATGATATTTTTGTAGTATATTATATTTTGTGTTTTATATTATGTGATATATAACGGAATATATGCGATGTCATGATATATTTGTAGTATACTTGATGATATTCTTGTAGTATACTTTTATGCCTTATATAACGTGATATATTACGGAATATATGTAGTTTCATGATATATTTGTAGTATACTTGATGGTATACTTGATGGTATTCTTGTAATATACTTTTGTGCCTTATATTATGTGATATATTACGGAATATATGTGGTATCATAATATATTTGAAGTATACTTGATGATATTCTTGTAGTATACTTTTGTGCCTTATATTACGTGATATATTACGGAATATATGTGGTGTCATGATATATTTGTAGTATATTTTTGTGCCTTATATTACGTGACAGTATAATGTCATAATACAGCAAACAATGATAGAGTAACACGGTTCTGTAGGTGCACGAAAATTGAATCTCATGCTGGTATAGCAATCTAAAATCGAGCCATCTCGAACCGTAATTTAAAATATAATATTGGAACTAGAAACTAGTCGAAAGAGATAAATAATTCTATTGGGATTTGGTCAATCACAGAAGATGCTCGAAACTAAAACAATGATCGTTATTTAGGATTTTTAATCAAAACAGGAAGACAAATATAGACGCATATTATCGCATTGGTTAACATTAATGATAATAAAACTCTTGGATGATAATAAATCATTCGTGATAACGAAAACGCGGATTTTAACCGGATCGATCGCGATTTCTCTTAACCCAGAAACGACCCGTGATAACATTTCCACGCGACGATTCTCAGATTAGACTTTTTCTAGACAAAATAGTATGAAATAGACTTAGAAATAATTTTGATTTCGTTGCTTGTACTTCACTGTCCCTTTTGAAGTTTCTTGAAGTTTCCTAAATCTTCCATTTCGAATTAGATTTTGCAGTATCTTTAAACGTATTTAGGTTACTCTAAACTTTTGCAATTCCTTAACCCTCTTAATTATGAGCTTTAACGATGCATTGTTGCAAGTATCTGTCGTTGTTGCGAGAAGAAATTTCCTCCTATTTTCATTTAAAACAGTTCTAGTTTCCCTAGTTTATCTGTGTGTTACTAAAGTCTCAGTTTTTTTTTTTTTTCAAATCTTCTATTACAGAAAAATAAATGAATCGATTAATTTTAACTAATTCATCTATTAAAGTAATAATATTACTCGTATTCGCTCAAATTTCAATTTATTCAACGCAACAAAGTGAAAAAGCTTAACTACGTGATCGTTACATGTATTTAACAAACCCATTGTTAATTTCAATGAAGCATTTCCCATAAATGGTCAAGAAGGCATCGCTGTACCGAAAAGTGATTAAAACTGAAACCAAAAAAACATTGAAAAAGCGAAAAAGAATAGAGAAACAAAGAACACGATCTTGATTGAATAATCGTATTCCGATTGAACAAACGGAATAAACATGATCGAACAGCGACGATCGAAAACAAACTGTATTCATGTATTCAGAGTTTCGATTGATCGCGAGTATCGCAGTTTTGTAAAACAAAGATTGCCTTCCGCCTGTAAAGATAGCCAACAAAACTTTGGACGATTATTTTCATGTTTTATCTGCGGTACACGGTTCAACAGTCGTGCGCGTGTAACCGAAACATAAAAAGACGGGAAAAATAAAAATTCACGGATTCGATAAAAAAAGACAAAAGAAGAAAAAGAATAGGAGAAAATATACGAAAGAATTTTCGTTTCAAAGTTTCTACCGATTATCAGTGGCGTTCAATGACATTTTTCGGCTGGCTGTTGTCGTTTTGTGGGAAGGGAAAAGGATGGAAGAAGAACGATTGAACGTTTCTCGCGAATTTACGATGCAACGCCTGCCATAAATCGGCAAATTGGCGTTGCAGAACAAATTGAAACTCGTCTCGATATATGGAAATTGAACGGGCCACGTTTATTTCGCGAAACGCGTATTTCTTTCTTCGCGAGCAAGATTTACAGATGTTCTCTGTAGAAACAGAATATTTTCTCTGAATATTTTCCTGATGAAATGATGTTCGATGCGACGTGTAGCATACAATCGCGTTTTACTTTCTTGAACATTCAGAAATGTTCCCAGAGAAACAGAGTGTTTTCGTGATGAAACTACATTTAACGTGATATTTTATTTTTTTCTTTTTTTTAAATTTACAATTACTTGTTTTACGAATTTAGAGACTTAACATGTTGACTGTAAAGTCCAAGTCCAATGGACATTCGACGTGACTGAGGGTTCTGTTTTCTTAATACGTTGAGTACTGGTGACTCCACTGTGGAGTCATTCGATCAATGATTTTTCAAAATCAATTTTACTCTACCCATAACTGTTTTATAGACGCAGAATGTTTTCTAGAAATATTTCTATAATAACTGCCTATGAAATCTGCGAAATCTATGAAATTTATAATGTTTTAAATTATGTTTAAATAATTAACGTATATATTGTACGATGAATATCTATGAAATATCTGTGAAATTTATAATCTTTGAAATTTTCACTTAATCATCTACACACACACACATCCATCCACTCATACAGGTAACTTTATTTTACCTTTATTTTACTGTTACACATCTATTGTTTATGATCAATCTAATTACCGACTATTATTACAAAACAGAGTATTTGTTATAATATCTGGCAAATGAAACAAATCTCCATTTGAATTTCATTTCTGTAGGCGTGTCCAGAAAGATATAAAAATATATAAAAATCCACAGATCATTTTATTATCTAATTTGAAGATAGAAATTTATTTAGCAACGAATATTTGTTAGCTTCTTCCCCAGCACCCTTCGCCTTCATGACTACACATTTTCATTGACATTCCATGACTAAGAACAATTTAAAGACGCGAAAAATACGTAGAACGCGCATCATATACAAGAATATAAAAAAAAAAATACCCAAAGTAGAGTATTTGTTATGATAAACACATTTGCGAATAAGATCGATTTTGTCTGTGCTTCTACTCAACATTTTTATAGATATCAAGCTATACGCACTGTTTAGATCATGTTTTTAGTTGTCGTATTTTTGTCGTTGCGTTATATTTTTATTTCACGTTGCTTAATATCTATCGCTCTTTTTCTCCTTTCTCGTTGCTTTTCTCCTTTTATTTATGTTCTTGTTTTTCACGTATATATACGTATGGACATTTATTTCGTATGTATATGTTGTATTATATTTAGTATTGTATTACATATAAAGAAGTCGAAAATATAGAATAAAAATTTTTCGTTCGAGGCTTTGTTTTCGAGAAAATCGACTTTGAATTTTCGCTCGGTACGCGTGCACTTTATCGCGTCTCGTTATAACCGATCTCACTGTAGATCCTTGTCTCGATTGAGGTTATTTTTTTAATTTTTTAAATTTTTATTCTATATTTTCGACTTCTTTTTTCGCGTAGAATCACCCCCTTTCCACGTCTACCACCAGTTACCAACCACCCTGTATATATACATTGGACTTATATCTTTTCTATCATATAATAAATAGTAATTAATATTAACAAATAATCATTCTCAATGGATAAAACGAATCCCTATTTAAAAGTTCTAATTGCTCCCATAAATATGTCAATTTGCATAAAATCCGCACTCTATTCATGATGAACCATCGATCGTTTGCCATTTGATACAACGCAACGTTGACCGCTGTTATTTGCAAACGAAATTGCAACAGCGAAAAACAGTAATTACCATTTCTCATTCTCTTGTTTCCTCGTTCTCAGTCTCGTCGTTATTATCCCCGTCGTGTTTTTCGCTAAAAATTCATCTCGTTATCGACGTAATTAGCGTGTGGCTTATCGATCGGAAGTCGCGAAAGGTCGAGACTAATTCCGTGAAGTCATTAGGTTCGTCCGCTTTTTAAATCGTCTTATCGATCGTTTAATTTCTGAACGTCGCAAATTTGGTTAATTAAGGTAGATAGCGAGTTCGATTTTGATTAATCGTTCAGACGCTACCATGTTTTGCATGTTAAGAGGACGTTTTTTGTAGTTCGTTTAATTGCTCGATTGCGAAATTGCTTGTTGACAGCGTAACGAGATTAAACGCGGCGCCTATGTTATTTGGGTTTCTAAGAAACAGCGAACGATCTGACTCCGATTTGAACGAAACTTTTCAAAAAAACAGCCGATAATCGTAGATTTCTCTTTTCTAGACGCGCTCCTTTTTAGCTCCGCTGACACAGATTTAAGGGGTGAAACCACCCTCCCGAGTTCCATTCCTTAAGAGCTATCTTGGTAACTGTTACAGATGGGAAAAATTTCGTCAACAAAAGTTGAACGATTGTTGACATATTGGAAGAAAATACTGGTCAACGAGCAATTTTCATATTAAAATTTCGTATAAAAAGATTTGCGACCTTCGCGTTCGTTCGAAAAAATCAACGAATGTGCACACCAATGAATTTATCGAAAACTAATGAAAATGTACATTTTGTTTATCTGTAACTCGTTGTAAATCAAATTAGATCTAAAATTTTGCTGATTGTAAAAATTTCGTTAGAGACGTGCAGTATCAGCGATCAGGATTTCAATTGAATTTAAACCACAATTAAAAAAGAAAAGATTATATACTTTTTGAAACAAAATCCTCGTTATCTGGATAATTAATTTTTCCAAATTTAATAACAAATCTCGTGGATGATGAAACGGTGGTCGTACAAATTGTACCAAATTTCAGATTGGTTTATCTCGAAGATTCTTGCGTCAGAGCTTCCTACATTACATTTTTAAGAAGAAAATGCCGTAAATCTTTTATCGGTTAGTAACAGAGGACCGATGGTGTTTTACTGATAAATCATGGTTATAAGAAACGGATTCGTGATTACACCATTAAGCGGGGTCAAGCTTGATAGCGAGTGATAACGAACACGTCGATAATCTTCGAGAACCGAGAAACAGAACACGAAAATTTACGCCGTTCGAAAGTTTCGATTGATCGGCTTTCGACCAAATCGTATCTTTTCGAGCGGAAGGTACGCTGTGCGTATTTTTGTTTTATTTAATTTTTAAGATGGTTCAATCTTTTCCTTTGAAAATTTCCTTCTGCACTTGGGCCTTGGAAAATAATAATTTCATGTTTCAGACCGATCATTAGCAATTAGAAATTGGAAACTGATAAAAGGATGAGGCAATTGGTAGTTGATACTTTATAAACCGAATCTGGTAAAGAAAAACTGATAGTTGAAGTTAAAAGTATAAACATTTTACAGTACAAAGACTAACGGAATATTAGATAGTGATGAGATCGCACACCGAACGATCGAATTAAAGTTTCAAGTTAAAAATCGTAAACCTCGACACAATTGCATCGCGCTGAAGTTCCAATTCTTGGAAAGTGCTTTCGATGCAACGAAAATCGGCAGTCAATTGCGCTGCAGGTTTCTTGCGAATCGACGTGTCACGCGATTGCATTCTACTCGAGAAATACGTGTTTCCTTGGCGTGTTTCGAGTGGAAACGGCTGCGTTGGTCGTTCGTCGGTGTTTGCTCTCCATTCACTATCGTGAATTTTATCTGGTCGCTGCACCGCCTTGATATCAGTGACGATTTCCGATTTTTCATTTCGAAACACAAAAACGTCAAGAACTACGAGTTATGATTCAAGATGATTGATTCAAGAATCAAGATTAATTTCGATTTATTTATGAAGAACGAATCTATTAAAACATGCAATATTATGTTTCTTATTATAAGTTGCAAAATATTTATTATAAATTACGTTCACATATACATATTACACATATATATTAATACAATTATTATACAGTTAATACAATTAATACAAATACGCACAGCATGTCATTATAGTAATTGTTGAGATACAAATGTATGCTGGAGAATGATAAATAAATTTTTGTAGAAAGCTTACTGTAACGATTAGGATATTTCGTATTGATTATGATACACGTGTATGTGAATTTCACATACATTTCATGGACATTCCAATATTGCAAGGCCAAGAGTGGACAGTATGAACCGATGACATGTAAAAAGAATGGATCTACCATAGTGTTTGGTGAAACAACAATTAACATCAACTACTACACGCTACAATCAGTGTTATGATAATTATTAATTTTCTCGTCTTTGATCTTGTCGTTTCAGAAAATTTTCTGATTTTTATTCATGCGACTGTTAATATTGGCAATTTTTCACACGTTCAAGATCTCTGTGCTTTGGAGCAATTTCTTGAAAGCCTAAATCTCGTATTTTTGGAACATCTTTAACTATCGATTAGAAGCATAAATAACGTGTAATTCGGGTTAATCGTTTTTTTTATAGTTTAAGGACTTTTGTGATTTAGAACGATTTCTTGAAAGTCTAAATCTCGTATTTTGGAACCTCGTTTGATTATTTCGAGATATTTTGATTATTACGAATTCTGATTAGAAGTGGAATTTGTCTAAATTCAAGCTAATAATTTTTCATATTTTAAGGAGCTTTGTGCTTCTAAAAACATTTCTCGAAGTCCAGAATTTACGTACACTGTGGCCAATGCTATTGGATTCTCGTTGCGTTACCTTTGATGACGATATACAGTGGCTTAAACAAGCACAGCCCAACTAATCATCATTGAAGTGGGATGTGCTAACAGTTACACGTTACACGCCTCGTTAAACATATTTATCGGATTACAACGTTATAATAAGTGCTTTATTATTGGCACACGTGTTTCTTGCTTCGACAATGTGCCTGTGGACGTCAATGGACATCCATCGATCGACTTACATAATAGAAATCCAAAAATAAAGATCGATATCCAATTAGAAGAATCGAATAGATTCTATTTTAAAAGCAAAAATTCCGAATAAAAATTTTCTTTGCAATTTTAATCAACACGTTACTGTTAAATTAAAATTTTGACTGAAAGCTAAAAAGTGTAAATTAAAAGCTGGAAATTAAAATTGACGAAAAATATCTGATCGAAACTTCGAGACGTTTTCGACGAAATAAATGACAAATAAATATTGGAGTTACAGTGAAATTAAGAGGAGCTAAATATCGGTGGTAAAATTTCATTTCAATCAAAATTTCACATCGATGCACGCGGTCGGGTTCATTTAATTCGATTTAAAATCACTGCGGAACTTTCCAGTAGTATTACCCGCGTGTGTGATCAGACTGTCTGGAATCAATTGGCTCGGACTAACGGAGCGAACAAACGATGCTTCGTGATTCAATTTGTTTCATTTCTCTGTGTTAAACGAAAAGTAACGATGTGCAAATATTATCAAGCATTCATTTCAATGTTTAACAATTGCTGTTAATACTTGTCAGGATATAAAGCACAGTTGTTACATAGGATTAAAGTTATTTGTAATACCGGTTGATATTTGCCTTTTTACGTATTTTCCAAATTTTCCTTAAGTCACAAAGGCAATCTTACAATTGATTTCATTGTCTTTGTGGATCTTTCAACATTCTTTTCGTACAACTTTTGATGTCAGTTTCTTCGCGTATATCGATTCCTCTTCGATGTTCTTTAAACGAATCTAAGGTACAATGTCCGAAGAAAAATAAGAAAATTAAAATTAAAAAATCGAGTAATAAAACAACGTGCAACGAATAAACTTTCCTAACTGTAAAATTATTGAACAACGTAAATAAGATAACGTATACGTATATCGTTTTTTGAAGTCAAAGGAGAATCTCTTTCGCAGAGGGTGAGCTGGAAAAATCGATAGAAATGAAGGAAACGCGGCAGGAAATAGAAAAGTCGAAAGCATTGAAACTTTGAATGGTTCGAAGAGCAGACAAGATGTGCAAAAATCAGGAATAAGGATGAATCAGAAGCATTGACACGATAACAAATACTCGATGATCAAACGGTAGCAAGGCTGGTCGAGTGATAACGATAAGGATCCGGTCGAAATGTTTATTTGACGAAATAGTTTTGCAATTGTCTCTTTTGTGAGTCACTGGATGCTATTTGTGCGATTATTGGATCAATTGAGAAATTCTTACGCCACTGCTTGCAGGTTGGCAATTTCATTTGCAAACTTTCACTAATCAAGAACTTGAATTCTATTTTGATCATGGAAAAACGATGCAATTTTTCCACTGAAAATTTGAACACCAAATTGTTCTATAATAAATATATCAAGTGTCAGTGGAATTAAAAAATTGTTAAATTTTTAATAACTTTCTAAATAGATATTTTAACGAATATTTTTTCCATCATTTTTTTAAATAAATACATTTACGAAGCATAGTTTCTTCTTTCTATGGAATATTTTTCGACAATCGGACGTGCTTCAATTTCCCGGCTGCATCCGTCTGATAAATTTTTCAAATCGACAAATCGATAGGTAGCTTTACTTCACGGCGCTGTACGAGTGTTTTACCTCTCGTGCTTTTAAAGTCTACTTTTAAAATATTAAACCCGGCAGCGCAATAACGCACAGTCGGTTACATGTAAATGTACATCCATTTACATAAATATATATTATACGTAGTATCTGCAAACATCGATATTTCAGCGGTTCGATCACCAGCGATACGACCACTCGAATATTTCAATATCTCAACATTTTATAACACACCATTGAAAAACTATAATATCTACGCTCGTATAAAATATTAAAAATTGCAGTTTTTCAAATATATTTCCATTTTGTTACTATATAACAAAGATCTATAAAAGTATTTCGTGAAATAGAATCTCTTCCGTATGACCCTAATCGTTTCACGATTAATTCAAATGAAATTTTCTCCGCGGATATTTTTAAGAGGGGCGGTTTCGCGTCGTCGACACGTCGAAATAACCACAAACCCGATTCGATCTGGGTCAGTCGACGTCGTTCACGACGAAACTCGATCGCTTTTCGTATTCTCGCGACACCTTCGATCCGGTCGACTTTAATCCGACCGGCTGGAATAGAGGCGCGACAAAAAGAAACAAGCAGCGGTTATGCAAGCCTTTCTTTTTTAAGCCTGTTCCTCGCGTCTAGCCGATAATATCGCGATTAACGTCGAAGAATCGTAGCTAATCGCTGTGACAACTCATGAAAAAGATTCTGTAAAATCCATCTTGACGGTCCTCTGTTACTACAACTTATTAATTTCACTAATTCCATTGTTTGATCACGTTCTTTACGCGATACTCTGGCCTTCCGCGTTGACTTCTCGGTTTGGTCTCAGATTTTGTGATCCCATCGCCGGAATATGCAAAATAATATTTGCGAACGAGACGATCTCTCCTCTGGATCTTGCCATTAAGCCAAGGCGATCGACGTCGCAGTTCCTTATTTTCTAACGTGTCGTTATAATACAATTTTCTTTATTCTTCTCTTTTCCCCTTTTTCTGTTTCTTACACGAAGTATCAGCGAAATCACTGTACAAGCGATCGGGTGATGATTCTACGTGGAAGAATAAGTCGATAAAAAAGAGTAACGTTTCTTCGTTTAAGGCTTCGTTTTCGAGAAAAATGTGTTTGAAGATCCGCCAGGTACACGCGTACTAAGTCTCGAGATATCCGACTTCTCTTTCTGTTCAAGTTGATAATAATCTGATTAGACGAGCAGAGCGAAGAACGTAGGCAACATTTTGAACACTCGTTACGTTAACGAAATGAATTTTTAAATATATATCCTCATTTTTAAATAGTAAACTCGTTATCCTTATTTATGAAACCATTCCAAATATGGACACTGTGGACGTAAGATAACGGTAATGATAGGAAGCAAATGCTGACATTGTCCATGTTTATAAATATCAACACGAGCAAAAAGAGAAGTCGGATAGCTCGAAACTTAGAATCAGTACACGTGCACCTGACGGATCTTCAGGCTCTTTTTTCTCGGAAAAGAAACCTCGAACGAAAAAATGTTATTCTTTTTTTTTCCACTTATTTTTCCACACGACAACGCGTGCCACGCTTTTCGGAGACACCCTGTATACTTACGCGTTTTTTTTTACCTTTGTTATATATTTATATTCCTTTTTTTTATTTTCGTCTTTTTTGTTTCACATTTATTACTTTCACTGCGGTAACAACTTTTCTTCCTCGTGCCATACGGCTCGTGTTCGTGATTTGCTAAATAAATAGATAAATAAATCAAGCCTCTGCGTGAAATTAACTGATTACTCAAGAAACATTATACCGAGTGAGAGATTGTACAAAGTATAAATAAGGAAAATATTGTAACTGTACGGATTCTCAGAGATTAAGAAGCTTCTTTCGTGAAATTAAACTTTAAATTACACAGCTGATGATTAATCAATAATAATTTCTATTTAGGACTTGCTCTACTCCATTTAGGAAGTTTTCTATTGAGGATTGGCTAATTTCTTTAAAGTCTGTAATATACAGATCAAAGAGAGGATAAGAGTGTTAAAGGGGAAATTTTGCATAATTTTTTAATGAACAACTTTGCGATAAATTTCCAGTGTCTTCTATTGAATGTTTGCTAATTTTGATATGGAAACGGTAACATGGATGGAGAAAAAGATAGGAGTGTAAGAGAGGGAATTTTGAAATTATTTATCTTCAAGTAACTTCAAAGTAACTGTGTCTGAAATGTTTTATCTTAATTTCCAAAGTCTATTAACCATCGATCATATCAGCTACAATATACTTGTATTCTTTAGAAGATGAAGGAATTTGTAATTATTGTACAATTGGAAGAACACAAAGGGCCAGTGTAAAAATGAAATGTTTCATACTAAGTAAATGGAGGCAAACAATTATTTGTATGGCTGGAAACAAAGACAGGCAATACTGGCGAAAACAAGTGGCGATAAGCCGAGAACGGATCATAATAAATTAAAAAGGCAGCCTTGATAGAACATAAAACTGGCTATAGCTGGAAGAGATACAGATTGAAACAATTTAACTCGTAAGCCTTCAGAAACCAATGAGAAAAGACTAAAAAAGATAATCAACCATTAATTACACTATAAAAAGAAGGAAAAATGTTAAATGTTCGAGATAAAACATCCTCCCATTCTTCGTTCGCAAGTAACAAAATTAAAAATTTCAAAGGGGGCTGAACCAAAATAGAGAAAGGTAAAAAATTCATTTTTATCAAATTCGTCCCCCATTTCTTGATTGTGAAGAGAAAAAAACGAAAGGAAGACCCAGAGATGAAAACAAGAGAGAAAGTAAAATTTCCAAGAATCAAAAGTATCTTTCCATTCGTCTTCCAGGAATTTTCATCAAATTAAAAGGAATCGATCCATCAAACTGTTCAGTCAATACTCACTTGACCAATCGTCGAACGATACGAGGGAGTCATCGATAAGTTAGTCATCGATAATCTCAATTTCTAATCGTTTATCAAACGCTGCAAACTCTCATTCTCTCTCTCTCTCTCTCTCTCTCTATCTATCTATCTTCTCAAGACTTTTCAATTCATCCTATCACGTTCCACGGTATTCGAATACGGCAACAATCTACCGACCGATTAGATAAAACAAAGCCACCTCGGGAATTATCGAGACGAAACATCGTCACGATATAAAACTTTCTCGGCCAGGTATTAAGCCTGTGGCTACCGGTGAAAGTTCGATCGATCGTCGAGTTCAGTTTTCTTCATCTGGAAACCATAGAAATCCGCAATGTGTTCGTACGAAGGTGTGAACAATTCAAGCGGTGTTTCTACGAGATCAGATCGAAGGAAAATGACAAAACTAACTACGCTTCAGGCTCTTTGTACGTTAGATATTGACATCTGAAGATCAAGTAAAATGTCGAGACGCAGAATGAGGGAGAATGACGCTTAAAAATAATTCGAGAAATTGACATTAAAAATAGACAAATGCTTGCTTAACTTTGATCTTCCACAGCCATCGAAGCAATAACCAGATAGTAACAGAATAGCCGCGTCTGATATACAGTCGACGATAACCTCTCCAGAGGGACCAAACCTTAGTATAAAAACTGCCAAATCAGCACTCAACACATTTTTTGTTATAACACTCTGAACCGTCACTCTGTTGGATTCGTAGAATAAATTTTACTATCATATCTAATTTTCTGATTTCCTGTGTTACCTGAATTCGAATAACTTGAATTCAAATTCGCCCTCGTACAAGTCAAGTTATTTCTAAGTTCAAGCTCAAGTTACTTTCCTTGTCGCGAGTCCAGCCTTTAAGCTCAGGTAATCTGACTTCGACTAAGTATTTCGTTTAAGATACATATCTAAGAGTGCCATGGGTCGATCAATAATCGTCATAATATAATATCGACAATATCGTATCGACGATACATATTCATCATTTTAGGTGAAAACCTTGAAATATCATATATTAGATGTATATGGGTATAATGTTCAAATAATTAAAATGTGAAGAAAACATGCAACAGTTGCCACTCTTTCACAAAGATCACCAAGCTTTCTTTAAAACTAAGATGAGAAGCCTCGGAAAAGATCTTTGGAAAAAAGCATCTCCATGCAACATACGCGAGACACGTACAAATATATTTGACAAAATTCCGGCAATTATTTTTAATAAAAAATAACAAGTTCTTCATTCTCACTTGACTTAGAATTGGACACATTAAACTGACACGCTGTCATCTTCTAAGATATGAGCCAAATAAGTGCAATAACTTAGTAAAAAGTAACAGTATTCTAGTCTATATACATCGTGTTATTTAATTATAGTAACGTCTCGCAATAAAAAATTAAATTCCGTCTTTCAAATAAGATTCAGACGTGTTTAAATAGTGAAACACATCGCGAAAATCTTCTCTAGAAATCTTTCTCAAACATATTAATTTCTATCGCCAAATTATGACATTGTAAACTACCGACTGTGTCTCAACATACACCGTATCATACTAATTTTGAATTTAAGTTAACCGTACTGTATTGTACGGTAATTGCACTATATATGATATATGTTCAAGATATACAGATACTGTTATCTAAGCTTGTAATTTACCTTACTGTACTTTGCACTTTGTATTTTACATATCCTATTTTTGTATTATGTTAATCGCGGCAGCTAATGATCATAGGAAATAATTGACGCGACTTTAACTGAAATCAAGAATAATAATAATAATAATAATAATAATAATAATAATAATAATAATAATAATAATAATATATGTGTGTGACGCGTGTTAGTCCTGAACAATATAATTGTATTATTAATTAAACTCAGGTACGTGTATAATCCGAAATGTAATTAAAAGGAAAGGTAGGGCAGATTTATAACAGCGACGATGTTTGTTTGAGCAGATTAGGTTTCGTTTTCCATTAGACAGTTACACGATGATTGGTTTTTAGGGGTGGTTTTATTGGTTCTACAATATAGCGATAATGGAACGAAAATTAACAGTAGATTGGATTCCTTGCTACACTATACTGATTAATACGAATCTCTCTCATATAGTTACTTTAATTAATTAATATATATATCAATAAATCTTTTAATTTTGTGTCACGTAAATCATCTTCATCAATTATTAGTTAATGATAGGACGATCCTTTTTACGATTACAATAATATGCATATACATAAATCAATAATAAAACAATAAGTAATTTCAGATATAGAAATTGGAATAATTAACACGGATAACTGCTCCCTTCCAGGTCCATTCAATATCATTCAATCTGCCATCTAACATCATATCTTCGAGCTAACATCTTATCTTCCATGTAAGATAGTACCACAATTAATTAAACCTAACTTCATAATAACTCAGGAAACGAAGATAACAGATTCACAATAAATAACAGAAATGTCCACGTGCGACCACGACACAAGTAAAACAAACTTTTAGGTAAATTTACAGGGCAAATTTGTTAATAATGATATGTATATGGACAAACTGTGAGGTAATAAAATTAGCTGTTGACCCGGTGATTTTCTTCAGCGATAAGCAAATAAGCTACAATCTGAACTGCGACCAATGAGAATGGCTCCATCTAATAGAAATCCTCTGTAACCGATCATTTTCTGTAATGATACGCCATGGAAATCGTCGTTCCATGGGGAAACTAAATTACACCTGTTCGTACTTTATAATGGTAACATTATAGGAAACGTCCCATCGGACGGATTTTTATGCTCGATAATGCGCAAGTAAATACACTATCATTGAAAAGTATCTGAACACTTACTTATCTTCGGCAGGACGTAATTCAATTACGAAATTATAGATTCGATATTTTATTCTTTATTCCTGCGATGGCTATATCTCATCGGATATTACGATGGAGTCAAATTAGACCTGCTTTTGTTGGAAATTTCAAATTCACGTCAGATATTACGTATTATAGTTTCGGCTACAGATACGGGCAATTGCAGTTCGTTCTAAGCTCGATATTTTATTATCTTTATTTTTCTGATCACCGCGTTTAATGAAATATCACGAAGGGGTGAAAAGGTAGGTCTGGTTTTGTTGAAGATGTAAAATTAACACCAGATTTCACGTATTATAGGTAGATGTGGGTCATAATATAGTTGTTTTTGAGGTTCTTCCTAAGCTTGTTATTTCATTATTTATTTGTATGATTGCTATATTTATTGGAATATTCCGATAGCGTCAAGTATTGTTTACTTTTGTTGGAAATGTAAGATTGACGTCAGATATTTTGTGTAGATATTATAATTTTGTCAGATACGAGATACAGTTTAGTTACTATTGGAGTTCTTTCTAAGCTCTGTGATCTAGATATAAGAATTTTTCTAATCTGACAGCGATTAGTTGAGAGAGGGACGCCGAATTGTGTATTTACTTTTGATAAGAATCGAGAAAGGTTTTGGAGAACTGATTTACAAATATTTAAAAACTCTCGATAAATAATTCGTAAATTAATATTGCTTTTAGTTAACTTATTTATTTATACATTCCACTAATTTCAAATCGATGACGGTATTCTGATTCTTATGGACAGAGATGTGGAAAAAAGTGGTTAATAAATTTAAAAATGTATTCCCTAGGAATTATCACAAATTTTTAGCAACGCGTCATTTGAATGAAAAATTACAGTGGAAGATTATCTGAAAAGGTAGGATAAATAAGATCATTTTTTAAGAGATTACTCAATTCTGCATAAGTGTTTTAACGTAATTGCAAACGTAACAGAAATTTCAAAATTGATACCTCGTCGAGTCAGCTCTCGTTTCCGTAAATCGACACTAAAAACTCGACGATGCAACAGGTGATTTCGATAAAACGATTTTTTCCTGACTACGGAATCATATTTCAAACAATTGGGCGAAGAGAAAATCTAGTAAAATGAAAAATAGTGTTTTCAATCATCAGACTTAAATACTAAAAGAAACAAAAAAAAAAAAGATGTGTTATTTTTGACTAATGAAAATAATTTTACAACTTGTACATTGTTAACTAAATTTCCTCGATCAATTTCTTACAACAATCTCCGTCAGACTGTCTTTTTTCTCAACCATCCTGTGCAACGCAACTGAAGGAAAAGAAGATTAATGTACTACTTGTTTGTGGTAAACGTTGCCAAGTGGAAAGAAAAATACTCTAGAGTTGGTCTTCGCAGTCTATTTTTCTAGAAGCGATTAAAGAAGTTGAAGAACCGGAGCTGGTCAATTTACAATGGAGATAAAAAAGAGAAACGATTATGATAACAATTTGCAAATGAAAATCCTATACATACGTATACATACACGTACAAATGTATCTATCTCTCTATAAATTTGTGCTCACCATGTACTTTATTGGGGCGTAAAAAGTAGGATTATAAGATTCTTTAACGAAATCTCGTGTTATTTAATTTTAATTTAGGAGACTTATAATGAAATATTTGTAGAACTATTTCAGTAGATTATTGCAATAAAGTGAAAGATATGTCATATCTACTTTGTTTTACAGTGAGAAATAAAACGTACTATCAATGAGAAAAGTATATCTAGAAATATTTATTTGCATTACACAAATGTATCAGAAAAATATTTTTTCCGTAATATTTATATCCAATAAAATCATATTTCTTTATACTATGATATAGAAACTTATCGGTTAATTAGCAAACAGCAAAGAGATTACGTTTCACAAAAGATAATATTAAAACAAACTTCTTATATGCATACGTATAAATGCATAGCAGCGTAAGCAGAAAAACAGAATAATAAAAAGACAAATGGAGATCTGCTATTAAAATCTACCACGCGATTCAATGGACGTACTTCCTTTTTCTCAGACGGCAAAGGTGAAATGTAACGTTTCACCGGGGAAACGACCGCGCGCTGCCGCATCGCGACTGTTTCCGCTCAATATCACAAGTGCAAAGAGTTTTTTGTTCTCGCGATGCAGCCTACCGTGGAGTTGGCCTTTGTCCAATCTGCCGTCATTTGTTTTGATGGCGATTTTTGCCATCCCGTGTTAAGAAAAATCGTCAGCCGGCCTAAACGTTTCTTATCGGTCAGGTTTTTAACCCCACACGCCATAAATCAGCGCAAAAGCTTCCAGATTAATTACAACTTATCATACGACACCAAATTTTTTCTTGATGAAGAGCTATTAAAAGAAGCAAACAATACATTTTATTCTACGACTACTACAAGAAGGACTTCACTTGTTTGTCTTAAGAGAAATAAAAAAAAAAAAAACAATCTCTTAAGAATGCACTCCAAGGAATTTTAAATATTTATAATTTATTGCGAAATAAATTTTGATCACGCAACAAGAACCACGCGCGAAGTTAATCCGGAAATTCTGTTCAAACGGTTCCTACTTTAAGTTTGGAACGATATTAATGCATACGTATCAATCTCCTGCACGCGTATCACATTCCACAGATGGTACATCATCATTTACATAAATCATAATCCGGCGAAAAATTCTTGATGGACTCGTGGCCGATGTGAAAATAAATCTACGAGAAAGCTGTATTACAGTTCTGCACAAATTAACCAAGAGAGTAAACGATAAAACACGTTGATCAAAACATTACGACTTTAACTTATCGCCGCCTCAAAACATTTAAACAACCTTAATCTTACGTAAGCACGCTACTCTACGAGATTAACAATTTCTCATTTCTTATAAATGATCTCCGGCCATCGTACTTTATTCTTTTTATATATTAATTTATACATTAACTGATTTAACTGATTTCATATTCGACTAATTTGTATCTTATTTATTTATATTTTAAATATACCTATATATGTACGGAATAATTTTAAGTTTTCAGAGAAGAGCACTCGAGGGTTTTCAAGGCGGTTCAGCGATTCAAAGTCGATAATTATTTCATGGCGATTTTCAACTTTAACGTGTAATTTCATATGGTGGAACCACCATATAGCAGACGACCCTCGGAACACAGCGAATTCCCGGGTAGTCTGCTAGAGTTTGAAAAACAGCGCGCGAAACGTCGCACGCATCAAGCCGCGTGTATTTCCAGCGAGCGGCAAACGGGAATTAAAAAGTATTTTCACTTACCATTTGATGTATATAAGGGTTTTGCTTGTCCCAGCGGTACTCCTGAAGTTGAACGGTTTCGTATCGTTGTTTTTTCTTCAAGTGCGAACGAGAACGTCTCACGACCGATATCACCACAGCTGGGCCCATCCAGCCATCTTGCCGTATACCAAAACGTGTACTACACTGCGCTGGCGTATTTTGCTACTCGTCTTTCCCTCTCGCCCCCTCGTTCAGGGTAATTGCGTAACTGCCGCGAATGCCCGCGACACTGTCAGTCACGGTCGTATACACAGATCTGGCAACTGGCGTGGTAGGGGTAAGACTCTTAATGTCATAAGGTGTGCTTTACAAATCGGCCGCCAGCCATAGAGCGCTGCGATCTCTGGAACATGAAAACAATAAATAGTTATGCACCACAGTCGTATTCCACATGTACATATGTATACGACTATATAACTTGCGCATGCAACTCATATCTAATGATTGGAAGCGCTTTACTACTCAGTGGACAAACTGAGAAACTTTTGCCGTTCGCTAGGAGCTTTACCCCACCACGGGAGTTGTTAGACATGTGTATACGAGCGTACTTCCAATCGTGCTGTTTATCTTCTTCCAATTACTGTAACGCCCTCTCTTCTCTGTCTTTATCACTGTTGGCGGCGCCAGCGACGCTACAGAAATTTGAAACGACGCGTTGCGCTGGACGATCAAAATGGTACTGAGCTCACGTGTCGCGCGGAGCATAATCACCTGGTCGAATTTATGTTCGATCGGGAAATTTCAACTGCTTCGTTCGTTTTTCTCATTCAAGAAGATGAACAACTTTTATTCGTCTCTATCGTATAGGCTGTTATATCTGAAATTACTTCGGCATATGTAAGGTACGATAAAGTCGTGTTTGTTGATGTTTATTGGGTGTGAACTGATATTTCTTGTACGTTACTTACGGGATATTGAATAGTTGGATAGTTGTTTGTGGTTTTATGATGTTTTTGTTGGGTGAAAGTTGGACGATCTCGGGTATCGGTCGGTGACATTTAAATGTTAGTACGAGGGCGCGACGCCTGTGGTGCTAGTGTGCAGTGTTACCTATGTGTATCTGAACAAACGTTTTCAAATCAGATAGGCGGAATTTTATAAAATTTCAGTAGGTAAGACTTGCTCTTACATTACGAATATTTATGCATTTAAAACAGATTTAAAGGTACAAATGCATACAAGCTATATATAGTATTCGTTACAACATCTGATGAGTGAAACATTCTATTTCTTTGGGCATATTAATAAAGATATAAAATAGCATAAACATTCGTAGTTTATTTATTATTTAATATCTTACTATTGTTTACAAAATCTGAATATATAATAAACAATCGTACGATTAAAATTGCCTAAGAAACCGTAATAAGAATTTAAAGATTGTATAAAATATTTTATTCAATACTGACAACACTGTCAAAAAGGCAATTCAATATTATAGTATTTACATGAACATACCTAGCGCGTATATACATATACAGTAAAGTATTTACAATTTTTATATCGAATTAAATAAATAAATTAACTACTACCAAACCAATCCGAGCCCATCGCTCCGAAAAATGCCGCTGCGCCAGATTTGATCGTAGCCCCAGTTGAATCACTTTTCGTATTTTCTTTGCTAGTGGTCTTTTTACGCTATATCAACACATATGAAAAATTGAATTAAATCTTGATACTATTTATGTGGAAAACTAAAAAATTAAATACATTATTATATTATATCAACCTATATATATGAACTTCAACTAATATATATTATATTCTACAACATTATATTATTTGCTATAACAAAAGCTACATTTCATATAATTAACACATCACAAGCATGTGCTTGGTTAATCTGTTAATTAAAAAACCATATAAGCGGAAAACGTAACATCGTTTCCTTACCGGGATCAAATGCACGAACTATCTTATCTGAATACCCTGGCAATCTAAGGCTACATACGCATTTAAATGGAATTTAAAGAGATATATTTAGAAAGTTTTTAAATTTAAAGGTAAGATCCCCCCTACCTGTGTCTTTTCTGGCATGGGTACGGTAACAAGTGGCAAATTTCTTGCTGGAGCAGTTACTGTTAAAGGCGGGAACCATGGCGCTCCCGTACATAAAGCCAGGACTGAAGGCAAATCTGATTTCACGCCTTCAGCGTTATTGTATTCGCTTCGTGCTCCTAAAATTGTGTGTAACTGTTCCAAATGAGGTACTAGATTTCCTAATATGAGCTAATATCAAGAAATAAAATGATTATAATGTGTTTATATACATATATTGATTAGTAAAATATTTTCGAATTAGACAAATATTCACCAGTGATCTTTGAACACTTTTCTTTACGTTAGTATGAATGAAAGGGTTGAAAACATCGTAATCGAATGGATCGATTTTTGATAACACACTGTCACAAGCTTTGGTTGATAAATCTGACAGAATTTTATTTTCACGGGGTATCATAAGCAGACTAGAATATTTTATATCAAATAATACTTGAAGGGCTTGCTTTTGTGAAAGTCTAGCATTGCCAGGTGCAGTTAGATAATAATTTAATAATTCCGTCACAACGTCCTCTATAATTTCATGCAGCACTTTCCTATGACAAAAAATTAAAATTTTAGAAATGTATAGAATTCAATTTATATAAATTTCAATAACACAGGACTTACTTTGGAAGAGTGTGCGGTATTACTTTATTTAAATCTTTATTAATAGCAGTTAAAAACTTCTGCAGTTGTATAGATGGTTGATATGGTACTAAAATTTCTGACTTTATTCTTCTCCCCTCTCCAGAGTCCTCTTCGATGATCACTTTCTCCCATTCTGATATAACTAAATGTATTGGATAACCATCTAGAGATTCCTTAGATATAAACCTTTCCCTATGCTCACTTATCTTAATTTTATACGTTTTAGCCCAAATTGACCAAACAAAAGTACTTTCTTCTTTCAATTTATCACAAACCGACTGCCATCTGGCATTTGTAATAGTCAATCCCGACACTTTTGAGAGTGTGAAACATTTATTTAAGTTTGAACTTAACGTTGTCAATGCTAAAAGAAACCTTGCTGTTATAACAGCATTTATATCACGTTGACCATATTCAGGCTTATTATTTGTACACGTCTTTGCAAAATTGATAAAATCTTCGATCATACTGATACTGACAGTTTGCAAATGTTCTTGAATCTCTGCGCGATCAGAGAATGAATCCGAAATTAAATATATATTTGTAGATAATAAATTGTCCTTGATAGACATTACGCGTTCTGTTTCATATAAGTATTGTTCAAGATCTTCGAGCAAAGCGTGTAAACTTGAGTCAAAATTTTCGCACAATTTGAGAATATTCGGCGAATATCCTTTGGTTTTCATTAATAGGGATCTTTTATTATCTAGGCCACCATTTTTGGTGAGCTTCTGAGGAATATCACTTGGAGAGTCTTTCCAGACAAACCATCGCAAATCGTGTTCTGGATACTCAAATTTATCATGAATCACTTTCCCCAATAGTTCGATTATGTCAGATTTTAACGCAATAGTAGTTTCCATCCATTTGTCGTCTATGATACCTAATAAAATATTAACAGTGTTACTACTTTCAATTCAGTAACAATAAATATATTTTATATTGTTTGTTTGTGTTACATACGTTTTACTCTGTGAGATATTAAAGGTTGAAAAAATTCCACCCAAAAGGTTATTCTTGGAAGAGAAAGCTCCTCCCATATCGAATTCCAATTCTCAGGCAGATTAATGCTAACAGCTTCTTCACGAACGTAATACAAGCCTTTTATGGATATTATTAAATCGAGAAGTTTCGTAATCTCGTGATTGCAAAACTCAGCTACCCATTCGAGCCAAGATTTGATACTTTTTTGAAGATCTGGTACACAAAAGTTTTCAAAACTGTTTGCGGCAAATGGTTTGTGCTGTTTAGTCACAAGAGGAAGAAATTCCTTTAATAATTCTTGATTGAAGTCCAACTGGGAGAGCAAAGAGTATGCTTCTTGATCTTGAATTTTTGTTAAATATTGTGAAACAAGACCACCTGATTTTCCGTCTGAATCTGTAATTAATTAATATTTAATACTGTATCATAGCACAATATGTTCTATATTTATATATCATTTATATATCATTACATACTTATGAAGCAAGAATAAATTAAACTAATTGTTTGAATCAATATTTCAATACATGATTTTATTTTCTTTTTAACACTGTTGTCATTTTCGTCTGTAACAATAGATTTAACTGCATGGTTACGCAATGATATTAATTTATCCAACAAATCTGAGAATGAAGATCCATTTAACAATACAAGTGCTGCCAGACAATTTGCTATGCTCTAAAATGAAATTTAATACCTTATTAGAAGGATAAATTGTATAATGGAACAAAATTTTATAATAGGTATACTAACCCCTGATTCTACACTTAATGATTGTAACACATTATTACATTCAGTAAATATGATATTCTTGAATTGACTAATAACATCCCATTGCTTAGACACAATTGGGTACTTAAGTGCTAAATCTGTATTTCCCACTTCAAATAACAGGCTATAATTTATATGTTGAGCTACCAAATACAATTGTGTAGCAAATAATAAATCCTTGTTTTCAATATTCGACCAGATATATTGGGGTATGTCCATCAAGATTTTTATTTGAATGATGACAGAATTCTGACTTGTTTCAATATTTCTGTAAAAGAATATAAATATTATAAACAAGAAAATTATGTACTTTATTTTTAAAAAGTTACTATAGAGAAATACCTATCATCTTCATTCTGAACCGAATCTATTTTAAATCCAATAAGGTACTTTTTCTGTAATTCCCTAAATTTGTCCTCAATGTTAGTTATCCTTGAAATAACTCTCTCAGAAGTTATCTTCATTTTCCCAATTGTGTCTGCAGCCAATATAAGATCACGGTACCTTTCCCTAAAAGTATTTAATCGCCTAATAAGTACACTAGTAGATCAGATTAATAACCTTTTAGCAACAATAGATATACATATAAAACTCTCTTGTTTAACAACTGTTTAACAACTAAGCAGATACATGAATATCAATTTATATAGAAAATAAAGGACAGTAACAAGCAATTACTTTAAGTCATTAAAACAGAACTTTACCCAACCAAAGTTCTAAGCTCGATTTTTTTCCTGTCACTCTCATGTTGAATCTTCTTCTGGATCCCCTCGATCTCCTTTATTGTGTACTCCTCGAACAATTTGTTAATGTCCAAATCCAAGTAATTCGTTGTCATTTTCTTGACAATTCTCCTCCACGTATCTTGATGTTCCCACGTAGCAAGGAATCGGCTCGTATTTACATCGCATTCTTATCTGCAGTGTTCTACAAAACATTGTCAATTATTAATCGGATACCAGATGGCGCCACATACAGTTTCCTCCTTGTCTCAAGCGATAATGTAATGCACATACCTTGCCCCCTCTTTTTTCAATTCTATAATATACAATCAAAGAAATTACTGAGATAACTCCCATTTATTTTACTCTATTATGCAAACAACTATACATTTCAAGCCATTAACGAGAATCATTCGTAGAGAAATATATTAATAAATATATTAACATTATCGAAAACAAATATTCGACTGCACCTAATTTGCTTTCGTATTTAAATTCCTTACGATGTGCCTGAATGTCTAGTTTTTTTCATTTTAACGAAATGCTCGTTTTTAGCGAAGGTTTTAAGAAAAGATCTAGTCGATCGAGAACGTGTTATGGCGAACACGTTCGCACGCAATCGCCGAAGCACGTCACCTCACGACGAGACGTTGAACTATGGGATGAGCACGCGAGACGCCATATTGAGCGAATGTTGATTGAATGCAGCTTAGGTGTTTACGCGGTTCCAAGAAAAACCCGTGAATATACGCATCAATTATCGTTCAGCCCGATTTAGGTATCGGCAAACGATAGGTCGGTGTGGCAGCGGTATCACGCGAAGACAGAATGAGCGGCAGCGACGGCGAGGGCGGTCAGTGCAACGGGACGATAGAAAGCAACGTAGTAGCGATGGATGACGTTCTTGTTAAGAAACACACTGACGACATTCTCTGCGATGGATGTGTTACCGTCGAAGGCGATTTCACGCGACAGGGAAGCAAACGGACTATTAATTACACAGAGGATGCTGTTAGCTCTCCCGTTGTTGCGGACTCGATCCCTGTCGCGGACTCGATCCCAGTCGCGGACTCGGTTCCTGTCGCGGTATGTTTTCTTCTAGCGAACACCGTTTCATCCCGCATCAACAATCGTCAACCACGAACACGTTCTACTTGCAGAGCGTGACACTTGACGAAAGCGTAGTGGATGAGTTTATCAAGGGCGCGAGGGTTTCCCATAGCATGGAACTGAATGCGATGCAAACGAGGCCTGAGTCGCTTGTCGAAAGTCCAAGTACCGCTGTGAACATAGACAACCCTTTCAGGGGTAAGGAAATGTGTTCATGCGATGTATGCAAAGCAAAAAGGTAATTGTTGTATTGTCAATGAATGGGGAGTGATCCGGTACTGGTGGATGGCATTAACGGTTGGCTTTAACGCAGAGAACTACTTAGAGAGGAGTTACATAAAGCGATGAAGTTCCAAAATTTATGGGCAGAGTTACGTCAACATATAAGGGGTTCCTTTAATGTTGCCTTAGAAGCTTCTTGTTTCCTTGGAGGTTTAGAGTTTCAACAAACTCCATTTTCAGCGGATGATACGCACAAGATCGTTTTGCAGTAAGTTTAATAGTTGATGTGAGAACAATTACTGAGTGTGATTTATGAAGCTAAATATAGAATTTTTTTTCAGACTGTGTAAAAGGAATCCTCATCAATTATTTATGAGACTAGTAAGCCTGGCACAGGAGTTTGTTGTAGAAATAAAAGTTCGATTATTAAATCTTTTACAACATCTTAGTGTAAATAATTTACCAGAAATTTTTCTTATAGGTTAATATAAATATAATACTATACCGGTAATTAAATAATTTGTCTCTGCTAGTTGATGCAAATAGTTCCATGTATCTCTTTTTATAGGCCTTTTAGATGATTATGATGCATTAATAACAACAGCTGTGAAAATTTCTGAATTTGTAAAACTTTTAAAAGATCATTTGGGCAAGTTCAATTATAAATTTCCTTTACCATGGGCTGCTTTTATTAAGAAATTGTATCAGATTTATATATATGATGATCCATTTATACAAAACAGTTTGTCACCTTTTATTGGCCAGGTAAAGGAACTTATAGTGTTTTCATATTTTAATTTATTTATAATGTCCAATAGATGCTAAAATACATATCTTATGTTTTACAGTTAAAGAAAGTTTTGCCCTTAAAAAGCTCGGAATACCAGCGTCTTTTCCATCGGTATTTATGGTTTGAGAAAGAAATGACAGTAATTAGAGATCTATGGGCAGAAACTGAATCGTGGATGGACAAGTACAAGTAAGTGATTATATGAATTATATTTTAACAATAACACAACTATATATCAACTGATCACAATCCCAGGAAAGAAAATCTATGAACAAAGTTTCATAAGCGGTGCGTATTTCAGTGCAGAACAAGCATGTCGAATGACCCATCTTAGGCAAGTAAGGGAAGTGTTCACAGCAACTAGGAAACTTATGGAACCACGTATGTTAAATAAATGGACCGACGTTGAAAAGTATGTTCATATAAAAATAAAATACTGCATATTGCCTTGTATATATTTACGAATCAATGGTTTGATGTCTTCTTTTATTGCAGTGAATTGCATGAAGCGAATGGCCAACTTTCGACGATTACTTCACAAGAAAAAGTTGGCGTATCAGAGGTGGATAGCAGGCCTTTAAGTCCTACACCGGATTTAAGTTTGGATTCACCCATTATGCCTCCAAGTATCGAGATATTACAAATTTTATTGGATGACTGGAGCAAGGTTGTAAAGTCTTTACGTCAGAAATTATCTGATGTAACAGACGCACAACCGACCACGGACATTTATACTAATGGGCAGGAAGATTTCTTTGATTATGCTTGCGCAACTTGCCATTTAGTACAGTCTGCAATGAGATCAGTCAGGTACTTCTTATTATATCTATGAGAATTATAAGCATTTTGAATTCTTATTAATCTATGGATTCTTTTTAAAGGGCTCATATTGAAGGAACTTGTTTAGAAAATAATATAGAAGAAGAAAAAAGCTGTGAATGTCATATGTGTATAGGACCTGCGATATCTTCTAGTGTAAGACTATTTTTGTTTCTTTATTGTTACTTTTTTATTAATATAACATCAATAATTAACCGAATTAACTTACAGATTAATAAAAGTGACACAGAAAATATACTATTACCATTAGAAAATCCTTTTCCACAACTTACAAATGGATTCTTAGGTAAAAATCCTTACAACATGGAAAATAGTGGAATTTATGCCAAATATATTATTTAATATCATTTATTTTTATTTTAGAAGATACAGCTAATTTTTCGGCAACGCAAGTAAAGAAAAAAATAGAGGATCTGGAGATAAAGGAAATAAAGAGCGACGGCAATGAAATAAGAAACGAAAATGAAGATGTTGATTTAAGGGCGCCCGATCCACAACTTTGTTCATGTGTATATCAGCACGTGAAAGAAATAACAGAGAGAAAAGTGGTGCTAGAAAATCCACCTTGTTTGTGTTTACTAAACTCCAAACGGAAGATATGGGACACTTGTCCATGCCTAACAAAATGTAAGAGCAATAAAGTAAAAAGAATCTTATTTTTTATTGCGATAAAAATCTTGATATGTTTTATAATATTATAGCTGTACCTGAACCAGTTGCACTGAATGATCATCCAAAGCCACCGTCGCCTTCTATCGTGAAGGCTAATCAGGAACCAAATAAACCTGCAGTAAAAACTGGTTCTACGCAGTCTGCTCAAACACAGACGAGACATTCTACAACGCAGACACCGAACACCGCTCACAATCATACAACGCATCAGGGTAAATATACATAATGAGTCATTACAGCTTGTAGAGTCAAAATTAAAAATTTTTGTTTTTTCTATTGGAAAATGTTTACATACCAATGAAAATACTGTGGTACAGAATTTAAGTGCCATTTCCCTTTCTAAATAGTTATTAATATTGCTAGAAAATGTAGAGAAAAATATAAATGCCAATAAATTCAACATTTAATTTTTTTTATAATTAACAAGTGGCACATACAGGGTTGTTCTACAAATGTACTTTTCTTTTCCATGAACTTGGACTACATTAGTCTCCATATTCTTCCTTTGCCTCTTAAAAATTTTTTTCTTGGCACTCAGTGTTTTCTACAAACATTTTTCAATTAATAATCATTTAGTGTTCAACTTTTTAAGTACTCGTCGAAATTTAAATAATTTATTTTTTTTAATCTCATGAGCTTATATGTATATACGTGTATTTTTTGGACTTCTATAGGTACCACTCATTCACACACACATGGGTCCCTTCCAGACTTGGTAAAAAACACGGGTCCTACCCATAGATCTCATAGTCACAGCAATCATTCGTCGCACGCCTGTCACAAACAAGCTAATGTCGAGCACATTAAAAGAGTCTCATGCAACGACTGTCAGTATTTGTTGAACTATTTTTAAAGATTTTTATTTCATGATTATTTTTTCATTTTACCAGAAAAATAATGTATATGAAATTTCTGCATCATTTTAGTAAGTTCCGGAGATGGGGATTGTTCGGATTCCGGGAGTAGTCAGGAAGACTCTTGTTCTACCAGCAGTTCCGCGCAAAGGGATTCCAGTAGACATTGCGACTGTTGTTATTGCGAAGTATTTGGCCATGGAGTTGTAAGTAGTCTTTGTTATTTGGAGTTAACATATAACCTACTGCGTTATATTATGAATGAATATTTTTCTTCAGCCTTCGGTAGCACCAGTTAGTAGAAATTATAATGAAATGAGAGAACGGTTACGGCAATTACTAACCAAGAAAAAAGCTAGGAAGTGTAAATCAACGTGTAGCCCTTCAAAAAGTCCCTCAGAATCGGTGGTATCTGATACAAGTACAGAAACGAAGGCAGCGACAAATGCAGCCCCGAGATTGAATACTCCAATTTCGACTGTTCCTGCGATACAAGTGGATCAACGAGATCAAAGAGATCTGGAAGAGTTGCTTGAGTTCATTGAGGGCAATCAGAATGGAAAGAAAGATAATAATAAAAAAGCCGAGAAAAAAGCTAGGCAGAAGCAACGTAAGGTGAATATAAACAGAGGTTAACGTTTTATTTTCTTTGGATATTTGCGTAAGATTAATCAACTTTTGATCATTTATTTGTTACAGCTGGAAGAAAAGCTTAAAAGAGATAGGCAAGAAGCAGAAAAATTGAAACTGATAGAGCTACAAAAAAAGACACCGGAAGTAACGATCACCGTCGTAGACCCGCAAAAACCTGTTCCACAAAGATTATTACCTCAGTGTAACCTACCCGAAGTATCTATTTTACCTACGTCACCCCCAGTAACATTGCCGACTGTAAAGCAATTAAGTAATAAAAAGAAAGACAAACAAGAAGTCTGTAGCAATAGTAGTAACACTAGTAGCAGTAGCTGTAGCAGCAGTAGTAGTAGTACCAGTAGTATAAATAGTAAAACGAAGACTGCACCTGTGAATACCAATGTAAAGAACAAAAGTATTAGTAAAGCGGAGAAATTGATGATCTCTGGTCAGGTGAACAATAAAGCGGCGATCAAAAGCGATAAAGCTGAAGTTAGCAATAAAAGTAACAAAATACAGACAAACAATAGCAATAGCACAAATGTGAAAAATAACGCAATGGACAAATCACTGACTGTCGACTTGGATGATAAAAACTTGACGAAGAAAGAAAGGAAAAAATTGAAAAAGAAAATGAAAAAAATGGAGGAGGTGAAGGCAAAAGAGGAGACAAAGAAACCGGTTCAGACGGAGACTCAACCGCAGATCGTAACAATTAAGAGAGTCATGGAGTCTAATAGCGCGGAACCGACAGTCACGATCACGTTGAAAGGTCAAACACCGGCTGAAGATAAAGTTCTATTCACTTTGGTGAATGGTCAGACGAAAGAAGTAACCGGCTTGAAACTGGAGAACGAACAAAGTCAGAACGTCTACGGGAAGAAAAAGAAAACCAAAGCAAATAATAATAATAACAACAATAATAATACTAGTAATAATAACAATAATTCGTTGCAACAGGGAAACAAGCAGCAGCAAACGAACAATTCGAAACAGCAAACGCAGAATAAAATTTGTGACAGCAAGAACAATATGAAACAACAGTCGAACAATGAAAAGAGCAAAGGGAAGCAAGTAGACGAGAAAAAGATTCAACAGCAGAATATTACTGAAATAAAAACGAAGTCTAAGAAAGATAAGAAAAATATAGAAAACAAGGAGAATGTGCTGCAACAGAACGTCGTAAATAAGAATAAGAATCAATCACAGAACGTAAGTGGAAAGAAACAGAATAAAGTTAATACCCCACCTCAAACTCCAGTTTCGCAAAAGCCATCACAGAACTTCAATATCAATATTGACAACAAAAAAGCGAAGATACAGTCACAAGAGAGAAATGGGCAATTGAGTTCCAACAAAAGCAGTAAGAACACATCTGCTAGTATTACTATTAAACAAATGAAAGGCGACAACCAAAAAATTCAAAGTAAATTAATAAATCAGACGACGATTAAACAACGACAGGAATTGCATTCGGCATCCACGGAAAGAATTAATTCGCCATTGAGCAGTCAGTTCAAAGATATTGGCGCAAATTCGAAGATTAACATAGAGAATTTAAAACTGCCACCTGGTATTACGATAACTAAAGTTGACGCTCCTGCGAAACCCTTGCCAATCAGATCAGCGCCACTGCCTAAACCAGTAAATCCGCCTAAGCAAACTACGATAATTGCAGCACCGATGAGCGGCGTTCAATCAAGTTACGCGAGTTCTCAGGCGGGTGGTAATGTAATAGTAGTGGACACTGGAAAATTGAAGCAGGATCTATTACCTAAACCGGCAGAAAAAGGTGAGATAATAAATATTCTATATTCTATTTCTAATATTTCATCTAACTTTACTAGTTGTTTCATAGTATTTAATAATAGCTTATAATAATATAATTATATATCTTCGTAATAATAACGATATCTTATCCTAGATGTTGCTAAAGAAACGCAACAAAGTCAGAGCACTACCAACAAGAAGAAGAAAAAGAAGAATAAAAACGGATTAAATTCTAGCAACACGTCACATCAACCAACAATGCAAAATAATGATCCTTTCGTGAACGATCATGTTGATGAGCCTGCCAGAATACTTCACAACCCAAGTACCAATATGGTAACCATAAGGAACCCGGCGTTTGGCCCGATGAAGGTGCCACCTACCCAACAGGCGGCAATCATAAAAGTATCAGAGAATGGTATGGTCACCATTAGGAGTCCTGCGTTGCAACAGGCGATCAACGCAGGCCTTACATCCCCTCCAAAACCAGATTACATCGTGAAAGGTGATCTGTCGTCGAAAACGTCGATGGAAAACTCAAGCTTGAAACACACTAATGGCATTATCCCGTCGAGTTTGGCGGAGCTGAGGAGTAGACTGACGCCAGACTGTACAACTCTAAGTGGTTTGGCTAATATACAAATCAGTAAAGTAACGAATGGTCAACCTATACCGGAGAACGGAATCAACCTAAAGGGGACTAGCGTGACGTTGACGAAAGTGAGGACGGAACCGTGCATGGAGGATGTGCAGTGCGCAAAAACGGCGGTTCGTGAAGCGATAAACGCCTCGATAGCGGCATCGTCTAGCGGCAAGAGCAAGAAAAAGAAGAAGCGCGGTACCGGCACAAGACAATGCGGAGATGACTGGAACCTCGTTGGTGAGAAACAACAATAATCAGAATTTAACATGTAAATTTGCTTCTTTCATTTTTTTGTTTTCCTTAACACACACCCGGGCTGCATTTCTCGCTCCCGGTATGAGACAAAACTGTTCTCTTTTTGTTTATTTTTATTTTCTTCTTTGTCTTCTGTTTCTATCTAAAGAATGAAAGATTAGCATATACTATAAGGAAACATTGATTAGAGATAATATGTATATATCGTACATAGCCGACATGTAAAAAGTATTTTAAACAATTGGACGTGTAAGATCGTTAGGCTAAGTCAAACTGACGACGGTTTTTCTTTCGTTTCGTTTTCCGTCAGGAGTGGACAGTGTACCGCGTTAGGACCCAAGTCTCGGTCGCAGGCTATAGTTCGAAAGAGAGAAAATTTAATCGAATGTACCGGGGATGTGTACACTTCGGGATCTCCTCAAATTGGCCGCCACGAATTTCTCGGGGGATTGTCCGGAAGAGAACTTTAGCCAGTGAGCACTATCTTTTCTTTATTTTCCTTCGCGCGCCCCAACTTCATGTTTTCTGTTTGACCAATCAGGTGACTACTGATCCATCGAACTTTGTATTGTAGTGATCACATCCGCCACATAACAAACTACTACTATTTGATCTTAGGATAGTTTGTAGTCCTTTCTTCTCTTTATATTTTAGAGACGTCTCGTTTACATACATCTTTTGTATTATACTTCCTCTGGTATTGTATTATATTTTTTCTTTGTTTCCTTTCTAGTTACGTATCCTCGAACGATGTAATAAGTCGCGAGACACATTTCGATGCTGAGTATGACGTTTTTAGAGAGAATACGTTGCGCGTATTAGACGATTAGATGCGAACGGAAGCTTTTAATTGATCTTGTATTAGGAAACAGAGAAAAGGAAAAAGGTGAAAGATAAAGAAAAGATACGTAGATCACTCGAGAGATTGACGATCTGTCAAGTTCGTTGACCATGACAACGAGTTCTACATATGACTACTATTTATCTAAAATTACAAATTGTGGTATGTTTGACTAATCCTAAGTGATCGATAACAAAGTATACGAAATCGTTTTTTGATAACGCATTTCAATAAAATTATGATATTTTTCCAATATCACGATCTCTTATTTCTTGTTGTGTTTCGAGAACCGCTATGTTACCAAACAATCGAAAACAAGCCGTTGGCATGCTTATGGATCACGTGAAGCGTTCTCTTTTGTCATCGCCGACAACGATGTCTTTAGAAATTGACTGGTCTCTTCAGTTCTTGCTACGTTTCCTCTCAAATCTTTAATCGAAATTTGCCTCTTGCTCTATTTCATACGTCTTATCGTAATTCCATCAAGATTCTATCTATTTTTAAGTTAAGTTTCTTTACTTTTATTCTATTCAAGTGTTATCGCTATTTATTTATATCTTTATTGCATACCTACAATTTGTCACGGTTCAAATACATTGAAATCAATAGTTATTAGAAAAGAAAGATAACTTGAAATGCGAGAAATTCCAAAGAAACAGCCAAAATAAAAAAAAAAAACAGACTTTTTCTCCATTACCCTGCGTTAGGTCCATCAATGTCTAGTATTCAGAGCGTGTCTTTTGCAGAGAGCGTATTCACGCCCAAAGATATAGACCTCGAGGACGGGGAAATGGACGACGCGGAGCGTGAACTAGAGGCGTTCAAGAGGTTTTGCCTGCAGTCAGTGCCGCCGCCGCGCAAGGAGAAGGTCAATCTCAACATCAAGGACATCGTACTAAAGAAGAAGTCATCCTCGTCGTCGTCCTCCTCGGCGGCTGCCGCTGTGATAGCCGCGAATTGATTTCTCTTTCGACTAACATTAGATGTCCCCTATCACTACCACTATCGCCACTACCATTATCACGGCTGCTATGGTCGCGCAAGCGCGTGTGCGTGTGTTGTTGACCTCACACGGAATTAAAGAGAGATTTTGAAAGCCGCTGGATTCTTCTTTTCTTTGGATAAAACAAAAGGAAACTTTATTATAGATCAGACAATAATATATTATACTATATTGTTAAATTGTCTGCTGATTATCTTCTTTGAGGATGTACAACCTCTGCGCGACGAACATTGGTCTTAGTTCTGAAGAGATATTCGTATCAACGCGTTATCCGTTTACGCAGCACGGTTGATTTTAACTCGTGGGTGCGCACGCCGGTGTACACGCGTAGAGCCGATCTCGAGGCCGCGATTTACCATAAAAAATAGTTGTATCGCGTTTTTCATGCATCACAAGTAAGAAAGAACACGTAACGTGTTCTTTCGCGTGATTAGCCGTTAAGAGAATTCCGCTATTTTTGCCACGGCCGATGCGCGTGAACACACGACGAACCGGAATCAATCGACGACAGAGTTGCGCCTAATTGTTACGAACGATCATCATACGACAAAAAAAGATATGCTACGAGACGAACGAATAATACAAGGACAGCCACAGTAGTTCGGCAACGACGTTGGCAACGTTGTAACGAGGAGGAGTGTCGGCGCCTAGTCGACTACGTATTTTTAATATATTACTTCACGGGCGTACTATGTTCGTGTTTCTCCTCTTCGGTATACGGAACAGACGAACAGCGAAAAATTGATACTAATAGGTAGAATGTTCGCGAGAGAGAAAGAGTGAGAGTGAGAGTGAGAGAGTGAGGGGTGGATGACGCGTGGCATTTTTCTCGAGACACAGCGAGCCGTAGATATATAATATGTTATATAAATATAAAGTGTATGTATGTATATGTATATCTATAAATATAGTAGGAACGAATTTTCCCGTCGAAGAGGTCGATATTGTAAAAACAATGGCCCAACGACACGTAATCGCGAGAACGATCATGGCGGCTGTGACGCACATAGTGCCCGACGCAAATACCTGCCCGAATCATGGATCGATCAACCGAATCGTTTTCTCTGTGTGACCCAGTAAAGATCGATAATGACGCGAGACGTTTCTCGTCGCATCGCGTCGCCACGATCGTCATCGCCAGCTTAAGAGCACAGTTCTTGATCGACGATCTTTATTGTCTGATAAGCGATACCATATTACACACGGAGACACCTTTTCTCTTTGAATCTTTTTTTTTTTTTCAATAAAAGCAGATATGCATTTTTACCAAAGATCTTGCTTTTTTATGTCCTTCCTTGTCTTTATAGAAGAAACGGTATTTTTCTAACGAATTTCAAGCAATTTGTCTCAGTAGCGTTGGAGATTTCATAAAAATGGAGGGGTACTAGCTTGGAAACTGAAAAGTGGTTTATTAGATAATTTGTTACATCGTGTGTTGCGTACGATTACCAAAGATAGAATTAATTTAAATATATTTCCAGAAACTGGTACCTTCGCCGCTTTCTCTTTAGTATAATACTCTGTTCTAAATAATTACAAGTATGTTCGAGAGTTTCGATAGTTTACAACGTTCCAACTTATTTCACTTTACTTTTCTTTCGCTGTTAAGGCGCTCACCAAATCGTCCAAAATCACATGTAGACCCCGATAGTGCTGCCTTATAGCATCCTAAAAAGATTATTCAAACAGTTGATTAAGAAATCACGTACATATATATTTTCATTTATCCAAACATCAAATAAACGAGGATCGTTCTAAACATATGTTCTTTCAATTATGTATATTGATGTAAGAGCGTGTAAGAAACGATGGACACCAAGGAAATCGACGTAATTACTAGAGACGTTACTAGAGACATGCCATTAGGAATAAACAAAGAGACTATACAGGGATTTCGTGTAGTCACGATCCGTACAATTTGTATGCATCGCGGAACAGATCGATCTGACATATTCTCGATGATCAGGCGCCAGATCGGCGGCGCTGCGATTTCTCATGCCAGCGCCGTTGCCGCTATCCTCAGGTGCATGAATTATTTCACAGGGCGGGACGCTCGCTCGTCGATGGATCGAATCGAGGCGACACGCTATACCGGGTTTCCGGTTTCGCGGAAAATGCGACTCTCGTAGCAGTGTTGCATAACTACGAATGAGGTCGCTGCTCTCGATCTGTCGTACGATTTTGAAACCAACTTAATTCGACATTTTCGTACACGCGTCGATATTTGGGACGCAATTTAAAATTGTAAAACACGATTCGCATTTTATTTCAATGTCTACTGGATTTAACTGCCTCTGATAACGAGCAATTTACGAAGTCGATTTGATTTAAATTACGATACTAATTATTGTATTTCACCATCTCTGTAATTCTATAATTGCTAGGAATTTATTAATCTCTACGTAAAGTAATTCAGAGGTATATATCCGGTGTAACTATATTTATTTGCCATTTATGAGGATCACTAGCTCTTGGAATGGTAATCAATGTACTTTCATAAAGCAAATAAAGATATTGATTACAGAAGATTAAATTATTTGTAGTGACATATTTCACGGACTATTTAGCTATAAACAAAACAGACGAGAAATATAGACGAGATTGTCGAAACGTAGCAACTATTAGAATGTTAAGTAACTGTTAAGTAAACTTGATCGTCGAAATTACCGTTAGAAACTGTTACTTCACTTTGAATTATGATTAGATAACGCCAAGTCCGAATTCGAGCCGCTGAATCCAATGATTGCATAAAATTTCGAAGGTACAAGGATCTCCAACGGAAGTTAGCACATTGTAACGAGCTAGCGCCGGAAAGGAGATCAACGATGCGTGGAATATTAGACATTGGCATGCACCTTAGCGTAGATATTCGCATCGCGTGCAACCGCCATGCACCCACGCGCATTACGCATTACGAATTTACGTCAGTCGGAAGACACGTTAAGTCGTTGACTTATCGGACACTGTTGGACTAACCCTTGGGCTACTTCGGTAATTGTTTGTAATTTTAAAAGAGAAGAGGACAATTTCGAAAAACATGTATTAACCTCTTTTCTTTTTTCTTTTTTTTTTTATGAAAGAGTAGTTTCCGAATTTTAAATTGAAATAATTAATATAATTAATAAATTGAGTTCTTTGAAAAATTATAGCTCGTTGGAAGATTCTAAGAAAAGTATGAAGCTTCTTATATTTCTCAAAATTATTTTTTATTCGCGAAAGTTCCTTTTTATATCGATACAATTTAGGTAATGGAGAAAGTGCTGTATCTTGCGAAAAGGATATAGTTGGAATTCTAAAATAAAATGTTTGCTATTAGATAAGAAAAATCGATGATGCGTAAACCGAGTCTATATAGCGGCACGTTCGTGGTTTTAATTACGGTTATCTATGCACTCTATAAGCCTGTCATACATATATGACGTATGGTAATATGTAGCGGTCTTTCTAGTTAACATCCGCTGCCGCTAGATGGTGCAACTGTTTCTATAATTCACGCGCTAAACACATCTAACGGATGTTCAAAAACTTCCCACTCCTACTTCAATAAGGCTTACTTTAAAGAACTTATTTTACCATTCAAGATCGATACAATTAAATGAAACGACGCATATATTACAGCTGAATCATAAATCTCCAATTACTAGAAATTTCAACATACAAACACAATACATAATACTTTCCTCAACATTCACAGTTCATATGAATAATTCCTTTCCAATAAATGAATTTCTATAAAGAAAAAGAAAAAGACCAGGTTTTAAATTTCCACAAAATGTTCATTTTAAGAGACTTATCTTACCACTGAAAATTAATGCATATATACAAATTAATACATATATAACATATTATACAAACACGATACATATTACTTCTCCAAACACCCAAAGTCCATATGAATAGTTCCTTTCCAACGAAACAATTTCTTTAAAAAAAAAGTGCTCCGAATTAATTTCTACATAATTTGAATCAATTCCGACGTACGAAAATCCAACGATAAATAGATTAAAATGATATGCAACAATTTATACAAGCACACGGATATTAAAAGATACCTCTCGTTCCGCCCAAACCACTAAACAACGTTCGCGTTTAAAAGTACAATTAACGACTGCTCGTCGCGAGATCAAAACTTCGTTGGAGAAGAGGCGCAATGAAAAAAATGCAGAGGAGAGAAGAAAGAGAGCATCGCGAATGGCGTGCGGCCTTACTATTTCAAGCGAGATCAAACGAGCCAGATTTGTGTGCCCATCGGCATTTCTGCAGCACTGGCAAAGAGAAAGAACGGCGTATTATTCGTAGAATGACGAACCGTCGCACTTTATATCGACTTTTCTCCTCTGTTCCTTTGCGAACACTCTGAGAGGAACAACCACTTCTGTTCCTCGTCTTTCTTAGGAACTTTCCCATCTATGTGTTTCTACATTTATCATTAATCATGTTAGGTTGTCGAAAAAATGTTTCTTTCGTTTTATAAGAAAATAATAGACGCAGAATGTTTTTCGTTTTATAGCAATTTATTGAATTATGCACGAACATAATAATAGAAATAGAACGAAATGGATCTCATACCTAATTCAATAAAATAATACAAAACAGAAATTGTTGTTCGTCTATCATCACCTTATGAAACGAAAGAAACTTTTCGGACAACCTAATACATCTCATTTTGGCGATTTTCTGTCCAGAGAAGGTTAATTTAGTGTGTGACATGTTTGTTTCACACAATTTCAGTGAAAATTCTTCTTAAAGAGGTTGCGACAATTCGAGTTGGAGGAGAATTCTGTATAGGCACATATATAGTATGCAGTGATAAATTAAAAGTTACTAGATCTAGAGAATTCCTTTTGTAATAATACGTAGATCGCAGATTATTATGGAAATTTATATTTCTGTGATCATAATAACGGAATTAATTGCCTGATTTATGAAACGTTACGGAGGCTTTCACACTCTGCATATTTTATATATTTTTGTAAATTATGGATTTGCGCGATTTCAAATATCTCATAAATGAATACAAAAGGCCGCAATGTTGCGATATGTTATCTGTTCGTACGACGCACGACAAAAAGATACTCCTTCCAAAATCGAAGTTTTACGCTTCTAGATCACGCTACTTCTTTATTCCTTTAACGTACCATTGATTATTTACTGTTGAGGTTGACCGACGAAAGAACGAGTGGACGAATTTCTAATAGAAAAATATTGAAATAAATAAAGGTATAAGTATAAGTATAATGTATAAGTTTATGCTGATCCAGATCCTTACTCTTTTAGTGTTACAATACAATAGAATCGATCAGGAGCACGTTCATATATTCATAGCAGAAGGACATTAGCGAAAAAGTTAAGCTTATAGATCTAGCTAAAGATTACAAGGAACATAAATAGAAAACTATTTATTATTTCCCATGTTCCTATACGTTGTAACATAATTTATATTTCAAAACATAATTTATATTCAAGGGCACAATATTATGGACCTCTCCTTATTTACAATATTTTTGTCTCACTAAATTCTATTTTCCGCGTAATCGAGGTCTCCAGGTCGCGGATATACATAAATAAAGATGTAGAGTTTTTCTTCAAGTAATTACTTCGACATTTAGAAATAATTATTCGTCAATCTTTCGTTTGCCGAATCGAGCTGAATAGAACGTTCAATTTTACCCTTCAATTGATCCTCATCTATTAACGTAAATTGCAAAGAGCATAAGAAAATAATCACGAGGAAACAATTCAATTGATCAACCAACCAATGTAACTCATCAAAGAAACTTTTCTAGTAACTTCCACGCGTTCATTGGAGGGGAAAAAAACCTGTTGCGGAGCAACGTTTCTCCGATTCAAGATTCATAACGAAACGACGACCGGTTGCTTGGTAACAACTGGATTTAAACCGATGCACTCCGCTGCGCATTGCAATGCACTATTGCGGAAGAACAATTAACGAGTTCATTTAACCTGGCTGCAGTGTTCCGCGGCTCTATTAGCCAGTTCTCAACGGAGACTTGTGGAATCATCGTATTCCGAGCTATCCGAACGAAAAGCCACGTGTTTCGCCAGCTTTTTTCCACCCTGACATTCCTCCGTTTCTTTCCGCGAGTCGTGAGCGCGACGAAACGGTTTTGCCAGCATCGGCAATTTACTCTTGTTTCGACGTAATCGTTGGAATGCAGGTGATGCATGAAGTGAAGAGCAATCTTGTGAATTCCAGATAACTATCGGACTTGAAATTTCTCTGGATAATGGACGAATAGCGTAATCGTTAATAAGAATGGTCAAATAACTTGTAATTTGTAAAATGTATCGGCAAAATTTTATCTCTCTTCATTATCGAAATAGTTTCTTTTTCTCGAGGATTGGTAACTTGGAGTTAGTCACTTGTAAAGTTTCAATAATAATATTGGTAAATATGCAAGATGACAATTATGCGAAAGAGAGAGAGAGAGAAAGAGAAAGAGATGTTATTAAATAGAACGATCGAATAACTCGCAATTTGCAAAATGCATCAGCAAAGTTTTATATTTTTTTGGTTGGTTGTAACTAGCAATTTATTCTCCGTGACTTGTAAAATTTCTGTTAATGTATACTAGTATACAATCCTGTAAGAGATGCCGACATTATCCTTTTATTGTTCTATTAAAAAATCAATAATTACAAATTTCCATGAAAAACATTAAAAAGCTTGAGTTTAACGCTTTGTAATAATTTTATGCTAAATCTTACGTACTTTAAAAAAATCAAGTAACGAATTATTGAATCATATTGATTTGAACCGAAGTTTACAAAAAAGAAAAAAAAAAAAAAAAAGAAAAAGAAACCTAAGCTGAAAGATCTCCTAGAAATCCGCGTATGAATAAAAAATTTCACTTCCAAGGAACGTTAATACAGTTAATGATCGCCGTGGATAAACATCTGTTGGGAATTTAAACAGATAATTTCTCCGACGACAACCTCGGCAAATATCAGTGAACATTTGACAATTTTACGTGAAAGCGGCTCGCGTTTTATCTTCTTCTATCATCCGTGACATTCCTACGCTTCTTCTTCTTAACTTACCAGCGTGACATAACGACGATTTTGTCGGCCACCGTGCAATCCACCCTTCGTAATTTTAGCGCGTTCGCAGATCTATGAGCGGTGCCGTATAAGCGAGAAGCGATCGTCATCTGCGCTAGGGGGAAAAAAAAGGTACCAGGGAACGCGGGAGCGTGCAACTTCGCTCGACGCGGCTTTAGATTGCTCTCGAGATGCTACGAATGCTCCGCGCAACTCCCAAAGGGACTAAACAAACATTATTACTCGGAATTGCGATATTTTATCCAGCCAGACGTTTCTCCATGAAGAAACTTTTCAAGGAAGAAGGAATTCCTATGAACAGGTGCGCAAACTTGTAGAATTACCCCTCGATTTCCATGTTTCTAAATGGGAAAGGTTATTTCTTGCGTTACGAATACAATTTGTTCGCAAGGATTTACAAGGATTATGCAAGCAGCTTGATACAACGAATTTATCAATAGCCAGAGACAGAGAGTTTAAAATAATAGTTATTTTAAACATTTGTTTTTTTAGAGAAAAATTGATTTTTATTCAAATGAAAGCTGGTCATAGATAAATGTCGAAGAAATTTCTCGGAAAAAAAAAATGGTATGATTAAAAAATATTAATTTTCAATTGTTCTGATTATGAATAATCATTGTGGATGATTAAAGTATTTTTGGCAACCAGTAACCATTACCGACGATGGGAATTTAATTTTCATTACCAATAAGCAACATAAACGACGGAAGTTTGTTTTGGTTACCAGTAACCATTACCGACGATACGAATTTTGTTTTGGTTACCGATAACCATTATCGACGGAGAAAATATTTTCTGGTTACGTTCGATTGCCTGTCATTTCGTTTAATTTGAGGTATTCTTTCAAGTTTCAAGCGAGATTGAGAATCTTCCAACTGTTGCTTAATTTGAAACTAGGAGTCTAGTGATTAATTATTAGATAATGATATTTCTAGTTTCGTACTTGGTAACATTGCTTTGATAAAGGTTCACACAAACGTTGTTTTGGATAACTATTTTCCATTACCGTAGGTAACCACATAAGCGTCAATTACTCGAATTCAAGTAATTTCAAATCTTGACTCTCGCTTTCTAACTAACTTCAGTTGTACGAACAGAAACTTGTAATTAAATGACCAAATTCAAGTAATTTAAATAAACGGGGCTTGGTACGATATTTATTGAAATATATAGTTACTTGAAACGTAAAAGCATTCGTTGTTCGATATTATTCATCGAGCAAGAAATTATGATCGAGCTCCAATAACGTTATTCATTAACAGTGTTAATTTTATTCATTGCATAAAAAATTGTTGACAGGAACGAAACTCGAGTAATAAACCTTTCCTGTATATGAACTAAAAACTCGATCAACATTAAACCGAAGGAATTTTATCAAAGAATTGCTGTATGTAAATGATCGTAAAACTAATTGTATTAAAATCAACAAACCTTACAAGGCTTATCGTGTCGATTTTATAGCGTCGCGTACTCACACACCACGTCGTAGTCACTTTATTGCGGCATAAAAGTTGCCGAGCGCGTGGGAAATTCGCGGGAATCCTGGGGACGCGGTTGTAAAACAAACCGGCTCGACTTTCGAAACGATCGATTCTCACACCAGGTTATTTCGCAATTAGATACAGTTTCCGAGAATCTGGTGAAACGTGACGAGAGGGAAAATCGCGTGAAAGTGGAGAGAAAATCGTTGCTCGAAGTGCGCCGAGAGCTTCCCAATCGAATGAATTCCAGGTGAGGAGAGAGGAAGAGGTGAGACAAGAAAACGCGAAAAGAAATATGCCAGCAGCCATAATTCGAGACTAACATAATCTGGACAGCAGTTTGTTTGACGCGCTTCCTTTATAACGCTTCTATTTACGACTTCCTTCCTAGATTCATCACGGCCACCATAGAAAATTCTTAATCGTACGCGCGATTTTTCTTGTTACGTCCTGAGTTATGCTATTCGGATGTTGTTAGGTATGGTTTACCATGTACAAGTTTTGGTAAGTATAGTAAATTCAGCTTGCAAAGGACGGAAGTAATTACAGATGAGAAATGCGAGTATTTTTCATTCGGTAACAATGTTATAATACTAGCTCGTTCGTAATTTCATTATATCGTATAATTAGGATTATTCCTATAAGAAAACCATATATATATTACACATACAGAGATACGTATATATATGTGTGTTAAATCATGTGTTGTTACATAACCTTACATTTATGGTGATATACGCATATATACACATATATTAAGTTGTCCCAAAAGTTTCTTCCGTTTTATAAGAAAATAATAAATGCACAACACTTTTTGTTCTATTGGAACACGATGGACTATACATAATTCAATAAAATAATATAAAACAAAAAATGTAACACCGTAAATGTAAGGTTATGTAACAACACGTGATCTAGCATGTATATTACATTGTTTAATGTATGTATATAATGCATGTATGTATATTATGTATCTATGTACATATGTATGTGGATATATATATACTAGATCATGTGCTGTTACATAACCTTACATTTATGGCGCATGAATTTTCGCGAAGAATTTTAATGCACTTTGAGTTAATCATTTTTTTACTTCCGACGTCTAAAATGTATATCCATCGTGTGGGTTTCACGAAAAAGTCTAACGCAACTGAAATTAGTAGTTCTGTGACTCTTAACCTTTAAGGTAGATACATAACCCCACATGCATCGTATACGTTCTACTAGAAATTCTAGCACTCATCAAACTGATAATCCTTCAATTTCTAATCTCTAATATATCTCCATAAGTTGATATCCATGTTGCAAATGTCACTATAAATTCTGAAGCTCCTTAAATCGGTAGTTCTTCATAATTCCTAACCTACAAAATTCCTCTATAATCTTACATTCATCGTACAAGTTTCGCTAGAAATTCTAACGCAGTTCAATTTGACAATTGAAAGGATTGCTACAACAAGGAGGTAATGCTACTTTCCAACAATTTAGATAAAACAACAAAACTTCAATTCTTTTTTTTTTTGCGAACTCTTCAACTTCTAGTCTCCAAAATAACTTTACAGAAATACCATTAAACGAAGCAGTACATATCCTGGAATTATTCACCAGTGATCAGACAACATCCACGTACAACAACATACAACAACTGCACCCGATATTCCGTACATCAAAGGTACTCAAACACCGAAGTTCTGTTCATTAATTTATCCAAGGTAGCTGACGGTAGTGTAGCAATCAATTAAACGTCGAAAATTCTGTCTGAGCGAGGCAGAGTTCCGCGTTCTAGCTCGTTACTCGCGCCAGCGCGGAAATCGCCGGACTGTTAGGTGAATTTTCATCAGAAACTCTCATTAGGGACGTTTGTCAGTCACCTCTCTCCTCTTCACCCTCTCTGTCTTTTTCTCCCGACCTCCCTCCTCCCCCTTTTCTCCGTGGTTGATTTTCCAAAGACTATTCTCGCACCCTCATTATGTTTCCGCCGAGCTAAAAGGAGCCAAACACTCGCGCCAGAACATCGACCCCGTGGCCACGAAACGTTTGTTCGCTTCTCGAGGCCACCGGTGTCGTGGCTTAACGAGAACAAAAGAGATTGAGCCCGTAAAAACAAGGAAAGTCGAGGACGATAATTAGAACGAGAAGCGTTGAAGCTCGCAAGCACTCAAAATAACAGTACAAAGGACTGTTGAAGCTTTGACATTGTTTTAGATCCAAGTTTTTGATCTTCTTCTTTTTTTTTTAATATCTTGACTATCACGGTAGCCATCGATGACTCAGGTTAATACATCTTTTAGAATGATTACAATGTTTTGTTAAAATTACATTTACGTGCACAATTACGGTGTAGTGTAATATATTTCAATCCATTTGTAGGGGAAATTTAATTTTTTTCGTTCTTGACAGAATTTTAAGAGGTATTATGCATAATATTGTGAGAGTTGAAAAATTTTGTGATGATAATGTGGGGAAAGGAAATATGGCCAACTATTAGTTCAAGATATTTTTGGTCTCCAAAAAGGAAGGAAATTAAGTGCGGCTCGATTTTCACACACAGATGACGACGTCGCTAATTAAGATTCACGCTACTCTGAACTCCAACACCACCCTCCAGAACTAGTAAAAAGTTCGGAAAAAAATTGTTTCGAAATGCGATGCATCCTTGGTTATATTTAAATTCTAAAACGTAGAGGGTGGGAAATTTCCCTTCTGCGTTTTCTCTTTTTTCTATGGGAAATTTTCAAACACAAAATAGTAGACACTAGTATTCAAAACTTTCAGAAAGAAAATAATTTTTGCGATGCTTCGTGAATCATAAAAAGAATCTTTGAACAGAAATTCTTGATTCATAAATATTTCAGGCAAATTATTTTTCCTATTTTTATTTTAATCGATCATCGATATTTTCATACTTTAAACTTGAAAATTGAAAACAGTATTCAATTCACAAAATCAATTTAGAAAATCATTACCCTCCACCTACATTGAAATTTCTATAAAATCTCAACAAAGATGTCGATTTCCAATTTTTCCTAAAAACTCGAATACCAAAATGTTCGCAGCGTTTTTACTTACAAAGTTGTTCAATGCCGTTTCTCAACAGCTCAAACGAGAGATGATTCGCTTTTATGATCCCGTAACCTTCGGGAGTTAAATGGCCCCAGATCCTTGGCGGATCGGACGATTATTCGATTAATAAGTCTCAGCTATTTCGGTGACACGAAAGAGAATCCTCGACGAGGGTCGACAGTAGGCAAAGAAGAAACATCGATTTCATGGAGTAGGACAAGGAACAGGCCCTTTTCCTGGAATTCGTGGTCCGTCTAAATTCAAACCTGAAGGGCAGACAGGACAAGGTCTTGAACAGACAAACCGTCTAGCAGGGAGCCCCGCGACATTAACGCCGTTTCTTTTTTTTCACCCAGCAGGAAGAAATCAGGGGAACGAATGTCGTCCCGATCTTTTAACCCTTTTAGTACATGTCCAGACGGCACAGGACTTTAATACACATGTGTTTCCTATTTTTCATTATTCTACAATTTTTTACACACTGTTACATAGTAGCATTGGTTAAAATTATTTAAGATACCGCTTTTGGAATAGAAATTGACAAATTTATTTAACTAAAAACTTTTGTAAAAGACCACTGTATATAATTAATTGTCAGAGGAAGTGATTTATCATTTTGAAGACTTGTATCATATAGAGCCATTTTTCATTTCGATTGGCAATATAATAATGTACGTATGAATTTTAGTTCACTTGAAAACAAAATGGTAACGAAAACTGAGTTATTTGACTTTATTCATTTTTAATGCTGCGATTATAGAATCCTTCGGTTAAGAAGGTGATCTAATTAACGACGCCATGAGCCAGAAATTTCTAAGATGGAAGTACCACAAAGTTCAGAGTTGGTTAGATCAGTTTATTTATAATTGAATGACTCCTACAATGTAGAATAAAAAAAATCACGAAGCTCGAGGCTATTATCGACAGCAAACTTGACCGTAGAGCACAAAGTGAAGCCACTAGAAGCAACTGAAGATTTAGAACAAACCTGGCGTACCGTAAACTTCGGAATTTATTAGACCTCTTCTTTCTTTAAAAAATTCAAACGTAGATGCAAAAAATCAATGACACAGTGTTCAGCCTACCATCGTCAAAAAATTTGCCCATAGAACGCAAAGTGAAGCAGCTAGGAGCAACTTAAGATTTAGAATACATTAGTATCCATAAGCTTCAGAATTTATTGCGTTAGCTTGTTTAAAATCCAAAGATAGGTGCAAAAAGTCGGAGACACAAACCTGGAGGCTCGCATCGCCACAGTTGGGCCAGGTGTGCCGACTAAAGCACGAAAAATCGCTAGAAAGGAGGAGCAAGAAGCGTGGAATGAGCTGCGAACGCGTGTGCACACCTTCAACGGAGCACGTGTTCCCTCGCGCAGCACGTGCTGCATGCTGATTTACGTGGACGCGGATTTAGCAACGGTTCTTGTGCTCGCCGCTTTATCGTGGGAGTCCAGGGAGGAGGCAGTGCTCGCGCGGATGCTTGTGTACCTCGCTTCTTGCTTCTTTTTGCCCGACCAAGCGGAGGAGGATTTGGAGGTTAGGATGTAGGAGTTGTTAGCACAGCACCGGAGAATGGTATTTCATGGTGTAACTACGGCTGCCTGTGTAACTGGTATGTCGCGTGGAACATGGTGTGCACCGAGTGTAGGTTGGAATGCGCCGTTTTCTGCGTGTTTGTTCAACTCTGGCTTACTCTGCTCCGAGGATTTAGGAGTTAGGGTGATTGGACAGTTTGGTTGTTGAACTTGGGTAAATATAGAGAAAATTGATATTTGCGATTTATTACGTTGTTTTGCTAATTTTCGGAGGAAATTTTTAGAAACACTGCGTCTTGTACGGACATAAGGCGTAAGCTGTTTGGGCGCCAATTTTCGTTTCAGACGTTGCTGATCCCAAGATCCCAAGTATACGCGCAGAAAATTGGTATTTGGAATTACGCTGTATTTTTTTTTTTTTTTTTTTTTTCGAAGTAATTTCGAAAGACAAGTTTGAGGAAGGTCGCGTGTTATATGGACATTATCGGACACAGGGAGCAAGTCTTTTTAGGCACCAATTCTGATTTAAAACGCTATTGAACTTGGGTTTACTTAGAGAAAATTGATGTTGGGGAATTTATTACGCTATCCGACTAATTTTGAGGGGAAAGTTTGAGAATGATCGTGTATTATATGGACATATAGCGTAAGTCATTTCGAGCGACAATTTTGATATTTCCTAGAAATCTTCTGTGATTTTAATAGCGTTACACGGATTTGTAGTAATTTTATACATGCAGAGCATTGAACTTACTCGACTTAGGTCATTCAAGATTCAGATATTCTTATTACAAAGATTTGTCGAGGCTCCACGGCCCGCTGAACCTAATAATATTCTAGTAAAGCGTGCAATTCAGACGACGGTGTTTAAAAATTGTAATATTGCCAAACTTGTAAGGTTAGTCGTCCGTTTCAACACACCTGTAATTTAGAAAAATAGCGTAATTTATACTTTGAAAGCTAGAATTTGACCATAAAGCAAAACCACTACCAGAAGGGACTTAAAATTTAGAATATATCGGTGTACCATAAAGTTCAGAATTTATTAGACTAGCTTCCTTAGGATTTAATGACTCCCACCACGTAGACACAGCAAGTCAGTGACACGAAGCTTCGGGCTATTATTTAGCTACATTACAAAGTATAAAAGAGGAGAATAGCGGTTGTGGAACGTATAATTTGTCTCTAGACTCTGTAACTCATTAGGTTGTGTTCTATGGATTTATTGGAGAGTTGGTAACTAGAATTCAGTGTGTTGTTATCCTACACAGAGCCATGACCATATGCAGCGCTGGCTAACTGAGTTTATAGTTTAGCGTCCAGTTGCTCCTGCTGTGTGGATTTATTAGAGTTCTGGTAGCACTGAACTTAGAGGTGTTATTAAACTGCGCGTAATGTCCAGCCAAGATTCTACGCTCCGGAGATACCGAGATCCGATCCACCGAGCAGATACTACGAGCCTTACGGACAGATTATTTTTATTATCCAATTTATAGGGTATACTAACAGACGTTACATTACCGTAGCAATGTCTCTTTATCTAATCAGATGATCAGTATGCCAGTTTAGATTCCTTCCTGGCCGTATTATGCTAGTAAAGTAGCTCGTGCTGCTCTTATCACAATTAATGCAAAGCTATTTCTCAACACATCCCAAGTATAAATTGCTTCCACTGTTCGCGAATATTGTTAAACTTTCGATGGAATATTACAAACGTCGTCTATTTAAGAAAGAATCTTCATTGACTATATGCGTTTTTCATATTTAAACCTTCACCATGATTAGGTGGTATACAGTAACAAGATTGAATGAGGTTTAAAACACAGTCAGATGAAACGATAATTTTCGACGATGAGATTATAATTAACAAAAAACTAATGAATATCGTAGAGAAAGTGATCGTTTCTCGACGAAGTGAGCTATTTCTAACACGACAATTACTGATTTTTATGTATAGAGGTAGTTCAATTTTCCTTAGTGCCGCCAGTGTATTTATGGTTCTCTTCGATTGTGCTTTTCATAGTACATTGCACTTTGTCCCCGATGTTTCGTGAATTTTCCAGTTTACTCCTTCAAAGTAATTTTTGTCTAATCTACATATGTCAAAGAAACTTTTTTTAATCCTGCTGATTCTTGAATTTCGATACTTCAATTCCGCTTCAGCTTTATCAAACAACAAGAACTTGCGAAGAATTCCAAATTGTACATTCATCGTAATTTCATTCGTTGTTATCTGATTAATCAATTTCTCAATTTTTGTTGATATAAGAATTTACATAAAGCTGGAAGAACAAAAGAAATAACGATCAACGTACAATTTTAAATTCGATTTCGAAACCGGTCATTTGACCAGCCTAGGCAAGCTCAGCGTTAAAAACATAAAATTGACATAATTAATGCACAACTTCGTTACAGGTTGACTAAAAATCTTTTCATATTCTCCAATTCTCGACGTTAAAAAGATACAATAGGATGGAAAAATGACTGCAAGAAGGTACCACGGTTGATAAAGGTCAGCAGAACGATACTGTCAAATATTTGAACAGTTTAAAAGCTTCGTTGTTATTTTTACTTTGAATGATAGATCCAGAAACGAATCGGAGAATTCACGATGGTCATCAAATGCGCAAGAATTAATCGATTTGGTCGGTTTACGCGCAAAACATTCGACACGCGCGTTCGAGCGTGAGCGTGTGCATGCTATAAACCGGCACAATGATTTACGGGACAGCGGATTTAGACCAGTGGCAGCGTTCGTTCGCCGCGAACCTACACGGAGTTCCTTAAATAAAACGCCACGAGGCTTTTAGGATCAACTGCCACGCGAGTATCGGCCACTCGAATATCGGTATTCGCGGTTACGTCGTGAGGACACACGACACTGAAAACGATCCTATTTTGGGTCCGTGAGGCACACACTTACGCGTGTCTGTATCGTTGTATAGTCACCGATGATACACAACGACATCGCGACACAGAGATTGCAATATTTTAGTAAGACGAACGTTATGAGAATTTAAAGAAATTATTATTCTCTTACGATTAAGCGTTTGTGTAATTTTATACACGTAAACTGAAGCCTTTTTATGTTCAATTTTGACCACCTGAGAAAGCTGAATGGAATGTTTGTACAGTCACATAAATGGAAACTGAAGTGTAATTTTTGTGCCTTTAATTTTGAGCACTTAGAAGCTTAATCGAAATTGTTTGTACAATTTGTACAGTCTTTTTATGTTCAATTTTGACGACCTGAGGAAGCTGAATGAAATGTTTGTACAGTCACGTAAATGTAAACTGCAGTGTAATTTTTGTGTCTTTAATTTTGAGTACTTAGAAGCTTAATCGGAATTATTTGTACAATTTGTACAGTCTTTTTATGTTCAATTTTGACGACCTGAGGAAGCTGAATGAAATGTTTGTACAGTCACGTAAATGTAAACTGCAGTGTAATTTTTGTGTCTTTAATTTTGAGCACTTAGGAGCTTAATCGAAATTGTTTGTACAATTTCATAAATACCAACTTGAGTCTGCACGATCTTTATATCTTCAACTGTGGGGACTTACGATCTTAATTGAAATATTTGTACAACTTCATAAACGTAAACTGTATCGTAATTTTTTGTATTATTTGCTTCGAGAAATTACGAGCCACAATGAAAATCAAGGATTTTGATGTTGTAATAAAATTCTGCAATTCTGTATTTTTGAATATGATTCCCTAAATCCACGTATAGACTTTCTTAACTTTACGAGAAACACAATCCTGCGCTTTAGAGTACGTTCTATTCTAAAACACATTCATCAACATTATCGAAGTAAACCAGGCCGATCAGAAAATTGTGGAAATGAGAAAATGCAGAAACGATGAGATTCAAAATGAACGAGCTGGAATTTCAAACCAAACGAAGAAATCCATCGCAACGTGACGACTCTGCAAAGATCGCACGCGTCCACTGGAATAATCTTTTTCTAACAAAATCATCACACGAAAGGTCACGACCACTATGTCTGTCACGTCCAAAAACTACATGGGCAGATCGATCCCGGATCGATCCGAGATCCAGTTTCAGTTCCAGCTGCGTCGGCTCAATAAAGACATCATGCAACGTTAGAACGTTGTTTCTCTTAGTCCATTTGAGGCAAAAGAAAGAGAATAAGAGGCCTCGACTTCCTGGAAGTCGATGGACCTTACCCGTGAGATTTCTTTTTTAACAAGAAACGTCGAAGCCTCTTACCACGATCCACATCGTTCACATTAAAAGTAATGACGGTAATAAGATCTGTGCAGCGATGATTCTCGAACGTGACACAAGACTCGTGTCCTTCCTGGGATCGACGATTGCTCCATCGTTGGTCGATTCGTGCGGCGAAACATTCTCAAATCGTCCGTTTCCTCCTGCAAATTCTCAGCTACTGTTTCTCTTGGTTTCCACTTAATGAGACACGAATCCACGTTTTTAGATGGTTTTCGTTATTTTGACGCAGGTAAACAGGTAAACAGGTAAGTCGATCGATGGTTACGCGCAAGGTCGCGACGCAAGGAGAGAAAAATTGGATTTGTAACAAGAAGTTTCGTGGGACGAAGAAAATTGGCCAGACAGTCGAGTAAACCACGAGCGAAGATTAAAATGGAATCCCAAGCGTTCTACGAGAATCGAAGATAACTAGAGGCATTTATCAATTTTTGAGCGAGGAAGAACAGAAACAAACTGTGAATTCGATTTTATAAAATAACGAGTTAGTATTCTCTTCTCGATCGCCATTTCTCTCGGTTTTCATTTAATGATATACGGACTGACGTTCTCGGAAGAGCCTTGTTCCTGTGACGCAGGTAAACAGGTAAACTGGTTGGCTGTTAGGTGAGGTGGAAGAAGGAAATTGGTTACAGAGATGCGGTTGCATTTGTAACAAGAACTTCCATAAAATGGAAAAAGAAACTGTTTATACAGACTGATCCATACGTCGTTTTCCCATTGAAAAGATTCCTATATATAAAAAAAAAACATAGTATACTTCTAAATTTTCGTGTCAGCTTTGTGAAGTTTATTTTCTTGGAAATTTACAATGAAAAAATTCACAGTAGAACAACGAGCAACTCTTCGAGCTTATTTTAGATTTCATAGTGTTGGAACATGTTTGTTATTGGAAACTGGCCGAGGATACAAGCGAGAAAAGAATATTCATTTCCTTTTTCTCTTTGTCGATAGTTTTCTTTTTTGATAAACAAGCGACTCGTATAACTCTTCACGAGAAAAATTGACTAAAGTAACAGATTGTAGGAAACGTGTAAATAATAGGATGAAGTAAAAATTGGTGAGGATATAAATATAACACGCGAGAAGACATACAAATAAAACAACATATAATAAGACACGTCAGAGTTGGTCCTGGGGGGGCACAAGATATGGGACAAGAGATTCTCAGAGGAACTGAGAAGAAATGCGAAAGAATAGGGAATAGTTTCATAATTCTTAGCTTTACATTATATTTTCGTATTCTTATATCCTATATTGTCACAGGTTCGTATTTTATGTTTCTGGTTAGATCGCTATCTTATCGAAGTTTAGACGCTGTGAGAATATGAGTAACAAAAGTAGAGAGAATAAGGTAAGAATAACATAGATGTACATTTTTAGGTCAAGTTTAAGTGTAGACGCTGAGTCTAAATATCAAGTACAAGAGATGTTAAGCTCAATGGTTGAAAAGATAGACCGTAAACGTGAACCAACGAGAAATGTAACTGCCAGTTCGTCCCAATGTGTGCCAAATTTCAGCTTTCTAGCTGGTAGTTTCGCGTACAAAATTCCACCCAACAAACAAACAGAAAAATACACCAGATGATAGAAATAATTAAGAACGAACAATAAATCAAAGAATTCGTTAATGAACGAATCAATGTACCACGAATGAATGGAAGAAAGAAATTGTCAGCCGTGACGTTGGCCTTTGTAGAGGGTAAAATTCCCTCATGCTGCACGAAAACATACTGCGGCAACGATAACACTAAAAAAGATGAAACAATAGCATCGACAAGCCCGCAGGTAGCTTGGTAGATCTAAACACGGCGGAACAGGGCAACGGCCAGTGAACCACGGAATTTATAGTCGTTGGGGACGATGGCGTTGCCTAGACGCGTCCGAGTTTCCTCGTAGCGTTTCGCCATCTGAAATAGACGACACCGAGCCGATTCTAAATGTGGCCGGGTCCGATGCAACCCAATGGAAACACGGCGTGTGTGTCATCGTCTGGTCACGCCGTTACGCTTTCTCTGCGTAACAAACGTTGCGAATGTTACCCTGCAACATTTGTTCGCCAGGAATACACGTAACGAGGAGCTGGAACACTACGAGAGACCGAACTGTCGTTTTCTCAGCCGTTTCGACTCGCTGCAGACCGACCTGCGACTGCCACTGCACTCTGGCCTCCCTGCAAGCTTTGCAATTGGTTGCAGGAAGAGCTGCTGATTGTTTGACGTTTGTTATATGGGTATTTTGGTTGTGGTTTTGTCGGACAGCTTTGGCGAGCTTAGAATACGTTATATGGTTATACTGTTACGTTGCATAGCCAAGCTTCCGAGTACTCTGGACTCGAATTCCTTTAAAGGGAACTCGAGGAAACTCCTTTAAACGATGCGTGATTTGTTGGAATTATCGAAATTCAAAGTGCAAAGTATTATGCTCTGTATGCATCACGGCAAACGTAAACTGATTAATTCAGCCGGATTATCGCTGTAAAAATTCTTATGCGCAAAATTACAGGGAAATATTACGAAGTTTGGAATGGAAATTCACGTACTCTACGTACTCTCAACAGAAATGTAACATTAAACTAAACAGACGAAGTATATTTTTTTTACTTGAGATATAACAGCGGTGCATATAGAAATGTTGTAAAAAAGTTGAAGTTGAAGAAAACGTAGATTAGAATTTGAACGTTAATTACGATGCTAAATATTCAGATTTGTTCTTTCCAAGACTATGTACTATCAAAAATCGAACGAACGTAAACACAAATCATTCACTCTGTTTTATTCTCCTATATCTGGAATTCTGTTCTACGAATTGTTTCGCCATGTTTCACGGATGACTCGCAAGGTTTATCCAATTTCATGGGTTAAATTTAGCGAAAACCAGGCAGAATCTGTGTTGCATCGAAAAACAAAGCAGCAAGAGGATCCTGTAGCCTCGATTTTCCGAGGTTTCGCTACGTAACCGTGGCGATACTCGTGACAAACGCCACACAATCCTATTTTTGCGGATGCACCAGACAGTTGGACGTCTCCTCCGGCGTTTCTATTTACGTATCATCGCTGGGACCAACGATACCAACGACGTACCGGCACTTTCGTCACGTATCCTGTTGTTGTTCGTGACTGACACGCGTCTGTTCGCGGTTGGTCCAGTCAAATGCACCTAGCGAATTGCCTTAACGAACCCTAATTGCAATTACGTTACACACATATAACATTCGTTAAACTATTCCGTTAATCTGTATTTTGTCATAATTCGTCTAAAAATGACTTAGTTAATATTTCAATAATGATCTTTCTACATTTGAAGTTTCTTCGTGTATTGGTTATTTGAATTAACTGGTCTAAAAACGAGGCAATTAAAATTCGAACAATGATCTTCTACGTTCGAAGTTTGTGGGGTCGATGGACATTTAAGTTTCTTAATTCGATCCACTGCTATTTTTCAGAAGACAGTGTTCTCTGTTTAACGCTATAAAACATTCGTTATATTTTTTCAAGCCACGAAGACGTAACCAACGCTAAATAAAGTTATCGTTTAATTAATTATAAAAGTGAAGGAATGATTTAAAACTTAAAAAGGTGAAAATACTATGCAAACAAAAAGTCTGAAAATCGTGACTTGCGTCAATATGATTGTCAGCCTTCCATTTCTGTGCAGGATATCCCGTTTATTATGCGTTCAATTTGTACCTAATGAAAGAATGCTTTTAAAGATTTTTAAAAGAAGAGGATGGAACGTGTGGAACGTTTACGACGATATAAGTTGATAGGTTTAACGATTGTGGGCAATATTGATCATAATGAATGCCCCTGCATTTGATAAAACTGAAAACGAAACTCGTTTGTAAATTTAGCTTATACGAAAAAAACTTTATTGAACTCGCCGCGTAACGCGATGATAAGATACAATAGCTTCTTATAAATAAGTACATCGAAGTAATGGCTATTACTTCGGATGCATTTAAAGCCGACCTCTTCGCTCTCGATCCGGCAATCTACACTTAAATCCTCACTTCGTTAAAATCGGTTGCCTCGATACTGCTCGACTTTTTATCTTCAATTTGCGAGTTTCATCAAAGCTTTACGAGCTATTCGCTATTCTTTCACGGTCGGTTACATTATCACAGTAATATCTAGTTAAAGAATATTAAAATATTTTGCAGCTAACTCGTGCTGATTTTGTACAATCGTTCATTTTACATAATGAAATTAATTCTTTGATGGAAACTTTTGTAATTTCACCTTAACCACCAGCGAGCATTTTCTTCGATTCTAACTCCGGTAGAAAGCTAAATAATTATTAAATTTCTATCAAGATTTTGTTTAATTGTAACTTCGATGGCACTGATCATTTTAGCTGATTTCTATACTGACGAAATAACAAAGTTTCGTTAACTACAGGGGACAAATTCAATCTCGCTTTGCTACACGTAGATTGACACGGGCAGTTCGTGTTGAATGTTACAGTACAGAAGGACTTTAATCTGACAAACTGTCCGATAGGAGTTTCGATTACACAAGAAAGCATGATGGATTCGATGTCTGGAGGAGAGAAGCGTGAAAGTTGATTTACAGCATGTGCTGCGTGACATTTATTAGAATGGAACAGCCAATCGTAAATCACGGCTTCCACCGAGCTATGATATCAAAATTTTCATACTCAGCAGGAGTGAAAGTACGAACCTGATAAAATCCAATAAAACGAGAGCTCTAGCGATACGTGATTTGACTGAAAACTCATCGAATTTTTTAAATATTTTCTACACGGCAAAAAAAAAAAAATATAAATTTTCTCCTTCGTATTTAATCAATTTTTATTCTTGCACAATATTTGACTAATTATTATTAATTAAAATTGGTTTACACAGGTTTCGATTCTGCCTTGTTCTCTGTGTCTTTTTTCACTGTTAAAAAGTTTTCCAAGTCTAAAGAAAATACGCCAAAAATGTTACTTATTTACAGATTTCTTTCAGTTATACGTTAAACATATTAACATTAAGCGTGTTCGTATTTGTTGAAACAAAACTAATATACTGAGATGTAAAAACTGAGTCTTCAACAGAGGGTTAATACTCTCGTTGAAATTTTTACTAACATGCTCATAAAGTAGTTCTTTCGGTGGAGAAAAATTCTCAGAAGTGTTGTCTGCAAAACATAACAAATTTCCATCGAGTGTCATCTCACCGCAAAAAGTGAGCCAACTGCTTCGCTTGTGATCGTGTTAGCTGGGAAGCATCGACAACAAGAAGAGATCTACCTCGAATGTCCATTATTCCTACGGTTAAGGTACGTTTTCACGTGACGATAACCCGTGGCTTTTAAGAGTACAGGAGAGACAAAAGTACAAGTAGTAAAAAACCATGTGACTAACTACGAGATATACAAGTTCCTAAGGCGGAAAAGAAAATAAATGAAAACGATAGTGATCTATAAAATTCAATAAGCAATAAACTATAATACGTAGAAACGAGTGACCGGTGGAAGAAGCAAGCGAAAAGGAAATGAAGCAACAGAAAGAGAGTATAAAGTAGTATAAACAGCGCATAATCGATACGCTGTTGCAAAAAGAATATGTAATTGTAATGTAAAGGATATGCTTGAAAAATGTTATAGTATGTTATAGTTAATACAAAGCTAAAAATTTTATACTTCCATGTTATATATTTTACATATGTGCACGTGTGACAGAAAACCCACTTCAGGAGCTGATTGCACACTTAAAAAGAATGCAAAAAACGATTCGATTACGAGATATAACAAAATTTCTGCTCTGATTTTCTCTTGTGTATTCGGTTGACAACTAAGTGATTGCGGATTTTGTCATTAGGTGGTACAAGACAAAATCCGCAATCACTTAGTTGCCAACACAACAGTTACTTTTACGAAAGACATTCGGAATGGCCACGTTGCGTTTCAAGGCAAATAGACGTGTTCATGTCAGGGATCCGGTTACGCTCTGAATGCTTCCTGGTGTTTCCCGAATTTGTTGAAAAGCTTGTTCCACTCTGAAACTTAGTATTTTGACATTTTCAACAGATGTTGCTCTGTGTACAAAATTTGTTGCATCTCACGCACCAAGGCAGACAGAGCATATGTTTATACGAACTTTTCTCGTTGTTTAGGTGTACAAACAGCTCTCAAAGTGGATCGCACATGTTCTGTTACACTATGTATGTTATACTACACAGTATGTTAAGCTGCACCAAGTTTGAGTTTAACAGGTATAAATTAAATAAGACTACGAAGAGTAATAGAGTGTAATATGTGTTAGAATACAGTTGAAGATAAGGCAAAGGATCAAGTTATCTTTGTATGTGAAATTAAGTGGAATAACTTGAATGTAAGTTAGAATTTGCAAAGTGGAAATGCTTAAGCCCCTTAAGGGAGTTTGCGGTTTATCTGGCAGATGCATGCAAAATCTAATTCTAAATATTTTCCATAATGGTTTATTCCTGATATTTAAATTAGTAGTTATGTATTTTATACGTACTATAAATATACCTACGTATTATATTTTGCATTAATTTTAGTAAAAGTTACTGTATCTCTCAGACAAATCGCGACCTCCTCATCGTTAGAAACAAACGTGCTTAGATAATATCAAAGATATCGTTACCATACGATCGTAACTAAGATATGGCGTGGCAGTGGTTGTTTTCTGTTGGGCAACATCAGAACAGGTTGTCCTCGAAAAACCTCATTTTTTTTTTAACTAAAAACGTAATCCAACAGAGATAATAAATAAAAAGTTCGAAATTCCTAATTTTTACGACCATGACACTAACTGCTATGATTTTCGTCGTCCTGAAAACGTTCGATTAAACTTGATAAACTTTCTCGAAAACTAAGCCTCGGAGGAAAAAATTTTGTTCTATATTCCTTTCTTATTTCTTTACAAGGAGTCACTTCCCACTCGTTTGTCACGTTATTCGACCGCGTTCTGTGTGAACAGGTCTCGACACACGTGTACTAAAAGCATGGAAGAAATCGTGCGAAAATTAAGCGGTGAAAAATCAACGTAGAAGACTTCTACCGTCACGTGAAAACGTACCTTTAAGATCCGCGATTGGCAAGTACGCGCCTCAAACCGTGACTGCATGCACGGTCAGCACAGGCAGTTAAATAAATCACCGGGACAAATGGTAAAAATGTCTGACGCAGAATCTTTACAAGACGATCGATCGATCGTTCCTCTTTTCCATGAATCGTACATCGAGCCTTGGTAAATGATTTTTTAATCCGCTGTTCCACCCCTCCAACAGTTCCATCGATATTTTCTTTTCTCTGTCTCTTTTTTTGGAATCAGTAATTTGCGAGATTCAAGTTAAGGTAGGTTGTTAGGGTAGCTAACGTTTTCCTTTTACTTTGGTATGTCGTCCGTCCCTCCAATGGTTTCATTGATATTCTGCTACTGTAAATTCAAATGTGGAAATGTCTATTTTATTATGCCGTGTTCTTCTTTTCCTTATTTTAGCAAAGATCTATCTCTCCTTTCCGCATCTTAAGTAGTTAATTCCGGTCATTGCTGTCTATTTTATTACCAAGTGAAGATGTTCGTTTCTCTGCGTCGTAACTTTTTCAAGAGTACACGCACTGCCTTTAACAGTTAATTCCAGTGATTCTTGTCTACGCTTGTGTTTCGATTACTGACGTTTCGAAATCGTAAATTCTCCTGGAAAAGACTATTTTATTCGACAGTATTCTGCCATTATTCTCAGGATACAGATATTCATTTCCCTTCGTCGCAATTTTCAATAGTAAACGTAGTGGTCCTTTCTACTTAATTCCAATTATGTTTCTTTATTTCTATCTCGATCATATTAATAAATGGAAAACTTACATAAACGCAGAAGCAGTCCGTATTCTCAAAAGCCGTGCTTCATATGCTCTTGGTACAAAGTTCTATATTTTTTTTTTTTTTTGGTTCATCCATCCCTTTTTTGAAGTCCTTTATGCCGAGGATTCGAACTCGCGACGCGTCGTCTTCAGTTCTGGGCTTTAACGAACGTAGCTGGCTGCTCCGCATATTATAAATTTTATTTGCTATTCTACATAGTTGGCCTTGAATAATTACAGCAGGATCATTTATGAATTTAGATGGCAAATTCATTTATCATTATATGTATCATATATATAATAGATAAATGAATTTATCATTATAAATAAATAAATAAATGCAAATATAAATAAACTATAAATTTATTTATCTATTGTATATATGATAAATATAATGACAAATGAATTTGCCATCTAAATTCATAAATAATCCTGTTGTAATTATTCAAGCCCAACTATGTGGAATAGCAAATAAAACATTCCTATAAACATTCCTCTTAAGAATCTTATGGGACCCTCGAACGATCAATGCATATTGTCAGTGCAAGTTATCGAACGTACGAGGAAAACACAGCTTGCCAATAAACACTGATAATATTGACAATGTGTATGGTCAATATTTATTGAGAAACCGCGACGATGTTCAGAAGCCTGACGTATTGACGATATTATCGATCGTTTAAGAGAACCTTTACGCACGACATTGCAAGCAAGAAGAAAACTGTTTTTACACTATTATCATCCCTCTTACACCGTTTTACGTAGACCCACAAGAAGGCATCTTATTATAACGACCCACCATATATATCCTCCATACATTTACCACTATTCACCTGCAGTAGCCTTCTTCAGTAAACCAACCGAACAACAAAGATTCCAGCACACCGTCATCGATCACTAACGATGCCTTAACCTTCCTTAACGAGGATAAACTGGCGCAAAGCATCGTATTAAGAAAAAGATGCTTCAATAAGTCCACGAGCCTTCGCTTTTTCTCAATAGGTGGAATTCAATCGAGTCCAATTTCGTCTGCAACGATTCAGAGACTCAGGTGAAAGCGGCAGACCGAGGACCGGCCCTTTTTGCCCTCGTGGAGGCTGCGTCGAGGCCGGCTGCGCCAGCACAGATGCATGTCACTTTACGAGCTGCTGCTTTTTTGCCGTCTGTGTTTGCGTTCGTCGTGTAAACGACGCGAGAGCCGTGTCCAACGACACGCGGGTGGCATTTATCGCCTGAACCGGGCTGTTAAGACCCGCGAATAAATCCAAGCTAGCCGGTGATCCTAAACGGGTATCGCGGCTGGTCGCCTTGAAAGCCTCCAAGTTGGTTGGCTGATGCCACCGAGTACAAGAGACGTGGATGGACGAATTTATACACAGCGAGTAACGAAAGTGTTCCAACGTATTCTTGCTAATGTACGGCTCTATCGTAAGATCGTGCCATCGTGTTTGGACGTGTGGGATAACGAATGGATAAATTTGATGTAAAAATTCAACTGGAAATTTCAAACTTCGAATGAAGGAAACGTAATATTCCTGCTAACTGAAGAGCGCTGTCTTTTTCTTCAGCTTTGCCATACTTTTTCGATCATTGGAATAATGGAATTTATACATATAAAATGAGAAAGATATAAATAGAAAATTAATAAAAAGAAAATTTCATACAATACAAACTAAAAGTTTGAACTCAAAGTTGAGATACGAACTGAAACTTGAAATAAAAGGAACGTAAATATTGCTGCCGAAGTATGGCTCCTTCGCGAAACTAATGCAAAAATTCAACCTCGAACTTCGAACTTCAAATGAAGGAAACTTAATATTCTTGCTAATGAACGACTGCTTCGTGGAAGTCTACCATTTCCTTTGGACGATTGGAATAATGAATGAACAAGACTAATATAAAAATTCTACCCCAAGTTTCAAACTTCAAATGAAGGAAACCTAATATTATCGTTGATGTACGTTCCTTTCGTCGAACTGTACTCATTTTCTTTGGACGATGGGGGTAACGACTGAGCAAAATTAATGTAAGAAGTCAAATTTAAACTTGAAACAAAAGCTGAAGCTTGGAACAGAGGAAGCCTAATATTCCTGCTAATTTACAGTTCTTTCGCCGACCTGTAGCGTATTTTTGGGCGATTGGAACGACGAACGAGCGAAACTGATATAAAAATACAAACTCGAACTTCGACTGAAGGAAACTTAGTATTCTAACTAGTATACTGTTCGTGGACTCTTTCGTGGAAACGTTGTTAGACGATTAGAATAACAAATAGACGAGAAACTGATATAAAAATGAAATCAATCGACACCTAAACGTGACCTAAAAGAGACCTAACGTTATTTATAAAAACATGATGACAGGAGAAAATTCACAGCGAATCTGAGTCGATAAGACTATCAAGAATAAAAACAACACATATTTGTTTAACCATATTGCTGTATCCTAATTCTCTATATTATAATCTCACCTTTATTTCGATCATACAAATATTCATACAAATATATATAAAATCTGCAGCGTAAATTTGAAACGAGAAATCGTATCAATAACGATTCCTCGAACTGAACAATTTTTCTAACGAATAGAAAAATATGACTCGATGAAAAATGATTGAACGAACGCTGTAGAGTTGAAAATCAGATTGTAGACAATTGAATGGTCCCTAATAATCGATCGAAAAATGAGTCGACCAAACTCCAGCGAAATACGAGTGACGAAAAATACAAGTTGGAGGTGTCCGATCGAGACTCAGATCGTCACGATGGCCACGTTGCAATGTAAGTACAACGAGTGGCGACAAAGCGACGACACAGAGGCTGTTGTTAGTACAGCGGACGGAACATTAACAGGAAGTGCTCGGCCACGTGAGCCGACGTGCGTTTTCGTCCCGGTTCCCTTTAAGCATTAGCAACGGCGCGTTGCGTTACGTGATTCAATTGCTTACTAGCTTGCCCGTGCTTTCCACGGAATATTGATCCGATAATGGGTGTGCATCGATTGATCCGCTATCTATCCATCGATCTACCGATCGATCGTCTTGCCAGTTTCCCTATCTATCGTAATAAGATTAGGAAGAAGCTTGGCTCTCGATATTTCTACAACTTTCATGAAATCGGTGTTCTGGCTTGAAATTGATTCGATTAATTTCTTGTTACTGAAAAATAAGTCGTGTACAAATTCACCGATAATATCAGTTTAATTAAGCAGAGCCTCTAAACGACTAATAAACTATAATTGTAGCCTATAATTGTAGATATCACATAAATTTATCTTGTCAAGTCGGAGAAAGAAAATGATCGTTCTAACACATAGGCGGAATTTTTATTCAAACTCGTATCTTCGCCAATATATTAGGTCGTCCGAAAAGTGTCTTTCGTTTTATAAAGAAATAATGTATGCACAACGTTTTTCGTTTTACATTATCTTCTCGGATTACGTACGATCCGGTTTGTTCCATCAAAATAAAGATCACAATATTCGACAGATTAGGTTTCACGTTTGTATAAAGATGCGTCGTTGTAAAACACGTGTCTGTAAAAGAAAGACACTCCCCGGACAAGCTAATAATTCAAAGGTATAGATCCATGTAGAAATTTGTTCTACCCGTTAGAATACTATGAAAAGTACTGTACTTTGGATATTTTATATATTTTTGCCCATTATGCGCATTCACGTCTCCCACAATTGCACACAAATTTCCTGTCTTCGTGTAATATCCTCTTTGAGCGTTTTCTGCCGAATGACTGAGAGATACATTCGAATTTATTATTCCGAATTAATAATTATCTCGTGTATCAGTTTATCCGATCACACGGTCATCTACCTCCGTCCATTAACTAAATGATCTCCGTGTAGAGAATCGAGTGCACGTATGATCGATAACCGACGACTCCAAACAACAAAATACAGAGATCTCGTCTAGTGGACAATTTTTTAATTGGTCGTGTTTTGTTAACACGCGAAGCAAGTGTTTGGTCTCTGGTCAAGCGACCTTGAAGTCGACATCGATCGATCGTAGTTCCCTCGAGGATCGTATTTTAGCCGGGTCCAAGAGATCGATCGTGTCGTACGGATGGACAATTGACTGATCGAGTTGATCTGTACGCCGATCTCCCTGATTAGTCATAATTAATGATCGATTAATGATAGTAACATTTGTTAAAGTACCATTTGTTTAGGCACATGCATGTTATATCTTATCAAATAGAATAATTTACATTTGTAGCGCATGAGAAAACCGAACGATGCTCGATCATTGCACAGTGCTTTCTAACACGAACAGTTTGTCATTTAAATTACAGTGGCCGGCAAAAAGGAAGTTTAAAAGTCATACTCGCATAATAAGTGCACTACGTTAATAGTAACTTTGTAGTAAACAGGTTTTACCACGTTGATAGCGCTCACGCGTTCTGCGGATATACGTATTGTGTTTTCTCGTTATTTAATTGCTCCTGTCAAATACAATTCCGCTTTCTACAACTGTGTCTTTCGTGCCGTTTATTCTATTCGACATTCTTTCATACACCGCTCTATTACATCACTATACTGTTACGTTATTATACTATTATTATGTATATTTATGGGGAGGTTTACACAGGAGAAATTTACACAGTTCGATCGTCTCGTCGATGTATCGTGTTGCGTGTCTTGGCGAGATGGGAAACTGATTTTCGAGTACAAACCTTCAATCAACCGACCAACCCATAGATCTCGAAATTACACGTAATATGGTGATTTAAAAAAAAATGTAATAAAGTACGTAAATGTAATTTTCTTTATAAGAATAAATTACAACAGTTGGCAAATCTACATCGCATAAATTCTTATGGCCACTACATCGTATCCATCATTGGAATAACAGGTATGTTCGTGAACCAGTTAAAAATCGAAACAGATCCAAGAGAAATCCAAACCTCAGAAATTACGAATAATACGTATAATTTAATATTCAATTATCGATCCACTATAATTACCGTGGTTTTCAATATACCAATCGAAAGAGTTCCATCATGTGTTCACAAAAAAAAAAAAAAAAAAACTGCAATTAATGGAAAGAACAGTATCATAAACAACTACCATTATTCACAACTACATTTCCTTTCGAATATCTTTAATCGATGAATCAAAGAGTATTTTATATCTCAAAAATCACCGAAACGATCGCGGAAAGATGTACGACCATTATTCGTCCATTGAAATCTAGTTCGTTTAATTTCCTTATAGAAGAATTTCCATTCAACGAATGGCAGTCATTTAACGAGAAAAGATGAAGCACATGCTCGTGTACGATCGATTTACTCATTGACGAAACGATTTATATTTTACAGCGGATCTCGTTCACATGGACGAGCGACGTTTCGTATTTTTTTTCTTTTTTTTTTTTTTTTTGTAGGGAAAAGAAAAGGGAAAGCGAAAAATTGAAGGGAAAGGGGATAGGATCGAGCAACCAGTGGTTCACCTTCGTTTCGTTTTAATGGGACCGTTCCCAGCCCGGAATCTCTCAATTAACGTAAACGTCTGCATCTTGTGAACAAAGAAACGCATACGTATTTTTATCAAAGTCACGAAAATCAGAAATTAAGACCAACGAGATAAATATTGATTTTCGAGCGGAGGATCTTGTCGGTCGTGTGCTTAGGATTAGGATTTTCCATAGTTCGATCGGAGTTGGAATTTCAGGATTAGGCGAAGACCAATGCGAGCGAAAGAGAGAAAATTACTACGTTATGGACTGGATTAATGAGAAGTGTGTTTATTTGAATAGAAAACTGCCGATTTCGCTGTTTCACTAATTGCGGACGATCGAAATTGTTTTAGTTTGTACTTTTTTCTTACACGCTAATTTGCCAACTACGTAATGATATTAGTGGCTTGATAGGTTACAACTGGTTCTAGATTTTTCTTCTCCTTGTGATATTACAATTTCACGTCAAAATAGAAGTTGTAACGTATGAAAACTTGCTCGTGGAATATCATTCGTTTTATCGTCAGTCACTGATACTATTTTACCAGGAAAAACTTGTAACTTCTGGCTTGTAGAGTTGCATTAGTGACGCTAGTCGCGCAAAAACAGCCGAGTTTTATCTATCTCATTCTTGCAATGATTTCATAGAAGCTACGATGGCACAAAATATTAGGTCGTCCGAAAAGTTTCTTTCGTTTTATAAGGAAACAATGGATGCACAACATTTTGTATTATTTTATCGAATTACGTATGATCCATTTTCTTCTATCAAAATGAAGATCTCAACTTTCGACGGATTAGGTTTCATGTTTGTATAAAGATGCGTCGTTGAAAAAGACGTGTCTGTAAAAGAAAGACACTTTTCGGACAATCTAATAGTTTACGACGTAAACCATTGTTAGCTTTCTGCGACGAAAAATGTATGCCGCAGCTAAATCTGATTTTTCAAATTCAAATAAAACGGATCGAACTTGTACAACTCTGGCCAGCGAACGCTCTAGTTCTTTAAAATTCAAACGAATTTTCCACTGTTTTAAAACCTGTAAACCGACGTAAAATTCGATAAAATTCACAAAATTCCTGGCATCTGTTAACGAGGATACGTAGAAGCAGGGTCGGAGCCAAGTAAGGCTTAACTAAATAAGAGATAATGATCATCTAACGAGGCCTACACCAGAATCCAGCGTTTCTTACGTTGAGAAACGGGACGAGAGAACAAACAACCAGCGGATTGTTTCCAACTGGTGACGTCCATTCTAATTACGATGCAATCGTCGGTTTTTTCCCCTGTACCGCGAGATAAAAGCAAGAGGATCGCTTTTACGACTAACCACGTCCATTCTAATTGCGAACCAATCATCGTTTTCCGCAAAAGAGCCTCGTCCACCGTTCTCGTGGTCTTTCTATTCCTCTGTGCTTCTTCTTTATCTTTTTCTTTTTTGTCTCTTCATCTTCCCCTCTTGCCGCTTGTCTTTTCCTTTTCGAGAGACGCCAATAGGTCGGTTGCCTCCAATTAAAGCTCGTATTTAGAGGATAACGACTGGTAATTAATATCGATTGGCCTTCCATTTTTATCCCGTTTTCCTGGCCTTCGATTCGCGTTTTTAATCGCCTTAATAGTGGAAATTTGAAGGATTTTACGAATTACGAATTTGCGAATTCGAAACGATTTGGCCGGACTTGGACTTCAGCCAATTCAAAGAATTTTGAGGATTTTACGAGACAGGGGCGTGAGGAATTTCAGGGATTCTTCGAATTTAAGGAATTTTATGGACTGGGAAAACTTTGTAATTTTGTAATTTTGAGAATTTTTCGGGTCTCGCGACTTAGAGATTTGCGAATTCAAAGAATTTTAGGGATTTTACGAACCTAAGGGATTTCTGATTTGAGGAATTTGGGGCATTGCAATTTTGAGATTTTTTAATTCACAGAATCTTAGGCTCCTTTCGAATTAGAATTGTAACAGTTTAAGAAATTTTCGCGACCGTATCAGCGCGAGGAATTTTACGATAGAAAATGTCGGTAATTTTTAAGAATTTTACGAATTAGGGATCTAAATATTTGAAGAATCTTAAAGATTTTTTGAACTTAAGGGATTTTGGAACGGAGTAATTTTATCAACTGAAAACTTACTGATTTGAAGAATTTTGAAGGATTGCAATTTTGAGATTTTTTAATTCAAAGAATCTTAGGCTTCCGAATTAGAATTGTAACAGTTTAAGAAATTTTCGCGACCGTATCAACGTGAGGAATTTTGCGACAGAGAACGTCGGTAATTGTTAAAAATTTTAGGGATTCTACGATGCAGACATTTGCAGATTCGAAGAATTTTAGAGATTTTACCAATGAATGATGTAAATTCTTACATCATTTAAAGAGAAGTTGTTGGCAAGATTAAGTAAACCCGGATAGACATTTTCCCATAAGAACTCTGGAAGAATGTTTTGTTTCTTTCATCGGTTGAAGATCGTGTTTGATACTATCAAGATAGTTATAATTAGTCGCGTTCGACTTCGAAGCATGAGCGCGTACGTATTAAGAAACTGGATGTAATTTAAAAGCCATTAAAACCGGGTTCGTCACTATGATTTTTCTCAATGGTAGGCCTAACATTAAAAGAGCATCTGTAACATCTGTAGATACTTTTTCAAAGCGGCAGGATTTATAAAAATAATAAAATAAGTAATACAAATATTCTTTAAAGTCCCATATACTACAGTACTGATAGTACTCCGATAATAATTCTTATACTAGACATTTTTACCATTTTAATAACAATTTTACTCTACAGTTATTTCCTATTTTCTATTTTAAAATGTTCATAAAATATACGAGATAAATATACAATCCACATGACCAGATGTCTCACTTCGCTTTATCACCTGAAATAGCTTGCTCATTTTTTATAATATCAAATAACGTTTCAGAAACTTGTTGAATGGTTCAGCGGAAGACATAACTTGACACGACTAGTTTTATCGTAGGTAAACGCGTACAGAACATACGAAGAACGTCCAAGCTTTTCTAAATGGATCGTATATTTTTTAATACATTAGCCGATCCAGCTGGACATTCTCTATCGTCATTGAGCGTTATCCAAGTTGCTTTCAACTTCGCCATAACTCTTTTAGCACTAGGAGTACGAAGGCGTAAATAGTCAGATATCGTGAAGATCCGATGATGAAGTATTAATTAAACCCAAATACATCTCACGTGATTATATCATCAAAATGTGTTCTATGATTTTATGATACGATTTCCAAACCAGACTTTTCCCTATTACCCGAGTTTTCCATCATCCGACCCACATCACCTCGGAAAATCGAGCTTCTGTTTGTTTAACTATCTACATGATTAATTTAAATTAACCCAAGAGGAGCTCGAGCAGAAATAAAAGACGCGTGACACGAAGCTGAAGGGTTGAAAGCATCCATCATTTCCTCAGTCATTCGTCTTTTCCCGCCATTTTCCATTTCCTTCGCGCACCCTTAGTTATTCCTGGTTTCTACCAGTGAAATCTGCCTGGTGGCAGGCAAGGTGACAGGTGCGGAGTGCTTCTATAAATTGCGATCTGGAAAGAGGGAGAAAACGAGAAAGGGAAAACCGCGTGCGGATCGAGGGCCGCGCTATCTTTAGAGGGCAGCACCCATTGCACGTTACATTCAACACTCCGCTTCAATTTCTCCTCTTTTGTACCTAGACCCTTGTTCGAAAGCTTTACAGCGTCAGAACAATCGCTGCATGTACATGAGAACTGCAAGATATCGAGCAACTCTAAGAATACACGAAGCATCGCGTTAACGTTAGCCTGACACTTTGTACGGCAAAGGAACCTTCGAATGTTAATTAATCAACGTTGATCGATCTTTGCAAAGAAGCTTTCGAAGCAACGACTACGACTAAATTTACGTATGACAAAACGCTGCGAGAATAATTCTAGCAAATCTTGCTTGCTCGTTGCCACAGCAGTCAATTTACGCAAATTGAGAAAGCGTGTTAGATTTTTTAATGTGCAATTAAAATGCAATTTATAGGGCGTTTTTATATTCCACATGTAAGAATAATAGTTCTGTAAATGTTAACAAATATCACAGTTACGTCTACTTACAGCCTATCCAGATTAGGAAATAGAAAATAATTTATTCGTATTTATATCTTCATAATATAATTAATACGTTGCAATATACGATGCAGTAGATATATGTGATACATCTAACACACGTAAAATATAGCTCTATCGCGTGCGACGATATTACGAATGAAAAGGTTCGAGTTTAGAACCCACGTGGATTATTTTCCTAAGAATAGTCAACGTTATAATCTGAAGCAACTTAAGCGACTTTTGTGCGCGAATGTACACAGTACGTATAATGGACCAAGTCGATATAACGTGTACTTGCACCGTCTGTTTTCGGTTTAAACGGATTCCTGTTCGTTCCATTGGCTTATGGTATTTCGGTGGAATTTCGTGTAGCGAGCATACGTCAAAGCTCGGTCGATTTTAGCAACGGCGTTCGAACACGCGAATCGTTCGTGCAAATTCCATTCGGCTAAGTATAGCTGTCGAGTGTCGTTCGAGATCGTAATGCATCGTTTCTTAATAGTTTTGCTCGATGCATGGACATCGACATTTCGACGTACCCTTTCCGGTCGTTCTACCAGTTGCAAGCGATTTCGTGGAGCAGGAAAGAGAAGAGAACTCGAATTCCTTGAATTCAATCGCTATTTACATTATTCTTAGACTATTTATTTGAATTTCTTCTTTTAAATATCTTCTATGATTTTCTCCAACAGCGACGCTTTCGTTAATTTATGATCCTTCACTTCCTTCTTTTTTTATTTTATTTAACAGAGATTGTTTAGCTCAAGTCTTAAAAGTTATGGCATAAAAATCAATATCTTTCTTTAATTATGATTTAATTTAATTATGATTTTGATTCTGAATAACTATGATAAAGAGGTAAAATTTTGTTGCTCACTGGTAATCACTGTAGACAACAGAAATCATTTTGTGGTTACATCACTGACAACAGGAATTGTTTTTAGATTATTTGATTATTTGGTAACCAAAAAATAATTTTCGCCAAGGACAACGATTGCCCTTAACCGCATGATTAATCCAATGATTAGCAGTAAAGAAAAAAATTCCAGCATTCATAATGGTTATTCACAACCAAAATAGATAAATCTCAATATTTCTTGATTATTTCACAGTCCGCAAAATTTCTGCAAGATTTGAATGGCTTCCATAAATAAATAAAAATGAACTTCCACTCAATGATCCTTTATCGAAAATTTTGTTTACGGGTTCCTTTTTCTTTCATCGTTTATCGCATCAATCGTTTGCATGGATCATTAACGACGACAGAGAATAGGAAGTTGTTTCAATTGAATTAATTTGGATTATTTTATTGGATTAAATTACTATTTTAATTATTCGATAGTTAAAAAAGATGCCCCGTAGATTGCATTAGAGCGGTGGATTTCTGAAGAGTTCAGCTGTTTAGATGTGTAAAAGGTCATTCACACTGGAGGATCGGTGCTCAATGGGCTCGTGTTGGCACTGTTGACCGAATGGAATCACATAGATAAGTATATCGATTATGAATGGGCCTCCAGGTCCATTCAGTTTGAACGTGACCCAGCCTTGGTCCATCCTCGTCTAGGAGTCCGGTCGCTTTCATTCTGCCACAGTTGACAACTTAGGCTTCTGTTAGAACTACGTATGTTACACGTAATAACTGTCTTCGCATATTGTCATTTTTAATCTCCTCTTGTCGTGGAATAATTGATAAAAAATTAACGTTAGACGATATCTTATACATTTATGGGATATATTCGTGTATAACAGAACTTCTGTAGAGATTAGATTCATACGAGCTAAAAATATAGAACTCGATCGATTAATATTTCGCTATACATTTGGGAAATTTCCATTCTAAGGCCTATCTATATTAATATACAAATTAAAGTTTGAAGTAATTCAATCTTTGGTTTTACAAACTTTCGTCAAAAATCACCACCCCTCTTCAAACGAGAGAACACGAACCAATTGATGAAATATATATATCAAATGGAGAATAAACTAAGCAAAGGAAAATAACACAGCCTCAAGATCAACAAACCGAACTAAACGATAAATTAATCCGATAGAAAGAAAGCAAACCTAAATGATAATCTATTTGTCAAGCTATAGCTAACTTATCGAGCACACGGTACAAAGAAAGAAGGAGGAGCTAACAAAAGCCCAACTAAAAAACAAAAATCCAAGGAAACAAGCTACAAGAGCAAATCGAGCTGATTCATAGATGAGATCCAAGGTCCTAACAGCGATCTAAAGCTCGAGAGATCGTGTTTGTTCGTGGAAAAAAGATAACACGACTGGATTAACATCTCGTGTTGCACCACCAAATCGTTGTCCACCCAAGAACCCCCCCCCCCCTCCCATTCAACATTCGCGGTTTGATGGCCAGCGTTCGTAACTATTTCCAGACGGATTTAATTAATCTTGAACCAAAAACGTCCAGTGGGAAATGGTGGCCTGGCCAACCAGCTCGCCACCTGGCAGAAATAGCAGGACTGTGAAAATGCAACTTGACGTTTCCCCCTTGGTCAGCGACGATCGGAAAGGGGCGAGAACGATGTAAAGGGAGAAACACGCGAAAAATAAACACAGACTTGGCACCTGCCCTCTCCATTAAACCTCTTTACGCGCCACTGTGTTACAATCCAAGTGGTATGAGAAAATGGAATTTTCCAAATTTCTTACAGAAGAATTCTTACTTTTCTTCTTCTTTAGAATTTCATTTTTTCAGATACTTTGAGTTTGAGGTCAGTTAGAAAAAGATTGATACAAAATTTTAAAAAGGGAATTTAATCTCATGATTCTCAATGAACGAAACAGTATATTTTTGTACTTTGTACAATACAACGGTGTGTAATTGGCTGAAATTTTTGGCGATGAATGAATTGTCAATCGATAAGTGACAGAAGAATCATCTTAGATCTGTGTTTCTGTTTTATTTTGTTTCTATCCTTTTAGAATATCCTGCAATTCTGCCTGTATATTTCAATGAAAGACTCACGCAAGTATTCACAAAAGAATAGTGTCTTCCTATGATTTCTAAACAATTGGTGTTACAGCCAATAATAAACTATTGTAACGTATCGATATTCTGCAATAAATAGATATCAACAATTTTCAGAATTAAATACCAGAATACGCTTTGCCACTTGTTTGCTATAGAGGAAGACACTCTAAATTCAAGCTAACGTTAAAATGTGCAAACAGAGTCACTCCAAATATTAAGCTACATCCATCCAGAAGTTCCTACTTAATCTTACAATTTTTCAAAAAAGAAGAAAAAGCACAAAATGAATAAAACTTAATATACTATAGAAGATCAAACTCTAAATTATTCTAACTATATACAGGGTGGTTGGTGACTGGCGGTACAAGCGGAAAGGGGGTGATTCTACGCGAAAAAAGAAGTCGAAAATATACAATAAAAATTTTTCGTTTTTTTTTAATTTTTAAAATTTTTCAATTTTTCAATTTTTATACACCCCCTTTCCGCTTGTACCACCAGTTACCAACCACCCTGTATATAACACATCTGACAATACTATTTAAAACAACCTATCCAATCTATCTGAAAACATTCATCAAAGTTTGCAATAAAATAAAACGAACAAGTTCCATATACGTCATTCGATCGTCGTGAGAATTAAAAATTTTAAGCTGTTGCAGTTGATTAAATATGTAAAGCTAGCGAATTAATTTGCATAGCTAATGATATAATTAAATAATACGACTACTAGTAATAGTCATATTATTAGAACACAATTATCAGTAGCGGTGATTATGTTATAAGATAATTACTAATACGAGCCTACTAATTACCGAGCACGTGAAATTAATCAGCGGAAACATGGAAATTGGGATTCCGGAAGCCGCTGGTCAACCGTTCTAATAATAAAATTCGCAAATTTAATTCACCGGAAACTCATTTCGAAATACCATGGACGCTAGACTGCGGAAGCGTTAAAAGCTCGACGGACACGCTGAAATCTCGTGGCGTGATCCGTTCATCAGGTGCACGCATGAGATTTCGGGAAATTGCGGTAATCGTTTTAGCCACGACGATTTATAGTGGCCACGCGCCGCCACTTCCTGTTCGAGATTTGTCCGACCACGAACCTAATTAGCCTTACCAAACTATATCAGAGTGAAACGGGTTTTCCTTATTATTTATACTATCGAATCTTCTTTGCTTGTGTTATGAATTCGAAAGTCATTCTTGCTCGAGGACATTCTCGCAATTTTACTCGCAGTCGTATTCACAATGACAAAAATTGTAATCATTCTGTTATTATTTTCTTCTTTGTGTGATACTGCTTGACGTATTCGTTTCTTGTTACTCTCTTTTGATATCATTAATTTTAACTCGCAACGCAGTTGCTACTAACAAGTTTGCGCTTCTTGTTCTTATGAATACGTCGCGCTTCACTCCGTCGTTTTGCGAATATTCCAGTTCGCTTCATCGGAACTAAGACAGAAGGATGTGAAGTGAAGGGGAACATTTAAGAAACGACGGGACAAAACGCAAAGTAATTAAGCTGTCCGAAAAGTTTCCTTCGTTTTATAAGGAAGTAACGTAGATGCACAACGTTTTTCCTTTTATATTATTTTATTGAATTATGTATGATCCATTTTGTAGTAATACAACGAGATATAAAGCAGAAAATGTTGTACGCCTCTTTATTATTTCTTTGTAAGACGAAAGAGACCTTTGGGACAACCCAATACTAACAAAAACACGAACAAAATCCGTGAAAGCACAAATACGTGATCTGACCATCGCGAGGGTTTCAAGTTTTAAGGTGTTGTACTTGATTAAATACAAAGCTAGCGAATTAATTTGCATAGCTATTGATACAATTAAATAATACGATTACTAGTAATAATAATATTATTAGAACACAATTTGTTATAACATAATTACTAAATTTTCCTTGTTTTCCATAAACCACATTTCACGTACTGGGTGTAATAAAAAATTAAATAAAACTTTAATTAATTTGAAACTTTATTTAATTTCTCTAAGCAAAGCTGGCAAACCTCGTTCCTGCAACGATAAATTCCAAAAATTCCAATTCGGTGGACGAAAAAGCTACAAAGAAGAAACGTGTAGCACTTTGAAAGCCAGGAATAAATCATTGAGAACACCTTCATCGATCAAAAGGACAATTATAAATTGCTAACCGTGATAAGTATATCTCCTTTATATCTTAATTCACCCCTACTGTTCAATGGTAGTATTTACGTCATGCGACAAGATTTTCTTGCAAATGCGACCAGGCGGTAGGATGAAGTTGCATTACAAGACTTGATTGCAATTTATACAAGATGAGACGTCGATAGCTAGCCCCGTACATGCTACGTTTTGTACTTTGCATACCATCAATTCGCTACGTGACACGGTTGCAAGACTTTTTCCATCACTGGCAACGCCCAAAGTTGCCAAACAAGATCATGTTTCTATGGGTTTGATTGGTCGTGCTTTCGATGCGTAAGTGCATGCTTTCTCACGATAATTAGTTATCGACGAATCGTAGCAAGTCGATACGCCTGTCATTGACGCTATGTTAAAAGATTGCCACCTTCTGCGGAAAATCGCTTGCAAGTTGCGTGACTGCATTATATCGGTTTAGATTACACGCGTAAATTAGGCTTTATGCGCGAATCCCATTATCTCAATGAGCAGATTAATCTGTTGCTAGTCTTTTTCTTTTTTTTTTTTTTTTAGTCTTTACCGTATAATAACGGAATATCATGAGATAAGGTTGCAAATTTATATGCGAGCGAAATACGTAGGTGGATTTTATGGGATGAAACTTCGATGACTCAAATCACTCTGAGACAATTTCATGAGGTAACATTAAATGATTTTGAAGGAACACACGGTTTAACGAATATGCCTGTGTGCTGCAAGTGGAGGCTTTCAAACAATTTTAAGGTACATTTTTCTTTTTTCAAATCAGACTACAGATCTTCTTAACTACAGAACTTCTGTTTGAGAATAATTTACAAAATATTTCAAGTTCAATTTTGACAAATGTAGTATACATATAGAAAAAAAGGAAAGTTTAGTAATTACTAGAATTCAGTAATATTGCTATTAATATAGCATATTATAATATAACATACAATATAATATTGCTCTGCTTTAAATTAAAATTTCTTTTCGTCGGTTTGCTTGCTCTACAACGAAAGCATCACGTAACTCAATGTCGCTGGCCATTTCGAAAATTATCTTTCAAAAGACAACAAATTAATTGGTTCATCTAATAACTGTTAAGTAAAGTATCTGACACATGCTATTAAATGTAATACGTGGAAAATCTAATTGTGCATGAGACACTCTGTATATTTGCTCAACTATGATGAACTGATACGTCAGGTTTGTATATATGTTGAATAAATCAGCTCGAGAGTCAATGCTAAAATTACAGATTACCTCAGAATTCGAGTTATGTCGAAGCAATTAAAAGAGACGACGTTATTAAGTTTTTATACCGGTGTGTACGTGACTGAATGCGATGACGGTACTGCGTGACTTAACACGATGACAATATTATTTGTCATCGCGTCAATGTAGCTCGTAAAATCTTGCCTGACCAGGTTGCAAGAAACTGGATGGATCAGAACGGTTTCGCGAAAGCTTTCTTTTCGTAGTATGTATAGGGCTTAATAGGGCAACAATGGGATTTAATCTCCAGCGGGTCGGAATGTGAATACAATGGTAATGTGACTACCAGATAGCGTATCGAGGATGCAAATCTCCCTACAGACCGTAACTGAATCGCCAGATTCTTTTTTCAAGCGTGAATGCAGCTTTACATAGCATTTGAAGTTTAACTAAGTAGATAAAAGCAACATTATCATGGATAATATCGCAACCTTATACTATCGAAACTTTTATGTTTCCGTTATAACATTCTCTCTTAAGCGTGAATAAGGCTTTATTTCTCGATGATCAAATTATCAATATTAGTAGGTATTACCAATATTATCATATTAATATACTATAATGCGTGTGCATTATTAACATGATATAAGGAAATGCAACCTACATACATGAAAATTTATTTCACCTATTAAATATTGTAATATGTACATCACTTTGAATATCTTTTATGCTTTGCACATGGCAAGCATTTTGTGTATTTTTGCAATTTGAAATTTCTCATAAATGCATAACAATCGACAGTCTAATTACAGCATATTAGTATAACGTGTTGATGATTCACGTCACATGATCTTTCTAAAAAATACCGAATTCAACGTCACATGTTTGAACTCTATTTCCAAGTGCGAACGTGGCCTTACTCGGTACTTCAATTCCATGAAATTAACGCACGGAATGTCAGTATTATTATTATTAGACAGTAATATAGAATTCATGTTAATTCTTACATAAATTATCCACTGAAATTTACATAGTATTATTTCGTTTCTTTCAAGCGCGAACAGGACTTTAATCTATACTCAAACTCCACAGAAACATGATATACGGGCTTGGATAATGTTGCAAGACTAATATAACGAATTATAACATACATCATGCGAATTTTAATATAAATCTCTAACTCGTTTTACACATTATTAACCTGTTTTTTCCCAGAATAAATACGGCTTTACTTGATTTTTAATTTTAATGAATTATGATGTGCGCCTTTCATATTACTACAGATTTTTTCCACATCACAGTATTACACGTAAGTTATGCGAAGTTTAGTATAATCTTCTCACTTAAATTTGTATACGAACCATCAATTTACCTTTCGTAGGCGTGAGCGAAACTTTAGTCAGTAATGAGATAGTCGTTAAATCATAATTTCAATGGTATACCAACTGCAGAATTACTACAAGCTTCTACAATCTCAAACTATAATATTTAGATTCGACAATAAAACGCGTAAACCTTAACTCTACATTAAGCGCCATTAATCTTCCGTTGCTAAGCGCAAATGAGACTCTACTTAGAAATAACATAAATAGTATCGAATCGCGAAGTTGATAGTACATCGAATTTGATGTTACTACGTGATCCTACTATATTAAACTACGACAAATAAATCTGCAATTTTCCACTCAAGGAACCTATATATAATTTCATTCATTTCAGTTCTTCTATTTAGTAATAAAATACGATCGCAACATCAAATTACAACATTGATAGTATACAGTTAATATACTACAATAATGCTGCAATGAAGCTATATTGTATCAAACTGTAACTCGTAAATTCCATGAATCTCAATATAAATCTTAGTTCAACCCTATGTACCATCGATTCGTCTCGTGTCAAACGTGAATGAGGCTTTACCCAATAACGAAATAAATACCATCGACTCGCTAAAATCGAATTAACGCGTATAAATTTCCGTTTCAAACTCAGTTGCCACTTTTCTTGTTTTTCATACCAACTGCCTCGGTATAATAACTCATTTTTCCAATTGGAAAATTAACAAGTCATCGTTATACCGCCACTTTCGTTTCTCCCACGTGTGAAGGGGGCTTTACTCTTCGACGCTGAGTTTTACGACGATGAAAAGAGCATTTTAAATAGATTTTAGTAATTTGTACAAACTTTCGATCTCACTCCTTTCTCTTTAAACTTTCTCTTACTCTTGATTTCTGCCACGTGTGAACAGGCCTTTACTCTCCATTCTCGCTTTCGTTGAGCCTTCAACTGTCGCATCAGGTGCGGCGAGTTTCGTGACGGTTAAAAGATGGATTCACTGAGTCCGACGTTGCGGTAGGTACAAAATCACGATACGAGATCCAGGACGAATCAGTCCTGATGCACCGTTCGAAATAAAGCAGCAGGACTGATCGCGATCGCGACAGACAACCAGCGGCGAAAAATTCACGGCTCCACGGCCCGACACAATGACGCAGCCGCCTTTTTGATGTCAAACGATCAGCCTGATGACGCCGCCGCCAACGATACAGGTTAGGACAACGATTCGATCGACCATCTCACGGACGCGGGCCATTCTCAACCCGTTTCGGGGCTCGCGTCATCTCGTTTCAGATCTGTCTACGGATAAGCAAATCCTGTTGCAAAATCTCGGTGGTAAACGATCGTGTGTCGAGGCTGTGACGTCCGGCCACAAAGCTTCTATCGAGCAAAGAACGAGGGACGAAGGAGGCGTAAAGAGAAGCTTGGCCGATCAGAAAGGGAGCGATGATGGTAGGTTCATGGTAATATGGAGCAGGTGATGATTTTTTTTAAGTTTCAATCGAAGTACATTCCAGGCATCACGGTTTCGAAGATGTACATTTCTTTCAAGATGTCAATTTCGTACATTTCTTCTTCTATCCTATAAAAAGTTTATTAATTATTTTTACGACAAGCTACACTTTAAAATAGGCAAATTGCTAAATGTACTATATTATGTAAACAAGTGATCTATTATACTATAACTATGTTATTTTGTTTTGTTTCCTCGATATGAAGCTTTCTATCGTTTCTATTAGTTTTCTCTGCAATCATCTTCTTTCCATTATTTTTCCATATTATTATAACGAACACGTTTTACATAAAGAATCTTATTATTTCCAAAAAATATCCAAAAATTCTTTATAGAGTCTCGGGTGTCCGGAGATATTTGTCGAATATGCCACATGGGCAGTTTCTCAACGGTCGACGAGAATCGAGCCAGTTACGAAAGACAGAACCAACCTATTCGTGGAGTTGACAGTCAAACGTCGACATTATCGTCCTACGCGTATCTCGGCCCTTTGATCTCAGCTTGCAAGTGAGCTTATCGATGTCCACTACAATTTATCTGTCCGGCTAATCGGATTCCTACACTGCATCTTGTAATAACAGGAATACATAGTTTCAGTCACATCTAGATTAAGATATTATCAGGTTCGATCTACCGAATGCTTAACTCTTTTCCATAGACTAACATCGATGCTCTGATGCAATTATAAAATCAGAAATATATTTCTGATTTGCCAAGAGAATGATTCAGAGAATATGTCGATGTATCCGTTAGTAGAATTTCTGAAATTGAAATTGTGTTGCATTTTTCTCGCGTTTTTTAAAAATTTATTTAAAAATTTCTTACATTTGACGGAAATTTTAGATACTTCGAGCTACTAATTATTCAACTTCCCGTTTTCCTGATACTTTTCAGTGTTCAAGGATTTCTTATCTCCGCCTTTTATTTTCGATTATCTAATTTTTCTGTCAACAGTCTCGAGTAAGAATTTTCTTTCTTGCGATACGTTGCAAGAACTTCTGTAGCTTCAAATTGATTTGCTAAATGTAATGTATTAGTAAGTTATCGATTGGTAAACGTTTCAATAGGAATTATTTATTCAAACGAAAAAGACTTACATGATTGATGATTCTCGGTTAAATAATATCTTGATCCATTTATTATTTCATTCTCAACTGTTTTTATTCTCAGGTAAGAATGTTTTCAAGCTTCAAACTGATTTACTAAATGTACTGTATTAATAGATTATCGATTGGTAAATGTTTCAATAATTCAATGAAATTATTTATTCAAAGCAAAGAATCTTACGTGATCGATGACTCTTGATATAGAATATTTAAATGCATTTATTATTTTGGATAAACGTGACAGGTGTCGTGGGACAGTAGCGCTGGTACACGTAGAATGTCTTGAAAGATGGCTGACAGAATCGGGTCACTCTAGATGCGAGCTTTGCGGCTACAAGTACGCCACTAAAAGAGTACCACGTCACAACATCATCCGTAGTGTTGTAATATGGTTCAATACCGTGATAGTGACTCGACAAGTAAGACATATTCATCGTTCACCATTCACCTAAAGATGATCCACATTATCATTATTTCATAAGTCAATAATTCTCATAATATTCCATATTTTTATGAGAAACATCAAAGTATTCTTTGAATCAATTAATTGTACGCTATGATACCACTTTCACTTTCATTTTCCCCACTATGTTCTTTCAAATTCTTTCACAGAATTCATTATCCTTCTTTTCCAGAAAAATTTTGACAAAATATCATCTTTAGAAAAAATAATTGCAATTCAATTTCTGATTAAAAATAACTCTTTGAAGTAATACAAATGTTATGCTAATATGTTTCTGAATATGCTCTGTTACAGAGCTTTTTGCCTTTGAAATCAAATCAAATTGTCTCGAAGAATACAAACTCTTGTCCCAAATATAATTCATTGAAAGGAAAACGCTATATTTCCAGATGCTTCTAGATATATTGTATCTAGTAGTCACCACGCCATTAGCCCTGTTTTCCTGCTACATCTGTGTCCTGGCTCTAAGAATGTTGCTAAAACGAGGCCTGCAAGAGATGCCCTGGATGATCGTTGCCATGCTTCCCACTTGTTCCCTTACTCTAATCGCTTACTGGGGTTGGATAATTACTCTGGCCAGGTGTGTTCATTACCATTTTCCTTTCCTCCGTTTCTACATCTCACGTATTATATTATATTCCCCCCAAAAAACCAAAAAAGAAAAAAGAAATTCCCAGGCCACACAAAATGAACATAGATATTTGTACACATAATCGAACAGAATCAATCACATTTCATTTCACCATGGGGTTGTATAGTAATTCGGCCAAGTGTTCCAAAATGCTAACACTGGACGTATCATCGAACCCTAAAAAACGACGGATTTTAGATTTGCTTCTTTTTACAATTACCGCAAGCATACAGATAATTTTGCAGAAATCAATATTGATTCTGATTTACATAGAGACACAATTATATAGAATTATCTATTTGAATTAATATCATTTGAATCATACAGAACATTTATTACGCGAGCAGTAGCTCTAGCGTTAATTACCACATGCCTGCATTTTCACGATGATATTACGTTACCTGAAAAGAAGTTCGCAAACCATAATCCATACAAATACTTATATACATAGTCGAAGAAAATTAATCTGACTGTGATGGCGAATTCCATCAAACAACTCGCTCTTCCACTCGCATCATTCTTTTTTCCGTTTCGAATCGCTTTACCTCGCCTTCGCCTCCAACTACAATATTGTCATTTATTCACTATTCTAGCAAAACTATCATTTAGTGGCGTATTACCATTAAATAAAAATATTATGCCAATTCAATGCAGATTTATCGTATCGAGTTTCGTTAACTAAATCACGCTCGTAATCAGGTTCTTATCTTATTTACCAGTCCTGTTCTATAAATCTATCTGGTTAATAATTTACCGATACAACTTAATAACCTGGTTAAGCGACCGTGTAAATTATCAGACTGCACGGGCGTAGATGGCGCCGTTATTGGAGGAGCAATTTCGTCATACGTTTGGTTCCTGACGACTTCAACAACGCTGAGACGAATTCGAGGCAAGAAAGGACCATCGATAACCATCTTCACCAGCAGAGGCCGTACGCGGACGACGAGACGATGGAAATACGCGACGTCACGTCGATCGATCGGTCCGAATGAATCTACACGCAAGATTTAATTGCTGGTAATTTGGTTTCATTAAAAGGCGGCTCTAATCGAGCTGGTTACTAACCATCGAGGACAATTAATCGCATCAAACTGCATGAGTTTCCACGTCGCTTCCGGTTGTCTGTTATCTTCGTATGAGAATAAATCGGAAAGTTGATATAATTTATAAAAATCAGCTGTCAGCATCATGTTCGCCATTATTCTTGCAATAGTGTTATTTATAATTTTGGTTCATCTTATGATAACGATCAATAGTGACTTGCTCAAGATTGTTGTGAAATTTCAAATAGCTGCGCTGTTACTAATAAAACATTAATTCTACTAATTAGGCTGTTACTAATAAAACAATTCCATTGTACGATGGCTTGCTTCTTTTTATTTCGCTGTTATTGTGAGTAATCTTTGCAGGAAGAAGTAGTTCTCTTTTCGTTTTCTGATTTCTGCAAATTGAATAAATTAAAACATGTTAGAGTAAAGATCACTGTTTTCTCATTTTCATATTATTAAATGTTTTAAATTAGAAAATAGTTTCTTAGAAGTTTCTTAATGTACAAAGATTTACGCTTTGTGCATCGAGGAAGATGAAGAACCAGAAAGAGTTGCGTAAGCGAAGAAGATTCAACATAAAGACGAACGAAAGTGAGGATGGAATTTAAATGGAAAATACAGAAGGGAAAAGTTCGAAAATATTTCCTTGCTCTTGTAGAAAGTTATGAGAGTAAAAATAAAAGTTAACTGGGTAAACCAGGTTCCAGAAGTTGTCCACGATTAAAGGTACCGTTGCAGTTCACTTTCGATAGATCGAAAGTTATTACAAGAGAGACGCGTCACGATTTAATTCGGCTAACCCAAAAGAGGGATGATTTTAATTTCTTGCAGTCGGAAACAGCGATGAAAGCAATTCATTTTCATGAATTTTTTTTTAAGTTAACTACTGGTTATATAAGAACAGACTTTTCAGAATGTAAATATAGTTTTCAAGTAGAAATGTAATTTTTGTTATTTCAGTTCTTCTTATTGTTTATCAAGTTTTTGAACGGTCACGTTTAATCATTTTTTTTTAGACTGGCGTGTACGATAACTGAAAAGCCAATTGATATAATATCTTTCTAAACAATACAAATTCAATTTATCTATGGAAAGAAGAATATTTTTCTTCTAAATGCTAGGACTTTCTCATTCTTTTTTCCAAAAACAGATTCAATCCCGGGGTAAACTATCTAACTCTAAATTACATTTTCAAGTGCTTGAATTTTAAATCTTCAGAATATTCGAGTTTTCAAAGTGTCAGATTTACAAATATTTAATGCTAATATCCAAGCTTCTAAATTCCCGAAAGTTCGTCAATTTCTCAACTTGTTAATTTTCATTTTCTCATTCTTCTCATCGCTGTTCCCAATTTTGCAAACTGTTTCTTCTACCAGAAACATTTAACGTTCCACAAAATTCCACGCTTTTATTCTTCCCAGTTTCGCGCTCGTTCGGTCATCGGAGATTCCAATTCCCATCGAAATTAACTCTCTTCTCTCCCAAAAATTCATCCTCTCGATCGAACAAGCGCAACAGGTTCAATCCACGAAGCACCAAAAATGAGCAAGTCTCTCGCAAATACGAATCGTCTCCGATGTTCAATTTTGCGAAAAAAAAATAAATAAATGTTCCGTAAGCATGTGCATCGCATTATCTCATACGAGATACGCGAGAAAAAAGAGGATAGCAGAGGTCATTAAACCACAACCAGCTCTGAATCCTTCGGTTTGCTCTCTTTGCACCACCTACTGTCGTGTATTCCATCTTTGAGCCTCGTCGTTTATTTTTCGGAACCGGCATTTCCCGCTGGCTCTGTCCTCTTATTTCACCAGCACATGCCTCGCAGAAACCAAGAAACTCAATTTTCTGCCCGTTTCACGTGAAATTAGCGGCGATAAAGCGGCTGCGTTTTAATAAGCATTCGTATAATTGCACGCTCCCCTCTCGACGGACAGCTAAGCCGTTTCTGCTCTTTCTACAATGTTTATTGGATTGGCGTTTATCTCGTTAGATAACGTTGTTCGACCTCGAGAAGCCTCGCCATACACACGCCTTGTGATTTCTTTTTAATAAAACCGCTTCTCGCGTTAATGCGAACGAAGGCGGGATTTTTAAATAACAGGGACGTCTTAAGGTTCTGAAGAGTTGCAGGTCTACTTTCAAGAAAAATGGTTTATGAAGTGTGTATGATTCGTGGGATGAGGCGGGCGAAGCTTGCTTTTGAAGTTATATAGGGTGATTTAGAAAATTGTAAGAAAAGATAAATAGTACGGGATAATAAACAGGGTGTCTCACCTGGCTCTGCCACCTTTGATTACTGTCTATCTGCGACGATGCTTGTGCGGTATCGAGGTGGACGTACTGTGCTTTTTTATCTATTCGACCTGTCGATAATTTTAAAACGTCCTGTAAAGGTGGTTTAATCAATACGTCCATTCTTTATTACATATTCTCGTAACTGATATTCAGACGTTTTCGAAACACTACAAACTCACGTCTGTTTTGTATTATCCACTGTGGAGAAAGAAACTTTAAAATTTACAAATCTTAATGTCACTTTTAATGGACGTTGCAAGACCTTTGCAAGATCGAATGGACAAAAGCACAGGTACCGTACAACTTTTGTCTGGAACACTTTTCTGTATCGCCACAAATATGAGAGTATCTGAGGTGGCGGCGTTAGGTGAGACACCCTGTATATGTATGAATTGATATACGAGGTTGGATTAGGTAGAGATTAAGATGCTAAGATTAGATTCTATGGTTTTTCATGAACCAAAATGCGTTCTTTGGTTCTTTCAGGAGGGCAGGTCAAGTTTAAGACTTAGAATCTTGAAGAAGTGAATAAATTAAAAAACCAATTTTTATGTTGTTTGGTGTACTGTATATGTATCTGTAATACGTATAATTTATTTGATGCGACGATTAATATTATATAAATAAATATAATTGGTTTCGAAGGTGGTTGAGAGGCTATAACGAAGATATAAAATATTGCAGTGATCGTATACTACAATATCGAATAACATTCCATCCCGTGAATCGCAAGAAACTAATTAGCAATAGCAGTCTCACTCCGTGAAATCAAGATATGTACAATTTTTCCAGAAAATAACTAAGAACAGGGAAAAGTAAAAGAAGAACATAAAGGCAGTTTATAGAATCTTCTAACTGCAGAAACTATAAATATCAAACATCATTACAGGAATAACGAACGCCCTTAAATTACATAGAAAACTCGTATCAGACATACATATAGCGTGGCAGGTGCAAGTAAGAAGCGAGTCTAACTTTCTAAGAAAATAAAAGAATCCTTATCGGTAACGAAGGGTACATATAAGTACATAAAATCCTAAATAAAAGAAACTTATACACATCGTTCAAATAAATAGATACTCCGATGTCTGTATCAATGGCCATTTGAAAAAACGTTACAACTTAATCCGAGCAATTTCAGAAACTACGCCCCTCTTTCTAATAACAATTACCATTTGCATACGTAAGTTTGAAGCGTCTTGTACCCTTTAATAGCGTTTTTATCTTAATTCCCACCCATGTACACTTGCAACGTACCAGCTCCCACATTCATTTTTCTCTAATAAAACTTCGATTCGGATGTTTCGATGGAAAGTAGATTTACATAATACGCTCATTTGTATTCAGGAAACATAGATAACTTTATCGTTATCGTTGGCAACTGTTTGCGGACTCCTAGGGTCTTCTAGATTTTAGATGGTACCCGGATAGTAGTTATACAGGATTAGTTCATGTAGACGACGACGACACTTCCTGCTTCCACTTGACACGCAAGGTTAGACCTGACACGCAATGCATTTCGTTCTGATGATTAAAGTCTGAATGTTTGAAGTTCTACGACTCACCTTTTGCAATTTCCTTCCCCATTTAGTTTTCACAGGTTTAACACTAAAACGTTACCAGGCTCGATTTCAAAATTTGATTTTAAATCGTACATTCATTGTTATTTCTTTTGTTCGTCTAACTTTATGTAAATTCTTATATTAACAAAAATTGAGAAACTGATTAATCGGATAATATAAGAATTAACACAAAGTTGTATGAACAAAAGAAGTAACAATGAATGTACAATTTTAAATTAAATTTTGGGACCGGTCATTTCTTCGGGCCTTGTAATGTTAAAATGCAGATTTCGAAGCCTTGAAGTTTCATTCTTGAAGGTTGAGCTCTCCCAGCTTGGAGAAACTTCAAAATGTATCTTCCTATATTTTAACATTTAACTTTGAAAGCTTTAAAACTCTAGTTCACGAAGCTTTGCGTTTTAGAACCTGTCAAAGTTCAAGCAAGCAAATGTACGATAATCCTATGATATATCATGAATATTTTCTTACAAACAATAACTTTAAGCTAATTAGGATACACGATCTTGAAAAGCAGATAGATGTATATTAATCCGATCCTCTTTTCTTTTTACGATTAAATTACCAATCATTGAGTTAAGAATTACCATGAATATTCAATTAAGAAAATTACATTCTAATAAATTTTAATTTGTAACCTTATAAATCATTTAGCTACCTAACTGCGTAATCACGATCGCAAGTAACCAGCTCAGATTACTTGCTGCACATATTGTATAATTCATAACCATGACACGGTGATATAATTAAAAATAAGTATACATCAAACTTTATCACATTGATGCAATTAATAATTGTATATCAAATGATGATTGTCCATTTATGAGCAAAAATTAATGTTTAATTTCAAACATCAATTTAGAAACAAATTCTCCTTTTGATGTATGTTCGCAAAATGATTAACTTAATTACTATACAAAGTGATTGATTTAATCACTAGGAAAAATGATTAAATTAATCATGTAAAACGATTAATTTATTCATTTATTCATTAATTAAATAAATTTTCAAATTCAAAGTTCAAATTAAATTTTTAACTACTTGTATAACTCTGTATGAGACTTTATTTCATTTATTTATAACATAAAGATTGTAAATATTATTTCCTCATTAGAATAAAAATTTAGTATAACTGATATTTAAAATAAATTAAGAAAGTGAAATATCTCTCATAAAGAATTATGTTATTTTATCTACTTAATTACGTATCTATTTTCTACTTATCTACTTTATACTTCTTTATTTACTTAAATATCACTCTTAATTATGCATACGTTAATTACCAATCTATTTGTATAGAAATAAATTAAATAGCAACTTAGATAAGTTAGATTAGTAGGTAGATACGTACTAATATTATAATTTGACAATGAATCAATAAAAAGTGGATATAAACGTATGCATACCGTCGTCTTACTTAACTGTTCTAACTTCATTTTCATAAAAATATAATTAACCAATTCAACCATGCCTCATTGGTATACGGAATACGAATTCATGATAATATTATGAAAACTCTACTAAGAAAGAAAAAATATTCAGTCTTTTTCTGCTACTACATATCGAGTAGGTATCGAGCTTCATGAATTTTAAATACAGTTCTCTCAATTTACAAAACTATATAGTGTAGATAGAACAGTTAAAAACTAGAACTACTAAACGTCTATCTGTGTTATACATATCATCAAAATGCAAACATTACCAAATCCTGCGTGAAATGTTAACGGGTTGACTGTAAATCATCAATGGCGTCTCTACTGGCCTCCACAAATTTGCTTTATCGATCATAGATCACCTGCGACGTCCATATTGCAAACTCCTATTCTCTCAATTTCACCCATGCAACCAGCCGACAATCTGCACAAAACAAAACCAACAGTTTAAAGCAAATTTACGATAAACCAATAATTAGCAATTATTAAAATCAATTATATAAAAATAAAACAATAATCGAATTCAAAAGCTCGTTGTACAAGGCACTTATAATTGGCGGTGACTCTAACCTTCAAATATGGCCACCGATGCAACACCAACGGAAAAACTATAACAATATATCGAATAACTACTTGACTTTACGATAATAATAGTTAAAGGAACGATTAAACATATACGTACTAAGGAAATGAAGTTAATCGTAGCGTAGAAATGGTTGCAAAGTCGAAATTGAATTACTACGTAATTAATGAATATGACATACTTCCAACGTGGTAATACATCCTAACGCAATGATTTTCGGCAGAAGAATAAACCCCTGCGCAACAGGTTCGCGTCGCTATAGGGTGGGGAGAGGGAGGGGAGAGATGGCACGAGCCGACACGAACAGGACTCGGTCGATTTCCGATAAGCAAAGCGTCCTTATGTATATACATACTTTTATGTATACTTTCGCGCGCTAATTTAATTTTCTCTCTCGGTCAAATGAGTGTAATTTTAAAATTAGCTATGTTCACCGTAAACAATTTGAGATATTTATGGATTTTAATTTTTAAATATTTAAAGTAAAATTTTAAACATATCTTCTGCAAAATATAGTACTAATATTTATTAATTGAAATTATCATTCAAAAATGAAAAAGAATTACTTTTATAATTTTTGAAATATTAGCTACAAACTAAATATATTTGTTGCATAATTAAATATAATTGCAAAATAAATCCAGTAATTATTTAATATAATTAATGATAAGAGTTAGTTATTAAAATGAAAACTTTACATAGTATTCAAGTTGAGTCATGCATTGATAAAAAGATTGAAATAGCTGTAGAAAATAAGTAATGCAAAGTACAGATAGGATATTCTTTCTTCGACATTAAACAGAAGTTTAGATAAGAGTTTAGAATTGTTAGAACAGTTAGACCTTACTCCTGCTTTCTTCACACAGTTAACGCGTTTCAAAATCATGAACCAAATCTATAGCCGCGCCATCAATTACGTTTTCATAATAAAGAAAATTATTAATATTTCGGCAGTCATTATCATGTCACAAGTCTATCAGCATCAGATAATTTCTTAACATTAGCTCTTGGTACATATGTATATCGGTTTTATTGATTCTCATAGGTTCAATTTATATTAATATATAGCTAGTTCTGTCAACGTTATAAATGGTAATTTTTAAGATTGAGTTTGAAATAGCCCGGTGATACTACTGCAAGACAAGACAAGTTTTGGTATGAGATAGACATGGGGACGTTTGAAACTGAATTGAATGTGGACATGACAATTTAGACTGGTCTTTGACACAGTAAAATCGGGAATGTCAGAGAAACAGATTGTAATAAATATTTCAATATTTTTCAAAAATCGGTATACTAAATTTCGATACTATAGCTCTCAAATAAAGTTTACTAAATAGATTCATGAATACACATAGAATATAACGAAAGATGATGCTTCTATGATACGTTTAATTTGTAATACAGAATGCAACTATGTCTCTTAGTGGAAAATTTTAATTGTATGTTATAATTAATTTTTATTAACAGCGAACATACCGTATACTATGCACATTAAACGTACGCAATCTTACGCATATTTTCGCGTGCTAATTCAATTCTCTCTCTTGGTCAAATAAAGTTTACAAGATAAGCAGAGGATATAATGAAAGATAAGGCTTTCGCAACACAGAATACAATTATATTTTCTGAAGTGGAGAATGTTAATTATATTTATATATAATTTACACATTACATAAGTGTTTGTATGTAATTGTACCAGCATTTTTAATCAATGAATTTGAATTTGAAAGATTTGTATCTCATGTATACTAATACATGTATGAGGATGTTTGTATGGAAATATTACAATAAAGGATCTTTTTATGTGTAATTAAAGTCGATAATTGAATTGAATCTATTATTAAGTAATTCCTACGATTATTGTTTTAAATTCATCTTTACGCGAAGGGGATAAGAAAATCTGATGTTTCTAACGGTTTGTACTTCAGAACATGTAACACAAATTCTCACGTTATACCTCGCTTGTAGCTGTATCTCTGTTTTACTGGAAAAAGCATTGGGACGACGCGTGGTCTTCTATTCATATGGAAATTAGTAAAAGTGATAATTTATGAAACGGTTGTAGGGTGGTGTACTGGTTTCTAATTTTTGTTATTAAATTGCAGTGGCTGCATGTTGTTGCGTTGCCAGGACGAGATACACAGGCGCGATAAGTAAATGTAGAAAATAAGATATGGATAACCAGTAAAGTAAGAAATTGGACAGATATATTGAAGTCGTTCTCACGAACTGAATTTTATTATTGGTCTTTACTGACTTTTATTACTAAATTATGATATAATATAGCGTAATATGTACTTCATAAATTAATTATTTTAATCGGAATGATCTAACTACATAAATACATATTATATGGTCCCCTTTCGCAAACATTTATACCAATTAAATAGCCACATTCTTCCTGCTTCAATTACGCCATCAATCATGGTAAATCAAATAAGCCAAACAAATCCAAGCTATCCACCAGCAAGTGAAATGCAAGAACCGGACTCATCATAAGCGCACACCTGAACAAGCACCTAAGTTAAAAAAGAAAAAAAAAGAAAGAGGAAATGGAAGGGAAAACAGAAAGAGCCAAAGAAATAACACATCGAAAAGAAAGAAAACAATCTACGTGAATGATCGCTTCCACGAAATTGATATTTCTTCAAACTCCGCTATAAAATATCAAAAAAACTAGTTATAAAATGCTGGTAACATGACGAAATGAATAAGCAATTTAAAAAAAAAAAAAAGAAAAAAAAGAGAGGGGTATGAACGATGGAAGTGTAACAACGCGCTAGCGTAGTTCGACAATCGAGGGTACAGATGAAAATAGAAGACCGAGAGTCTCTTCTCTTTCCACGTGGATACGAAGCGAGGAAGAAATGAATCTTTTACGCGCCATCACCGCGAATGCATCCGGTTCTTCCAGATTCTCGAGCGGCACGTGACGCTTCTAGCCTCCTAGACGATCGGGGGAAAAAACGTCGGGACGAACGACACAAGATGAGTGGATGAAGCCTCCGCCGGGGTAAATTCGAAAGGGTAAAAACAGGATGACACCCATAGGGGGACACAAATTATTGGCTCGTGACGCATCGAACGTCTGCTCCTTGCCTTTGCAGGAGTACGCAGGGAAAAGAATCTATCTATTAAAATAGTTAGAAATACACGGTGTTTTGTGAAATAATTTTTCAAGCTTCTCGTTTTTCTAAATGTGAACAATTGGAAATTTGGAAATAGGAAATACCGAATATCTCGGAATTTAAAAATCTGCGAGTGTAAGGATCTCTCGGGACTGAGAAATTTGGAGATTTTTATTTGAAACTTGGAGAACGCTGGAACTAGAAAATTTTAATTAAGCGCTTTGGAAATTAAAATATTGAAAGATTCGGAAGTTTGGAACTTCGGAAATTTAGATTTCTGCAACCGCGAAATCTGGAAATTTAGATTTGAAGGTTCGAAAATTCTACAATCCGACAACTTGAAATTTTAACATTCTAAACTTTTGATAAAACTTGAAATCCCTTGAAATCTGGAACGTTTTAGAATTTTCGAAGCAGCACTTATGCCGTGGTATCACAAAAGAAGGACAAGGAATGAAAGCTGCGGTGGGCGTGAAGGACGAGGCCACGGTCTTCCTTTACGACAGGATACGCAACGCATTCTTGGACGATTAACCGCAAATCGGGGGCAGAAACGCGTGAAATTTCTGCATAAATAATACGGCTTTCTAATCCTATGACTTTCGTCCGGACAAGCGTCGGTCTCGTATTTTTTAACCCTCGTTAGAAGGTATGTCGAGCGAGATAAAACGGTCGATAGATGACTATCGATCTATTCAAGCGGCTTTTATTACAGCCGGAACGATATGGCTCGAATGATATATTGAGATCGATAAAAGCGAATGATTCGCTTTGCAACAGTATTAAACTTGTATGGTCTTTAAATTTAGATAAGTAATTTGAAATTGAATATTAATCTCATGAATCATCTTTCGGAAAAATTGCTGACTTACGTTACACAACATTAATAATGTTCGAAGAATCACGTAATAAGAAACCTGATTATATTTATAAAATGAATATCTTTGTTACTCTGGTGCTTTCTTCAGGTTTGATTGCTTGATCTAAAGTTTGTGTTCACACGCGTGCAATTTAAGCTACCTAAGTTGAAGTTGTTTGAGTTCAAGCAACCTAGTCTCAAGTAATGGATAACTTAAACTAGAATTTCAAGAAATGCTGCATGTTCAAATATGTGTAACAATGGCAGAGATGATTAAAAAGACAATATTACAAAAGCATGGTTCATTGAGACAAGGAAATATGATGTCAGAAAAAATTGTTTGATATAATTGGAATCTGACATTCGGCTAAAATAAGTAGCTACAGAAGAGAAGAAAGAAACTCTTCCCTGCTGAAGTGTAATGCTCCCGGTACGATTGAACACAAAGTTCTCCTAGTTCACTTAGTTTATTTTAGCAACAACAGCATGAACGATACTACGACCATGAGGGAACAGTTGAAAGAAGCTCGATTTCGCTTGAATCTCGAAACGATATTTCAAATGAAGAGCAGTATTTAAAGTAGATCTCAAATTACTTGAAGTAAAATTCGAGTAACGTGACTAACCCGAGCGAACCGTGTAATAACAGCTTCGTGAACTCTTTTCAGGCAATGAGGTCAGGTTACAGATAATAAATGGAAATGCAGCGTAAACGCACTGTATGAAATTGTTCTTACCTTCATGCACGTTCATAAATACAAACTACACGGCCACCTAGAGCTTTACTGGATTAGTATCCATTAAATAAACGTCAATTTAGACTGCACATCGATCGATCTCACTATCGAACCCCTCAATTTCCTTCGACCTTCTGTCCAAGCCATTCTACCCACCAGTAATAATTCTGTCGTCCGTGCCCTCCATTAAATCGGCTTGAACGCCCTCGAGCGCACGTTTAAATTTTCCCTAGCATGCGCGCGCGATAACTCATCTCGTCGACGACGGAAAAACGCACCTTTATTTCCCTGCCCGCCATAAGAAACCATGATTTACGAACGATTTGCAAACGCTGATTGAGCCATAAAGATATTCTGCGACAAGTTCTGTTCGCCGTCTGCTCGGCTGATAAATTCCAGCAATTTTCCGCAGTACGCTCTTTGTGACTCTAAAGTTACTTATAATAATACGTTACTTTTGTCTTGACCATCAGTAATAAAAGGATGCTTATCTGCAATTACCATGGCCTCCTAATCGACTTGCGATCGATAATCGCCTCACGATCGGATAATTGCGTTTGAATTACTCGGCGTTTCGCGCCAAAACTGACCAGCCGCTTTTCTCTCTCTCTCTTTTTTTTTTTTTTTTTTTAATGGAAAACGATGACGATGGTAAGAACTATATAAGCCAAAGACATCGAGATGAATTTATAGCATCTGCAGCTTGCAATTTAGAACTTGTACTGTCTGCGGGAAAAATGAGGAAAAGGAGGTATATATACGGTTTTATACGGTTTCGTTACAGGCGTGTTGCTTGTAGTTGCGTGTAATCGCGGCGTCTTGTAGTATCTTATTTTCTTGTCACTAGACGTTGGAAACTGGATTAGATGTATTAGACATGGTGTATTTATGTTTGTTGAATGACCGTGCTAAAAAGTGTACAGCCGATTGCGTAGCTGGATGCATTATATTTCACGTCTGATTGCAGCCGAATGATAGAGGAGAAAGTTGAATAGTTTCGAGTTACCTCGATTTGTATGGATGAATTTTGTAGATATACAACGAGATTATATGGAAACAGATATTGTCAGATCGATAATCCCTCTTCTTTTTGATCTTATTTATTCTGGGCACGAATTTGTCCATTTGTAATATTCCTGCAAAGATATTCGATTCTTTTGTCTATTCAGTACAATCTCTTGGCGCAATCTTTAAAGAATGTAACTCGATCAAAATACACTGCATTCTATAGAATTGTACATACGCCAAACGACACTAGCGCCACCACGGACTAGAACTCGTCGGCCATTTAATGTTCCAAATCTGCTGACATTATGCATCCGAAAGGAGCATAATTACCACGTTCATTGCCCTTTAATTTAACTAAATTTAAAGAAACAATTAAAGAATACAATGCAATCGCAATATCTAAGATGCACCTCAAATTATGCGGCAAGAAGAAGCAATTTAAAAGACATCACGTGCATTTGCTCCGATGAAAATACGTCATCATACGTAATATGATACGTAGGACACTAGCGCCGCCACAGACAAGAATTCCCCGGGACGCCAAGCTTCCAATTCTCCTCGCATTATGTACCGAAAAGGAATGTAATCTGCACGTCCAATCCCCTGCAATCACACAGTCTTGAACCCATCATTCTCCAACAACTTTTGTTTCTCTCCTTGCCTCCTTTCTAACCTAAGATTCCAGCTTCCAAGATACAACACCCAAGATACCCAGAGCACATCTCGAAACGGTGTGCCGTACAAACGTCTCAATTTGTACAGATCGCGAAAAAGAAGAAGAGGAGGGACAAAGAAGAATAAGACGAGGCAGAATTCGTTCCCTTTAACGGCTGTATCGCAACTATACGGTTGTACATGCGTAGGTACAGTGCGCGATGATCTCGACGGTGGATCGTGAATCGACAGGCTCGTTTCTCGCGGCTGTTCCTACCCGTGAATTATTGCCAATTACAAACGCGCGGACCCTTTCTATCGGGGCGCTGCCGAAATTTATAGTCGATGATAAAGGTATCTGGCCGCGGTCGTGCCGCTGTAAAGCCGGCTTAACAAGCACCACCCGTTGCCCTCCAACACGCGAGCCAATAAATCGGCCGGCAGTCTTCCTCTACTCTCATCGAATCACTTTCTTCGCCCCCTTTTTTCCGCGACGTTCGCCCCCACTCTAACCAAACCTAACCTCACAAATAGAAGCATGTTTGCACGAGTGTACGTGAACGTCGCTCCTGGCGGTCCAGCCGACTTATAATTGCTTCATGATACTTATTTATCGAGGTTATTAATAAACAAACGATAGCTACACCGGACGCCTCGTCTCGTAAATATCGTAATTAATGCTCGCGATAATTTTCGAGCTGCACCGCCATTAATTTTCAAACCACTCTCGGTACGCCCCCCACTCTTTCATTCTTCTACTCTTTTACGACGGTGTTCGAATTATATCCCCGGTATGTTCTCTTTCGTATTTTTCCTTTTTAATTTTCGGATTTTTGTTTCCTTGATTTAGCGTCGTATTTTTGTATAATATCGACGAGGACTCGAGTACAGCTGCGTGATCTAATTAGCATGGGAGCTTCGTAAGGTTGACACGTGAACGAAATTTGGGGAAGACCTAACCTTCTTTTGAGCTGAATTTTACTCGAGAGAAGGTAAAAACTAATGTCAAAATTTGGAAGATTATGATACGACAATCAAATTTAGGAAATACAGATTGAAAATTCTACCAAACATAAATAAATATCCAACTTCTATAATCCCACGTAATTCATAGTTGTTCGCTAACAGGAAAGAAAAATTGATTTACCGAGGATAAATTTATTTTTCTATTATATCCCATAAACGTAACGTATCTATCCATCGACAAGTTTATTTTAAACGTTAACGTTTGAGAGTTGGCGGTTTTAATATCGGTTAAAATCGAACGTGGTTGTGTCTCGACCATTCTGAAAATAGAAAACGAGTACTAAAACAGGCGAGGAGTGATTTATGCTCCTTTATCGCAACAGTTTTGGGGCACGAAGGTGTTAGGGGTACCAGAAATATCGCGGCATAATGCGGTGTGCGTGCGACAAGATTGAAAATCGAGCTGCACGAGGATAATAACGTATGTTGGCCACGGGAACGAACACGATGGAACTGTGCCAACCAACACGGTACTTTAGCGTTCATATTGCACGCGTTGAACGATGGCATCGATCGACAACGTAGCAGATATATTTAGAATTTTTCTTGCAGGATCCTATGTTTTGTGTTTGAAAGATTCGAGATAAATTTCCGTGTCTGCAAGATTTTTGTGTTAATAATTTACTTAATAACGCGTTTCCCTCTTGAGTATTAGAATTGTTTCAGAATCCTAGATATCTTGATCATATGTTTGTTTATAAATTAATCTATTAAGCGGCACATTTTCATAAGTTATTTCCTCTAAATGCAGAAAAGATGAAAAATACAATATCATTATCAATATAATTGAAGTGAACCTATTTGTGAGAAGCGGTTACACAGAAATAGAAATATTCGTCTCGCGGAAAGAAAGTGCAGGATAAATACAAAATTATAACTATTGATACAGCAGAGTAATCATAAAACAGAATGGTCGATAATTTCTTCGAACTATCGCCTTTCGGCCGCAGTTGTAATTTACGAGAATCTCAATTCACTGGCTTTTTATAACAGCCGTATTTAAAGGGTTAAAGGCCAAATAAATTATCATCGAGAAATATGATGAAGCAATGTAAGATTGTCGATCCTCATCTTTCGTTCAATTTTCAAACTGCTGGCATTTTCAATTCGTAAAACTCTCAAATCCTGAACTTGCGTCTGCTTCAATGTCTCCGGAGACCTTCGATGCTTTTTCACGATCCTGTCCAACTTTCAATTCTCCTTCTTCAAACAGCTTGCGAATTTTATGCATTCGTCTCCTACAGCGCTGTACATTCCAACTTCCTTCTATTTCCCGAAAACTTTCGAACAGCCTTACGAAACAGAAAGATATCCACACGAGCTCATTCTTTTAACCAAGTTCCGAGAAGTTTCTTTTCCGTGGTTATTTACGATTCACGATGTAACCGGCGTCTAAATATTATGGTAAAAACTGCAATGAAATTCCAGTCGAAATTCCAGCTAGTATTATCAGAAACGTTCTATGATATTTAAATGAATTTATTGCCAGCAGATTGCGACATAGGGCACAGATGTACTCGTATGTATTGGAATCTGAGTTACATGGAATTTTCATTATGGTTCCGCGAAACAGGCGGAGAACGTTTCTCGTGGCGAATATTGGACTCGTGAGATTTATCGTTCTCGTGACAAGGACCTACCGCAACGCGCTACACGTTCCACTGGACCTGTCACGTTGTGGTTTAGCGTGCTGGCGAAGTCGTGTAAAGATCGAACGAGGGACTTCCTGTTGATCCGCGGGGAAGTTCCTTGAACCGGAGTTTTACTGTTGCAAACGCCACGTTTTCTTACGTTTAACAAGCTACGATATTCACGAAATTTTAGTCGATTAATAATTTGAAATCTCGTAAATCTTTGCATCTTCTGGTGTGAGTTTAATCGAATTAATGGCAGTAGAGATTTTTAGTCGATTATTATTCGAGTCTATAAAATAGATTTTCCTCGTTCACATTTGTTTGTTTATAGTAATTAGATGCAAAAAAAATTAGCGATAATGGAGCATGAAATTGAGGTTCTGTACAAACGTTTATCATGTCCGAATAATTAAATGTATAGAAATATTTGCAACGTCATTAGAAACTATCACGTACAATATTCAATGTTGTTTAAAAAATGTTGCTGTATTTATGTATGAGCATTGTTACTTCGACTACTTTTCCACAAGTTCTATGCATAAGCAGAAGAATAAATTATAAGTAAATACATTTGAATTGATTTTACCTCTTCAATAGAATTTTGATGAAACAATTCTTCTATAAATAAAACTTCAATTTTGAGTATTGTATGAAATTACTTTGATGAAATATCTGGATACGCGTTAGACAGAACTTTTTCTTTCTCTTAATTTAACTAGTCCATCGAGCTGCACTCGTTACAAAAAACGAATATAATAGAAAACTTGTATCGTTATCGTTCGCTTATGTCACATATTTCTACGAGTTATATCAGATGTAGGACTATTCCAGATTGATCTGAGTGACATTCATACGACAAATATTAATTATATTATCATATGAATTTTAAAATAATTCAGGATTCAATTTTATTTGGAAATCCCCAGTAAGAAATCTTATCATCCTTTGCTCGACGAAAAATTTCAGAGCATTCAAATTCATAGAATTATTTTTGAAAAAAATTTTATCATGATCTTTCAATGTTCTAACACATTTAGAACAATAATATGCAAATTACAGTAATAGTAAAATATATTTCCTTTGCTAATACAAATTCCAGTCAATTACTTCATTGGTCACCAATTTACGAACTGTCACGAGCAAATCAACAAGAGAATCGTAATTCTATCGAAAATTTTTATTTTTGTTAATACCGAGCTAAGAAAACTTTTGAGAAAATTAAATAAAAAAGAAAAAAAAATAAACCTCCACCGTGACAATGTGCCTTGGCACATTGCCGTGACCAGGATTCGAACCTGGGTTACTACGGCCACAACGTAGGGTCCTAACCACTAGACGATCACGGCTATTGGAGTATTATGTCTGGAACATTCTGGAAGGTCGATGATAACTACCAGCAATGACCAAGTTGGTCCATCAACCGTGAAGATCTTTCTACTCTGATACAATTGTGATTAATTCATTCATCTATAATTCAAACTGGCTGTAATTATATTAATCAAATTATATGCATATATATGTACGTACATTTATGATTTATGAATTCTAGAGACACAATGAGATTATTATGAAAGGAACGTAATATCGTTTTCACGTTAAGACTAACATTTATTATCGTCAAATATTTATGCGATCCCTTGTGATCCGAATATTATTAATACATTTTTCATTAACCGGTATCATAATGCAACATTTGCAATTATTATTTTTGTATTAAGAGCGAATTTGTACACAGCATTTTATAATCATAAATTCCGCAAAATGTGAATCAAATTGAAGAATTAACCTCTTACATATTTCTTTGATTTATTGGGTTGGCAACTAAGTGATTGCGGGTTTTTTCATTAGGTGGTAATGATAAAATCCGCAATCACTTAGTTGCCAACCCAATATATTACCTGTATCAACAGACTAAAGAATTTCTTACATTGCGCTAATGTTATAATTATTTTGTAAGCAACTGCAACGGTATCGATTGATGAAACTTTATAAAATGTTGAAAATATCGTTTGGAAATTAATGCAATGTAAAATTACTGTAATATAGCGAGTAGCTTATTAATCTCTTATCTGCACGCACTCGACTAGATAGAGTGCAGAGACGATAATCGTTAGATAACGAGAACGCAGCTCATTTGTACGAATATTAGCAGCCCTTCACAGAATTTTTCGGATTATTTATTATCCAAAATAATATTATAACGTAAGCGCAACGTGAAAAATTCTTTATTTTGTGTTAATACAGGTAATGTACACTAAACAAATATATCAGAACTAATATTTCTTAATTCTTAAATTTGATTCACATTTGTGAAATTTATGATTATAAAATGCTGTGTACAAAAATAACCAATGGTAAATATTGTGCAAGTAAACAGCCGCCTGAAACAGGTCAAGTTTCCCTTGGTTAATTAGAACCTCGCTGCCATTACGTGAATTATAATGAATTAATTGACGAAAAAGTAATTAAGGTCTTATGCAAATGCTAACATGGAGAGGGATCTTGAATCCACCAAATTGTCATTTGCTGATCAATAACTGGAATAAGATAAATGTTGTGATAAACGAAGTTTCCAATTATGGAGATTCTAGTGTTAATAAATTAGGATATAATAGCATAATAGCTATTGCCATATCGTTTATTCGATATTCAAATTAATAAACATTTATTAATTTGCTCGTTATTCTTTATTATATATCACTGGTTCTCTTTCATAACATTTCTTGTCATTCTTGTTTATTAAATTCTTCCCTTCTTAATTTTAAACATTTCTTTTAGCAAATAGAAGAGTTTGCAATTTTATTTCTCTTCTTTACAAAGTTGCAGAATTCCTGAGTTATCAAAATCCTCTTTTCCTTGAATTTATGAACATTTTTCAAAGATTCCCGAGCTCTTCCCAAATTGCCAAACTGCTTTTCTACAAATTTTCTAGTCTCATATAAATTTTCAATTTCTTTCATTTAAAAGATGTCGATTCTCTTCGTTCATAAAATTTCCAAGCATCGAAATCTCAATATCCTCTCATTAAACTTAACAAAGACGTATTTTATTAAAAATTCAATAAAAAGATCGTATTCTTTACACGAGATCTTGTAGCGTAGACATATTTCTTCGTCACCGTGTATATTATTAGCTACAGAATTACAAAACAGGAACCAACCACTACACGCACGTGCGACCAACACTTTGTTTAACCTGTTAATTGGTAAAAGGTAGAAACCCTTCCGCGGGATCAACGTGTCTTCCTGTCGAAAACGCGATGCGGAAACCCGGTCACGTTTCCTTGCCACGTGGACGGAAAAGATAAAGAGCGTCATAACGGAAAATCTGATGCCACGGAAACACCCCGGAAACGCGTGTAACAAGCAAATCCCAGTTAGCTTCTGACACGCTAATACCACGTGTGATCCTCAGAAGATCAGATTGTCATCCCCGAAACACTGTTTCTCTGTTCCCATTACCACCAGTTCTACGCTTCTGACAGTTTAAATCGATTTCTAGATGGTATGGCAACTTCATTATACTTTCTCAATGTAACTTTGAAATTTAACAAATATTTCGAAATGAGAAAAATTGTAAAATTATTTACGCGATAGGCCATCTTCCTTTCTTTTTTCACTTCTTCGTTGATGAAAATAATACAAGACACAAGTTTTCATTAATTCCAGTGTGCTAGTGTTATTAGTATAGCGACTATTATAATATGAAAAAATAACATCGTTGCATAATAATTCAAGATTACAACGACAATTTCAAGAAAATTTCATATCGATAGTATCCAGTTCGTTTGATTTATTGAAGTCTTCGTTTGCATTTACTATCGTTTGATGTTAAATAATATCGTAAAATATATTCAACGTATTTTCGTAGCGCTATGATGCACTAAATGGTAATAAAAAATAGTCTTCAAAGATATAGGTAAGACAAATTACTTGAACAAAAGTTAATCAATGCAGAATTGCAAATAATTTTGGAATAAAGAGAGAAATTTTTGGAATAAAAAACAAAAATTATTTTCAGCCAGCCGATGCTAGTTTTGTTTTAATCTGTCAATGAAAATCCCATTGCGCAAGTATGTATATAATTGGATCGTATTTAAGCGTGAAAATACATGCCGGTCGGTCGTTAGCGAAGCACTGATACGTGAGCAACGCGATAAGCGTGTTTTTCCAGTGCATTTCGCGGCAGATAGAGGAAAGGCACGCAGAAGAGGTGACGGCCGCTCGTTAAATCGCGTTAACCTTCACCTTCTGAACATTGCGCTGCGAGCGATACCGATCTTAAGTTCGCGGCGTGGCGTTTCGTCGCCGCATTTACAGGGAACGTCGCACGTTAGATACGCCGATTAGGCAGAAAACAAATTGGTTGGTAATGCAGGTACAACGATGCTTCAGTGCATCGTTTTCTTGTGGTTTATTCATTACGTTATTGTTATAATTCCGTTGTGCGGTTGGTCGTAAACAGTTGGTCGTAAAAAACGAATAGAAAAGAAGAGGAAATTATTATTACAGGTTGAAGAGTATGGATATACAACAGCGTGTAAGAAATAAAATATCGTAAATAACGGTGTTTTCTTCGAAATAATGATGAACTTTTTTAAAGTTAAATAAGATTTTCGATGCGTTACAAATTTTTCCAAGACCTTAAGAAAATTCTTTTTCATTGTTTTAAAAATAGCCTGGGGAATTAGAAGCTGCGTGTTGTCCAGAATTTGTTTTATCCAAATTGTTATAGAACTTGGTAACGTTTAATCAGAAATATCTTCTCTTTCAGTCTGTTTAGTGGAAGAATATTTCACAGAAGAGCGTTAAATATTTATTAAATATTTATATAGTCTGCTTTGATACTACTGCTTTGGATATATCGTACTGCGTATCAGGATATTAATGGATTTGCAAATGTACTTCGATCATGTGGTCAATGAGTAGTGGAGTATTGGAATATTCGCCATGCCAGGTACACAGAGATATTTCATTCAACGTAATCAAATATATATTTGTAAACACGCACACAGGAATTGGATACATTTCGCTGTTTTAATATTTGCAATTATTAAACCTTGAAATATTCGAAGAAGCAACGATCTAAGGCGTTACATGCAGCTAAAATCGAAGCTATATACATGCTGGAAATACTTTAATTAAGCATTTACTTCGCACTTCGAAGATACCATATCAAATCGATCGAGTGTTTACAATATCAGGCATTTGAAATATACGCGCAATTAAAACACAGGTACGAACCTGCGTTATCGATGTATCGGCATTTAAATAGGCTCCGTCGCCATTCTGAAAATTCTCCAATATAAAGATGTAAAATATATTAGCCAAGATATCCGGCTGTCAATTACCTATCAGAATTTCAGATACCGCGATATAGACCACGCACTCGTATAGTTGTATCCCTGTAAAATTCGAGACGCCTCAATTTGATAACGCTATCGAACTTAAAGCATTTCGCTTCGTTCTAGCCAACACCAATATCAACAGCGATTAACAACATTAAAAACAACAAGACGATGTTAAATTCAATCGATTTCTTCTGACTTTGAAATATCGATCCGCCGAGATCTTATATCTTTTCGAGATACTAGATAGCGGCACACCATCTACCGACTATTTATTCATCCGAGACGATGCTTGAGACGTTAATAGCGCTGAGTACAAGGACAAGGTACCGTAGTCAGAGGTGTGCGGCTGTTTGGGATCGCTGAGGCTCGCGAAAGCTTCCCTCGGGTTGCCTTGCACCGGCCACCTGTTAAAAAGCTTATCGAAATCGTAGGAAAAACGCTTGACGTTTTCAAGACATCCTCTATATCCCCAGGGCTGTTGCAGGACACAAAATTCATGGAATATCAGCGACGTACAAGCGAGGCGGAGACCCAAGGGAATGGGCTGAATGTGGGAAATTATGAAACCGAGTGTTTCGTATAAATAGACGACAGGCTTGGGCATATTCTATTTGAAAAAGTAACGATTTGAAGCAATTAAATATATCGACTAATTTGTTATTTTGAAAACAACAGAGAAAAAGATTCACTTTGTGCTTGGGTATGTTCTATTTGAAAAAGTAACGATTTGAAGCAACGAAATATATCGACTAATTTGTTATTCTTATTTTGGAAGCAACAGAGAAAAAGATTCACTTTGTGTGGAAATGTAAATAGATGGTTTTCAAGTAATACCTGATCAGAGCGAATCAAATCAGTCGAATAAAACGTATAACAAGTAATAGGATTACCTGTTATTTTATTTGAACGAACTGACTTCTATTTGACCAGAGCAAATACTGAAATTTACAGTCCATGAATTTTTATAAGCCGAGCGCTGAAATAAAATTCTAGACGCCTGCCGGCGAGGTGTGCAATATATTGTTGGAATTCTGTAGAATAGATCTTAAAGAGTTGAATAGGTCCTGGCTAGCTAGCGCCAATGCCAGGTACTTAAGATTGTGGGCGTGTGCCCATAGCACTTGCACTTTTAGGTTCGATACAGACGAGTGGTTGGCGGCAAATTACCGCAGCGGCAGCGGGTTGGAAGAACAAGAAGAAGAAGAAAAAAAAGAAACGCCGTCCGAAGCGAAATCTTTCCAGCTACAAACAATACCTGGCATCGGTGCCAGCTAGCCAAGCTCTATTCAGCTCTTTAAGAAGATCCATTCATTGATGGACGTTCATTGACGAGCGAAATTATCCATTCGAGTGGTGAGAATAAGGAACACGTATGGGATTCTTCAAATTACTATGCTGGATAAATACATATATTATACAGTGATAATATCTTGCAATATTATAATGCCTTTACTATATAATACTATTTCGCTATTTTTTAATCTTTTCGCTATAAAATACTAGACACTTCCGGGATTATTTTACGAACTTTGGGAAGATATTCAATTTAGAAGATTATTAGGCGCGAGCTTTGCATTGAAAAGTATTTTTCTCACTAAATGTTCTCGCGTGATCGATTCGTAAAGCACGACGCATCAGGCATATTTAGAAAATAAATAATCGAGTATCATTAGGATAGTATCAAGTAGGAAAATAAAATACCAAGTACGAAAATGACGATAAGGATTCAAGGATAATCAATTTAATGATCGAGATAACGTTTCGACGAGGAGATATTCCTAATCCCACTATATACCATTCCTGTCAACTATACAAGTTCTTAATTCTCTAATTTATACATTGGTCGTTCTATTTTCAAAGAATTTGCAGGATTTAATGGTGAAAGTTCACGTATAATAAATTTCTCGCAATTTCTGGCCACAGTTACGTATATCTCATTGCAACGTCTCTAATAACGTTCCACTAAATTTCACAATCGCTGTTCCTCTATCCGATTTATTATCCCTGCCCGTTTATGCGAACAGTGCCATTTACGCGTGAGTATCGTGAGATTGCGCGATATCGGCGTGAATATCGCCATTTCACGGATACGCAGCAATTTAATCGACCAGCAATCCAGCAATCCGCCGATACCGCAGATCTACGTAACAAGCTCGTGATGCGATATATTAATCGCACGATCGATCATGTCTGCTCCTCCGCGAGTTAGGCTACCACCGATCAATGGGAAATCGTTAAACGTATTTATGGATTTTCCACGGGAACGATATTTCTGGGACACGATAACCTGACGTTATAACGTAATTAAAGCTTCACGTTCGTCGCGTCGAATCGCATCTATTTGATACACGCGGTATTCGTGCGTGAGACGCGCATCAGAAAGTTTAATTGGCCAATTCGAGCTTGGTTACGTTCAGGCGCTTAGATCCTTTATTTATCCGAACGTTTCACGGTTATATTCCGCGACACTCTCTTTAAAATGTTGTCTTCTCTGGTATACTGGGTGTTTCAGAATTTCTACTCGATAGTGTAGATTAAGCATGTTATTAACGAGCAAGATTTTGTATGTGTAATGATTGATAGAAATATCCTTATATTACATTTTTACGAATATATTTCGTGCGTTGCACGACACTTTTTGAAATTTCGTTAGCGCTGTAAAGAGACACGGCTGTCATGATTATATCGGTAAAATTTGCAACCAATCCGAAAATGTATATAGAAGTCACAAGACATTGCAAACATACACTTAGCGAAAAATTAGCATAAACACTGTAACTACTGTATCAATAGGACGATAGTTTTAAACATATTATACAATCAGAACTGAAGATCGACTCACTAAATGTAGTGGTTTATTCATATAGCAAATAATCGATTGCTCCAACTCTGGTGATATTTGCCAAGTATATGCTTCTAGTAAATATTTTGTAAGTTCTATACACATTTCCAGATCTGTTTCTAATTTTACCAGCATAATCACGACAGCTGTGTCTCTTTACAGCGCTAACGAGACGCTTGAAAATGTTCTGCATAATATATAAATAAAGTGCTTTTACGACTAAGTAGCTACTGTAGCTTCATCAGACAAGAATTCTTTCCCTCATTATCTTGTACCATCTTCTACCTAATTAACCCACAATTGAAGATGTACAGCGATACAAGTAGCTCCAATACTCAAATTGTATTTATACAGAAAGAAAGGTATATTAGAAAATTGCATGGTTTATCATTGCAGATATATGAAATTATAGTACGTTTGGAAAAGTGATTGTGTTTGATCTTGAACTAGTTTCTGTAACTTTGCAACAAATTATTGCAGCAGCTTTATCGATTCTGGAACATCCTACACGCTCTCTCGCTGCCTGAGAACCGACATATAAATGAAAAACACCAACCATTTACCCGCAAGATACATAGTTAGCTCGGCAAATTTTTCAATTCTTTAACATTCTATACATATTGTAGCTTTCCGTCTGAGAACCACCGACCACAAAATATATATATTTACTGCAAACAGTTCCTTAACTTCCAAAACATCTTACAGACACTGCCGCTTTCTATTTGAAAACCACCGACCATTTACTCACAAAATATACAATTAGCGCAACAATTCCTTAAATTCCGAATTATCTAACTCAAATCTTTGTGGCTTGAAGGCTGCCGCCTTCTGTTTGAAGACCACCGTATAAATAAAAAACCTCGACCATTCGCAATTTACACGCTCGCTAGGTACGTAGTTGGCACAGCAACTCGTTGATTTCGGTTCTGAAACGTCTTATACACACCGTTGCTCCCCGTTTGAAAATCACCGTATACATCTAAGTGGAAAACAGCAACCAGTTGCATTCGCATTAAAGCAATTTTACAATTTCCAGCCACAGCCGCTCGACTAATTTTATCCTTGCGAAGTCTCGAATATCTCAATTTCTCATGAGTTCGTATTTTCATAAGTTTAATATCAGCGCGAAGACACGTCTCAAAGTTGACGATTCGGTGTCGAGATATCGAGTTTCACTCTTGGCATAACGTAATAAAATGATAAAGTATGGCACTTGCTGTCTCTCGATATCCTCCAACGTTCTACCCTTTCGGCGTTGCAGTAAATTCAACCTCTAATTGGTCGGCCAGGTGACAGCAGGATCGCGGATTAGCTGTTTGAATGAGCTCGGATATCCTTGTATCGGTTGTCCTCGCTGCTTGAATAAATTAGCGACTTAAAAACGACGCAGATATCTGGTCTCGATATATCAGAGCCTCGATGCTTCAAGGCACAATGGATGCAAACGTGTCTGCCGAGATGTCGATATTCGACGATTGGCCTTTTACGTACAGCGTGGCCCGCTATATTTTGTACAATTTGTATATTCTGTTATTACTCGAAGGTTGTACTTTGCTTTTTATTTATTTTCCATAATCCTTGCCTTCCGGGATACGACGAATTTCCAGTTAGATTTCTCTTTGGCTGCGGCTCATGGTTTACCTTTCCAACCAACAAGCTTAACATATCTCGTACTTAACACGAAGCCTGTACGTTTTGCAAGACTGAAATAGCAATTTGAAATACGCATATAAGTAAACTGCGGATATTCATAGAATTTCATATTTTTATACATATGTAGAGGAATAAAAGAATGGAATTTAGAATTTACTCACGTCGATAGCTGCTATTTTATCGATAGCTCTGATAATACAATTATTGATAACTCCAATTGTAGATTGAATTATGTCTGCTGTTTACACATTCTTCGCAGTTCACAGTTCACAGTTTACAAATTCTTACCCTATCCATTTTTCAATACCATGTTGTTATTTAAACAGACCGTACGTTTTTCTGTATTAACGCGTATTAAAATCAAGGACATTACAGGGAATTGTATAGAAAAGAAAAGTATACAAATTATAATGCAATACGGTGTCTTAATGTAACGTTGAATATACAATAAAATAGCGTAAACATGAAAAACTAAACTACAAGAGAGGACAAAGAAAGGTTAATAGCGTTAGAGCAACGCTAAAAATAGGAAAATGTAAACAGGATTATTAAAGGTTGGCCATTATACGAGGTATAAAGCTGTTGAATTATGTACTCCTTAATAACTGTGAGATACTCAAAGTTAAAAATAAAGTTTCAATCTCTAGATGGGATTTTTTTTTTATTTATGAAAGAGAGCCGCCGTTTTCCCGGACCCTCTCTATGTTAGAAGGTACAAATTAGACTGTTCCCCTTTCACAACCCCTTTCTTTCGGTCTTGTGCGACGACAAGGAGCACAGCCTCCGAAAATATCCACGCGTTGCAATATGAAACCAGAAGTAACCAGCCGCAGGAACCTTCCATCTGGCGTTATTTTATAAACGCGTGTATGTACATTTTTTCTCACATTCTCGAATATCCTTGTTCTTGTTATATAATGTATCGTTATAAATAAATCGAAAAATGAATACGTAGATACTTTATAGGTATTACAATACAAAAATAAAAGTATAGTAAAATTTCCTTGATCTTAATGAAGAGTAATTTTGTAACGAAATTAGAATTAATCAAATTAATTCTCAGTCCACTTTCATGAATTAAGTTTTCATTTTCTTCAGTGACCAATTGTCAATGGCAATGGCAATGGCAATTGGTATTTAATTATCTGTTCCATAACAAAACATGCTCTTCATATTCCATAATAAAATATTCCATGAAATAGATAAGAAAGTACTGGTCAAACCAAATCCCAATCACTCCAAACCCAACATTTCCTAGATACGTGCCATTTGTACTATTAATAACGTTGTTTATAACACTTCGTAGGTATAACCATTTGTAACATTAACCCTATCATTCATAGTCGTCCGGCAAGCATTATCATCTGTGGTACGAAGCCTATTATTCACAGTCGCTTCATCGATATTATCGTGCGCGATATTAACACTATTATTTATACTGTCCTCGTGCACCGAGTACGATCACCTCTGAAGTCTTCTTTATACGCTTCCACTATGATCATTTTTCTTGTCCGCCTCCTCTTCCATTTGTCATGTCTATCTAACGTCTGACCAAAAAATCGGAAAATCTCGATATAAAATTGCAGCGTAGGTATATCCACGTTCCTCCTCCTGCCGAAACAGAATTCTGCGCGATAACAGCGAATTATTTCTCACGAGTGACAGCTGTTCATTTAAAAAGGGGGTAACATTCAATTCATCACGCGATATCGACTATACGATTGAATAAATAATTAATCGGATGAAATAGCGCCGCTGGACGAGCATTACGATCGCCGTATGAATTATCGGCGAATCGCACGATACCTTCTATTACGCGACGCGATCTCGCGGCTAGCTACGTGGAATATGATAATGATACACGAGGCGTCGTAAATCCGCTCGATCGCCGAAGGCTGACCATCTATTTCTAAGCCTTTATTAGCCCTCTCATCTTTTTCGATGCGCGACGCCACGCCTGTAAGCTACTCGCGACACACACACACAGGCGTACGTACGACCGACCACGTTTTAACGATCTCTCGAGGGACTGAACGGCATCTAACCGAGGGTACTACTATACACTTTGAAAAAGTTTAACGAGTTTGATTATGGCCAATTGCTGAGAATCAATGAACTTGTTGGTCTTCGGAAGAAATGGATTTTTCTGACGTTCGTTGTGAACGACGAGAGAAAAAGTGGCATTGCCCAGGTGGAAATTGAATTTGATTAGCTTTACCATCGAGCCTGTCCAACTCTTCTTTTTCAAATATGCTCGTGTCCGAGTTACTTCAACGCCATGGAAAGATGAACTTACGGACGACGTGAGTTATCGCTTTAACAACGAATTATACTTGTTTGGCGGAGATTGGTGTTCCAATGAAACGGGATTTTAATAGAATACAATTCAAGGCATAGTGGATTCATCGGATTGGCTATGGTAGCGATCTGGTTGAATTATTCTTTTCGAGATGCGCTAGTTTTCCAGTCACTTCAATGGGGGTAGAAAAATGAATTTACCGGTGATGAGTTGGAGCTTCCGAGGGATAAATTATTTTTTCTGGGAGAAATTTGTTTTCCCAATCAAACGGAATTTAATAGATAGAGTATAGTGGGTTCATCGAGTTAGGAATCGAATCGGATTAGCTTTAGCGGCGATTTATTAGATTGCCCGAAAAGTTGACGAAAGAAAGACGCTTTTCAGGCAATCTAATAGTTGCGTTGCTCTTTTTCAAATATTCTAATTTTCGAGAGCAAACTTATTGGCGACCAGTCAAGTTACTTTTTCCGGAAGATTTTCGTCGGAAATGGGGTTTGATGCAGTGGGAAATGTAATGGATTCGTCAAATTAGAAGTAGAATTGCATTAGCTTTGGTGATGAATTATTCCTTTTGGGAGACGCTAATTTTCAAGTTGCTGAATTGGATTAGCTTTGGTAATGAGTTACTCTGTTTGAGATATGCTACTTTTCAAGTTACTCGTTTGAGCGTAATAGAGAAGTCAGTTTATTGGGTGAGAAATGAATTACTGTTTGACCAATTGGTCTTGCAGTTGATAGAATGTAGCAGAAAATACGTTTTTATAAAAGATATTTGACGATTTAGAAATAAAGAATGATTCACATTAAAGTGACTAGAGAGAGAGCAACATCTGTTTGCCTTTTGCAATTACAGAGAACGACATGGGAACTTCAAAACGGTGAAGTTTAAGCTTTTTTTCATTGAAATTATGGAATCTTTTAGAATAACATGAAACATAAACGAGGAAGGTACGAGGAAACTACAGATGCTTCTCACATGTGCAACGCCCAATGCGCAATATTAAACCAACTGTTACGTTCGATGCAAAGGGCTTTTCTTAAAATGTTCGAAGGAAGAACTTCGAACGAATTGAAAGAAGTAACGATCAAAACGAAAAATAAAAGAAACAAGAAAATAATATATCAAAAGAAAAACAAATATCCCATAAAAAAATGGAAGAAGCTTCAGACATCGAGAAACAGAGAAAGGAGATGACTAGATTGACTTTATGTAACACGTATCTCTTATGGTGTCTTCTTCTAAATAATATCAATCAAACTTGTAAGATTATCAATATACCGGGTGGGACGATAATCTTATATAATTGTACGTGAAAAAATAAGAAGAAAATTTCACGCGACATTTTTTCATCTCAGGTTTTGTCTTCGAGAAGATCGACTTGCAAGATTTGACAAGTACATTTAAATTTGGTTAATTCGGAACCGCGCAAGAGCAAACAATCGATAGAGATTTAAACTACACTAAAAAATAAGTCGAAAATGTAGAACGAGATTTTTTCATAAGATGTTTCGTTTTCGAGAAAAATAAATTTGAAAATGTATGGCGTACACATCAGACACCAGTTCGTCTTCGCTGAAACACGTCCAACGCATTATTTTCTCGAAAACGAGGCCTTCAACGAAAACACTGTATTGTACGCTTTTGACTTATTCCCTCCTCTTATATGATAACCTCCTGCTGATTGTTTACTCATATCTAGCTGGTACTTTTTCACATCAAACTATACTAAACAAATCTTCAAACTCGATTTTCAAAAAAAAAAAAAAAAAAAAAAAAACGACGCGTCGTATGTAAAAATATTATTCCCTATTTCCGACTTATTTTTTAGAATCACCCCTTGTACCACGATTACCACCCCACCCTGCCAATATTTATTACCAAACCGCATTATAGTCGAAAACCATGGAATATTGACAATATGTGTTATATGACAACCTCCTGCTGATTGTTTACTCATATCCAGCTGGTACTTTTTCACATCAAACTATACTAAACAAATCTTCGAACTCGATTTTCCAAAAAAAACGACGCGTCGTATGTAAAAATATTATTCCCTATTTCAAACTTATTTTTCACGTAGAATCACCCCTTGTACCACGATTACCGATATTTACTAACAAAGCACATTATCGTCGAAAACCATAGAATATTGACAATATCATTTTGAGAGCACCCTAACGCTGATCAAGCTTGTGATCCGAAAACTGATCAAAGCACTTCCTAACAAAAGAAAATAAAAAGAAAGAAAGAAAGAAAAGGGAGGAAAGTAGATGGAAGAAGGAGTATAAATGGACGTTTACAGGAATTCTCGAAAATGAGATGTATATAGCCGTGGTTAGCAAAGGGGTTAAGGCCTAATCATAGATCGCGACTGAAGGCGAGTATCCAACCGTTATAACGAGTACCTCTTTTCTACGGTCGAATAGGAGGAGGGCCGGGTACCAGGCGAAGAAAGATCGAGGCTTCTGCAAATTTATTCGATTGCCGGCCACGACTAACTTCCACCATACCCGCATGCGGCCTCCTAACCCCCTATGGCGTTTATTTATCTCGAGTGCACCAGGCCTATCGTCCAATTTGCGCTCGCGAGCACACACGCGAGCACCGAGAATTTTCGCTCGTTACCGCCGCTACTATATCACGCCAGATATACTAATCTTTCGTCGGCCGACCCTACGTTGGTCAGTTCCTGGTATTCTCGTCTGCTTTTATATGTACATATATACTTTGTTGTGGTCTTTTTTCTGCCAGGTTTATATGGTGTTTTAGGGACGAGGAGCAGATGAAAGCATTTGGAGATCGCTGGTCGAGACGTTCACTGCCATGGTGGTCATCAGTGACGCATATTTTACTCGATTTCTTAGAATGATCAAAATAAGATCGATTTTATAAACCAATAAACTTTCTTCATAATGCGATCATGACTTACAGGGGATTCTCAAGCCGCAAATTCTACAAATTATAGGACTTTGAGGATATGTGAAGAATATATCGTAGTATCGTGGACGAGGGGCCTGGGGGGTGGTCGTTGCTGAGCATGTGCGTGCGTGGGGCTGAGACAAAAGATACGAGGCTAAGACAAAAGACAAGGGGTTGCTAAGGGACATAAACGAATTAAAACAGCAGTGTTAGTTGAGAAGCCAAAGACTGCGAATTGCGTTATCGAGATAGTGTTGCCAGCATTGTCGAGAGACAGTCGAATCCGTGATGACGAGAATTGCGAATTAATTATCTAGTTGTCTTAATTATAATACGTTACTGTGATTAGTGCACGTTAAACAATCATCGTTTCCTGTTTAATCCATTCATTGTAAATAAACCAATCATAGTAGTCTAAGATACTACAATATGCAGGGTGGTTGGTAACTGGTGGTACAAGCGCAAAGGGGGTGATTCTACGCGAAAAAAGAAGTCGAAAATATAGAATAAAAATTTTTCGTTCGAGGCTTTGTTTTCGAGAAAATCGACTTTGAATTTGCGTGCGGTACGTTATAACGGATCTCACTGTAGATCGAAAAATTAAAAAAAAAAATTTTATTCTATATTTTCAACTTCTTTTTTCGCGTAGAATCACCCCCTTTCCGCTTGTACCACCAGTTACCAACCACCCTGTAGATAGATGTTTATTGCAATTACAGTTGCCAGGGTATGAACGTACCATGAAAGACACGTTCCATGGAATGTACTTGGTTTATAATATCGTTTAGACATTCGACCATTCACGCCATGCTCATATCGCACTCTGATCTGCATTTTACATAGTGTCATTGGTCTTGTTTCTTCTTATCTGCCTCCTCGCCTCACCTCTTGGTATTAACATTCATTAACATCCACATAGAATTACAGAGTATAACGAGAAATTTGAAAAAGGTACAAATAAACGAGCCAGGGAACGCAAATATCGTGCAATTTCTTTTCTGCTTAAATTCACCCCAAGAGGGTGAAAGTGAACTCTGAAATTTCCAATTTTGCGCCATAACTCACGGTCTGTAAGAGATAGAAAAAAAGTTCTCAGTCGCAAGTTGCTGCTTCCATCATCGGGGCTGTCTTTTGGTAAAAAATTGATCGCTTTTATGGCGAGATATAACGCAAAATTGAAAAGAAGCAGATTTTCAAGAAATTACACAGTACACGTATGTCCTGAAAGTTTGACGAATCTTCTCTTCGACGATCTTCTCTTGTTAGACGACATTCTCGGAAAAAGTGAACTATTGCAATACGACGTAACATTTTGCAAAACTTAAATCCTATGGTATCGCGCATTTCGGGGCAAAATATAGAAAATTATTGTGTTACACAGTTAGTTACTCAGATGCTGGATCGACTACGCTACCCTCCGTCTGACCCTGCAGGTCATCTCCACGGCGACTAATTTTAACATTGTCCCGCGATCTATTTGCGAATCTCTAGCACCCAATCCTATTATTCACACCACACCACCACCATTATGTTGCTCACCCTAAGTTCGATTTTCAACGACACTTGACACTGTTTTCAGTGCCCAACCCTAAAACGTGTCTAACTGGTCGCACTCGTAAATCTCTAACAATACTGCAGCATCCACTACGACCAAAATCGTCAGTCCAATCTATGTATCGCTGATTGAGCGAAAACCTCGCTGATGAATCGCAAAGCTCGACCGAATTTAAGGCGTCGACCCTTACAGTCAGAATGTAATCCTGACAATTTGTGTTAGTTCTTAAATTACAAAAAATACAAAAATAATTCCAAAAGTACAAAAAATAATTCCAGTCCTCCGTGTTTGAATGTCCCATTATCTGTAACCTTCTTCAATTATCACTTATCAATTGTTATTACATCAATTGTCAATACAAAAGCGTGACTGTGCTTCTAAAGTCTGAGACTTTGGTATATCGAATAAATAGATCTTCAAGGATTAAGTAAATCCATCTGGAACTAGTAAAAAAAAAAAAAAAAAAAAAAAAAATGTAGGCAGGAAAGCAAATAGAATCATTGAAACATCGCGATATCTGGCTACTTCAATTTTGCAGATTCATGAAACGATTGTTCTCGACTCGTGCTCGCGAAGTAAGAGAGACTTCCGATAGAAGCGACAATCAGACACGGCCAATTGTTTCTTCGTTTCAGGAAACACTCGTGCACGGGTGGTGGTGATCTATGGGGTCAAGGGTCGTCAACCTCCAGAAAGTACGTACGCGTCGTTGGATGATAGAGTGACAGTCATTATGTTAAATGGCAATCAGAATAATGCCGTCATCAGCGTTCGTACTAGGCAATAACTATAATACTGTCATTGCGGACACTCCCGCGTAATCTTGGCTTTTCATTGGCCACTACCGGGTAGCGCTGCCAAAATTGTATCGCTTTTCCAAGATGCTAACACGCGCGTATTCTTCTTCTATCTTCATCCTCTTCAGCTCGATAGTAATCTCAAAAGATACAACGAGCGAGCGTTTTCCATCGAATGAATCTTACAGCGAATATTTCTTCAAATTATGGAATTGTTATTCGCGCGAAGCAACTGTCGCGAGTAATGAAATGACTCGAGTAACTCTTTCAAGTATCAAGTAATTTAATTACGAACGTAGATCCGACAGATACGAAATTCTTTCAAGGATGACTAACGAATGTTCTACACGTAGTTACATTTTGTACACGCGTTAGAATTTCTTGGAATAATAAAAAAGCGATAATAAATGGACTTACTCCTTATACATTTGTTCCTGAAGAATCATATTCTATTTGACGTTGCCTCTCGTCTGATGGATATTACTTTGCAAGTGCGTAAATCAATCAGCGTTGAAGACACCTGTTGCTGCTGCTGCATACATAATAACAACTATGATTTCCTATTCTAGGAATAAATTATTACCTGCTCAGCGATCTTTCTGCGAATAAATAACCAATGCTCTTACATCTATCGCGAATTAAACGGAATGGATTAAGATTTCCTTAATTTCACAAATTAAAGTAATAAAAAACAAATGGAAAACAAACCGTCCATTCAATTTTACATAGACAAATCCATACCAAGTACAAGCTCATTCTTAGGTCAATCGAATTTTCATCCGACCAACCATGGAATTTAATAAAATTAATTAACATCTGCTTACTTTATCCGCCAACGATATCAGCTAATCTGATCAACGTACAATTTACATAATTACGTTAATATCCTGGTACAGCATCGTACATTTCACGACTGGATATCAGTTTGCGTTCCACATTTTTATATAAACATTGTACCTTCCTTTAATCGATTCTACGGTCGAGAAAATACCTGTAGCTTTTAATTACAACTTCCTAATTGGATTCGATGATCGTTAACGTTAGCCTAACACGAAATTCGCGGCTCCAATCAAATTCACCTCACGTATTCGTCTTCCACGTTGCAATTATCGTTGTCGATGATCTACGGCCAGTTAGCCATAGAAAACGGCTGGTAGATAACTGTATCTGCGGATATTTTGCGCGCATCAAAATTACTGTTACTCGTTCGTCATTCACCGATCGATTCCAAACGCGTGCATCGGCCATCGACGATCGTTTCGTATTCGTCACCACGAACGACAATTAACCGCTGCGATTAACCCTGTTTGGCAACTGCAACAAGACCTGCTGCAGCAGGTCGACCGTGGTCGTTCATTTTCTAGTTCTCATGGGAACGTCACATTATTCTTTGGTCAGCGTAGTTTCTTTAAAACTCCTTTGCGTCCGTCGTTTCAATATTTTCAGATCGATCGATAAGCTTCGTTACGATGATCGAGACGTTTACCGATAGTCAACTTCGTGTTTGTCGCTTTTCCGGAACGTAGGGAGTTGGAAAATAAATTTTGAAAATTTACTACCGCCACTTTAGCAATTTACGTTTATCGAAATCTTTTCGTTTCACGTTTAGGAAGCTGAAAAGTTGGGCAACTTTAGAAGCTTCATTTTGGAATGGTAATTTATATTCGTAGACGCGGAAGCTTCTTAGGAGAGAAATTTCCAGATACGGGAAATTTGGAAGCTTGAGAAGTTTGGCATTGAAAATTGAACAAATTATACCTTCGCATAACTTTTATGTTCTCTTTTTAATTCACAGATTCTAAAGGTTTGATATTTGAAAGTATCTCGATACGCAAATGTTGATATGTTTCCGTCTAAAAATGTCGAAAATTAAGGATCCGAAATATCTTAGAAACGTGGTGCGAACAATTCGATGGTGCTAACATTAATATCAAGATCGAGGAATTTAGAATGTTAGAAACCTTGGAAATTTAGCGAGTCGAATAAACATCTGAATTTATGAAACTTTCGAAATTTTATTGAAAGAGAAACTGAGCGAATAAAATTATTTAAACATGCTGAAAAACAACAACGTAGAAGTAAACTCGGAGATAGCGAAGTTTCTCGCTTCCTTAATTCCTTTCGTAGCTATCTAAACAATTTTACATTACATCGGGACATATTTTTATTCGAAACATATTCGCCAAGAATTTTCATAACGTTCTACGTTTAAACGTGACAAGATTTGGTATAAACGAATAAAATAGTATTTATAACGATGCTCGGTATGTTGTATGTTACTTCATACTATAACAACTTCCTACTAACAGAAGATTTTATGAATATCAGATGCTGTTATAGCTCTCGTAACTAACCTAACCCGAGTTCTGCTGCGTAAGCCTGGCTAATGAATCCAACTATGTTACAAACTGCCGACAGAATATGCAAATTCATCTTAAAATAGGCAGAACAAAAAGTGCAGTTCGTTATGTCTAGCACGCCTGTTATAAGCTTATCTCGGCTTATTACGCTTATTACGAATGGCAAAATGAAATGAAAAAGAATTTTTTAATCAAACATTTTTATATCTGCCGACAAACTGTTGCTCGTTAACGAAACGAATGTTCAATCCATTAGAAAAAGAGAAGCTTAATCGTTTTCGCGATCTAAATCAAAAAGTGACAAATCAAAATTAAATCGCGAAAGATCGTGACCGACAATGGACGCTGTTCAACATCATTCATCTTGTTTCAAAGTTTCGAAAAACGATAACAGCACGTAATAAATTACTCTGTTAACTCGATCCAAGTCAGTTCTCATAGCGTTTCGCTTGCAGCGTACGATAAGAATAAAAATTTCCCAAGAGGAATGCGAACTGTTTTTAAATACCACAAGCATATGAGATTTATCAGAGTAACGGAATTTCAAATATCCAATCTTTGGGCTTTTTCTAATATAAAATTTAGTATTGCACGAGGAGGTAGTCGGTGATCAATTATGGTAGAAACCAATAGTAAAATCTTCATCGAGAGAAAAATCCAGCTATTTATTTTTTCCCAATGAAACGTATTAATGTAAAAAAAGATCGAATCATTAAGATTTAATTGGTACCACGTGTGGAAATTCGCCAGCGGCAGATATAAATTAAACGCTATATTTCCAAGCTGAATTCTACTTGAATTTAGCCGAATGTGATCTAACATTTTGTTAATTAAATATCCCTGTGTTTCAATTGTTTCTAGCAATAAATTTAACGTATTCTTACAACTTAAGAAAATAATCACAATTGTAAGGTAGACAGAAATTCGCCAGAAAACAAAATTTGAAATTTGCAATAGTCTAATACCCAACTGTTTGCTCATAAAATCTTCGTTGTCTTCCTAAAATCCATCCATCGCTTGTAATTGCTCTGACGAAACGTTAGGGAGCTACACACGGTCAAAGTCCGCCGTAAGAAACCGCAAGTACTAGAAACCAACTATCAGAAGTCACGGAAGATCGATCGAATTAATTGCGTGGTCGACTGTCAATTAACTAATTCTATTAGCGTGCGTCAAAGCGATATTTACGATGATTAATTGTAGACATAGACGACGGTACCGTTAATCGCGCGCATCGGCCACCAACGGTCGTTAAAGGCCCGTTCACAATCGCGTAGTTTCGCCGTGAAAGGAACGGCTCCGTGACGTGATACGCGCTTCGTAATTTCTATAGCAAGTATACGTAATACATCGCGGCACAGCTGCTTCCGGATGCGATCGGTCTCGCTGCCGGAAGTGCCGCCGCGTACATTTTTACGAGCGCAATTTATGCACGTGCGCGGCGATTTATACGCGGCTCGTATTGCGCACGCGCACTCGCCGATTCGCGTTTTACGCGGCGATCAAGGGCGAGATTTTCCCGGGGAAACGCTTTATCGAAATGTTTAATAATAGGGAAAATGAAAAGATGATGGGATAAAGTAGGGAGCGGATAATGTTTATAATAACAGGCATGTAAATTTTAAGGCGGAAATTATGAGCAAAAAATATTACGAAAATGTATGTAAGATATATGTAGCGATAAAACGGAGAATTTCCTCGGAAGGAAATAAATAATATCGTAATATAATTTAAGGGTAGGTAGAATATTTAACAAGGAAGAAACAGGGAGATAATAATAAAATAGGAAGTGGATAATGTTTGTAATAGCGAGGATGTAAAGTTTTAGATGGGAATTACGAAGAAAATATTACGAAAATATATGTGATATATATGTAACGATAAAACGGAGAATTTCCTCGGAAGGAAATAAATAATATCGTAATATAATTTAAGGGTAGGTAGAATATTTAACAAGGAGGAAAATAAAGAGATAATAATAAAACAGAACGTGGATAATATTTATAATAATGAGAATGTACTAGTTTTAGGTGGAAATTAAACAAGGAACGTTATGGAAATATTATAACGACAAAATAATAAATATTCTCTGTAGGAAATACGTGATGTAATATGTGTAACATAGGGAATGCTATGTTTCTTAAGGATATGTTTAATAAGGACAGAAATAGAGAGATGATATAATAAAACAGAAAGTGGATAATGTTTGTAATAGCGAGGATGTAAAGTTTTAGATGGGAATTACGAAGAAAATATATGTAATATATATGTAGCGATAAAACAGAGAATTTCTTCGGAAGGAAATAAATAATATCGTAATACAATTTAAGGGTAAGTAGAATATTTAACAAGGAGGAAAATAAAGAGATAATAATAAAACAGAACGTGGATAATATTTATAATAATGCGAATGTACTAGTTTTAGGTGGAAATTAAACAAGGAACGTTATGGAAATATTATAACGACAAAATAAAAAATATTCTCTGTAGGAAATACGTGATGTTGTAATATGTGTAACATAGGGAATGCTATGTTTCATAAGGATGTGTTTAATAAGGAAAGAAGTAGGGAAATGATAATAAAATATGAAGTAAATAATATTTATAATAAGTACAGTGTGATCATATAGTCAGAGAATCAAGGAGACACATTAGAGAAAAATAATAAGAGAGAAAGAAATATTTCAAAACTGGATGGTATTCTAATTTAGTGGCACATGAGTCAACAGAAGATTCGAATCGGGAGAGACTCACATTTTTGTGCCTTGGAGTGTCAACGTTGTTTTGGTTTGCTAGGTTCAAAGGTAAACGAACTCCGGACAAAACATTATCGCCGTTATTTGTAATCGTCAATCGGAGTTACATTTAGACTTTTTGTACAATAATAACACCGGTTGATACAAATAGACGAACGTGCTCTTTAGGACGTTCATTATACCGAGTTATACAGTTGAATGGGCGTAGAGTGGAACAGTAGCATTGAGCGAGCGATGATAACGACTATCTCTGTACTTGTATTTAAGGTTATTTTAATATACATTGACTATTACAATTTTATCACTTTAATAAAATAAATTTATCTCTTTAATAAACCAAAACGTATAATAATCCACCTAACTAATATTAGATAGAGAGTGCGCGTTTCCTTTCTTTTTAGGTTTGTATTGTTTTAAAGTAGCGAATAGGATACATAAGAAAAAGAAAACAAGATATTATAGGTAAACCATAAATGGAAAATAATGAAGAAAAATAGCGAGGACAACGCTCCGTTCGCGAAACCTCCCTTCTTTCGTTCGAAGAGCAACCCTGCGCGATTAATCATCGTTGAAAATAAGCTACCGTATGTACCGATGTACTTAACCACCGTGAAAACGGGGAAAAATTCCAACTGATCACAGATAGCTTGATAAATTGCTTCACGGAATACAATTCGACAATCTATTTCATGGTATTGTATTTAAATTCTATTCGTAATGTAAAGGGGGCAACACAATGCTTGAAATACGACATTGTTACATATCGATTGTTCGTTCGTTTATTATTAATCCTTCGGTATATTCTTTAAATTATTTTGTCGTTAGAGTGAATTAATTTGCTTTCAATTTTCTATCGACGATCATAGATCAACCATCGAATACTTCTTCCTAACACGCATGGTTGTACATTATCATCATTCTTTCTGTTCAAAGCCAATAATCAAACACACTGATTACATTTCTCTTCAATTTAGATCTTTCGCAATCCTTAAAATCAGTAGGCATCGAAACCATTGTATCAGTCTATAGTATCATTAAACGCTGTAATCGACGACCATAGTGCTATTTTTATACAGCTTCGTTGCTTTCTAATCTCTGAAACAATCATACGCCAATCTTAACCGTCGAAGCAATCCAAACCACGTGGATTATATGGCTTCTCAATTTAATTCCTTTCTAATCTACTAACCAACCATTAACATCAATCGTTCTTACACCTCAAACCATACGATCAACCATCATGAGGCTATTTCTATTTAGTTTCACTTCCTTTCAAAATTTCATACGATTAAGTAATTGACCGTCATATAAATCATCCACCAAATCATTCTTCTCCAAAGAGGAAAGTAAACTAATTCGCGAACATCAATTCTGAATTGATTGAAAATCAATTACTACAATTTTCCAATCTACCATACGATCATACACCATCGTCAAACCATCGACTACCGCGTCGATCATCATAAAATTTCTCTAATCAATTAACCTCTCAACATGCAAACGCGTCTGGCAAACGTCGTTCCATTCGTATTCGTTATTTTCAACGTTGACGTGTCCGAGACGCCACGAACAGTACATACTTTTGCGTTGAACCATATCAAATGGTATTTTTAGCGCTCATCGAGTCCTATTTCATTTATATGTCAAGGGGTTAAACAGTCGCGTATCAACCACCATAACGTTTCTATCTAGTCATCATTTCTACCTAATTTCAATCGTTCTCAATCTTTCACACAATCGAATCTATGATGAAATCTCAAACCTGCAATCTTTCGTACAATCCTAGTAATTACACGATCGGCTACTACAGAGCGTTCCATTTTTATTTAATTATCCCTCAATCTGCCAATCCTAAAATACGTCATGAAATGATCACAACATAATTAATCAATTTCTCAATTTTTGTTAATATGGTTAATTTACATAGTTTCAAATGAAATTTTGGCCGGGCCTTTGGTAAGGTCAATGTCAAACATCTTTTTAAAACATTAGAAATTCCTTTCTGTCAAAGATATTATATTTTGCAGATATATAGAGCTCTTCCAACATAGAAACACTTTGAGATTCCTCTGTCGTATTCTAGTTAGACCAATATTGCGACGTGGATCCATAATCTGAACAACATGCTTTAGCAATCATGTTGCATCGCTTGGAAGGGTTTGGCACAGGTGTTCACGTACAGTTATCATGCCTTTTACATGCAATGATTATCGAGCCATAATGTTTACTCTTGATCTTACGTCACTGGAATGTAGAAGAATAGCTCACTGCATCCTGTTTGCTCACAGAGTGTTCAATGGCCTTAAATGTGAACATTGCGCTGAAATAATCGAGTATTTTAAAATGAATGTCTATTAGAAACTTACGACGTTACAATCTTCTGTATGTACAGTCTCAGAGTACATCGCTTGGGTACCTTACCGCACTCAACCGCATTGCCTTAAATATCAACAATCTATTGTTATATCTTCTCAAACTTGTCGAGCAATTAGGAACTTTGTATACCGTGCTTAATCCTAGTTCGTAATGAAATCGTAACTTACATCGCCTAATTCAATATTGAATATTCTAGTCTGTCTAACCATCAAAGATCTGCATATCTCTCATAAATAGTTTCGACGTATCTCTCAGAGTTCTCGCAGGGCATTCAGTTTTCTGTAAGTCTTCAGTTCTTTCCTCGACTTGTAAAACCTAATCTTCACCGAAACACAGCCTAAAAGCGGACCAAAGACGTAGCTACGTAGGGAAGAAAACCGCACGAAAATCGGTTCGACGGTTCCCGAGCTACAAGGTAGCAAAGAAGCAAACAGACAGACAGAGAGACGTTGCGTTTTAGATGACGTAGAGATGACACGTCTGGTCTTAAATTACATTGAGATTGACATTGAAATTGAAGAGCGAAATATAGAAACTCGGGGATCGAAGTATAGAAATTGGAGGACCGAAACGTACAAGTCCGTAGCTACAACGTCGTAGGTAGAAGACGGGGCTAAACACGAAATCCAACGAAACGAACGCGTCGCTTCCTCGCGTTTCCTCCGCTTGCCAGAACTCTAGGAAAAGATTAATCAGCGTCGTGCCGTCTTATCTCTTCGCCACGATAAACTCTACACGAGTACAAGTCCGTAACAATAAGAAACGAGTACCCAATTGCGAGTATCTCCTTTACGTTCACGGGAATCCCCATGAAACGCATAAAGGCGCAGCGGGGGAACTCGCGGATGGGTCAGGTGTTTTAGGGGGAATGGCGGTATTTAAGCGACTAAGAAACGTTGGCCGCGGTAGCCGAGGGTGGAGAATAGGCGATGCCAGATGGACGAAAGGATAAGATTCTTTATGGTCGGAGATAGACAGATACAAACAGTTTCACGGTGAGTCGGTAACAAGCCGGCCGGTGATCGATGCGAGCGTCCTGCGATGATTTAACTATCCTCGCCGACGCGTCGGAAAATAAATGCTGAATTACTAGCAATGCAACGTGTTAAGCCCCGTTCACACCTGGCGGATCTTCGTGGATATGAATGGTGAAGAGCCAATCCGATTTTGTTCGATTCCATCGTGATTCTATGTCGAACTAGATTCCAAATTACATTTGTGTAAGTTTCTTTTATTTGTAGCATACAACGTTATACTTTAACCGGTTATTAAACAACGAAATGATAAACATACATATATATTTGTTTTTGGTGAAATTAGTTAGAATTTTAATGTTGTTGCTTCGTTACTGTTATTTTAATGTAATTACTGTCGTATCGATAAGGAAAGTCGTTATGCAGGTTCATGGTTTCGTCCATTTAAGGAAAGTTGGTTAAAATACGCGAAGAAGAGCTGCATGCGATAGGATGCAGGTCTTGAGAGTCAGCAAGAATCGCAGTCTTTATTACGCGGTTCGAAACAAAAAGAAAATAAATCAAAGATAGAGAAAGTACGAGAAAAGCAAAAGCAGGATTGCACGTGCAACGCCTGGCTCGCTCGATTTTTAACGTCGAAACGATCACATCGCCCGATTACGTCGCACCGCGCGTACGTTTTTCCAACAATCGTATTGTATCTTGTTTAGAAAAATATCGGATAAAAATGCGCTTTTACTGTCAGTAATTCGTAAACAAAAGCTTTTTACCGCAGTCAGGAAAGCATTTGATCTTGAAAGGGTTAGGAGCCTAAACGAGTCTTATGAAAATACGTCAACGTGGATGGCTCGTTGGATCGAAGAATTTCAAGTTACATTTCCTGAGTTCACTGAAATTATGAGACGTTGGAACACGATAACAGAACAAAGGAAGAGCGGTAAAAAAAGGATAAAGGGACTGGCGATTCAAAAGTATTGGGCGAGTAGAAAATTTCATTTCCAGGTAGATCAAACGCAACATTTCCATTTAACAAGTGTAAACGAGGCTTTACGTCGCTGCCTCTGGAAAAGCCCCGAGCGTAATGCAAGCTTATCTGCGAGCTAGAACTAGTATTTATTGCGATGCTGACGCAGGCTGCGTCGTGTTTGACGTTAAGTACCGAGCTGGGAATAAATGTTAATAAAGCGGTCGGTGGTTGGAATACGCGATGAAATGAGTTGGGAATGTTAGGCCATAGTGAATTCCAGTGCTTGTGATACTTTGGTACTCGGTGACAGCAGTTGGATTAAAGTGTGTCGTTTCTTCCACCGAGAATAAATGCTTCAATAATTGATTGAAAGGGACAGGAAGAAACAGGTTGAGGATCATTGGACGATGGCTCCTGGTAGTTAGGGACAGTCATTGGAGACAGATAGTAGTTTTTCGAAGTTGCAGCGGATGCTAATAGAGCAACAGATGGTTGAGATGCTTGCTATTACTGAATAGTTTTCACTCTTAAGTGTATTACTGGCGCAACGCAAATTTATATTGAATACCATTAAAGTCATCTTTAAACCATATTTAATCACATACCTCTAAATCAATTAAAATTTCCAAAGCATTTTTTTCAAATTAATTAGAAGCGAGAAATTAATTAAAATCTAGAGGAAATGAAGCGTAATATACGAATAGCAATACGAGTAGCTTCTAAAGATACATAACTCTGGCAAATCAATAAAAACCGTAAGGGTATTCTTTCCAAATAAATTAAAAGCGAGAAATTAATTAAAACCAAGGCAGACAACGGACGTACACGGATAACAACGATAATTCAATAGCATTAAAATCAGCCCCAAACGATCACATCCAATACGTGCCTCTATTAAATTAATTAAAACTCTAGAAATATCCTTCCTACTATAATACAAACTATCATCTACCTAATGTAAGAAAAAAGGACTCGTCGATCTAAGAAAGAAGCTTCAGTTTACAAAAAAGAAAAAGAAGAAGCTTCGCGTGACAAAGGACGGAAAGAAGAAAGAGAAACATAACGCGACATTCCATACTCTACACTTCTCCTAAGAATAATTCTCTCTGTCCCATCCCTAAACGACCATACTCGATCGGATACCTCTGCCATCTTCGCTCGTAAAAACTTATATTTAATCAGTAAGCCGCTACCGCGAGCGGGACGCTTTACGATTTATCCCGAGTCGTTTGATTGAACGCTTTACGACAATCTTTCCTCTTCTCCAGTGCCTGCACTCTCGTTCGCTCTCTTTATCCTTCTTTCCTGGTCGATTTAATTCCCTGTCGGAACGCTGGAAGATGGGGTCGGTTCGTTATCGCGAAACACCGGCGTTGAGAGCGAAATAATGCGTCGTGGGCGCAGATAACCGGTTTTACACGCGTGTCAACGATAGTCAAAGCCCCGCCTTAATCATTCTAATGTGCCCTGAACCTCCTTCGTTCACCGTTCACGGCTTCTTATTTCCCAAGACGGCCCCGGACCGTCGAAAATTACGATAACAGGGTAATCGTTCTCGATGCGACACGAGCCGGCCTCCAATGCTTACCCCCTATGGTAAAATGGCGCCGTTTTATCGGCCATTCAGAGGAGGCCACGTGAAACCCGAATGACGGTTTAGCAAACTGTATGGCTGGAAAAAAGTTCCAATTAAATTTTATGTTTCATTAGGCCAGCTTGAGTAGATTGCTTATAGCCGAGGAATTTATAATTTCTCTTCCCTTACATATTTGGAAATTTAATGAAGATTTCACATTTTTTTTTTTCATTTCGCGTGCTTCTTCAATAATATGCAGTTATGGTACGTATGCCCGTGTAATAAAGATGATATGTGTGATATGGTTTATCTGCGCCAAGATAAATAAAGGACATAGTTCGATGTAAAGTAGTTCTTCTATCTTTCGTTAATTACGATTTTATTGATTCGACGATTGTAAATCGTAGGATCGTAAATAAAGCGTAATTAGTAGCGCGGTAACTACAGAGAGCATATATCCTTATTTTACAAGCGAAGCATTTTCTTATCAGCTTCTATATTGCCTTCCAGTAACATCAAATTTGTGTATCCTTCTAAAAGCATACTATATTATAATATAATGGTAATAATAATATTAAAAGATACTATATTTGGATCTAGTTAATTAATATATAGATGCTGTAATAAATGCGATGCCAGCAACTGTATAGACAGTTCGAAGTTGTTCCTTTTTATGAAAGAACAATTACAAATAAACATCTTCGATCCCATTCTCGTTGCAACTTCGAATAGCTGATAATGTCGAAGTGGTCGTAATGCAATGAACTGACCACACGTTGATGTAATGAGATTGAAAGTTGAAAGTGTAGAAGAAGGATGCACGCGGTATTGGCTTCAGCAATGTTGCGAAAGAAACGAATTTTCAAAAGCACCGAACGCGGATGCCCAGACGATAATTTATAGCGTATCGAGATCGAGGCAACACCGATCGCGATAAATCTCGATCTTTATGGTGATCTGATGCGCGCACGCCACATGCTCTATGGTTATATCCGCCCACTTTCGACCCCATCGACATCCGCCCTCTCGCGATACATGCTATTTATTTTCCCATCTTGGCCCCCACGACGCGCCTTTCTTTTTCTCTTCTTTCCTTCTTTTCCTCCTCTCTTCGAACGCTCGACTCGTCGAGATTTGCCGGAAGATCGCGGATCCCTCCGTTTATTTTCACCGTTTCGTTTCGTCCATTGTGTGCCACGTGCAGAAAGTGTCAACGGTCTTTGTGCTATTGCGGTTATTGCGCAGGTACATTAGTCGAGCGACGGTGAATTGAAAATTATCTTGTACACTGTTTTACATATATTTGTATATCGTCATTTTGCATATATTTTGCACATAATTATATTGTGTCTATATGTATGTATATATAATATATACAATATAACATATAATATATGTGTACAATATATACAACATATTTATATATATAATAATTGTATATATGCAAATATTAATATACAGTATAATAATGCAATATATATACACACACACAATCATATTGCATCTCGTGGCTTTAAATCACTAGGACCTACACATAGGCCATAAACGTTCTTTCATAGTAACACTAACACACTCCTAATATTGTACTGTCCACTGACCAGGCCCATTTTGGAATATGACTGTATTATCCGATCGTCTTACTGGAAATCGCGTAGTTGTAAAATTGGGAGTGTTCGACATAAATTCCTTAGACTCGGTGCTAAACGACTGGAGTCTGTCCTACGTCTGCTGTTTCTCGCATTTATGACGCGGTTCTTAGCGATTTGAATCTTCAATCATTGAGCAGTAAAGGGACAACGTATGCTATCATTTGTGTTTGTGAGATATTCAAGATAGTCGGCAACAGTTGGCACATGTTTGCCACTTATTTTACTACAAATCTACACGAGCTACATATAAGACAAACCCACGTAACGGAAACCGGTAAATAATGTCAAATTTATTAGAATGTTGGAATAAACGTGCAAACGAGTAGATCCTCGCTACCTACATCTACCTGACAGTGTAACGCTCGATATATACACTGGAACCTAACTTCAAAGGATCCTCCAAGAGATATAATTCCACTTATAATACCATTACTCAAAATCCAGCCACCTGCAAGATCTCGCGTACAGCCTGCAACTAAAAGAACAAAGTGGGGAAAAAAGGCAAGTTACAAGGAGCAAAAAAGAAATCACTTTTCGTGAGATTCAAGTTGGGAACGATTCAAACCTGATCTCGAACGGTTGGAGAGGAAGCGCAACCGCATAGGCGCGGACAAATTACACGGCGGTGCTCACGGCGGTGCATCGATTTATGTCGACGCAAACAGTGTAACAGTTAAGCCTTAACTGTTAAGGTCTCGCTGGCATTAGCATAATACGTTGGCCGATCGATTATTTCAATAAATGTAATCGGAACCGGCATTTAGCGGAACTCACTGCATCAGATAAGCTCGGATGGGGAATAATGAACCGCGTTTTAAATTCCCCGCATCCTCTTTTTCTACTCCTTTACATATTCATTGACGCTATCACCAACACACGTGGTCCATTCGACGTTTTTCAATCTTCTAGATGGCAATTCATCATGACGTTTCGAAATTCTGGAATTTTCCCTTGCTTTGATAATGTACCTATGTATGTGTTCTTTATCGTAATTTGGAATATCTGTTACAATTTGCCAGTTACGCGTATACTTCAAAGTTGCACGCTTTACACTTACTTTCTTTCTATTTGCTTATCTATGATGCGAAGTTCCAGAGTTTAGCTTTCATTTTGAATTATATTGATATAACAAGGGAAAATAAATTTTCATCCCCTTGTTATGTTAATCTGGTCGAGCATCGTAGGTAAAAATTGAAAATGTATGAACTGTTATATATTCGATTGATATTTACTGTTTAATAAATTCTAGCAATATAATTGTGATATTACTGATATCATGTACTGGCGTCTTTTACTAATATCATAAATCAGTAACAAACGAGCTTCGAAAATTATTTATTGATTTTTCATTAGCTGCTAATGACTTTCAGAAATGAGAATTAAAACCAAATAGACCATTAAATACACGAGTTAACAGCTACTAAATCGCAATAATATAATCGTACCCGTTAATACTAATACATAATATTATACGTTCTCGTAAAATACACCTATTAATACCATCAGTAGTTATCAAACGAGCCTTGTAATGTAACCTCCTGTACAGTGAAATAGTTACTTGAAATAATTACTTGCTCGCCATTTTTCTCGACTTGGCAAAATATGCACTGATAAACATACAGCTAATTAATGTTTAATATCTAGAATAAATCGTAGCAAAAGCAATGTAACGTGTTCCGATGGAATTCGCCTATTAATACCATAAACCAATATCAAACGAGCCTTGAAAATTCTTTGCTAATTTCCACAATGAGAATTAGAAATATTTAGATCATTAAAGGTACGAACCGATATCTGGTGAATCGTAATAACAAAATTGTACCTATTAATGCGTAATATCGCATAATGTTACATACCTTCGTAAAATACACGTATTAATAGCATCAGTGGTTATCAAACGACCGTTAAAATATGACCTGCGCGTTGAAAGCGTTAATTCAAGAATCTTGTCCGATCGCATAAAAAGAACGTCATTGAGAACGCGGCTGAAGATATATCGCCGTGAAGCTCGGCTCGTCCGGCGTTTCACGAGATCTTTAAATCAAATCGAAGCTTTGGCGGTGTCAGGACGGGCAAGATGCATCCCCCTTCAAACCGGAAGGAAGCATTTCGCGCGTTCGTTTTCACGCGTTCACGATCGAGCTTAACTACCTCCTCGCGGTTCACAGTCGACTATGAATTTTAATTTTTATAGCGTGATCAAAACGATCGTTGGCTACTAACAAAGCCGCGAATACGAGTTGCTTGGTCTATTATAAAGTGGCTGACGTTTGAAAGATACAGGAAGTTCTCCGCTTTATTCGTAGCGCTATAGTGGAAACAGAGTAGGACTAAAATAGAAAGAGTAGAGTAGAAATAGCTAATCGCAAGGGTAAGATGCGGAAATGTGGAGGAGGGAAATTGTTACTGATCGGAAAAGGCGAATAAGCAAACCGTACACGTATTTTATCTAGTTTAGATGTAGACGCCTTAAAAGTCTCGTAAAACGTTGCTATAGCTTAGATGCTACTAAGAGAGGAATATATGGCAGATAAGTAAACCGACGATAAACTGATCAAGAGGTTTGCAGGAAAATCGTAAGAATAGTATAGGTAGCCAACTAATGGTAAGTCACAGGTATATATGTAACAGGTAACATATAAGTTAAATATAGGATAGTACATAGTATATAGTATATAGTACATTATACGACAGTATAATAATAGTAGTAGTATAATAGACAGTATAATAAATAAAATAAAGATATACGTATATGTTTAATTTTTAGTACTGGATATAACGTGGTATGTGTTTGGGATGGGAATGCGAGTGGGTGTGGGTTATTGTATGTGGTAAATGGTCTAAGAATCGTACTGCGATGAGTGGGAGTTGGAAATGTGTAAACCGAGTGCATTTTGTGGCCTGTGAAATCGAAAACTGAATAAGTTGCATTACTACTGGGATAGAAATAAATCTGAAGAGGATGGCGTTCGCTGTGATTCACATACATATGTAACCTAATTAAGAAGAAAGATATGCCATAATTGTATTTAGAATTCTAGAAGATTTATTAATTATAGTATTTTATCGGAAATTTTATACAAAGGTAAATTTACTATAACAAAGTGAATAATTAATTCATGAAAAATAGTACGCTACATATTAATTATATCAATTAATTGATCATTATATTGAAATTATAATTAACTTATAGGGAGGCTTGTAATTACCTTTATAATGATTGTATTTTATGTCTCTAAAATAATTATAGTATTGCTAAAAAAAAATGAATAAAAGCAAGACACGAATGCTCTCGCCCTTTATGATCTCGCGTAATTTTCAGTGAATGGAATAATTACAGACAATGGTGTTTTTTATTCAATCCGCGTAGTAATTATCGCTCCAGTTTACGACTGTATGAAATTTCTAATAAAACGCACAGTTACCGTAATTACACTCAAGGAGTTTCAACTCCGTTAATTTGTGATAAATTAGGTATGAAATTATTTTAGAGGTTTATAGATACTCGTGCTATTAATATCCACACACATACTCATAAATTGGCCCGTATCATTTACTGTTGCCCTATGAAAATTTTCTCGATAATCTAAACCAACTTAGAGAAAAAACCATACTTTCAACAATAACTACAATGCATAAATATATATAAGGAAATGACATATATTTTCGTAACACGTCTAAGAAACTAGGAATGACTTAACATCTGCATTTATATGCAACTAAATGAACGTAATGTTCCATTTATATCGTTATATCAGTAATCAACACGCGCTTCTACATTCGTCTCTAATTAAAATTCAGAAATAACTCAATTACTTCGATCTTATGCCTGCTAACCACGTACTACCGACGAACCTTGCCTTGAAATATCCTGTTATATAATCTAACCACAGCGTAGGCATGTAATATCATTATACAACTAAAAACGTGATACAGGATTGTAGAAATTTTGATTGAAAATTCTTCAGGCAGAAATTTCTTTACAAGTAAGAAAGAAAAGTATTACAATTTTCACTGACTCCAGAATTAATAACGTTCTTCTTTTACTGTACACGCCAGAATCCTCTTCCACAATAATTTGATGGAAAATCAATGGTGCCAAAGTTGCAAAGTGTATGTTGTGAAAATCTAAAAGGTAGAAAAATGTAAAAAATATTCAACTATACTGCTTCAGTTATGTTAACAAAAATATGAAGGCACATAAAAATTCACAATGTATCCACAAACCTCTTATTCACGATTTTAGTATATCTTATTTTATTGTATTTTAATCCAATGCATATTTATGTTATTGAAGTTTATTTGTCAAATGATATAAGCACATACCTTGTAACTTGTAACAATTATTTATAAAAATCCGTTTCTTTCATTATCAGGCTTGTTGCTGTTCTCAAGATAATTTATTCCTATCGATAATTTGTAATTTCACTTGTAAAATTTCACTAACAAAATTATACTTGGACTGTGTTCGAATTTCGAATATTACTTATTGCAGAAGACTTTCCATTAAAATTGCTCGTATTAATACGTGGAAGAAAACGAAGGAAGGAAAAAAAGGACAAGATTTTTCACCTGATCGGCGTCGCTATTAAGCTTCCAATTAGGGTCATGTTGTACAACGCTCGGAATAATTAGGGGATCGAGTTCTTACGATCTATACGATCAGATACGAAGTGTGTAGTATACGACACGTTACACAATTTTGTGGATCGTTTAACTCGTTCAGGATCGCACTGAATTTTTTGTTGGAAAATTACATCCAACGACACGGTTCTCCAAGAGTTGTTAACTTATTTTTTATTATTACCTCCATTTAAATGTTATGTAAAACGCACGAGAGACGATCACTGTGACACGTTAACGAAGCGATAAAAATAATATTCTCTAACGAGTATGATTATCCGCTAGAAATTTTTGGCTTTAAAAAAGACAAGTGCGTTTTCTAGATTTTAATAGAAAAATAATAGTTGGAATTGTTTCAACCTATAATAAATTAGTTCGATAAATTATCTATAGTACAGAGAAGAAAATCTATGTCTTAAGGAATATTTAATAATAAACTGTAAAAGTTTAGAAATAAAAACTGTAAAATAAAAATTGTATAAAGTTTAGAAATAGCTTTTCAACAATGTACAACGCAAAGATTAATTCTGAACTGAAGACTCGAACGACACTTTCCTAATTTCCAAACAAAGATTCAGCCTGAAATTTGCAATCGGTAGAAACTCCAACTTGAAATCCACGATAAATATTCTATGACGATATGTTCTTTGAAGCAATACACTCCTCATCCGGTAATCTTAATCAGACAGACAATAAATCTACGCGATACATTAATTCGATTCTTGATAAGTAATTTGTTCCTCTGCATGTACAATACTTCAGCCATGGATCGGTATCATTCATCATTCTAAATGTAATCGTTTCATCTTCTTGTTCGTATAATTACGAAATATCTTGTACTGAAGGAAGTGATGGGAAAAATTTCTTTTTTAATTTAATTCTTAATATTTATGACAGCAAAGGCGTGAAATAAAATGAATTGTTGGGATTTTCGAGATTGGTAGAAACTTCGCGTGTATTCAACGACATAATGTTGATATATATTGTAAGAAACAATTTTTTAGGATGAAATATTATTCTTCGCAAACGATATAATAAAACGTAAGAGCCTATTTAATAAATGAAAATACATACTGCTTAATTTTGCCAAATAGAACCAAGCCATTAAATGTTAATAAAAAGAAATTTGAATTCCAAGAATCATTCATTGGAATTTTATTCATATTGAATTGTACGAATGCATAAAAATCAGATAAAATAATATGATATAGACAAACATTGAAGAAAAACACGCTTGGAAAGGAAAAATATAAAGTATCAGGAATAACTGGTTTAATAAATTATTACAATTTCCATATCAAATTTCTATGTGTAAAAAAAGATACTGAAGCAATAATTACAAAAGCTATTAAATCCATTACATGGCCTGTTCTTCAGTTAATAATATTGTGCAGCGAAGAATTTTGCGAGCGAACGGTACAGCATTAACAAGCACAATTTTCAATATGTATAATCTAAACTAGTTTACAATTAGAGTAAACCAAGATATCAGACTCCTTCTTTGGAATCAAGGTCATCCAGTAAACGTAGAAAAAATTAAGTATTAAAAATCTAATTACAAGCTCTGATGAAAGCATTAAGTACACAGTCCTCCTTTTTCAACTCATTTATAATCAATAATTATGTTGGTGGGGCATTAAAATCTCTAACTTCTCTTTAACCATAAAAAAGATAGAAAAAGATAAAAAAAAAAGATCATCTCAATAGGTAAAAGGTAAGAATTTAAAGAGATAGCACAGAGTTACATAGCAATATCGTTCCTTTCTTAATTGAAAGTAAATTATAACATTAGTATAATGAGCCCCTTTCTTTTATTCAGTTCTCGTCTGAGAATCAAAAAGCTAACAAACAATCAAATATTCTCTGCTTTCCATTCTACAGAATTTCCTAATCGAGCCCATTAAATCTAAAAGACATACCATAGTAGCCATATCAAGATCGTCAAGCTACACTCAATGGGCAGCCAGACCAATGTTTCATCCAGACGAACGAAGAAGGACCGAGGAGCAAAGACAGCAAAGGCTACTAAACCTATCAAACGCTTCCTTTTTTCCAAAGAATTTACCAATTAAAGGAAACTCTGAAGGACGCGGTAAATTAACAATATCAAGATCATCAAGCTCGCTCAATGGGTAGGCGGATCGATTCTTCATTCAGGCCAACGAAGAAGGACCGAGGAACAAAGACAGCAAAAGCTACTAAACCTATCAAATATTTCCTTCTCTCCAAAGAATTTTCCAATTAAGGGGAAATCTGAAAGACGCGTTAAATTAACAATATCAAGCTCGTTCAATGAGCAGGCAGATCGATCTTCCATCCAAGCTAACGAACAAGTACCGAGTAACAAAGGAGGCAAAAGCTCTACTTAACTTATCAAATACTTCCTTGTTCCCAAAGAGTTTCCCAATCAACGCCATTCAAATGTGAAAGACGCGCTAAATTAACAATATCAGGATCAACGAGCTCGCTGAATGGCCAGCCATACGAATCCTTCATCCAAGCCAACGAAGATGTACTGAGGTGGAAAGAAGGCAAAAAGTTACTCATCCTAGCCAGTGAAAAAAGACTAACGAAGAATGAAACAGTGAGACAAAGTAAAACAAGTTTCGTTCTAAAATGAAGAAAAAGAGGGGGAGTGGAGGGGGGGGGGGAGAGGCAAAAAGGAACGACGAGGCAAGTTCTCGTTTTCTATATTCTTCCTAGCGACTGTACTCACCTTCTAGCACCCTCGTAGGGACCCAGTCACGTTTTTACCTGTGCCTCTCTGCTCCCTCGTGTCCCGGTGCTCTCTATCCGTCTCTCTTCGCGCGATGCCAGTCACCGGCCCTGACTCCTGCCGGCTCGCCGTTACGCTGTTAAACGAGCGAATCGCCAGTAGCTATCGGCTCGGCCGCATCTGGAAAGAATAAAGTACACGTTACGAAGGGTAAGCAAGCAGTCGTGCAGCAATGCAAGCCGGGACTAACGTAGACTGCATAAGTAATAGGGCCGCGGGCTGACTACGCTTCTCTTCTTTCCGCTAGCGGATATACACGGCTGAAACCCGACCAAGGATCGAACTCCGTCATCCCTCGATCGTTTCCGTGACCGAGTAACCCTCCAGGTGCAGTTGGAGGCGTTCTAGTCGACTTGTTATACGGATTGAAATGTGAGCACGTAAGTTAAATGACAGGAGCGAGTGTGCGAGCACGTCTGACGATGTGGATAGTTGTTTGGGTACATGTTGCGAGTGTTATCAAGTGGAAGAGAAGGTTTTCAGGATTTTTGGTTTGGTTTGGCTTTGCATATGGTAGAGTTTCGTTGATCTGAATTTATCGAGAACCAAGCGGTTAGTATAACAGGATTCCATTGATTTTTCATGCGTGTAATCGAGATCGTCAAATAGATGGATTTTATTCGTTGATAGAAATTCATCTGATCAAATTTACTAATAAAATTTTACTGAAGATGAGTTCAGAGATGGTAGATGTTGAAAGTTGGCTTGTGATTATTGGTTAATGTTGATTATCGTACAATTTGTTTCGCGATCACTGGTTAAGAACTGGAACAGTTTCAGCTGTAACGTTCTGATTTCAATGTATCACTTGCCATATTTCAATAAGAAATCATAACACATTCAAGTTTACAAGCCCAGGTAGCAGATTCATTATCGTAAAATTATGCATATCGAATCTCAGGATTTACCGTAATTTAAAATCTTCTCGCGGAAGGATATACAATGATAGCAAAATACTGCCAAGGGCAAATTCCATAGAAAATACTTTTATTTTAAATAGAAATTTTTTTAACCGCGGGAAATTGCAGTAGATCAAACTGCTTGAGACTTCAGAATACCATCATGATCTATCATTTTCTCCACAAAGTATACGCAGCCACGACATAAAAACGCCACAGGCAAATTACACGAAGAACATTTTCATTTTAATTCGAGGTATTACATAAAAATTCATTTGCCCATACGACGCGGCATTTTCAAAAAATTCCAATTCGTTAGCATAAGACTGCCTCGAACCTCGGAATACCACCACGATCTATCATTTTACCGAGAATGAATATACAATGACTGGCCTACGACGCCAAAGGGAAATTATATTGCCCGCGAACTAGAATACGCGCACGAACAACTAAATGGAGACTTCAACGAGTGGAGACGAAGAATTCGCTCGCGGTCGAGTAGTATCAACAAGACGATATTCCAGAATCATGCTAGGTAATGATTTCAGGCATCTCTGCTACCACAAGCAAACAACCGAAAGCGTACTTCATTTCCATTCAAATGACTTCGTTCTCGGACTATAGTACACTGATTTCTGACCTGGCTCAATCTTTTTCCATGGTTATTTCGAGTCATTTGACGAAAATGATGTGAACGTGAAGATAGCGCAGTTTTGTTGAGGTAATAATATGAGACAGGTTTTTGTTCAATGAAAATTGTATCACGTAGCAAAAGGATTGTGGCGACGTAATGGTAACCACACATACCTATCGAAATAATTTTATGGCAGCTCTTGTGGTTTCAAGGATAATTTTATGGCGGATTTTATTGCGTGCTACACCGCAAGAATTTCATTGGTACACAAGTGTTCACCTATGGGACTCGGATCGTAATTTCTGGATTATTAGCCCAAGCCTGACGAGTCTATAGATTTTATGAATATCGAGGATTCAAAACGTTTCTAGGATATCTAGTATTTTAAGGACTCTACGAATTTTTACAGTTAAAATCAAAATCCATACAACTAGGATTATAAAGATCTCTTTTATTTAGGTACCTTACAGAAATATACATGAAATAATCAGATCAATTAGATCTAATCTTCAAAAATTGCTTATAAACGTTTACCTATTACGAATACTAATTACAGCTAAAATGACAGCAAAACTTCCAGGTAAAACGCTTTTCAAATACATCATTCGATCTGAACTTCACCATTTCAGCATCTACGACAGGAAGCTATTATGGAAACCCTTGTAACGAGTGCACAAATAGATTCCAAACAGAACGCCAGTCTACCTTGCTCTTTCTTCTCATCCATTTCTTTTCTTCTCACTCCTTCGTTCCTCCTTCTCTCGGTTTAATTACAACGCCACACCCTAATCGGTAAACGTCTGACACTTAAACGCCACAGAAAAACGGTGTTTCGCCCATCAGCAACCGCGAATCCATCATTGCACCCATCAGTGCATTACTTCGATCCCTTCATTTAATCCAATTACCCGAAAGATGCTGCAGATATCCGATCCCCTAATTGTTTCCAGCGTCATAGATCAAGACGCTTTCACACTGCTTTGCAACGGTGCCACCCTTGCAACTGGCGTGAACGATTTACGCGACACGGACAGAGAAGCAAGCTTCACAATGAAACGTGTGATTACCGATTTCAAGACCAGACTAACGTACGGTGGCTGTTTCCGAAGATCGCTGAGAATCGAGTAATCAACCGCGTGATTACCGGCATGAAGATCGAAGATAATACGCGAAGCGGGTAATTCCTATCCGGGAAAATCATCAGCCGACGAAGGCGTGCGTTCTGGCAGGAAAGCACCGGCATGGGACTAATCATCATAGCGTCAAGTTTCATCCGTGAAATCACTGTGAAATGCTCGATGAAAAGATAGAGAGGTCATGTGCTTTACTATACTTGATCTACGCTACATCATCGGTCATCACTCTTCGCGAACGTCATCGTTCGCTGCGTTACAATCGTTGACTAGTTAGCCTCGATGCGCAAAGAATCGATACTTAAACCTGTTACGAATTTCTATTCTTCAACGTTGCTCTGAATTTAGCTGACTTGTAATTTTGTAACGTTAACGAGGACCAAAGGTGGATGCGCGAGATTCGTTTAAAACATTCTTACGCCTATGTTGGATAAATTGAAAATTGAAGGAAAGGATACCGAGTACGTTGGAATTCAAATTAATGGCAAAAGAACATAAGTTAAGAAACATCGCTCTTGTAAAGCGTATGCGCTCACTTCTTGTACTTTCACTGTGAATCTACGGTAGAACCTGGATCATGCGAAGCGACGTGGACCGGGCCTATTTCGGATAATGGGAAACTCGCCTAATACGGGAAATACGCGTGTAACAGATGCAGAAATCCAGAGAAGGCGCATGAAAATATAGAGTACGCCTAAATTATAGCGCTTGTAAATATTCAACAGGCGAGATACAATCATCTAGATCGCAGATATTAGATTTCATTTCCTTAATTGTTCTTGGAAAAAATATGAATTTGCATGAACATTCTACCCTCTACCTTTTTATTAACGACATCCACAAGATGCAGGCACTTATGAGACATAAAATAACAATGGCTAGGAATTCCGCACGTGCCATTAACGTTTGCGATTCGCGCGTGATTCCTGCTGCCGCAGGCGCTTCGATCCTCCATGTATAAGCGTGGTTCCGCGCGGCGGGACGATTTTCTAGCGCGTTGGTTAGAACACACCGGAACCGGCTGGTTCTCGCGTATTCATCGCGCGTTATTGCTACGCGTATCGCATACTCGCGAGTATTTAAGCGAGCTACGTTCAAAGCGGAGAGGACGGTGGAAATTACTGTTCGCCTCGTAAATCGATGCAACGTGCAATTTACACCGCGAAACGGCGCTCCTTGCCGCCGTAAAGGCCCATTACGACGTTGCGCGAGCCCGGCTGATATTAAAGCCAACATCTGCTTCGGGGCGTGCATCGATACACGGCTCACCCTTTTAAAGAATATTCCGAGGATATTCTATATCATACTGCTCCTTTCTTCTGATTTTTCCTATACTCTTATCGCCTTAAGTGCCTCGTACGTTATATACTCGGGTGTTTTAGCCGTTACGTTAGTAGACTATAAATTATAAGCGATAGCGGGCAAGTTTGGTTTTGAAGAATCAGTGAAGTAGACAAACGAAGCGTGTGGATCGGTCGACTTTAATTATAACGAGGTAATTTGAAAGGTGGGCTGAGATCGCAGCAGCTATCTGCTGCCGCCGGGTATCGATACTTGGAAAATCTTGGAATTTCTTATCATTTTTCACGCATTCTTATCGTATCTGGTACATTACACACACTCAGGTGTTTAGTGATTAAGTGAGTAGACTATATATTGTAAGTAGTTATATATATGTATATTTCTATGTGCATATATGATAAGCATTTATGAACATAATTAAAGAAGTGGAATGGAAATAGAAATTTATCTACTTTAAACCTTGTACGTATTTTTATATTTTTAAGATATATCTTTAAAATACGCGTAAACATCGTCTAATTACAAGCAAAGGTGGGCAATTTCGGTTTTGAGGAATTAGCTAAGCGGGTAAATGATACTAGTTGATAATATCAGTTGGTGAATTTAAATCACGGTGTTTGAAAGAATTTAGGTTGATGTCAAAAGCAGCCACCTGGTTCAGGGCGTGCATCGATACCTGGGGAACCCTTTGAAAGTATATTCCAAGGCTACTCTACATCATACTCTTCCTTTTGACATACTTCTATCGCCCTAAGCGTCTAGTACATTACGTACTCAGGTGTTTAATGGCCAGGTCAATGGACTATAAATTATAAGCAAAAGTGATCAAGTTTCGTTTTGAAAAATGAATAAAGTAGATAAATGGAGGATACTTGTCGCTGGGTTTTGATTATATCAGGTGTTTGGGAGTTAAGATGACGCTTGAGCTTGTAAATGAAGATAATCAGGTTTAATTTGAAAAAAAATAATCAGGAAAAGCTAAATGCATAGAGCAACGCGTCAAGATTTATCGAGTTCAAACTTTTAAAATCGATTTTCTCGAAAACCAGGCTGCAAATGGAGAAACCTGTATCCTTCTTTTGCAACTTGTTTTCATGTGACAAAATGATTCGATCAGTTTTAATGATTTCAGTATTTTACGTCTTAATGCATTCCGCCACTTTTCTTACGCTGAAACAACTTCATAAAATATAATCAGATAAACAAGTTTTACCTCGTTCGAATTTCAAGTACATATATTAAACACATAGTTACAACACGTATAACATAGTATATAATCCTAATTGGTTAGACCCGTTTTACAATGTACAAGATATTTTACGGCCTATATGCATAATATATATATAAATTTATATATATTTATATATATATTTAGAGACCAATGAAATATTCAATTCTGCAACCCCGAAACTTATTACGAACACACACCTGCAGTACCTATAATGTGTACGTAATTCTAATTGTAAATTGATCAAGTACATGTAAGATACAACGTATATTATAATCAATAAGAAACGATTATTTTCCTATAATTCATTTTTTAAATCGGTTTGATATTCATTTTCACAACCGTGCGCTTCCTCGCAAAATACAATATATATGTATATACTCAACCGAGAACATTTATAACAGACCTCTCTTACTAATCTCATCACTGGTAATGACGACCCTAAACCTACTACTGCCGCTATAAATAATTTATTTCCACGACCAGAAGCAAGACCATGGTACCGAGTTGCACTAATTACGTAGCAAGCAACGATCATAAGCAAAATGTTGCGAACGCCATCTGTGATAGCCGCTGTCCGGGCCCGTATTAATCACACAGACGATCGTAATTTCCACTAATTACGCTTACGATTATAACCGAAACGGGACGCGAAACTAATTACTCTCGCAACCGTAAGCAGAAATAAATGTACGTTTGCAGTGAAACCGCGCGGCGGCAATCTACGTTTGCTACGTTAATTATTCCTACGATCACGAGCGAAACGATTGAATTACACCGCACAGATGCCACTTCAAAAGATGGCGAATCTCATTTTCCTAGCAGTAGTATTTAAGTAATTCCATTTGAGACAAAACCAGATAACCTGTTACCATCGAGAACTTAAGCTCCTCGAGATACGTGTGATTCTATCGTCTCGCTTGGAATATATGAAGATCAGAGAGGGCTTCTCGAAGATACAAAATATATTTGCTTATCTCATAGAAGCATTTAAGGTTTCAGATTAATTAATGCGATTGTGAAATCAATTTACGTGTTTAAGGTAGGAAATTTGATCAGAGCTAATTTATGGGGATTCGTGTGAAAAGCAGGATACAAAATAGACTTTTTTTCATTTCTAGAAAATACACGTAGTACATGGCTACGTTGACAAATATTTTAAAAAAAATGAGCTCACATTTGGCTTAAGTTTAGGTTAGGTAATATAAAGAAGGGAGTTGCGGAATTCCAAAAAGCGACTGTTTCGTGATAGGTTAGGATTAAGTTCCGTTTCTCAAAGAAATTATTTTAATCTTCGTATTGCACACGTTTGTGTTACAACCCGATAAAATTTGATTGTTAAAGAAAATATATATATAAATGGCTACCCATAATAATTGTAAGGTTAACGAAAGGTTACAGAAGGTGGTACACTCGTCCAGTGTCACATCATTTTTCAGAAACTTTTCCACTTTCCTAAAACGGAGAATCTCCACGAAACAACTCTATTAAACTTTTCAAAAGCCAAAATATCATTACTTTGGAATCCTAAAAGGCGACTCTCGCGCAAAATTAATAACTCGAGGCGAAAAATCGGCCACTCTCCCCTCCTAACCTCTAAAAAGAATTTTCATGAATAATTCATGATGAGACTCGATAATGGTACTTGTCGCGTAAAGATACGGAGAGATAATTAAGCAGACGTTAAACGAGAGTGTCAGTGGCAAATACCCAATGATTATTCGTAAATTACTGAAGTGATGGTTATTGATGATCGTGAGGGTGCCGCTTACGGTCTATTTTTCACAGAATCGACGATATCGTTCCGTTCGAAAGAGATTCGATCTCGCGTGGGTATCGATCGAACGTAAATTAGGGTTAGGTAGCGTCGATACGATGATCACGATTCCAGGAGTCGATGAAATCGTTTCGAGATGAGAGATGATCGGAGCTTAGAGAGAGGCTCGCGCGCTCGTTTTGAAATTGTCGGTTCTGTGAGATGGCAATCTTCGAGTTTCCAAAGGGTAAATGATGATTTCATACGCGATAGTCTCGGATACTTATAGGTTAGGTATGCAGGATTTAGAGATAAAGATGTTCCGGGATTGAGTTGGCACTTTTGAATCCATAATGTGAAAGTAATTTTGTAAGATTATGAAAATGATACCTAGTTATGGAACAAGGTTGTCGATAGTTATTTTTGCGTTATAAAGTTTCCCCGCGTTGGGAAAGATAAGAAAGACATTTATGTACGTTCTCAATAAATGAAATACCCTGTATCTCTGCGGAATATGATTATAGATGTCCACGATAAATGAAATACCCTGTATCTATGTAGAATAATTTTTTCTAGGATAAAGTGTAGAATAATCAAGATAAAGAATAACAAAGATAGTTATAAATGTCCATGATAAATGGAATATCCTATACATATATCTCTGTACAATAATTCTATCCAAGATAAAACGTATAATAATCAAAACATCATTTTCTTCAAGATCTACCATCCAAACTTTATATCGTTCGAAATAAAAAAATTACTTTTGTAACCATCATAAATGAAACACGCTATACACGAACCTAACCAAAGATGTGCTCAACCTTCTATTCGGAATCTACAACTTTTTCCTCCAGAACTTCTCCGAGATTACTAAGAGGACATTTTTGTAGCCTCAATAAATGAAACATCCTGTATGCTCCCTAACCTAAAACCCGAACATTCATTCGCTTAGAAACTTCAACTTTCATATCATTTCATATCATTGATAACAAAAGAAATGTTTCTGTAACCATACTAAATGAGACACCCTATATTCCTAATGTATACAGTAAACATGTATTTCATTCGCAATGAAACATACTTATAACATCATTCACGCTGCATCTATTTCCACTTACTAATAAACTGAAACAACCAGATTATCCTCGTACCTTACCACAGAAGTTCTAATATCGTCTCCTTATTATCATGTTCCACAATATCGTACTTCAACTACAACACGCTTAACAATACACACATCCCATTATGAAACAGGCGTTAATTCACATTCACTATTCCAAACGAGTTTCTGAAAGCTGACACATTCATCTTCGCCTCACACTATTCTATAAACACACTATAAAGGTAAATTATCTCGCATGTTCGAGTGTTTGGTGGAAAATTCGCGGATCGTCTTGAACAGTGATTGTTCAAATCACGGTGATTTGCGATTCACGCGTAAACGTCGAGGGAACGCGTGACAAAAATTCAGGCCGCGTGCGGCCGCTCGTAAATTTCCGGGACGAGCTGGGATAATATATAGAATGGGACGAGAATTTATCGCGGACCATGCTGGACAAGGATTCTGCGTCAACGGAAAGCGTTGTTTCCCGAAATAATATGCTCGAAGCCAACCTCTGGTGCAACTATGTTACACATGTTGCAGCAAAGGATTTCTTAATAAAGGAAGATGACGACTAATGATTTTGGCAGACGTGGAAATTTTGGAAACTTGCACATGAAGGAAGATAATTGACTTTTATTATCTTCACGTGTCGTTTCTATATTCTTTCTATATAGTTTAATTAATTTATGTTGCTTTTTACTCTTAATAATAATTTTTTATATGGTCTATTTAATTTCTTTTGAAGAAATGAAAAATTTGTGAATGAAGAACGAATGATAATTGGAAATTTTGATTGATGCGTGAAATTTTGGAAATTACAATTTTCTATCTAAAATTCTTAGGTTTTCGATGCATATTACATTATAAATAATAATCGATAATTTTAATAATCAAACTTTGACATCATCTTCTTTAAAGCTTAGGTAAATATATAAAAGCAAGATTTCTAATTGAATATAATAATTATAAACAGTACATCTGCATATTTATTCAGAACATAACCTTTCACTGTTCTCTATTATTTTCGAAGAAATATTATCAGTACTGTCCATAAAAACACCCAACTTAAATCATGCAACAAACACTTCTACCGCGAAAGGAAACGATGATAATCACGTAAGCAATATTTCTTCGACCGAGAAATTGAATTTCGATGGGATATAAATTTTCCAGACAGCACCTTTTTAACAGGTTAATCATTTCTCGCCATTGAATGGAGTCATGAAACCGCGAGAAACGTGCGAGAAATCAAAAGGATCAAAAGTCTTGGAAGGTGTCCATACGAGAATTAAGATTGCACAGGCATCGTGTAAGTTTCGTACAAGGAGCAAAAAAATATGGATACCTAAATGTCATCGTAAATCTGCGGTAGCTGACGCGGCCCTGCCCACCAAGCGTGCCTGCAAAATATACACTGACGATAATTTACTCGACGCGGATCCGTTTCCATGTAACTCTTCCGACGAAAACATGTAATAGCCCCTCGTTTCAAATCCGTGGAAATAGTTGCAAATTATCATAGACAATACACGATGTCTTTACGAGCACCAAAAGTTTGTTATGAGGACGTTAACTCTGATCACTATTGTATGTATGTCTTTTATAGGTTATGTTATAAATTTATGTAAATAATAATCTTGTTTATAAATGACATTAAAAAGTATATGTCCATATGAATATTATTTATGTAAAAGTGATATATGTATTTTAAAACAAATCTGCTTTTTGCTGGTATTCTAGAATCTTACAAAATTACTAAACAGAAGCTTACTATGTAAAATAACTTACAGAATCACCAAATGCAAGATAAATCACTAAAAAGAGATATGAAGTTCTTTGTATAATCTTTATTAGAAAACCTTTATTAGATCCTAAAGAAGGTTGAAATGTAAAACCTTATAAAATTATTACATTGAATTTTACCATAAACTAACCTATAGAATTACCAAAAACATAATATGTAAATCTCATGTGAAACTCTCTATGGACTATCACCAACATTCTCTTTATTAGATTCTAAAAAAGATTTTAATATAAGACCTCATAGAACAAATAAACTGAACTTCTCTCTTAAAATCTCTCTCTTATAAATGAGTTCTATATAAAACATTGTACCAAATCTCTAAATTAAAATCTGCCATATAAAACAACCTATAGAAATGCAAACAAAAAAAATATAATCTAATCTTATATAAAATTTTCTATACTACCTGTAACAACTAAATTTTGTCAGATACCTTAAATATATTTTCCAACAGAATGCTTATGTAAGTACCTATCCTCTTAAAGAATCTTCCTGTCAATGTAACATCCTATACCAGGATTTTTAGCCTCAAAGAAATACTAAAAAAAATAAAGAAGGAACGCCATATATACCTTGAGTTTCATTCGTAAACACATCGTTGCAGACAGTGAGTTTTGCTCGGTGAAGTTGAGTCAAAGGGATACGCACGCTTCCTGTTCGATTCCACGGATTGCAATAAATGATTATTACTTCATCCCCGTACGCCTGTCTAGAATTTGAATTGTTTCCGAGTGCGTCGTGTGTGGTGGCGGCAAATCGACGCCATTAAAATTGCACGAACGAAGCATATAGGCAACCACTGAAACAACTCGCGGCTGTGAGAACAATCTCTGTCGAAGTTCGATAGCCCACAGCGTTCATCTTTGTCTGCGTATCGCGTATCCTTTGATTGAATCTCGCCCGGCACTTTTGTATTTTTACGAGTCGAAGTCGGAAGATAGATACAATCGAAAAGTCGGCTTGTACCAGCTACACAGGGGAAGCTACGCTTGAATGTTTTTCTGATTTATTGCGAGCGATTGCAGCGCCCTCATCAAGTTCTGTTCACCATAATGGAAGATTCTATACATTGTTGTGATATTATTGTTTTATACACTAATAATATCGAAATCATAGTATTAATAGACTTCGTTTTAATTGTATTGAAAAATATGTAAAATTGGTATTTATATATACGTTTTTCTTATTTCATTTGTTATGTCTACTTTTTTGAAAACAATAAAAGATATTTGAATATTAAAAAGATATTACTGAATAATACTACTTTAGGACATTGCTAAACTACAAAGACTGATGTATAAAATATATCGTATTGTTACGCATCTTCTATGTGTGGAATGTAATGTAATTATGTATACATAGAGGGATACTAAATATTAAGGTTAAGGTTATGTGGTGCTTTAATTAGAACTTAATTTATGGGCTATCCTTATGCATTTTTAATTCATTCTTTATTTATTCCAATCTAATCATTCAAATTTAATTTGTGTTTGTTTGATTTAACTCAATTTTTGTGATATTGGTAGGAACTTCTGTTTCATAAAAGACACTGTCTTTCATTGAGGTGGATTGTAAAGTAATTACATCTGAACTTATAAAAAATGAAATTGATGATACACAGAGATAAGACAAATGCAACACCATATCACAAAGGTTTTCAGAGCCATAGAAGCTCAGATATGAAAAAGATATTTTGAACATTAACATCATATTTTATAGTTTATCTTATTGGCAAGACTTCACAATTTTTCAAACAGGACAACCAGTTATTAAAGGAAATGCTCGCATGATCAATAAAAACAGGTTTGTGCAAAAAATACTTCTAACCAAACGTAACCTAACTTCTTCCGTTCATCAAAGAATCTAAGGCTTTAATCATAGTCATGAATATCAATTTTCTCCAATACAATTCCTTAATTACTCTCTAACCGCTTATCAGTCCCACTGAACAAACAATCATTCATTTTGGTTAACATAACTTCAACCGCGCTTTAAAAGCAATTATAATCGATCGACACGATATTTCAACCGAACGACTCGTGAAACGATACTAACGAGCGCAAGGACAGATCATGTTAAAATAGTCAGAGATATCCGCGTTGTATTTGCATTTAATCGCGGGTATTTCGTTTATCATTAACAATCTTGTCCTCTCGAGACCAGTGTACGATATTAATTGTACAGTAAGACGTATATTAATAATGGTTACCGGTTATATGCACAAAGATAGCACTAGCCATGTAATTAGCGACAGTTTGATGGTAATGCACCTGACCAAGAGGTATCGTAAAGATGAGGAATCCGTTCTTCCCCGACGGCGATCCATTCAGATACTTGCTGATTATAAATTACCTTAGTCTACGCGTATTATTGTTTCCGCTGTAACAGAAGAAGCCCATGCAAATCAGCCTTTATTAATCATTTCAGTGTTACACGGTAATATAGAATATATGGAAAAGTAAAGTAAAATCAAATAATAAAATTATTGCTGTTGAAGTGCATTATATCTATATGAATACACGTAATTTACTAACCGAATTAATGATCCTTCACTATTCTCTGTTTTATGATTATGATGGAAAATTTGATTCTGATTATAATTTTATGATATAAAATATGTATAATAGTATTAATAGCTTGTAGTATTAGGTGGTTTAGATCTTCATGAAATTAAGTTTAGTCATTGCTTCGATCATTCCAATTTTTCATAATCTCTCCGGTAAAATTAGAAATTTTTTATACATTAAGCAAAATCACGTTTTCAAGTTTATTGAACTAAACTAAGACTTTGACTACTTTCATAATTCTGAATTATGTTCAACTATCTAATATCGCAAATATTAATCAAGAAATAAAATTCTCAAGCTTGATAAACTCTGTGTGTAGTATCAAACGCAGCGTGCCTTGAAATATCCATCAAAGTAAATATCCGTTTATTTCTTCATACATACCGCTTTTTCATAACCTGTTACGTCAAACACGAACAACCGAAAACAACTCAAACGCTCTATTTCAACCACTCACTGCAACCAAAATTTCGAACCAGAAGTCACACGATGCGTCGCAAACGAATTCTAGCCTCTTAGTCATGCATATCCCGCGAGAACAAAATAAAAAGAACGAAAAGAAAGTTAAGTGAACAAAGTCGAACACAAAGTTGGCGTAAGCACATGTGGTGGCGTGCGTGGCGGACACCTCGAGATCGAATAAGTCCGGCTCGTTAATTACAAGTTTAATTAGTTACGCCGCGGTCGCGGTGTAACGAGCGGTTTGTATGGCAATAGAGCCGGGCGTCGCAAAAACCTTCTTGAATTTGCATAAAAGCGTACCTACGACGTAGCACGCGGACGGCTGCAATTATGGGCGAATTTATTAGGGAAGTGGATGGTTGGCGCGCCGGCGCGAGCGCGCGCGCAACGTCGCGCTTAATGGCGCGCGTTTTCTAAATATAGGACGCGAACGAAGGCGAACGAGGACGACAGGAAGAGGTGTACGACGAACGTGTCGTAGGAAGGCTTCCTGCGATTCACTCGGGCCGGAATCAGGCGTTATTCGTATGACTGGACATGTGTCTGCCCTTCCATTGTGATCGGCCACCACTAACACTGGTTGCTACTGTTGCCCGTGAGAAACGACCCGGCGGCTTAATTAAAGGATTTACTTTCGCCACGAGCCACGCGTTCGCATCTTCGCTACGTGCTGTGGATCGTGAAACGTCGAATCGATCGTGGGGTCCCGGTTGTCGTATATCGGTGCATAGAGGAAATCGATGGTTTGGGTGAGGTGAAGCGCGCGGAAAGCTACGCTGAGCTAAATTTAACTTCTAGTGAAAACAATTCCGCACCTTTGTATCGAAGTAAATATTTTTAAGCTTAGTACAGCGTAACTTTGATTTCAGGTGGATGCCAGGCTTTAGGCGTTTCAATTAGTGGGCCGAAAATTGGTAGAATTGTAGAATGCTTGGTAGCTGGTGTTTAGTATTTTGTATTTTATTTGTACTTTATAATATATAGGCGAAATACCCGGTACGTAGTGAACAGTGAGACTTAATGAAGTTCGTAAATTCTGTTGATGGTAAGTGGATGCTAAAAGTAGGTAGTTGAATATTTTGCTGATATTTTTCATTAGCGAATAAGTATACAGCAATGATAAGTAATTTCTAGAAGATCTCAGTGAACAGATATTTTTAATTTTTAAATATTTCAGAAATTATTAAATTGATGTCTAAATATGAATTTTGATAAGGAACTCCCTTCGAGTCGTTACGAGCCGCAGCGCAATCCGTTGATTTATAGACTCTGCTAATTAACAGAAGCAGGAAATCACGAGAGAATTACTTGAAATTCTGTCAAATGTAATGAGAACAATATAAATGGTGCCATTAATACGATTTTCTACATAAATGTAAATTATTACACTAATCACTCGAATCACGTGAGGTACTCACACCTGGAGGAACTGTGTGTGCGAAGTCGCATATCCTCTGTTGCTATTGCAGAAGGAAACAATTCTTTGCGATGACTTGATGCTTTCTTGAAAATTGGTCAAAAGGAGAAACGGTATATTAATTCATTACGAAGAAGTTTGGTTGTTCTAATTGTGATTCGACTCATGCGGTTTAATTACAAGAATATAATTGTATCCCTGATAAAATTCGAAAAAAGAACCAGAATATTATTTTACCTTCGATAGAATTAAAAGAACATAGTTAGTTTAAAAGAATTAGTTCAAAAATTTATTTGAAAGAAAGAATTGGAAGAAAGACGAAATGTTTGGTTTTAGTAGTTTTGGCAATGGACGCTGTCACGTTTGGGACACGTTTTGAAATCTCCAATCGAGCCTAAACGCTCACGTGCAAAGAAGAGAGTCCTCGTGTACGCGAGGAATAATTAATTAAGCGACGGTCGTTTCGGCAATCGAAAACAAAGATGGACGTTTGTATCCGTCGACTGGTAAGAACGTCTCGTGCATCTTAATTGCCACCTTCCTGTATCGAAACATTAACTAAAAACGTCGTAACTATATCACGTGCCTGCTCGAGCTCGTAACTTTAATCCCATGTAATTTCCTTGTAGTTATGATTATGCTTATGACTGTTTTATAATTCTCTTTTTACATTTTCCCCATCGTATCACGTTTTTAATCATTGTTTGCTTAATCGTTGATCTTATCTGCTAACTGTAACGTTGTAAAAGACGTTAATGATTATGACTGGGAAGAATAGCAATTTTGTTTAAAGTTTGCTTTGCTTCTTAATGAGGTAGAACAGAAAACAGGTAATACGCGTCCCATTGACGAAACTAATTTCAAACGAGTCAGGGGAAAAATGGAAATTTCTATGGCTATTTGTATTTATAAAATCAATATTCATAAGGATAAATTTCTTCGGGTTGAGAAGCATTTGCAAAATGAATCGACGAATTGAATTCGTCCATAGATGGGTAAAATACACCCAATGAAATATTCCATAAAAAGATTGCGTAAATAAATTGCATCAAGAGTAGTAGCCTTAAGAACCAATAATCTCAATAACGTTAAAAGAAGCAGAAATATTTAAAGTAAATATTATAATAAATATAACTATGTTGATTAGGAACTAACTAAACAACAAACAAGTAAAATTTCCCTTCTTCATAGTACTTAATTTTTCAAACGAAAATACTAAAGAAGTAGTCATCGCTTATGATAGACGATCGAAAGGGCAAAATACCGCATACAAAGATAATAATTTTATAAAAGAATATTCTAAATAATATATCACATATTTTCATCAGAATGCGAATTTAATCAGAATGCGAAAAGAACGTGGCGTCTCTTTCGGTCGTAGTCTCAATTTCTTTAAACAACTAAATACCGAAGAATGCAACATTCACAATCAAAGAAATATCCTCACTAAAAAAAAAAAAAAGAAAAAAATAGAAAACCTAAATGACAGCAAACCCTTATCGTTTGAATAATATAACGGATAATTATGAAAAGTATCACGCGTCGACGACGTCCACGAAATCGTCTCGCGAAAGCAGCAACGTCGCTGGCAGATTGGTGTAACGAAAATGGCCGCGCATCCGGCGCTGGCTGATTCCGAATTCCGCGCGACCAACGACCACCGTTGACATCTTGATTTTCGAGTGGCCCTCCGCTCCGACCCCTTCCACGAACCGATGAATCCTGATTTCCAATTCGAAGGGGTTGACTCGGTCGACGTGATGATCCTTCCGATCTCGTCCTCGTCTTCTTCTTCGTCGTCTTCGTCGTCGTCGCCGTCGTCGAGAGAGATCGTCACGAGATCGTTCTTCCATCCACGAGCCTGAGAGGAATGCTCAAGGACGAATTATATTTAGCCAACGAGGAGACACACTTCCAAGGATGCGATTTATATTGACGCATCGTATATAATTTTGCATACTGCCCGTGACCATTCGACTCGATTCCGATCTGCGCTCTCACAATAAAGCTTCGGGAATAATTCATTGGAGTTACGTTCGTTGGGTCATTTTTAATCCGATTGTGTTTCTTATGTCGTTAAGAAATTCTATAATTGTCGGTTAGCGGCCAATAAAATCTTGAATTTGAATACTTAAGTTTGTCGAGGCTGTTGGTTAGGGCTTGGTGCATATCATTAAAATACTCGTCTAAGATATTAATTTAATTTTTCTTCGTGTTCGTTGATGATAGTGTTCATCGCGAATGAGACGCAAAATGTAAAGGAAATCTATTAGATTGAAAAAAAAAAATGGAATTTATGGTCACCAGTGTTCTAATAATACTAGTTGAGCGTTAAGTTTGAAGAAAGTATGAAAAAGTCGTTATTAAGATGCGCGCTACCATACAAATTGTAGCTTAATGATTTAACGATACGAAGGCTATGGAAATTTGCATCTTTAATTATTATAATTGAAACTCTCGAGGTCTGTAATTTTTCTGACAATTTCAAAATGCAATCTTTTGCAATAAATTGTAATTTGAGGGTGTCACGTGTTCTGCTTCGTATAAATCTTGTTTCTCAATTAAAATTAAGGTCCTTCAGTTGAAGAAAGTTTTTACTCTGGCAAATTTTATTCTGTCCTCGAGCTCTGGAGTCAAGGACAACTTGAATCACGCCAGATTTAGGATTTATTCGAGCGTTTTCGGCATCGAAGGGGCTGCGCCTTGAAAGAGCATGGTGGGTCGTTATACGTCGTAAATCTTGGCTCACCCACGTGAAATCCTACGGGAAGGTCCCTCGAATATAGGGAGAAGAAACACGGAAATAGAATCGCGAATAATTACGGTCGGCCATGTCGATTTTTTATCCACTGTCAAAAGTGTCAGGGAGTGGCATCGAGTCCTTGAACTCGCTCTCTTTTAGACATAATTCACGAGATAGAAATATTTAAAAAGTTGCCATTTTCCAATGAATGAACGACCATGAATTTAAATAATAAGAAGAATCGTCTACTTGGAAATTTTATTTTTACTTTTAAACATTTATTTATTACATTTTTTATTACATTTTATTGCATTTCTCCTTCTGATTACGATTTATATCAATAATCACATTAACACGTATATAATAATTTCTCAGTTAATTATCTCTGTTAATACGTGCAATCGTTCACGCTTGGAAACCACCGTTCTCAATGCCATTTTCTAATTACAATTTACTGCGTGTCTACTCCAGTTTCAAATGGAAGATTACCATTGAAGATGCAACGTTCAACGATAGCCTCTTTCATTGCCACTTTCTAATTGCGATTTATTATATAACCCGAATTAACATGACGCAAAACTATCCAACCTCATCGGTTTACACGACAGACGCGCTAACTGCCTCGTGTTCGTTGCTACACTTCCGCTTGAAAGTAACACGCTCGATGGCGCACTCTTTATTAGTCATGCATTGCTGGAGATCTTTTTTCTGTTCTTTTCTTTCGAAGCAATAGATCTTTCAAGAGTAAAATTGGTCTCGGTATGCAAAAAGATAAAAAGTTGAGGTTTCCAAGGATGCACGATAGGACTATGAAAAGGATCTAAATTTGGATATTTGGCAAAATTGGTATCAAATTAATTCATCCAATTCGACATTCCTCTCAACCGATCATTCGGTATAATTTCTCTATAATTGACGTCTCAATAACCTCGACTAACAGAACCTATCGACCTCTGTGACAATTCCATGTAATCACGAAAGTGTTATTTCACGAACGTCCAGTTGGAAAACGCCTGCGTCTCTCGCTTACAAAACATTCTCTCGCCGTATCTACCTGCTGTATCTCTGGCTGAAAACTTCTCCGAGAAGGTTCACGACACTTGTTCAGCGAATCAACGCACCAGTGGTAAACATTCTCACGACATTCCTGTCCTGTTTCAATTTTTCCCCGGAACACGATCACGACAGGTTGAATTTTCCCGTGAATAAAAGCGTGCAACAGGGTAACACGACGTCGAACAGGCCGCTATTTCAACTGATTTACGGCTTCGCCACCACTCTATAATCATTGTGTGTTGGTTATAGTCGCTGTCAATGAGGTGCTCACCTTAACTCGTCGTTCGATTTTATCGCCGCGGCGTAAAACCTAACCGATCGCCGCGCACCGACTGGGCAGAGCAATTACGCGGCTTGCGCGGCGCTAGGAATCGCTTTGAAGGAATTCGAGACGTCGAATGTCGATGCAATTTGCGAGCCTGTTGCGCGCGATAAATTCGACGCGCACGCTAGATTCTATCGAGGAGATTGTTTAAGAAGCTACGACCGCGGCTGATTTACAACTTGGGCCGCGGTCGCGTCTGCTTACACAAAGTTTCAAAACTGAGGGTCGATATTTAAGCGCCGATATAAAAATCCCGTAGTCGACGATCGTACCAGCGCTGAAACCACTCGTTCCTGCTTCACGATCACTGTTATTTAGCTGACAGCGATAACGCAGCTGACAATTATTTCGCGGACGACGTAATAAAATACTTGCGTAAACGGCGTACACGAACAGGTGCGGAAGAAGGTGTAAAATCGAAAATAACGAAGGGCACTTCGGCGCAGTGTTCTCTTTCTCCAGCGAGTGCGCGAGACAATATCGCGCGCCAACTACACGCACACGTTACAAATAATACAAAAATTGGAACATTCAATTGAATATATAAATTGAACATGCAACTTGAACACGTCGGAAACGACTAACCTGCGATAAATTATTACACGGTATTACAAATCTTTCAGGTTATAATTTAGCATTTAAATATCAACGTTGGTTATCGTATGATAATTTATTCCTAACATGTACAAAGACCGATAATTAAGCTATCGTTTAGTCTAGAAAGTTATCATTCTTTTAATTATTTTTCTTAACTGTTTCCTTGCGGTATTAGCACGAGAGTCGAGAATGTGATATTAACTAAAAAATGAACTGTATACCAATAATTAATTATAATGGTGGGTTGAGCTTCTAAGACTGGACAGATGCTACAAACTGTGATATATCAAATGCCTTTATATATTCAGTTCTGGTCGAGAATGTGATATTAACTAAAAAATGGACTGTATACCAATAATTAATTATAATGGTAGGTTGAGCTTCTAAGACTGGACAGATGCTACAAACTGTGATATTATATCAAATGCCTTTATATATTCAGTTCTGGATGTATAAATGTACAAATTGTTGTTACTATTTTCTAATAAAAATTTGTTATACGAAGAAAAGAAAATTAATCGTTCAATCACGAAAGTTAAGCAGAGCTGAAAACGGATGATGGACTTGGATGGATAAGAGCTCTAGGGAAGTCCAAGTATCGTTGGCATATAGTCGCTAATGACGATAATGACCATGGTAGGCGACTTTAAGTATAACAAAGAAAATGTCTCAAGTATACATTAAGGGGCGTCTAACGTATTAGGAAATCGAAAATACAGGTTCTCAGTATACAAATTAATTACACGTTTCAATATTCCGATGCAAGAATTTTGAATTCCTAATTGATGAAATTTGAATTCTACGAATGAATTTTTAACGAATGTGTCATTTGTTTCAACGTAGCATTTACATACTAAATTGCTTTACTTTTTGCATTTACGAAACTGAGATTAGTTTTCCACCAACCTGATAATAAGAAGTTACGTTTGCTGTAAATTCTTTGGGTTTTATACAGTTTATTTATAGGTGTAGGTTTCTATATATAGCTCCTATTTACAGGTTTCTTTATATGCACGGTAGGTTCGTTTATAGACCATGTTTCAGAATTATATCTCCATTGGATAATCATTAGAGGAAGATCAAAGGAAAGATGATTTTACTTGTCGAATAAATATCAAGTTTTGCTGGTCTTATTTGTTAGCGATTTAGAAAGAGCGTTAACATGTTTATCGCGTATTATTCAGCGTATAGTTCGAATGTATTTGATTTAACGCACGCAGCACGCTAATAAGTTTCTTATCGGATAATGAAAGATGATGGGATTGCGTCATTTAAATTTAAACGAAACAGCAGCTCTGTTGAAATTCGAGAGATCACCACTGTGGTAATGTAGGAAATTTGCGTTCAAATACCATACTTTATACCGCTATTACTATTATTAAGTCAAATATATAATCAAAAATAAAGTCAACCGATCACAATTCGATTTGCATCCACTTCTCGAATACATCTCGCAAATTAAACGCGTAATTCATTGGCTGGTTCGAGCCAATTAAATTGCAAATCGTACATGATATACTAGCGACCATTTTAAACAACTTTTCGAAGATAAAGACGAAACGTGAACACGAGGTTTATAGAGCAACGAGTCGGTTTCTGTCCCGATGGGACAGGTTTTTTCCCTACGTTCGCCGGTCACAAGGAACATCTGCCTTCCGCGCAAATAATGGAAACTTATGAAAGCCACGTCCTTCGTAGCCGTCGCGAAACTGAAGTAGGGGACCCTCTTCTTCGCGAGGACAGGTCGTTTTTGCTCTTAGAAAATGTCACGCGATCCGGTCGCTCTTCCATCTTCTTAACCAGTGGCCTATGGCGACTTTAGAAAAAGATTGAAAGGTGTCCCGGTGTTGAGAATTGGTTTTTTACTTGCTTCAGATGTTTGGAGACGCGACGGTTTTGTTTTACCAGTGGGGTTTCTTCTATTTCTGTGTAAAGAGTTTTATTTTCTACGCTCGTTCTTCGCCAATTCTTTACGCTGTTGTAGAAGTTTTTATCGCGGTTTTATTTCGTTTCCTATTATCGCGATTGCTATTTTATTGGCTAAACTGTTTTCATCTTGTCGATAGAGAATTATATTCCCTTTGTGATAAAAAAGATTATGTATTTTACACGAATAAGACAAAATTACAATTCTGACAGTCTCCTCCCTTTGAGTCTTCGAAGATGACATCGAACCAATCGTAGATGACAACGTTTAATGTTAAGATGAATAATAATACGAATTATACAAATATATTAGGTCGTCCGAAAAGTTTCTTTCGTTTTATAAGGAAATAATCGCGTATGACCCATTTTGTCCTGTCAAAATAAAGATCACAACGTTCGACAGATTAGCTTTCACGTTTGTACAAAGATGCATCGTTGTAAAAGACGTGTCTGTAAGAGAAAAAGACACTTTTCGAACAATCTAATAGATACTCTGTTGATTGCATTTAGTAGCCACGATTATTCATAATATTATGTATTATAAGAATGTAACACATTATAATCCTCTAACTATATTCCGAATGAAACAGTAGTAGCCACAATTAGCTCAGAAGCAGTTGGAGCAGCAAAACCCATGACCTATGCTCTACTGAGAACTTGCGTGTCCCGTCAAACTCCACCAACCATAACCTCGCCCCAACGTCCTCGAACGATAGGCGGAAGAACTATAGATGCGAAGAACGTAAGAACATTCGTATCGCCCTAACCGATCAAGGTCTGCACCGTTCAACTATACATTGTCTTTCTTACGATCGAATTTAATTTGCGACTAGTAAGTATACAGGGTGAGCCGATAAAAAGTGCTCCATATAAAATAACTCGTTACCTATTGGTTTTACGGAGAAATATGTTGAACGAGTTACGTCGCATTTCAAGGCATTCGTCGAACGAATTCAATTTCATTTTTTTTTTTTTTTTACATTTGACAGACAAGGTTTTTCTTAAATGGTACATTTTTTACAATACCAATCGATTCAGCCGGATATTCTTTGCAAAAAGAGTCAATATTCTTGTTAGAAAATATTAGGTTGTTTTTCTTTTACAGACACGTCTTTTACAACGACGCATCTTTATACAAACATGAAACCTAGTCTGTCGAACGTTGTGATCTTTATTTTGATAGAACAAAATGGATCATACGTAATTCGATAAAAATATATAAAAACTGAAAATGTTGTGCGTCCATTATTTCCTCATACAACGAAAGAAACTTTTCGAACGACCTAATAGATGTACGTACATGTGTATCGTACGAGGAATGAAAGAGAGGAAGACAAAAGGAAAACGCCATGAGAAGAGCGCATCGCGTATGTGTTGAATGAATGAATAAAACAAATTCTTTCCTGTTTGAGATGTACACGAGTATAGACCGCTGTTCGTTAATATTTCAAGTTATCATGTTATATATGTTGAGGTTATTTGACGTATAAACAGAGAAACTCGTGGATAAATTGTAATTGTAGAAAGCATATTTTAATACAGGAGTATAATTATAAGTAAGAATACAAATTGAGCTGGTCCAGATCCGCACGCTAGCAGTGTTACCCTATAACTGAAAACCCCGAAGCCAACGTCGCCTGTCTACTGTTACGCTGTCAATGGCTTCGGTGCTTGAGAAAACTAAAAAGACCAGATGTAGAGTTTTCTTGGAAGTGGCAACCACTTCAACAATATATAAAATAGTTATATTCTGTTCTAATAAATTTTCTATTTAATAAAACGTTATACAGGGTGGTTGGTGGTACAAGCGGAAAGGGGGTGATTCTACGCGAAAAAAGAAGTCGAAAATATAGAATAACAATTTTTCGTTCGAGGCTTTGTTTTCGAGAAAATCGACTTTGAATTTTCGCTCGGTACGCGTGCACTTTATCGCGTCTCGTTATAACGGATCTCACTGTAGATCGTTGTCTCGATGAAAAAAGTAAAAAAAAAAGAAAAAAATTAAAAAAAAAATTTTATACACCGCTTGTACCACCAGTTACCAACCACCCTGTACAATATTACTTTAACAATTCTGAACAACCTTTTCCTATACGTGTTACCTTTAATTTCCGAGATATTCGCGAAAGATTCCGTTTCGACGACGATACGATTTTGCTACTCGAACAGTGCCATTTTCAGTATCACAGTTGAAGTGTTACTATTCAATTTCAATTCTTATTAATTGTCCAGGCGAAACCTGGCCGGTTTATGTTTCTTTCTTATGCGGAGTGACAATGATCATCGAAGATGAGCTAAGTTCTGGTTATATAGAAACACAGACACCTGTCGTCTATGCCACCAGAATGAAATGTCCCGAAGACTAAAGGCAAGCGACACGATGGCAACGTGTAGAGGGAAAAGTTGCTCAGATTATTAACCTTGACAACGTATTTCAAGGTGGTTGAAATCGGTGAGGTCGGCCACTTTGTAGACAAGCAATTTATCTGCCTTTGTTTTATACCAATTTACTCAATTTACCAACTAACATTCCGTGTGTTCAAAAAATTTGAAGCTCGCTAGCTTGGCGTGCTTCGTAATCGTAATATTACCCCGATATTTATTCGCATAATTATCTCTACTAACACACCGAACAAGCGAACAAATTTGAAACTCGTTATTCCGACCAGTGTTTCATAATTCTACTACGGTGGAACGCCCCTTTGTGCAAACACCCTATTAACCGAATGCCCTATCATCCGAACGTTCTATCATCCAAACACGATATTTCCCAGTAGCGGATGCTTTTCCCCGTTTCAAATATCTACATATTTCATTAGCGTTCGTGTACGATGTATTCTTTCCTTAATTCGATCGAGTAAATTCTGATTATGAGAATATAACATGAAACTAATGGCGTTCTACCTGTCGGGGAACAGAGTACCACGTGGTTGGAAAAAAGCCGAAAGCGGTGGAAGCGCGGCGGAATTAGCAAAAGTACGCGATGTCGGAAAAGCCGGAGCCGCGGCTATTGTAAATGAAAAACACGATATTGAAAATTAGCCGAAGGACGTGGATCGCTGTGATGCTGGCTATGGCGGCAAAAACCTTAGACACACCGATGTAATGAAACGGTTTCGTTGCGATAAAGTCGATAATAATGACGATTTTATAGAAATGGCGACAGCAAACGGAAGTGCTAATGGCTTCTCATGGCGAAGCGTTCGTGGTATTAGGAAAAACAGCTTCGATGATTCGAGGTACAAAAAGAACGTAACCGTGTGCAGCCACCTATGTTGAAAAAATTATGCGACTTAGCAACCGAAAAGATATGTGGCATCCGTAAATATCTTGATAATCCACATTCGAATAGATGAAATTTCATTCGAGAAAACTGATCGTTCTATTGTACGAAAATTCCATTATATCAATAATTCTCTCTAAGCACAAGTATTTGCACATTGTATTAACAAATCTCTCCATTGGTTGCGCACAATCGCTGGATATAGCTGCTATGCGAGATTACACGAACGAAAAGATTTGAAAGACGCGATCGTGTAAAATTAACCGAGCAAGTGACCTTCGCGTGTTTAAAAATTTTGAAACTCATTACTCTCTTGCGTTTCATCGTTCCAACGTTAATCAGATCCTCGTTCACGCGGCTATCTCTACTAATACATAACGCGAACCGAAAAATTTCAATCTCGTTATTCTCACGTGTTCTCATAATTCCACTCACAGATCTACGTTCCCGTATCTCCTCTTAAACGTTGAAAGTAAGGCCGCGTATCGGCTGTGATTTACACTAATTAAACAGGCCGGCTGACAATGACTGTCGAGAGAGGAGGTCAACCGGACGATCACGGAAGGTAAACGCGCGCGACGTAATCGCACGCGCGTAATTACACGTGCGTAATTGCGAGCGCACGCGAGCACCAGGCAGTTCATCCTCGTGCTTTCTGTTTCGTCAGGCAGCTGTGCTCGCGGCGCGTACGAGAAGGGTATTATCGTCGAGCATGACGCGATAATTACTGTTGCTCGCTCACCTGTTCCCCGCGTTTCTTTCAGCCACCCACCAGACATGCATCGAGAAATCTAGCCGTCTTTGCTCTGTTATAACGTGTCCCGGGGGGTGCCGAGTGGGAGGAACACGCTTTAGAGGTTAATTAAGGATTTTTTTTTTTTTCGTTTCTTTCGTTTCCTTCGATGCCAGCCATTTGAACAAATATCGAGAATTTCACGAGAACACGAGAATTTCAATATCGAAAGTGTGCTCGTTCTCGCGTCAGACTGACATTTTCATTTATTCGTTGCTCGTTATTTCATTATTCATTATTATTATATTATAATATTCATTTGAAATTTGATTCAAGCGTTGGAGATGTGCTTTTGGCAAGATAAAGCAAGATAAATTATTTATTTGGTGATTGTTGATATAGGATGAGTAGAGAGAAATGGATACAGTGGTTACAGAAAGTATTTGCACATCTCGTTGTATTTATCGTAGTGTCCTATGGTGACGTATATTAATCGATCAGCACCGAATACAGGGTGGTTGGTAATTGGTGGTACAAGCGGAAAGGGGGTGATTCTACGCGAAAAAAGAAGTCGAAAATATAGAATAAAATTTTTTTTTTTAATTTTTTTAAAAATCTACAGTGAGATCCGTTATAACGAGGCGCGATAAAGTGCACGCGTACCGAGCGAAAATTCAAAGTCGATTTTCTCGAAAACAAAGCTTCGAACGAAAAATTGTTATTCTATATTTTCGACTTCTTTTTTCGCGTAGAATCACCCCCCTTTCCGCTTGTACCACCAGTTACCAACCACCCTGTATATTCAATTTCGTATCATTTGGTGGTACTTTTATATCACCGCAGACTGTTTGATAATGTGAAAATGAAATGTATGGAATCTGATAAAGAAATGCTGGTATTGAGACAGAGGAAAAAGATATTGGAGATTAATTCGTAATTCCTTATAAACGCGTTTCAGAAATAAATATCGAAGGACGAATGGAAGATCGCGAGCTTGAAAATGCTAGGCAAAATACGATACCTGAAATTCTGAATGCAAAAGGGCCAAGATATATTAAGTTTCAAGTACTTTGATTACAAATAGCCATCATAAACCATTTTGTTGGTCACCGACAACCATTATCGATGTCGTACGTTTAAATTGCTTTTAATTATCATACGAATAACAAGTATCGGCGATTGAAATTATTTGCGGTTACCGATAACCATCATCCATGTCGTATATTCAAATCGATTTTAATTATCATACGAATAACCAGCGTTGGTGGTAGAAATTATTTGTGGTCACCGATAGTCATTATCGATGTCGTATAGCCAAATTGTTTTTAATCGCCAGTATTGGCGATAGAAATTATTTGTGGTTACCTATAACCATTATCGATGTCGTACGCGCAAATTGTTTTTAATTATCGTACTAATAACCAGTATTGGCGATATAAATTATTTCTGATTATCGACATACATCGTCGATGTCGTGCGTCCAAATTGTTTTTAATTGCCACACAAATAACCATCATTATTGGTAATAGAAATTATTTCTGATTATCGATAAACATTATCGATGTCGTACGTCTAAATCGTTTTTAACTGTCATACAAATAACAAGTACTGTTTTTGCCAGAGAAATTATCTTTTTCTCTTTGTTGGTCGTCGATGATCGATTTCACTGTAACTTAAAATCGCTCGACCAACTTACAATTCTCATTAACTTGCCGAGTATGCAACATCGTCTACACTATCGTTTCAACCAGCTTGAAAGACAGTTGAAACCTGTCAACCATCGAGCTCAACATGGGACCGTAACAAATGCGTTTCACTTTGGTTGCACGAGCCAAGCAAAATAGTTAATCAGCGTGATCCGATCAGCGGAGCTCGGGTCGCGGAGGAAACATGTAATATTTGTAAAACATGCGAACGGAAGCCGGTGGTTGGAGCTGATTTCAACGTTGTTAAAAGAGAGGGAGAGATTAATTCCGTGGCGCGAGCTTGTTCTCCTGGTGTTTCCAGCGAAGGAAAAAATCTCGCCCTGCCAACCTGCAATTAGCTTGCAAATTAAAATGAGCATCTATGAAACGAACGTTCTACTCCAGGCGCGTCATTAATGAGATCTGTTTTTAACCTTTTTATATCCGTTTTTATTCGCTCGCGATAGATTTACATTGTAAATCTAACGAGATCGCGTGTAACATTGTAACGAAAGAGCCGGTCGTCTCAAAAAACAAAGAAGCATATTTTTTAATGAATTATGCGTGTACGTTTCTCGGCTTGTCTGTGCGTGTCGATCAATTTTACTTGTATTTGTTTCCCTTCGTTTCACACTTTCAATTTTCTCCTGAATTTATATTCAATTTACGTCTCTTCTTTCGTATTTATAACCCGAGGATCTTTAACACTGCGTTCAGTAAGTTTATTCAAATTCTTTCAAAAGAGCGTCCAGTCGTTACTTTTACATATTTACATAAAATTTATCTAATCAGGAACAATAAACTACGTTGATAACGTCGTTTCTTGACAAATATTCAAATACGCGTGTGTTTGAATTTTTTATACAATTTTTATAACATTCTTCGAAATGGCCACGTTAGCGAAAAACGAACGAGCTTTTCGCTCGATTCTCGAGTCGTAGTCTCGGAGCTTCAGTAGACTTGGGAATTCTGATTTCTTAAATATGTACCCGGTGTCGAAAACGTACATACGCTCTACCTATGAAAGTTATCTTGTTAATAACGTTTTAACGAACAATCTGCAACGGCTAGAATATTTCGAAGGTCATTCAGCAGGATGGCCTTGATAATGTACGTGAAGGAGGAAGTCATTTTGCAGATGGATCCCACGATCACCACGTTTATCGACATAGATACCTACTTCCGTGTGAAAGAAAGCTAATTTTTCTGTCTAATCGAAACCACAAATAAGATGACCTTCGTGAATAAATTAATTTACATATAAATGGGAATTTTACTAAAATTTCACCTAAGTGCAAAATACTATTCACAATTACTTGCAACAGACGTAACTGTTACAAAATAAATTGTAAACCTTATCGTATAAGAGTTAATATTTGTAATTAAAAAAATATTCCTTAGGAAATTTAATTTCGTTTACTGATAGCTACTATCGATGGCAAAAACTGACAGCCAAAAAAGAAAAGACAAATCTAATCATTCGCAATGGTAATTCGTAATCTGAATAATTAAAAATGAATATTTTCTAAACATTCCAATTGTCGAAAAATTTCCTTGACATTTATTACATTATAAACTTATTTATTTAAACTGGACTAGTTTAGTTTAAACTATATTTTAAACCAAATTTATTATATTATATATTATATTATATTTATTATAAACAACAATTAATTTTTGCTCGTGTTACGAGTATATCGTTTCACGCTTAATAGCATTTTTCTAAACAATGTCTAAAACAATTGTTATATTCTATCTATTATTATATTATATTATGTCTATCATAGATTATTATATCAATATAATATAAATATAATATGATAACTACTATATAAATATAACAATCTATTATAGAATATTATATTAATTATATTATATAATGACAATTATAGTATCTAATTAAATTACACGCAGGATTTTACTACAAAACGTATATTATGTACTTACATACAAAAGTATTACTACAGGAAAGACAGAAGAAAACGACGGTGAAGTATGAAATTCGACACGTTTCTGCTTCTGTAGATCGTTGGTGGAATATCTTCGATATTGAGAAAAACTAACGGGAAACGTTAGGAGCTCGAACGAAACGTATCCGGGTGATGACAACAACGTGACGATTGCCATACTGCGACAGCTTTACACTTTCGACGTGTTTACCCTCGCGACACGCCGATCATTTCCGATTTCTATAAATTAGTTCGTGAACGTTTCACCTTCTGCCGTGACTTTCGAGCGTAGAATAATATTTTCCCTACTGCGGCTACGGTTAGAACGAGTTTCACGCAGTAACGCGAGTGCCTGCTGTACGGTAAGTAACGTTTCATAATCCTGATATATCTGATAATTTTAGAAATGTTAATAATCTCGAAGATTCTCGTAATTCTAATGATTGTTAACGGTTTTGTATTTATATCGATAATTCTAATAATTAGATTGATTGAAATTTTAATAATTCTAACAATTTTAATAATTTTATTAATGATAATAATTTTGATAATTCTGACCATTCTGACAGATATGATAATTCCTATGATTTCGTATTTTATATTTCTCGAAACTTATAAATTTATAGAAGACTTCGCAAAGAAATCTTTAAATTATTATAATAGTTTACGAATACTCTAGGAATTGTTATAATGCTTTGATATAAATATCCGTTGTTAATAATTATTGTGAATGAATTTACGAAACAATCAAATAATTTATAAGTCTAATAAAAATATGTGCTTTGTATTTTACAACGTCAAATTTTATTTTACGTACTGCATATATATATATATGGAGGCATATTTAATTCTTAGAAAGGAGAACAAAGACTGATTCAAATTTTAATAATTCTGACAATTTTAATAATTCCATTAATGACAATAATTTTGATAATTCTGAGCATTTTAACAGATCTGATAATTCTTATGATTTTGTACTTATATTTCTCGAAGCTTATATATTTATAGAAAGAAGCAATCAAATAATTTATAAACTTAAAAAAATATGTGCTTTGTATTTTTCAACGTCAAATTTTATTTTACGTACTGCATATATATATATATTATATTTAATTCTTAGGCATATTTAATTTTTAGAAAGGGGAACAAAGACTGATGAAATTTTTGTAGAACTTTGGTGTCACGTGCTTTTTGCCTCGGCTGTTCCGGAATTTTTTGAAAGATTGCGCAATTAGAGAAGGTTTTCCGGCCCGGTGCAGAATCACAGTTAACAGTTGGTTGGCCAAGAGACGGGTGTTGCGCGTTCTTTATGGGAAAAATTTTCTCCCACACGGAAGAATATACGATACGCCCACAGAATCTCACGGTTCGAACTGTGAAAATTGGAAAAAGCTCGAGAATCCTCTATTTTCGTATTCTTTCCCGTAGGAAGTAAAACAGAATTTTCCAAAAATTCCTGGCACATCGGCGTTAATTAATTCACAATTAATTAAATCGAAGCATATTAAATTTCTAAAACAATTTGATATTACTCAAATGAGACAAACATAAAATTCGATACAAAGATATTTCATTGACAAATAAAAACAAGAATACTTTTTGCAGCCACAGTATTTTAAATCAATGAAAAATTGAAAGACAAAATTCAACTTCGTCTTGAAATTAGATCAAATTCTACGCACGTACGTAACTAACAGATCAAACCTATTAATTTCAATTTATTTCAAATCGAATCTTTTAGCCATTTGCTGAAATCGACGTCACTGAAGGTCAAAGTAGTTCTTAGATTTTTTTTATTATTATTTAATCTGTACTTTACAATTTGTCCAGCTGGACATTTGGTAAATTATTCTTAGATGAACGTCAAAATTCAAGGCTACTCCCAAACCTCGAGCAAAATTAGTTTGAAGCGCGAGAAATCCCTGTGTAAAATCAAGAATTAATTTGTCATACAGTCGTCAAGAAATTATTAATAGAAATCGGTGCATTTTAACACAGCGACACATGTCGGATTTGGAAAAACAGGGTTTCAGCTCTACATTTTTCTACCGAAACAAAAAAACAGTATCTGAGAATAGTATTAAAATTTGCATACAGTTACATCGAAACTCTATGAAGTGTATTTCCTAATTCCTGTAGAACCACATGCTTGTAGTTTCTTTTTAAATGCTAATGAAAAAATAGATTTGCATAGAGCAGCCGACGTACGTATATGCATAAACATAAATATATTTAAATATTCGAATAACGAGCGAAGATCCATTGAAATACACCAATTTCCTTAATTAAAGCTAATTCCGTGAGAAAAATAAACGTAGCTCGCTAAAAAAGACTATAATTGTTTCAAATTCAAATGAAGTCTCAGTCGTATTAATTATCCGGCATTAATCAGGTGTGCTGTTTCGATTAATTACGCCAGTCGATTTAATATTCTATCCTCGTGCTGTAATTATTTACACTAACATTTAACTGGTTAAAACACAAACGATATCGGAAATTATTAACGTTATTTCCATAATATCCTTTATATATATTCATCAATTATTAATCAATTTCAATTTCAGAAGAAACTAACTGTCTAGAAACTACCTCGAACCTTAAACGACCATCTCTGTCACGTGTTGTACTACAGACGAGTTTTCCTTGCAGGTTACTAACGTGGCAAGGTTCTACTGTAAACGTGAAACGCAAGGACGTGTCATAGAGACAGGCACGAGCCTCTGTCTGCCTCTTGCAGAAGGCTTCGTCTCCTCAGGAGTATCCTCACGAAGTCCCAAGGACACTCCCAGGCTATGCTCGATCCCAGGCAACGCAAAGAAACGCAGCTCTCGAACTCGTAGGGGAGGCATCAACCGGAAGCGATGCATCTTCACGGATATGACTGCTGCATCGCAATAAGACCGAAAATTTTCTCCCCTTCCTCTTCCCTTTCTCCACCTTCTACGGTTGGATTTGAAATTCGTAAGGACACGTCGTGTCTTCGTCTTCTCTCACGGTTTTCGACCGCAGCTATACATATTCACGATACGACTATCAAGATAGTTGTATAATCGTTCGCGGAATTTATTCCTATCTTTGCAGGGATAATCTTATTTCTTTTCTATCTTTCGATGAAATTTTCAATTGGGACAGTTGTGCGGTCTTTTATTGCATTGTTTATTGTATCGTTGATTTAGCGTGTGCATAGTCGGTATACGATAAACTGGACTGCGTGTGTTTAGGTAAATTCATATCTTCACGAGAATCAGGTTGTCCGAAAAGTGTCTTTCTTTCACAGACACGTCTTTTACAACGATGCATCTTTGTACAAACATGAAACCTAATCTGTCGAACGTTGTGGTCTTTATTTTGATAGAAGAAAATGGATCTACGTAATTCGATAAAATAATATAGAATAATATAGAATATTGTGCATCCATTATTTCCTTATAAAACGAAAGAAACTTTTCGAGCGACCTAATATAATTAACAGTGGAACCACACCAGTCAAATTGACCGGTTTTACAATTTTATTTTAAAATTCCTACTTCGTGTTATATTTTTTTCCGCAATGATGTAATGACTTTAATAATGTAACTAAAAGAATAGTATAATGAATTTTATTTTGTTTTTTATGTACTGAAACTGAAAATAATTTTGTATCAAGGCTACTTATACCAATGCCAGTCAAAATGACTGGTACTTGTCAAAGTGTAAAAGGGTCCTGCGATCTGTTTATCGAACCTCGATTAACAAGCTTCCTCGTTTCGTACAACTTGCCACGCGTTTTTTAAATTTTCGCCAGATCGCCTAGATCGCCAGATACTGACACTAGAAATACCAAATAACAGTGAAAATGACTGGTTCTACAATTTAATAAATTCGTCAACTCTCGTTTAAAGATCATGGTCCCAGATGGATTAATAATACCAAAAATGTACTACATAACATGGAATTCGTAAGAAATTAAGAAATCAATAAATATACAAATATTCTATTATTACGTATTTTTTAAAGACCAGTCATTTTCATTGGTTTGATAGAAATAGCTTCGTCTTAACTAGCGGTAGTTCTAGGTTTTAAAGATAGAAAATTCTCTCGCTTATCAAATAGAAGAATATTCGTAAAGGGAACTTTGCTTATTTTGCACAACCTCGTTGAAGATGAAGAAATACGTGAAATTGACACGACCGTATGAATTAATCGAACGAACGGAATATTCAAGCAGAATTTAATGCGACATCCTGCGATATCAACGAAGAGATAGATAATCAAATTAAATCATTCTGTGATTAGAAATTAACAAATGTACGAGACCGAGAATGAACGAATGAATATTCTGGCTTAATTTAAATGAGTAATTGACATCGTGCGAAGCTGATAGGAAAAATTGTAGCGGGTCAAAGAGACACGTGACAAATCGCTGCGAGCGGAAGCATCGACAGCGGAACCTAAGCCGAAGCTTTCTTCCGTTTCTGTTTCGCCGAGTGAATCCGCGCGTTTATTATTAACTCATTCGAATTGAAACATATATCCCTTTGAAGAGAGCTCGCCTCGTCGCCGCCGTAACAGACTAAACACCGATTCCAGGTATCGAGTTCATGAAAAAAAAAAAAAAAAAAATAAAAAAGAAGAAGAAGAAAAAAAAACGGTTGGTTTTTAGCGCGTGTAAACGCTGTCATAATATTCCGCGGATATTCAGGAACCTCCTCCGACGTTCCAAGAAACCGGCGTTCTCGCCGTTGACGAACGTTTTCGATGAATTCGTAAACGATCTCGACACGTGAAAATAATCACTGGGAAATTCTTTATCCTCCTTCGGATCATTCGGCCAGTTTATTCTTTTACCGAGCTGCTCATTTTCCCACGTATCCATTTTCTCCTAACAGAGGAGAAGAATTGCAGTTGGCTGCAACGAAAGTTCTGGACGAGTAGGTGGACGAACGATGCATCTGGTTAATAAAAATCAAATGTTTGATCGAGGAACACGTGGAGAACGTTGACGTTCTTCATTCGAAGAAAGATTTTGAATGATAAGACGTGGTTTAGTGGGCAGCGATTTTCAACGAAAAGAGAGAAACGTGCGATGACGAAGAAAGGGCACGGAAGTGGGAGTTGGTTTAGGGAGGAATTTTAAATTGAAAAGTCGAAGATCGAAGGTTAACTTCGATGCGAAAATCGCTGGTGAAGAATTTCGTTAAATTTCAAATTTTCAAGATTGAGCGGGTGTTGTTTTTGCTGTGGCGTTAATCAATTCGGAATTTGATTCTGTTTCTACCATAGTTAACGTTCACGAACACATGGTATTTAAAAGCAGCGATATGCTTCAAATAACGCAATAAATTTTTTATTTCTTTACTATGTTACGAGTACCGAAGAAAACCTCGTCTTCCTTATCTCGTAATTTATAATCAGACTACGGTCATTTATGCAAATTCGCACCTTTATGGAGGTAATTAAAAGAACGGAAGCTAGGTAAAAAATCGTTTTACGTACTAAATACTATGGCTACTATGGATATTTTATACGCGTTTGGACATCACGCGCATTCTCTGCGATTTTCCACGATTCCAGCGTCCACCATAAATGCATGAAAATTCGCGCTATATTTATAATCTAACTATATATATCATAACTACAACGTAAGTCCGTTTGACGACCTACGACGAATTAAAACGTGCCAGCCAGTCTGCACGAGGAAAATCTACGAACGCGTATTTTTCGTTTTACGAATGAAAACTATTTGAAAAAATGTTGCGGTATTATGGACCTATTCGGCTTATTCGAGCGTGAAATCGCTTCCTGTTTCACCCGTATGATAGAAGCTGGTCCATCAACGAGTACGCGTTTAGATTGGCACGATTTTCCCATGAGGCTGATCGTATGCGATTCACCTGAGCGTGGACGCCATGGGGGCCGAGTCATTAACGATGGAAGGAAGCAACGAGGATGACCGGAAGCCACGCACGGAGATGTGACTCGCGGCTATACGTCGATCGTTCATCGACGTGCAACGGTCAACAACCGAACGTATCGTGCGCTGTTTTATTATTTCTTAGTTCGTTCGATCGATGGTTTAGTTTCGCATAGGCATAAAGACCGTGTGGTTATTGGTTTCTGTATTGATGCATTTTATCGAGTTTGAAGGGCAATTTACATATAGCGGATTTACCTTTATGATACGTTATATCTTTTTCTTTTCTTTTTTTCTAAAACTATCGCGGCAATTTTAATCTAATTTCGATTAAGTACTGTATTTTGTTCCGCGATTATCTATGGATCTACACTGCCTACAGGAAGTATTTGCATATGGCTGTATTCTTCAACGAAATGTATCTTCATCAGCTTTCGTCGTGCATTTCGAGTATTGCACTCTCATCTGACATTTAATTCCAATTTAATTCAATTGATTAATTACATTCTTTAATCTAATTTCGATCGGGTACTGTATTTTATTCCGTCTACACTGCCTACAGGAAGTATTTGCATATGGCTGTATTCTTCAACGAAATGTATTTTCATCAGCTTCCATCGTGTATTTCTAGTATTGCACTTTCGTCTGACATTTAATTCCAATTTAATTCAATTGATTAATTACATTTTTAATCTAATTTCGATCGGGTACTGTATTTTATTCCGCGATTATCTATGGATCTACACTGCCTACAGGAAGTATTTGCATATGGCTGTATTCTTCAACGAAATGTATTTTCATCAACTTTTATCGTGTATTTCTAGTATTGCACTTTCGTCTAACATTTAATTCCAATTTAATTCAATTGATTAATTACATTTTTACGGTCGTACGAAAGTACCGTTCGACGATGCTGCAGATATTTTTCACAGCCACTGTATACGTCAAATATAAATTTCTCCGCAGCAATGGAATTTCTCTGTGAGAATTTCTTGTTGCAATTCTTCGTCGATTTATTCCTCGGAGTAAACAGTATGGAATATTTGCATTAGTCTACAACTTCTACTTATAACTCCGTTGATTACAGACATTTGCAGCGTTTGATCAAAGGTAAAATTAGATACAAAGTATTGACGCGGTGCAAATAAGCAAAGAAATACGAGTAGGCGATCGAAAATGTCAGTTTGTTATTCTCCTAATACGTTTGAAATTAACTTAATGCATTTTCATGTGGAAATGATCTTATAAAAATAGATATCATAAATTATATTAAATAATATGGCGAAGAAATGAAAGAAACGTGCGTGAATCATGAAAAATATATCTCATAAATATTCTCAATCCCATTCGTTGATACACAGATGCAGACTGTCGCTAGAAATTCTCTCGGTCTATCCACAATTGTTCCTGAGTCGCGTCCAGTCGTTTCAACGAATGTCACTGAACCAAGCTCGCTCTAAGCCAGCAATGAGCCATGATTTCACGGCTCATTAAATCGCAGCCGACAGTATAATCATTGTCATTCTCCGTTACTCGCGTGTCGGCACGTGCGCCGATCAATCCCCGCGAAAATAACCAGCCGACTAGCTAGAAACTCTCGGTTAACCGACTGTTTGGCTTCCAACGCTATTCGCGAACCCCTGTTTGTATGGCAAATGGAAATAACGAAATAATTCACTTGTTAAATAGTTGACTAATAACGGATGGAAAAGTAATTGTAAAAATATAGAAAATAAAATTGGAGAATTTCATAGAGTACTGTAGTATCGTGGAAATTAAGATATACATTTTTTCCCGATTACTTACAATTTATTAATAATGAATTGAATATACAGGTATTAATTGGACAGAAAACGATGTTTGTTTAACTGAAACTAAATGCGATACTCGTACCTATCTCAAATAACTTTACAGTTATTTGGCAACTCTCGTCACAACGAATCTAACACACTCTCTCTCTCTCTCTCTCTCTCTCTCTCTGTCTCCCCCCCCCTCTCTCTCCCCCCCACCGACTCTGACCATCCCTTGCAAAGAGAAATTTCGTTTGCAAATTTTCCAGTGCCTGCTTTAGGGTAATATTTGTTATACTTACACAGATGCATATATTACCGACAGATTTAGATTTTTCGGTAAGCTTCGCGAACTTTTGCGTCCATATTTACAGAACCTTTATCCCTTTCTGGCGTCCTCTTTCGCCAAGTCGTCGCCAATTTCTCAACAGTCGTCAAAACAATGGCGACGCGACGTCGACAGTCACGCCGAATTTATGGAAAATAAAAGCTTCTAGAGTGCAATTTATCGGCGAAAATACAGTTGTTGTCGCCTCGTGAAACAAGAAGAAAACGCATTACGTCACGTACTTTATGCCTCATTCTGTGCGGTCGAGATTCACCATTTCACTCGTCCATATATCTTCTCTCTTGAAGGGGCACGAACAGTTCATAACTTTGAATGTATAATTTAGTTATAGCAACTAAACAAACTTCATTCCTTTTATTTATTTTTTTTTCTTTAACCGTAGATTTATCACTAACATTTATATGGTTTTATTTTCAAAATTCATTTTCAAATTCATTATTTATATCTTCGAGCTTGCCAGATTATAGTCTGTTACCTATCTCATATTAACGCTTTGACTGCCACGCCGAAATCACGGAGTATTTTTATTATTCAAAGCATATAATGGCAAAATAATAATAAATTGACGATGTAGGACAACATTCTTCCCCAATGGACCGTTTATCTTGTTGGTGGTCACGGGTAACCATCATGGCGGCCTGGTAACAGCTGATAGCGACATATTATAACGAGGCTTCGTTTGTTTCAACAAATCATTCGCGTTCGTTGTTTCGTCGTAAACAAAACGTCCGGAATATATCGTTGAAACGTGTAGAAGATATTAGTAAACGGTATTTGCTCGTTCTATATATAATAGTAAGGTATGTTCACACTTCTAACCTCAATTATATGATTATAAAGCAGCATTTACGATTATTTTCTAAGCTGTGTTTATAATAATATTCGTAGATTACCCCTCAAAGATATGGACGCAAACACAGTGCACCGTTAGATGCAAGATTTGTTCTCTTTTTTTTTTTATCGATGTTCTAATAAAAATGTTTAATCGTTCAATGGGGCACTTTTTATTTCAAAGTATCTTCTATTCATCGGTTGTATTCAAAATACCCTAACTGTCGATTTTCATACAATCTTTACAATTGTAAGAAGTTGAAGCTCTCCGGTCACCAGTGACCAACGTGGCAGTCAAAGTGTTAAAGTATCCTTGTTTTTTTAGCCATCGAATATTATCATATTTTTCTTGTATCTATTTATTCTTCTATTTTTCTGTCTATTTATTTACTCATTTTTTCATAATTCACTTCTCTACTCTTCCAACCACCAAATTTAACATCATTCGTATTTAACATTTACACTTGAAATCTTAAAAACTCAAATTTAAGCGCAACCTTACGCATATTTTTCTCGTGTGATTTTACAGCGATCGCGCTAAAGTCTCCTTTATCCGAACACTCGTTATCCGAATATCCTATTATCCTATTAATATTAAAATAATATTTCCATAATACGTTTTCATAATATTTATAATTGCATGTAACAAACAAGTCGGATGCTGTTTCTCGTTTTAAACGTCTTACGTTCGTGTCCGTGCACAATGTATTCTTTCCTTAATTCGATCGAGTAAATACTGATTACAAGAATATGGTGTGTAATTGAAGAAACTGGGAAATGGTATAAGTGCGAGAGAAGAAACGTAGATACGCGACGTTGGGAAAGCCACAGACATTAAAAAATGTAAAACGCGATATGGAAAATTATCTAAAGCGCGTAGATACCTGAATGCTGGCAACAGTAGCAAAAAGCCTGGATATACTGATATAATGAAACGGTTTCGTTACGATAAAGACGATAGTAACGACGATTTTATACAAATGGAAAGAGAAAACGAAAGTGGCAATGGAGAAGCGCCTTCTTACGTCGGAGCACTCGAAGTACAAAAAGGATGTAATTGTATGCAGTTACTGGCGTTGAAAAAATCATGCTACTCAGCAGCCAAAAGAATACGGGATCCATAAATATTTCAAGAATCCGTCGATCGTAGTTCGTATCCGAGTGAGTGAAGTTTCGTATCGCGAAAGTGATTCTTCTGTTAACATAATGACAATTTTATTATAATTAAATTTCATTCGAACCTTTTAAGCTCTAAATCAAAGATGATCGTTTCATCGATATCGTCTTTTGCCCGCAATTGTTACACTTGTACGCCATGTGTTATCGTCGATTATGCATATTTTAATCGATTAGGTCGTCCGAAAAGTTTCTTTAGTTTTATAAGAAAATAATTGGCGCACAACATTTTCCGTTTTATATTATTTTATCGAACTACGTATGATCCATTTTCTTCTACCAAAATAAAGATCACAACGTTCGATAGATTATTAGGTCAGGGCCGGTGTAACCTTTTTCGGGGCCAGGTTCGAAAATGTTGTTCTCAATACACATTGAAATCCTACACGTAAATTTTACAACGAGGAATTATTTATCTACAAATGCTGTTACATATTATATATTTTTTATAGGCACTTTTTTAAACAAATCCAAGTAATATTTTTTCGCATGCATAATTCGCCTTCAAGGGACAAAAAATTCAATGAAAGTAGAAAATCTGTAATTATGTATAACTTTTGCAAAAAACTATTGATGTAGTTTAATTTCTCCAAAAATTACATTTCTCTGGATTTTTTTTTTATCTAAAGTAGTTTCCAGAATACGAAGACTTTACGGAGTTACACTGAACTTTCACGATTTCGCTACTAAAAAAATGTCTTGCATCTGTTAATGGTATCATCATTCTGTAAAAAGTTAATAAAAATCGGTGCTTTCTAATTGGGTAATTTAATAATTCTAATTAGGACCGCGGAGCCTCTCAAAACTCGGAGCCAGGATCCAGCGAACGCGCTCAAGGTTTCATGTCTGTATAAAGATACATCGTTGTAAAAGACGCGTCTGTAAGAGAAAAAGACACTTTCCGGACAACCTCACACATATTATTTTACACGATATTTCTTATGATTCGGACAAAACTTGCTTCTTATCATCTCCCGGCAGAGAAGATAACTGAAAACAAGTAACGATCATACGTACACCGTGTAACAGAGAATCATCTACTCTACGTATATTACGAAGTGAAATCAATGGTGAACCATCGCTCTGAAAACATTTAAGCTGATCCCAATCTAACTTCGTTTCAAACAGAAACGAGTACGAGTGAAATTAGATGTTTCAGGACCCTCCGCCCACGCGTTTCATCTACTACAGCTACCCCTCCATTAAAACTTTCACAAGACAATTCAGGGTGATGACCTAGAAACCGTGAAAGAATTACGAGAATCGGAGATGGCTCGCTTTTCGTAAATATTTCCTGATACAACTTGCGTTTATTAACGAAGCAACAGTACGTGGTAGTGACATTTTTCCTTTCCTCTTTATTTTCTCAAGCAAACGAATTTTTACAAAGGAGTTTATTGAGCCCAGAAAATACAGATTTTAAGTGCATTATTCACAATAAACATGAATTTTTGTAATGGTATGTTAGGCAAAGGTACCGAAAGGTACGACGTAGCCATGCTGTATTATGTGTCTGCGCTTTACATTTTTTTGTTGTATGATGCGGTTTTTGGATTTAAGCCTCTGGGGAGCGGAGCTTTTTTTTTTTATTTTCTTTTTTCTGCCCTGAAAAACTTGGTCGCAAAACAGGACGCTTCGGCTCAAGCGAACGAATGTTTAGATACGCGTGACTAATCATACGATAACATATGACGACAGATATAGATAATAGTCGTTGGAAAAACAGGATCCCGATCAAATGATCGTCGATGATTTCAACCTATCGATAAATAAACATTGCCAGCGAGGTCGATGTCGATGTGAAATCGTGTCGATGAACACATTATGGATGGATCGTCGGTGATTTTAAGGTAACCCAGCTCCACTGTACTTTGCAAACTTCATCTTCAAGTTGAGTTACGTATCCAGGTAAGCTGTGCCCTTTAAACATTCTACGCGATGGATCTTGATACAAAACCATTGAAAATATCGTTTGTTGTAACGACTTCGTCAAGTTGGACCATCCTGTTCGCGTATTTGCATAATTTACATAACAGTATTATCGAATCTTGCTTTCCCCGGCGATCGGCGTGCATGAAAACACACGTTACGCTCCATCATCGCGTGTCGATCAGCCGTCATCGCGGCTGCCTCCCAGCCACGGAAACTTCTTCGTCTACTCGGTTACCTCGAGGCTGACGAAAATGGAAACGCAATAAAATCGAAGGCTGAGCGGCTGTATCGAGCGGAATCGCGGCGCCCCGCGTAAATTTAGAACACATTGTTTTTCGCTGCTCGCGTGAATTCCTGCGCGAGCAATCGTCTCGTAAATCCGGACTCGGCCTAATCCACCTTGCGACACTTTCTCTCTTTTCACGAAACACGCGCGATTGTCGGTTAAACCGCGCTTCGGTTTCTTCCACCTAATCCTGTGTCTTGCTCGGTTCGTTCGATTTTTCAAAGTTTCTCAATCTCGAGACAGATATAAAGCAGATCTTACCAAGGAAAGTTTGTATAACATCTGGTAATTTAGGGATTAGGAAGAGAAGCGCGCGTGTATTTTGGGTATTGAAAATGTTTTTTTTAATCTGACGCTGCTTTTGTCGTTAGCGTAATTATATTGTTGCGTTTCGTTTGGTTCGTTTTGGTTGTGTTGCCGTTAATTTTTGAATTCAGATTAAATTGTAGCGTTGTCTGTTGTTTAATGCGATTGGCAATTAAACTCCACGTTTCGCTTAATCCTATCATATTATTAGACAAATATTGTTCACAAAAAATGTTTATTCGTATTCTAATTGGATATTGACAGAATTGAATACTCGAAATTACAATCGTTCGCAATACGTTTTCACTCTTATTAATTACAAGATTTTAATTTGATAGATTTTCGATAATTTACAAATTGACAAATACAAACACGTCGATTAACAAGACTAACAAGAACTGGGAACTAATGAAACAAAGAACTAAAAGCTAAAGAACTAAAGGACTAAAGAACTTAAGAACTGAAAGCAAAAAACTAAGAGCTAAAGGAACTAAGAGCTGAAAAGCTAAGGAACTAAAGAATTGAAAGGCAAAGGAACTGAGAAATTAAGAGCCAAAGGAATTGAGAATTAATCGCTATGAACAAAGAAATTACTTGCCAGGAATTGGGGAACTGATCGCCAAGAACCAACAAGAAATTAATCACCAAGAACTGAGGAACTAATCAGGACAGAACTGAGGAATTAATTACTCTGAACTAAGGAATTATTTTTCTATCTTCTATGTCGCTACGCTTATTTATATTTGGGTCTACTGTGGAGGGGTCGTCATGTGACGGGTTATTCCGTGAGGGTTGTGAGGCTCGAATTTGGTTTCTATACAAATTGTTAAAATTTATTTAAATTTCAAATTGGAACGCTCACTCGCGCTATTGGTAGTTTTATACAATACAATACAATACAATACAATATTATATTGTGTTAACATTATGTTAATGTTCTATTGCATTGGAAACTAAGTGATTGCGGCTTTTGTGATTAGGTGGTAATGAAAAATACCGCAATCACTTAGTTGCCAATCCCGATATTATGTCGTAGTATTCGTTTCAGTGCGCAAGAGTGGCGACGAAAAAATTTGTTTAATGGGAAAATCAGATGCAAACGTAGCTTCGACGTGGCACTGCTTAACGACACGACGAATTCTAAAATCGATCGTCTATCGAATTCGAGAAACGTGAAACGATGGTACGTACGAGCAACCCTATCGAAAGCTGTCAAATCTCCTGTTTTTAAATTTCTACAATTTTCAGCGCATTAGTCGAAATTTAATTCTTACTTCATTTTCCAATTTAATTAACATATCTAAATCGCTTGCTTCTAAACTTCCTTGAAACTCTCCATTTTCTCTAGAAATAGCACAAAATTCATCGAATGATCCTTAGTATTTACTATGCCATCGGTCGAATATATTTCACAATTCTACGTGAAAACCGTACGCGCAGTTCACTAGGCTAACTACATTTCCAACGTATCCTTAGTTGTTGAAAAATCATGTAATATACAAGGTGTGCCAGATCGTAACGTAGGTCGTTTCAAGCTTCGTTGAAGGCTTCTGACAGAAACACCGATGATGGTTATCGATGACGAGAATAACGATAAGGATACTCAAGAAAGATTCCGATCATTTACGTCGATTATTGGCAACCAAAATAAAATTCCCGTCATCAATAATGACTATTCGTAGCCAAAGTAAAATTCTCCTTATCGATAACGTCTATTCGTGACCAAAATAAAATTCTGATCATCGATTATGATTATCGACGAATAACAGAATTTTAATCGTTCGCAACGGTTACTCGTAACGAAAATTTGTCAATTTGTTAGCTTTTAAAATTTGTCTTAAAACAGTTGCGACGTGTGTGTGATTCTTACGTTATAATACGCGGCAAACCTGCCACTGTTTCCTTCCTATTTCTGTTATAATTTTCCGAACGAAGCCTCGAACGATCCACGTTTCTGCAACATTTTTGTAAAACACACTGACAACGTTTCGTCGTTAAAACCTGGCACACCCTGTAGAGCAAACCTACGAACCTACAAGCGAGAACGTACGAACTTACGTAAACGTAATTTGTATATACCGGGATCGATAAGAACGATATCGTGACTGGCGAAGCATGTTATGTAGATACTTGCACATATTTACGAGTATGATTAAGTCGAAATTAATTACCGATTTGTCGATTTATACAAAAATCAACACCCCACGGGTTCCAGTTTCTCTATTTCTTTCTTCGGTTTCCTCGTTGTTTTGTATGCGCGAGGGAACGAGGCGAAGCATTTACAATTAAGACCACGAGCTGAACCTGAAAACTGGTTTCCTTGTTAATTGCTGGCGATCGCGTTGATTAGCCGTATACGATGTCTACACTCGCCAGACTCTCGATAATCGCTTTTCTTTCCTCGTTACCTTGCCCTTCTTTGTCTCTTTTCTCTTCCCTTTATCTATCCGTGCAATCTTATTCGACGCGGGAGTATTAAGTGGAAATAAAATCGAATCTCCTACAAAGTTACAAATACCACGAACGTAGTAACTGGCGTATAATAATGAATTTCGACGTTTCGGACAATTCATTGGAAAATCGAGGATACAACAAAAATTTTAATCAACTCCGTTTCTTCTTTTCTTTTCTTCTTCTTTTCACGATAATACGCCCACTAGGAATTACGATAGCGATGCAACAAGTGGATTCGAAGAAAAGTATTCGTAACGAGGCTCGGTTGGAATTCTATCTTTAACTTGGGTCCTTGAAGAGATTGAGATTTGGCAAATACGAGTCGCCTATCGTACGATAAAATTATTTTCTCTCGTGCAATCAGACGGATGATGGTGGAAAGAACTATGGAAAAGTACGTGCAACGAATAAATAAAAATAAATGTACCAGACAATTGGCAAAATTATTCTATCAAAAGCCGATGTATGTGATGGGGATTTTTTATTGAATTACAGCAAGCACGTCATTTAATCGCGAGGAATTAAAGTTAGAAAACGGGGCACCGGAAGTTTTCCAAGGAAATGAATGGCGAGAGTTCGATTCTGACGTTCTTAAGCCGGCAATTGTTACTATTCTATGTTTAAAGTAATAAACAGGCGATTCTGTTACCGTTTCGCCACTGAAAATAACCGTAGATTTGATTCAATTTCCCGCGGCGAAGGGTAAGCACGTCGGATCGGCGGCCGGCATTCATCGTAAATTAGCAGCAGAACTAATCGTGTTTGATTCTGCTCTTGAATGAAATCGGCCAACCATTGTTTCTCAATTCCGTGATATTTTCGGAACGTTAAATATATCAAACCTGTAACCTGTGCCGGTCGATTCTCGTAAAACTTTACGCGATATTTTCATTCCGATCGCAACGTGAAATTTCCCTAATTTTAGACGAAACAACGGTTAATTGACACATAGTTAACGATAAGGAAAATCTTCCAAAGCAACGGAAAGACAAAATTCATAAAAAAGAGAAAAAATAATTTGACAAATACTAAATAGAAAAATACTTCGTATTATACGAATAGAATAAAAAATTAGAATAGAATAAAAGATCGTTAGGAAGCAGACGAACTCATGCTGTAAAAGTTATATCAAATTGGCTGTTACGCTCGCCATTTTAGGATTTACTTGATAATAAAATCACAGTGTTCAAAGTACACGCCGCTATTAATTACATTTTCAATTCGATCCACTTCTTCATGTTGCGACTATAATCACTGAATATTCTTCTTTCCAGCGTCGAATCGTAAATGAAGATTTCCAGGCGAGGTGGATACGAAGGATACAAGTTCCCTTCTGCAACAGAATCTCGGCCGAATGAAAACGTCGAGATAGAGTTAACGCGAAACCGAATGTTAAGAACGATTATTATCGAAGATGGGACGCGAAGTGGCCACTTCGCGTTTAAACGTATGTGCGTTTCAAGCACGGTTCTTTTTCCATCGAGGTTTCAAGTGGCCCAGCATCCGCTGTTAATTACATCCTGCGATCGTTTCAACGAACATGCTATACGACGAATTCTTCTCGGTTTCTGCGATTTGCATTTTCATTGCTTCATTCAATTGGTTGCAGCTTCGATCCAAACGAACTAGCAACTTTCTACGCTCGGATTCTCTTCTCTTTAATAGGCATCCCAATTAATTTTCCATTCTTTGTAACAGAATCGCTGTTGTTTCCTCTATTTGCTACATTAATTTTCATTCTACGCTAAATTCTCACGTGAGCGATAGAACTGCACGCTATCGCGATAGATCGTCAGAGTCCCGATACGAGGACGTTGATCGTTCGAAGCTGAATCTATTCGAAATAAACGTGGGCGGATACAAAATTCCTCAAAGCAAAGTCGTTCCGGTCCCTTAGAAAAATAAGAATCGTAAGAAGCGACGGGAAGAAGCGAGAAACGCGTGTCCCACGAGCGTGAGACAATTCATGGTTTCGACCCGATGACAGTCCAACAGCCATCAACTGTCCTACTGAAAGATTTTCCTTCCTTTCGGCCTCTCTTCTCCCTTATGGATTCTTCGAACGATTTTTCTGACGCTTCCGAAACTACCGCTGCGTCGATTCGTGGAGAGAAAACAGGGAATATCCGTGAGCAGAACGGAGCGTGACATCGAATCACGGGATTGGAGAGCGGAGTTAAGGTCAGCGGGGCGCTAGTTGCATCTAAGGTTCCTGCAGCGTATATTTTGGAATCATAGAGCTACGCTTCTCAGAGGATATTTTTTACGTATGATACTTTATGGTGCGGCTACCGGGAAGAAGTTCGCCGAGTATTCGTTGAAGATAATTTCTGTACTGGTTGCATGGAGGTGACTGGAAGATCATAAAACTTTGGTGTTTCTGAAAATTTCGATATATTACGCTTATTTGACGAATATTTTTTAGAAATAATAATAATAGTACTTTGAAATTTTACATTGGAAATTGTGCAAGGTTTTGTTGAGGATTGGTGGTTATTGTTTGGAAGATGGAATTTTAGACGTACATTTCTCGGAGAATATTTTTTTTATTATAATATTCTATGGTGCTGAGAAGAAGTTTGGCGAGTATTTGTTGAAAATAATTTCTGTACTGGTTGCATGGAGGTGACTGGAAGATCATAAAACTTTGGTGTTTCTGAAAATTTCGATATATTACGCTTATTTGACGAATATTTTTTAGAAATAATAATAATAGTACTTTGAAATTTTACATTGGAAATTGTGCAAGGTTTTGTTGAGGATTGGTGGTTATTGTTTGGAAGATGGAATTTTAGACGTACATTTCTCGGAGAATATTTTTTTTATTATAATATTCTATGGTGCTGAGAAGAAGTTTGGCGAGTATTTGTTGAAAATAATTTCTGTACTGGTTGCGTGTAGGTAAGTGGAAGATCGTAAAACTTTGGTGTTTCTGAAAATTTCGATATATTACGCTTATTTGACGAATATTTTTTAGAGATATTAATAACAGTACTTTGAAATTTTACATTGGAAATTGTGCAAGGTTTTGTTGAGGATTGGTGGTTATTGTTTGGAAGATGGAATTTTAGACGTACATTTCTCGGAGAATATTTTTTTTATTATAATATTCTATGGTGCTGAGGAGAAGTTTGGCGAGTATTTGTTGAAAATAATTTCTGTACTGGTTGCGTGTAGGTAAGTGGAAGATCGTAAAACTTTGGTGTTTCTGAAAATTCCAAGATATTACGCTTATTTGACGAATATTTTTTAGAAATATTGCCCATGTAAATTGTGTTGAAATAAGTATCAAAATGAATGAAGAATAATAACAGTGGTTTAGAATTTTACATTAGAAATTGTGCAAGGTTTTGTTGAGGACTGGTGGTTATTGTTTGGAAGATAGAATTTTAGACGTACATTTCTCGGAGAATATTTTTTTATCATAATATTCTATGATGCTGAGGGGAAGTTTTGTGAATATTCGTTGAAAATAATTTCTGTACTGGCTGCGTTATTCAAACTCGAAGATGGTATCCCACTGGGGGTAGCCATCCACGTGTTATTTAGCAATTAAGTTAGAAAAATTTACCAAATGTCCAGCTGGACAAATTGTAAAGTACAAATTAAATAATAAAAAAAGAAAAAAGCTGGCAGCGTGGAGGTAAGTGGAAGATCATAAAACCTTGGTGTTTCTGAAAATTCCAATATATTACACTTATTTGACGAATATTTTTTAGAAATATTGCCCATGTAAATTGTGTTAAAATAAATATCAAAACGAATAAAGAATAATAACAGTACTTTGGTATTTTACATTAGAAATTGTGCAACATTTTGTTGAGGATTGGTGTTTATTGTTTAGAAAATAGAATTTAGACGTACATTTCTCAGAGAATATTTTTTTTTACTATAATATTCTATGGTACTGAGAAGAAGTTTGGCGAGTGTTCCTTGAAAATATTTTTCCTCATAAACTACCTATATTATTTATCGCAGTGAAGCTTAAAGCTCAGTATAATCTTCATTTACACAAATGCACTTTCAGTAAGACTTTACGTTTTAACGCGCAGCGTTTCTCATCTTCAATTTTGATCATTTTCTCAAAAGATTTTCTCGTCAGATATAGAATACAATGCATATACACCATTATCCCGAGAGAATTCTTCATTTTGAAGTCATTAGTCATCATATACGAGAAACGTACTCGCCTTCGCTCGATGTGATTCACTGTCACGCATTCCATGGCATCGCCACGTTACTATTTATACTGACGGCTAATTCGTTTCCACCGGTGAACTCGAATGACTGTGTGCACTGTATGGGAGGCCGTGGATTTAAGGTGTTTTCGATCAGTGACAACGACGAATCGTTCACGTCGACTCAGAGCAGCTTCGTATCAGCTGCTCCTGTCTTCCGACGTATACTAATTAATAGGATAAAGTGGAGCCGATAATCGCCGTGGAAAAGGTCTGGAGAAAACGCGTCGAATTTCTGAAGAACAGTCTTCTTCCCGGAAAAACACTTTTGATATTTTCTTTTTGGTAGAATACATTTACATCGTCGCAACATCTTTGAAATTTACACAGTTTTCGAAATACTTAATATTTTGTAGATTTTTGGAATCTTCCCCTATTTATGCTATTTACTGTTTCCCTTCGTTTTTGAAGCTTAGCCAGTTTTTGTAAATTGTGAAAAATCTTAGGAAGAAACTTTTAGGAATTTTGGAATTATTGGAAGAATCGTTAGGGTTTTATAGAATCGAAGTACGTTTATCGTTCGAGTTTCTAAAACTTTATAGGTATCTTCATCATTTCCTACGCTTTCAAACTTCTAAAACGTTTCAAATGACGAGAACTTTTTAAAGCTCTACGATAGCGGAGATTCGAGATTTATAAAATCTTCGTTCTCGTAAGTTTCCACTATTTTTAGAATTTTTTCCAGGGTTTCAACCCTTTTGAAAAAGATTTTTTTTTCGTTGAGGTTCACTGACAAAAGAATCAGTGGATGAATTTGTAATAGAAAAATATATTGAAATAAATGAAGGTATAAGTATAATATACAAGTGTAAATTTATGCTGATCCAGATCCTTACTCTCTTGGTGTCACAAGACAATGGAAAAATACTCTTTGAACCTTTTTGAAAAGATTTCTTTTCTGTTGAGGTTCACTGATAGAAGAACCACTGGATGAATTTGTAATAGAAAAATATATTGAAATAAATGAAGGTATAAGTATAATATATAAGTGTAAGTTTATGCTGATCCAGATCCTTACTCTCTTGGTGTCACAAGACAATGGAAAAATACTCTTTGAACCCTTTTGAAGAGATTTCTTTTCTGTTGAGGTTCACTGATAGAAGAACCACTGGATGAATTTGTAATAGAAAAATATATTGAAATAAATGAAGGTATAAGTATAATATACAAGTGTAAATTTATGCTGATCCAGATCCTTACTCTCTTGGTGTCACAAGACAATGGAAAAATACTCTTTGAACCTTTTTGAAAAGATTTCTTTTCTGTTGAGGTTCACTGATAGAAGAACCACTGGATGAATTTGTAATAGAAAAATATATTGAAATAAATGAAGGTATAAGTATAATATACAAGTGTAAATTTATGCTGATCCAGATCCTTACTCTCTTGGTGTCACAAGACAATGGAAAAATACTCTTTGAACCTTTTTGAAAAGATTTCTTTTCTGTTGAGGTTCACTGATAGAAGAACCACTGGATGAATTTGTAATAGAAAAATATATTGAAATAAATGAAGGTATAAGTATAAGTTTATGCTGATTGACCTCCTTACTCTCTTAGTGTTACAATACAATAGAATCGATAGGGAGCACGTTCATATATTTGTAGCAAAAGGACATTACCAAAAAAGTTAACCTTATAGCTTTAGTTAAAGGCTACAAGGAACATAAATACAAATCTGTTTATTAGTTCCTTTGTTCCTAGACCTTGTTCCTTGTAACCCAAAAAATAATGTATATTCAAGGGCACAATAATATGGACCCCTCCTTATTTAGAATATTTTTCTTTCACTAAATTCTATTTTCTGTGTAATAGCGGTATCCAGGTCACGAATATACATAAACAAAGATGCAGAGTTTTTCTTGAAGTAGTTACTTCAACATTTTTCGAATTCAAAAAAATGTTTTCTTTTTTTATTTGGAAGAATTTTACAATCAATTGAGAATCATAACCAAATTATTCTAGCGTGGTACTATAACGTGAATAATAAGTGTTTAACTCTGTTATTCTGATTCTGTATTTAAAAATGCATACACGAAATGGTAAGTGTTGTCGATGTTTTCCGAATTAGAAAGGAAGAGGAAGAGGGAGGATACGTTCCGCATCCCCTTTTTTCGCGCGGTTCCTGGGAACAGCTGGAAGTCGTAAAAGCAGACAATACTATCTACGTCAAGATACGTAAAACGATACCAAACTCGACCTTTCGGCAATTTCATTAGGTCAACTTTCACCTTATTTGTACCCCGTAGGGTTTCCGGTCAAACATTGAGAAAGGAAAACACTTATGGGGACCGATCGCGAGTCCCGAGCAGCGTACGAGTTGTAAAAATCATTTCGAATCTCTCTATCGCTGATTATGATACAAATTTATTTTATTCTCCCTCCGATTAAAATTTGATTGAATTATTAAAATAACCAGAAATTAAGTACATCGATTAGAATCTTTCACTTCGCTTTGGAAACTGGAATTTTCCAAAAAAATTTCGTGCGCGTAGAAAACAAGATAACAGAAAATTACGAAAAGTAATAAAATAATATATAGCAAGATAGAAAAATAATAAATGATAAATACATTACACGAACAAAAGTAACAAATGATAAATAAAAGATGTAAAGATGGAAGAAGAATATTCTTACGCGTAAAATAAATTTTGCCGGCGTTAATTTGATAAATTTTGCGAAAGTACAAGGTGGCAGAGTAACGAAGCGTAAAAATGATCGTATGCAGGTGAACGAGATCGAAAGACAACTGTCCCTCTCTGTACTCGTCGTGCGCTTGATGGATTCGATACGCCTGATTTCACGAAAAATTACAGGACAATCGAAAGACGAACGAACGATCGCTTCGAACAGCTCGCAAGAATCGAGCAAAAAAAAAAAGAAGAAGAAAACTTCGTAGATTTCCATACGAGAAAATAACAACACTCCTTGCGTGGCACTCGTAGTTATCAACGTCGTGACTATCAGGTAGCAGGTTGCATAATACGCTGCTAGGAAAAATCGACCAAATCGAAGGTAACTGAATAATTAAACCTCTTAGAGGGAAGTTAATCTGATCGACTGCGCTTTTTGCTAATTTCTTAATTTCATTAGTCAACGTAAAACGACTTACTTTCGTGAGTTCATTAATTGCTAGAAAATGACGTAAATAATAATAAATCCGAAGGTGAATTTAAAAGACCAGCTTACACGATGCTGATCAATTTTATTTCCAGACGGTTTAATTAGCACGATTAATGCATCGAGTAATTTAAAGTGGCGGCCAAATGTAAATCTGCCATCTCATCTGAATAGAATTTCCATTTACCTTTGCTTTACTTTCCTTTATTTTTACTCTGTGGTTTAATCGAAGAAATTTTTACCCGCGCGACTCGTACGAGCGAATAGCCGGATACGTAACTCAGCTCGAAGATGAAGTTTTTAAAGTACAATGGAGTCGGAATTATCGTTAAATCAGCGACGATCGATTCGTCGACACGATTTCACACCGAAGCCGGCCAATGTTTATTTATCGACACGCTGAAATCATCGACGATCATTTCATCGAGATCCTGTTCCGCCGACGACTATCATCCATATTTCCCGTCATACGTTATCGTACGACTACTCACGTGTATGTAAACATTCACTTGCCCGCACAAAAAAAGAAACGAAAAAAAAAAAAAAAAGTAAAGAGGAAACGGAAAATGATAAAAGTTACTACGACGTACTGTTGCTGTATTAATTAACATAAGTTGCATAAGTAAGCACATTCACGAATATCACGAGCCATCTCCGATTTCCATAACTCTTTTAATACTTTGTCGAGGTCATCAGCCTGAATTCTCTTGTGAAAGTTGTAACGGGGGAAGGAGGGGGTAGCTATAGTAAATCAAATGCGTGGGCGAAGGCTGTGCCTCGAGAAAAATCCAACTTCACCCACATTCGTTTCTGTTTGATATAAAATTAGAGTGGGATTGGCTCAAATCTTTTCAGGCTGTCGGTTCCGTATTTCGATGCTCGCGTACGAACGCGCACACGAATTTCAAAACTCGCGTGTATTTTCAACCGCGCGTTCCAGCTCAGAAACTCTAGTTTCGTTCGAACGTGCGTTAGGATAATCACGCGTGTACCATTCAAATGACTCAGAGCGACAGAGAAGATCCTACCGCTTAAAATTCATTTCTTAATTATTTATTTCTCGTACAACGTATGATACAATTATGTTAATTTATTCAGTCACGATATCAAGCAACGCACGATTCGTCCTTTGCCCTATTCGTCTTATTAAAGGCAATCCGCGCTCGTTCCTCTCAACGTACCAATTCCATTCACTTAATCCTTCGCTAGAAATATAATCTGAAAGCGCTTTGAAACCTACGATTCCCCACTAAATCTTTATGGGTCGCTCGTAAAGTCATCATCTCCAATGGCCACCCCTTTTCTAGCTTACAAAGGAACCACTCGGTGTCGCACTTGAGGAATTTACTTTACGATCGATCGTTACTGCACGAGCTGCTACGGAATGGAAGAAAGGATTTTCTAATGCTCGGTTGATAGAGGCATTAATTCTACGGTACGAAACGTTTTAGAACGCCTCGTTTACCCCTCGTATTTCATCGAAATTTCTGGCATTAGCGAGGGGTGGCGTTGAAGTTCGACTTTTTTCTCCGTTTGATTTGCTCGCTTCGGCTCTCGTCTCGTTTAAATGGCAGCTTTATAAGCTCACGGTCTCTAGTTGTAACACGATGATTTGTGGCTTAACCGCGGCTGGCTACTGGGAATCTCGAGTCGCTGGTTATCGATTGCTATCGTTTCTTCCGAGTATTTATTTTTTTCTCCTGGATATTTCATACGGCATGTAAAACGATCGAGTATCATTCCTTTGATAATGTGATATTTCTTTCTCATTGGAGCTTAATAATTATTTTTCTAACTTTTGATATTGCAAAGGATATCTTGAATAATTCGTCAGCGTACTAGTGGCTTCTGAAAAATGCTGTTTAATTATTATTGCTTAACAATACTCTCTCGAATATGGAACAAATTATACTGGCAGATAAAAAAGTACTTAACGTACGATTAATACGATTTAACGATTAAGCGATCTTTCGTGCGACGATCTAACGCAACAAAGGAAATTTTCGAAACATTTCATCTAACCAAATCCATTTCCGCAAATCAAAAAAAAAAAAAAAAACACCGTAGGAAGCCACAGATTTACAAAAGTACAACAACCTAATGTTCTCAATTTTTCAATTACCCGATCGATTACTCGAAACACTGTCTAAAAATTGCACGATTTCTTAAATAACGGATACTTAATTTTACGCGAGAACAAAAAGACACAAAGTTAACGGAAGATTTACAAGCTCGGAACGAGAATAATCCTCTTTCGTATCTACGTAACATAGAATTTACACGACTGAATAAACCTTTAAGCCGCTATTACGCTGACAAATCGCTCCTCTGTTTTCAAACCATAAAATAACAAGGAAAAACAGGAAGAGACATTAGCCATTCGATTGCGTCCTAGATAAATCCGTGGACAATTACGGACATAGTAGAAGTTAGTTGGAATAGGATGGTTAAAATAAATCAATGAATCATCATGGATAATCACGAGGATCTCTTAACGGGATTAACCAGCGGGCAGATGAATTGCAAGCGTGGCTATGTTCGCGAGCTAGTGCCGTGCCACGAGTTAATTAACCATTTTTCTTCTTTTTTTTTTTTTTTTTTTTACAATGTTACCGAAGAGAAACTGGTTCTCGAGTGCGCTGAAGAACCCCGGAGAAAGCCAGTGGCAGGTAGAAGTTGGAATTGCAGGGAATCGAACGTACATATATAGTGTACTTATAAGTATCAAGTGCGCTCGAAGTTCTGTCGAATCGTACACTTTGAGATCTGTCTTTCTTTTTATTTTTGTCTTTTTTTTTTTTTTACTTTGTAACGAGGAAGTTTTACGCGTCGCAGGGACGAGATCGCGTAGCGATTCTACGATGGAAAATGTATTTCAATTTCCGTAGAATATTATTATTTTAGGGTTTCGTGGCAGATAACGTTGGAACACGGTGATCATTTTCATTTTGTAAGCTGCGTGTTTCAGGTATAGACAGAGGCGACGTGAATCTCGTCTGTGGGGTGTATTTCAATTTTTCTAGTAAAATGTAGTAAAAAAGTAGTAAAATGTATCTCAATTTGTGCGAATTGTTTCGGAGGGCTTTGTGGAACATGAAAATGGATAAAACGCTTTTTCATTTTATAACGCGGCAGTTTTGTATAATACAGAGGCGTAACGAACCTCGTGTACAATGTAGTTGAATCTTTGTAAAATTGTAGCGTAGACTTAGTAAAATCTTTGTAGTGTGGACGTTTTATATGATACAGGGTCAAAAAGAGCCCATTGCAGGTTGTATTTTAATTTCAGTGAAACACCTGAGAGATGAAATAGATATTTGAAGATACAGATGAATTAAGTCCCCGTTTTGTTTCACCATGCACAAGCCTCATGTAGCACAGAAACAAAGTGAACGTAACGCGGAATGTGTTTCAATTTCTGTAAAATATCTCGCAGAATTTCCAAAAGACGAAACTGATATTTCACGACGAAAGCGAATTATTAAAAGTTATGATCTAAATAGAAAGACTTTACGACCCTCCATTAACGTTTTTATCGATCAATTGCAAAGAGAATCACAGCCGTCTAAGCATCAAACAACATCGATCGAAAACAAAGAAAAAATCGACTAATAACAAACAAGAATAATTAATAGAATAAATTAATAAAGTAAATAATAAAAAAAAGAACAATTATTACGCATATCGTATCATATCAATATTACGCATATTCGTTTCTGTAAATCATACGTAGCGTGAAATGTTATTTTACAACGAGAGAATCTTCACGTACAAAACAACCGGACAAACATGGCTTTATCGGATGCGGAATGTATTTCAATTTCTGCAAAATATTTCGCAGAATTTCCAAAAGACAAAGCGGATATTTCACGACGAAAGCGAATTAAAAAACAAAACAAAAAACAACATCGATCGAAAACAAAGAAAACATCGACTAATAACAAACAAGAATAATTAATAGAATAAATTAATAAAATAAATAATAAAAAAAAAGAACAATTATTACGCATATCGTACCATATCAATATTACGCATATTCGTTTCTGTAAATCATACGTAGCGTGAAATGTTATTTTACAACGAGAGAATCTTCACGTACAAAACAACCGGACAAACATGGCTTTATCGGATGCGGAATGTATTTCAATTTCTGCAAAATATTTCGCAGAATTTCCAAAAGACAAAGCGGATATTTCACGACGAAAGCGAATTAAAAAACAAAACAAAAAACAACATCGATCGAAAACAAAGAAAACATCGACTAATAACAAACAAGAATAATTAATAGAATAAATTAATAAAATAAATAATAAAAAAAAAGAACAATTATTACGCATATCGTACCATATCAATATTACGCATATTCGTTTCTGTAAATCATACGTAGTTATTAGAAATGTTATTTTACAACGAGAGAATCTTCACATACAAAACAACCGGACAAACATGGCTTGATCGATCGAACGGATGCGGAATTACTTAGTCGCCAGTAGCGTCTATTTGAAACGTCGTTCGATCGATCAATTATATCGCCGTTATTACCCGTAGCCAGCAACCGTGCCAACAGCGGATCGTTGTTTTCCAGCAATCATCATCGATAGATACGGCAATCTACTAGCATAGATTGAATAACCACCGTGTTTGCGAACCTGCAATCCTAATTCAACGGTGATCAGTATAATCGTAGCTACCGCTTAACTAACGATGATTTCAAAGAGGAAGTTCGTGGCTTATAACGCGTATCGGTAAATATAAAAACGTTGACAGATTTGACGTAGTAATATTTGCAGTTATGAGTTTCTACGATTTTATCGAGGTGTAATTAGAAAGCAGACGGATTAATTCGAGGAAGAAGATAAAGCTCGATATTTTGAACCTGCTAAAAGTATATTAGAAATGGTACGAGATTGGAATAGAAAGAAACGAACTACTGATTAAAGCGGATGAAGGATAAAGTGTCAAACGAATCATATTATATATACATATATATATATATATTAAAATGAAATAGATTTAACTACAGTTTCAGTGAGATTTGTATTAATTAGAAAGTGGATGAAGTAATTTAAGGAAGAAGATGATAAGATTCGGCATTTTTAATCCACCGCGTGAATTGGAAATAGCACGAGATTGGAATAGGAAGAAATGAACTATTGATTAAAGCAGATGAAGTATAAAGTGTCAAAGTAATCATTCGTTGAAACGAAACACGTTTAATCGTACTTTTAGTGGGGTTTCTATTGGTTAGAAAGTGGACGAAGTAATTTAAAGAGGAAGATGATAAGGTTCGGCATTTTTAATCCACCGCGTGAATTGAAAATGGCACGAGATTGGAATAGGAAGAAATGAACTAAAGCAGATTTTTAATTAATTTTAAAAGCAAATTAAAAAAAATGATTAAAGCAGATGAAGCGTAAAGTGTCAAAGGAATCATACGTTAAAACGAAACAGATTTAACCATCCTTATAGTGACATTTATTTTGGTTAAAAAGTGGACAAAGTAATTTAAGGAAGATGATGAAGTTCGACATTTTTAATCCACCGCGTGAATTGGAAATGGCACGAGATTAGAAAAGAAAGGAAAGAACGAATGATTAAAGCAGATGAAGCATAAAGTGTCAAGGGAATGATACGTTAAAAAGGAAACAGATTTAACTACAGTTTTAGTGAGATTTATATTGGTTGGAAAGTGGACGAAGTAATTTAAGGAAGATGATAAAGTTCGACATTTTTAATCCACCGCGTGAATTGGAAATGGCACGAGATTGGAATAGAAAGAAATGAACTGAAGCAGATTAATTTTAAAAGCAAATTAAAAAAAAATGATTAAGATTAAAAAATGAAGCGTAAAGTGTCAAAGGAATCATACGTTAAAAAGGAAACAGATTTAACCATACTTTTAGTGAGATTTATTTTGGTTAGAAAGTGGACGAAGTAATTTAAGAAAGATGATAATGTTCGGCATTTTTAATCCACCGTGTAAATTGGAAATGGCACCAGATTAGAAAGGAAAGGAAAGAACGAATGATTAAAGCAGATGAAGCATAAAGTGTCAAGGGAATGATACGTTAAAAAGGAAACAGATTTAACTACAGTTTCAGTGAGATTTATATTGGTTGGAAAGTGGACGAAGTAATTTAAAGAGGAAGATGATAAAGTTCGACATTTTTAATCCACCGCGTGAATTGGAAATGGCACGAGATTGGAATAGAAAGTAAGGAACTAGTGATTAAAGCAGACGAAAGATAGAAAATGGAAAGGATCGGGCATTAAAACGGAACAGATTTAACTGGACTTTTAGTGTTTTAGTTTCAGAAAGAAGATAAAATTGACATTTCGATTCGACGAAATAAAGCGAGGATGACATAAAATGAAACTACCAGCATTAAAGTTCTCCAACCCTCTCATTCTCCGTCTCATCTTCGTCTCCGTTTTCATTTCCCTGTTAGAACCGCAGTAAATTCCACTCTCTGCCTCGGTATCTCGCTCAATGGCGCGAAAACTCCCTGACGCACGTGCACGCGCGACCACGTACCATTCTCAGCCAAGAAGAAGAAGAAATAGAAGCAGACGAGGAATCAGAAGAATCATCCTGCAGCAAGAAGAAGAAGAAGAAGAAGAAGAAGAATAAGAAGTAAAAGAAGGAGAACATGCAACAACGATATCAAGCTTGGCTAGAGAGAAGACTAACGCGCGACGATCTAGTACACGCAGAGACCTGTATCTTGCAAATACACGATTTCCCGTAGCTGAAATTTTACACTTGACGCGTGCTATTTTGTCCGACGATACTCGACAAATCTCATCCCGCTCGACCACCAGTCCCATTTCGAATAATATCGTCGAACGTTAATTAGAATTGTTCGTTAAAATCGACAGAAATCTGTGAGGGGAATCGTCGAAAGTTTCGAATCGCAACGAAGACATGCGCGTGACGAAGAATTCGAATCACTGCGAATAGAATTCGGCGGTGTAGGATTCTCGAAAGCGTTGAAATTCCAAGACTCGCGAGATTTTTGCGCGTACGAAAAGTCTTGAGAACTTCTCTTTATTATGACGTTACAACGAGCAAAGAAACAAAAGTTTGAGAGCTTTTGCCATGCACGGTTCTGTTAATTATTAAGCATTAAAGAGGGACTCTGTTCTCCGATAACTTGAAGAGAAAAATATCGAATAAAGCGTGATTATTTTAATTCGTTCGTTAGGAAAGCGCGAAGTAGTTTTGGAAAATTACTTGACGCCGTATGTCGTAATCAGTTCTATCGGAATTTTCACGCAGGCTAATTATGCGCTATACGGTGAAAGCATAAAGTAAATCATTCTTATCGTCGCCATTGAGAAAATACGAGGTGTACTTCAATATGACGGAAACCGGAAGAAATATGTATATTAATGGACGTTCGTTAGTAATTTGTCATGGAAGAAAGGCAAGACGCTGCAATCTATCGCGGATACGTTATCGTTGGAAAGGTCTACTTGCCTTTACGTTCGGAATATATCGACGTGTGTTACGAAAAGCGATGTATTCCATTTGTCTTACGAAGAATAGCGCGCTTCGGTCTATCGCGAAAAGAAGCACGTTTCAATGTTTCTGCCGATAACAAGCGCGTTTCGAATAAATCACGATAGCAAACGCGATTCACATTGCCGCGAGCAGTAGCTTGTTTGAAACGCTGCAACGAAAAGTAGCTTGTTTGAAACGCTGCGATGAAAAGTAGCACGTTTCATTTGATTCCAGAGAGTAGGATACTTTAATTTCCAAACGGCTGACATTGATCTTCTCTGGCTACCGGTTGTCTTCACCGTCGCTCGTTGCTTGTTCATCGTCATAGAAAGTAATTACGTTTACGACGTTTAATAGCGAACACGATGATCGTGGGTATTCGATACTCTAAAAGTCTTGAAAGCGTTGATAGCTCAAGACTTGCAATACTTGCAAGACTTTCAAGAATTCCAAGACTTTCAAGACTTTCGAAACTTTCAAAGTATCGAATCCTATTCTGTAAACTTGAAGTCTTGAAAGTTCAAGATTTGCAAGATCTCCGAGACTTGCAAGAATTCCAAGATTTTTAAGACTTTCAAGACTTTCAAGAGCTTTAAGATGTAGAATCCTATTTTGCGAATTTAAAGTCTTGAAAATTCAAGACCTCCAAGATTTATAGGACTAGCAAGAATTCCAAGACTTTCAAGACTTTCAAGAGCTTTAAGATATCGAATTCTATTTCGCGAATTTAAAGTTCCAAAAATTCAAGACTTCGAAAATTTACAGGACTTGCAGGAATTCCAAGACTTGCAAGAATTCCAAGATTTTCAAGACTTTCAAGAGCTTTAAGATATCGAATCCTATTTTGCGAATTTAAAGTCTCGAAAATCCAAGACCTCCAAGATTTATAGGACTAGCAAGACTTTCAAGACTTTCAAGACTTTCAGGAGTTTTAAGATATCGAATCCTACTTCGCGAATTTAAAGTCCCAAAAATCCAAGACTTCCAAGATTTACAGGACTTGCAGGAATTCCAAGACTTGCAAGAATTCCAAGACTTTCAAGAATTCCAGCGCTTTCAAGACTTTCAACACTCACAGTATCGAACCCTATTCCGTAAACTTAAATACTTGAAAGTCCAAGATTTCCGAGACTTTCAAAACTTTCAAGAGTTTTAGGGCGTCGAATTCTATTTCGTAAATCCAAAGTATCGAAAGTCAAACACCTCCGAGACTTCCAAGACTTTCAAGACTTTCAAGATTTCCAAGAGTCTTAAGGTATCGAAGGCTACTCCGCGAATCTAAAGTTTCGGCGTTCGAAAACTTGCAAGATTTCCAAGACTTTCCAGACTTTCAGCGGTTTTGGTCTATCGAACGTCGTTCGAAGTGTTTCGAATTTTGACAGTCTCGAGAAACAGAATCTTTGGAATCGTTTGGAAACTGAGATTCAAATGTCCGTTGCCGGACGACAGTGCACATACGTGAATAAGCAAGGAAGAAACGGAACGTAGGCAAAACGGACGAAGAAAGAAGGAAAAAGCATAGTGGGGCTGTGTGACGAGAGAGTTTAGCCGGTGCAGCTAGCCTCTGAATCCAGAGAGTGGGGAGAGGAACTATGAGAGCGGCCACGGGGGTTGGCGGAGGGAGAGCTCGTGGACGAGCGGTTATTTCAAGCGACGACTCTTCTGGCACTTCGCCCCGAGCTTTCCTCGAGCGCATCCTCTCGCCTCGGAACGCGTTCTCGTGTCAGTGTCGCCGCGACGCCAGCCACAGTCAAGTTACTCACTCAGTGGACAGTCGATTCTAAGTCGACAGTCGATCCCGATCATCGACATTTCCAAAGGATTACGAATATCAGGACAGTCGATTATTTCCAAGTTTCTTTCTCTTTGGTTACTGATGTTCAGTGATTAGTTGCTACGACAAGTAGTGGACAGTTGTAATTTTGAAGAATTACGATTGAAATTTACTTTGACGATTTAAGGATCTTAACGTTGCTTTGGTTTTGCTAGATTGTGGTGGACAGTTGATAGTCAGTGAACAGTCGATCGACACGACTGTAAGTTTCGTGCAGTAGTTCTGGAAAATCGTGGCAGTACGATCGTGGAAAAATCCTAGAAAATTGCGAATTTTCAGAAAATTGCGAAAATTCAGAGGAAAACCTTGGAAAATTGAAAAATAAACGAATCGTCGTCGAAAGAGTGCAAACAAACTTGTAACCTCGAAATATCCCAAGCTAGTGAAATTAACGAAGGTTCCATGGAACTTTGAAATCTTAAAAATTTTCAAAATCACCGCCATAGAGGTTGCCAAAGGGCCTAACGAAGCGGAACCTTCGCAAGGTAAGCTACCAAACGTTCGAAACAAGAAGATTCTCCTGTCTTCGGCAAATCAGTGACGGACCAAAGTTTGAAAGGATTCGCGCGGAAAGTTGACCGGAAGTGCATCTCTCGGGGTGATCAGTGCGCATGTGAACCTAGAGAACAGGTGTTTACCAAGCGCGCTAGTGTTTTCAAACAAACGTCTGACCAAACGCACAACACACCGACGAACATCCCCTTGGCGCAACAAAAAAAGAAAAGAAAGAAACAGCACACGAACAACAACGAGAAAAAGTGTCAGATCTTTTCGTCCCCTGCTTAAATCGTGCGTACGGTTTTCGCGGATCGAAACAAGTTGGGAACAAGTTGGAAAAGCGGGGTGATCGCGGATGAAGATGGAACCGTCGTGGAAAGAAGAGGAGGAGGATTTATAACTCGACTCGCCTGAAATAACAAGAGGAATGCGCGCGCGGTGAATCAGCTTCCTCCGCGAGAGTGCGAATTTCCTGACAGCGGCCACGCGATCCAGGATCGACCGACACACTGCTGCAGGATCTCTGGATCGTGTTGGAGCGTGCGCGCGAGCGCGTGCACCTTGAGAAAAGCCAGAAACGCCAGAAGCTCGGCGAGGGGGACGAGAGAGGCGTCCGCGAATAGGGAACGGTTTTTCTTGGAAAGGAGTCGCGACTGGTGAGTAGCAGCTTTCAGATGAGACGTTCCCGACAAGACGCGGTTTCGCGGAAAAATTCCGATTCTCGCGAAAACTGCCGAGCAAATTGCGCAGCTACCGAAAATTCTGTTTGATCGTGGAGTTTTAGGGCGGTGGAGGGGAGATGTTTTGCTTGGATGCCGTGAAACGAGTCTTTGTAAGAAGATTCGTAACGTTGTTGCAGCGTTGAGACGTTGTTTATAGGTTAGGTTAGCTTGAGATTGTAATCGTGGGCGGATAGTTATCGATCAGATGGTAGGGTTAGGTTGGTCGCTTTGTTTATTTGTTTCATTCGCCAGAATAGAGAAGAATTTTCGACCGATGTAGTTTCCAATTTATTCGAGTTTATATACTTGGGATTTATGGAAACGTGGTACGCGGGATGGACGATATTTGGCAGGGCGTCTGTTAAGATCGAGAGGTTCGGTTCCTGCGAAGAGGAAGGTTGACGATCGGAGCTTTCAGTCGACGATAGCTAATAATAGAACGATCTAATTACAATTTTAGAAATAGTGTACGAGCTTCTCTGACTACGAAGAGTGTTGATCTCTCATTTTTAGAAGAAGATTCAGTCGATGTCTGATAACGTCTAATTTACAAAGAAAGAAACGTTAGAAAGGAACACAGTTGCCAAGATCGATGACAAGTAGTCATCGAGAGATCGGATTACAATTGATCGGCTGTCATCGATCTTGGCAACTGTATCACTTCGTAATATTTTTAATGACTAACCGAAAATAATAAGCAGACTCAAGCTGACCAGTAATGAACTTTTGCTTTTGAAAAAGCTTAAATTCCAAGGTTTAACGATGAAAAGAAGCGAGCGTGATTGTCGAGAATGTTTGAACAGGCTGTTAAAGGAGAGAGATGGACGCGCGAAAAGTGCGTTTCCGGCGGCGAGTGCGCATTTCCGGCCAGTCAGGCAGCAATTTCTCGATCGAAATGCGCCGGTATGGGACGAAAATTCGTGCGTCACTCGGCTAACGATTTATAGATCGGATGGAATGATCCCTGACGTTGTTGATTGATCGGTTGGAACGCGTGTACGTGCAGTGTACAAACACGAATCACGTGTTTGGCTATCCGCTACTGAATTACGTGGTATTCAAACCAACAAACGTGACCTCGCAGTAGAATTCGAAATTTCTTTTCGTATAAATTAAAATTGCCTGACGTGAGCCGAAGTGTGGCTAGAAATTTTCATCTTCTTCTATATTTTCTCTTTTCATATTTTTTATTCTATATATTCTTTTAATAAACTTTACGTTTCCTTTTCGTTTATTTAATCGTCATATTATTTTTTTTTTTAAATTATATACCGTGATAGATCAGTTGTAATTGTTGTATTTTTTTTTTTTTATATCTAATAGTTAGTTATTTAATGTTTGCTGATTATCAGTGACCAGATTACGGTTATCGGTGTGCGGGTACGTGTACGGTTTACGACGCAATATAATTATATTTTACGACGTCATTTTATGACATGAATGACATCCTTATTGACGATAAATCGCAAGTTTAATCGATCGATCAATTTTCTTTGTTACACTTGGATTCTTTGTTCATCTTTATTCGAGTTATGCGAATTATTCGACTTCCCGAGGTTATCGCAGAAATAGGATCGTGGTGCATTAAAGACGAATTCGAGGTTCATTGCAATTCCTCGAAGCTTTGTTCTAAGAATGAAAGTTCTGTTATAGGCGATTCGTTTTAGTATACTCGAACTGTTGATTTATTAGACGAAGCTAGGAATTCCCACTTACGACTCCGTATAATTGGTAACCTACTTTAAATAACAATAAATAGAGCAGATTGAAATAGAATTATAAACTCTTCGTATTTATAACCAACCTATAAGTCACCATTTACTTCTAATCTTTCCGTCAGTATAGTCGTGAATAATAAATTAACGTGACAGGAATATTTAAAACCTTGTTAATAAAAATAGGGACACCTTCTCAGCTGGATTTATACGCTTAAAATTCAATATTTAAAATCAGCAAAATACGTCTTTCTCCTAAATAAACGCTATAGCTTTTGCAAATTTGATTTGCAAGATTTTAAGAAAACGATCGAACTTATCGAGAGATCGGAAAGATCGATAACATTGCTAAGAAATTCTTAACAAATCCACTGTTTTATACAAAATAAGCTGCAAATAGAGGGAATCTTCTTGATGGAAGCTTCATCGATGCCAAACGACTACGAGACAGACATTTTCTCGCGCGAAACTTTATTTCCCAAGAAAGATCGACTTTTCCAAGGCAAAGATCTATCTTCACTTTCGTCTTCCGTTTTCCGCTTTCAATTTTCTCTTATTGACTGGTCCGTATATCGCACGGTATCACAGTTTATCTGAATAGAACAATCGTGTCACGGACGATTTCCGATCCATTCAAATGCCGATCAAATCGTTCCGTATGCGAAGAAAGGAGCGAATCGCGTTGTACGGACGAATGTTAAAAAAAAAAGAAAGAAAAAGAGAGAAAAAAGGAAACGACGAAAGACAATCGAAGGAAAAAACGCGAGTACATGTGTCTGTACGCTTTATACAATGGCCTCTCATGAATATAACGCGTTTATCATTCGTCGATGTAATGCTCTATGTCTGTCGGTTGGATTCTGGTCGTCATCTATCGCGTTCGCGGATCTACGATCGATGATCCAACCAGAACGAGCACCGCCTCGACAGATCGCGCATCGTCATCGATTCGCGATTTTCTATGCAGCTTTTTAACGACCTTCTTTGTCACTCGTATGCTCTATGGTCGAACATAAATCGTCAACTCGAATGATTGATTAGATCTCTTGTTTGTTTTCTGTTTTCTTTTTCTGGATAAAATAGAGAAATGAGACTAGAATTTAATAACAACGTGACATTGCCCGAGGAATTTCTTTGAATTGGCAATGTAAGTAACTTCGAATGTTTGATGAATTTTTATATAACTTGCATGCGTGTCTGTTATTTATTGTAGCCAGGCTTAAGGCCTAGTACAGTCTTTGTTTACACAAGTACACGTTTAGTAGGATTTCGTTTGCTTCTTTTTTAGCATGTTTCCCATGTCTACGTTGCAGTGTCTCCAATGTAATTTCGATAACTTATATAACAAGTCTTGCATTACTATATTACAATACATTTGTACTATCAGTTACCATATAATTTGCTATATATCGTTAAAATTAAACTATAACATGTTTAAATATCACGTTGTACTTGATGTGAAATTACATACTTAACTATGTATCTCAGTATCACAATGTGTCGTCATATGTTTGTTAAGTCTGTGATTTCTTTGGTTCTGTGAAACAGCTGATATCGCAACTGGATCTTCGTTTATTTAACAGAAAATCAGAAACATGGAAGCATATCAGACTTACAAAGATCGTAGCGTTTATTTAGAAGAAATGGCATATCTTGAATGTTTCAGGTGTTTAAATCAACGTTGATGTTTTAAGAGTTGACGTTAAGAGTTTCTAAAGTTGGTGTCCCTTTAATTAATTCGATTGCTTGGCTGACTTGCTTATTAATATTCCTCGATCGACATTCTATCGTGACATTGATAGGGAAGTGATGGTGATCTGCAGCATAGTAAATCGAATTTACATGAAACAACGAGATAATATAAAAACGTAACAGTTTTTACGAAATATCATTAGCAAGAACACGCTTACGAAAGTCTATTAAATCAATGAAATGGATGCAGATTATATAGCTATTGGTGTAATATACGAAAAGGTAGCAATTAACGTGTAAACAAGTATAATTGCTCGAAGAAATTCTGCTCGAACGTGTAATTAAGCTATCTGTAATTAGAATATGTCATGCTTATGCATATATAACTGATGAATATCGCTATTATATAAATGCGTCATACGATCTCTGTCTGTACGATACAAATCGTAGGAATTTTACTTCGCTTTGATGGTACAATGCTTTGATGAAAATGATTGCTTTCTTTGTATTAAAGCGTTACACGTACCACGCTTGATACGGTTTGTGCTGAATTCTAAAAGGAAATTTCTAAAGAGAGCGTTTCATTTTTGGACGTAAATTCGCAAAGATTAACCGTAACGCGTTTATCTTCCTTTTGGATCTTTCTACTAATGTATTTATCAGTTATATATCATAAACATTAGGATCCATCACGTTGAAAGAAAAATAATTTCTTCGCTTAAAAGTGCGAATTGCAACATTCTCGACAAGACGCCTTCATATTCCAGCCAAGTCAAATTACTTCGAGTAAAAGTGATTATTCTAAAAAAATTACCATTTTTCATTCCGAATATCTTTGCACATTTGAATTTCCTATTGATGTATTTGAAGAACAAAAAAAATTACGATCTTCTTCTAAATATAACGTTTAAATAATATCGAAAAATAAATCGTGTTCCTCTAGCATATTTATGGACAATTAAAAATATACTTCTAAGAGAATATTGTTTACTAAACATATAAAAAAAGTAATTTATCTTATAAAAATAGTATTATCTCCAACACGCTTTTATTTATGAAGTAATTAATTTCCTGATAATATCGAAAAATAAATCTAACATATTTATGGACAATTAAAAATATACTTCTAAGAGAATATTGTTTACTAAACATATAAAAAATGTAATTTGTCTTATAAAAACAGTATTATCTCCAACACGCTTTTATTTATGAAATAATTAATTTCCTGATAATATCGAAAAATAAATCTAACATATTTATGGACAATTAAAAATATACTTCTAAGAGAATATTGTTTACTAAATATATAAAAAAGTAATTTGTCTTATAAAAATAGTATTATCTCCAACACGCTTTTATTTATGAAATAATTAATTTCCTGATAATATCGAAAAATAAATCTAACATATTTATGGACAATTAAAAATATACTTCTAAGAGAATATTGTTTACTAAATATATAAAAAAGTAATTTGTCTTATAAAAATAGTATTATCTCCAACACGCTTTTATTTATGAAATAATTAATTTCCTGATAATATCGAAAAATAAATCTAACATATTTATGGACAATTAAAAATATACTTCTAAGAGAATATTGTTTACTAAACATATAAAAAAAGTAATTTGTCTTATAAAAATAGTATTATCTCCAACACGCTTTTATTTATGAAATAATTAATTTCCTGATAATATCGAAAAATAAATCTAACATATTTATGGACAATTAAAAATATACTTCTAAGAGAATATTGTTTACTAAACATATAAAAAAAGTAATTTGTTTTATAAAAGTAATATTACCTCTAACACGCTCTTATTTATGAAATAATTAATTTCCCGATCAACTTCCACCAATACGAATAATTAAATGAACAATAATATTCCTATAGAACCACATTGGATATTTCATACGTTTTATACAAGCTCATTCTGTGCACCTTCACATTGAAATTTCACGTTGAAGTTTAGATGCATAAAACTTCACAGTTCGTTGGTGAAACGTTCGTCTGATTAATTTCACGCGATTAATTCGTCGCGTAATTTCATCGGCTGGAGGACGACGCGTGTGTGCGTCCGGCAAGATTTCGGTGGCCGGTCGTTTGCATGGAAAGTATACGACGAAATTACCCCAATTCTCGTCGTTTAACCGGGCTACTGCCTGCGAACTGTTGCACCAGAGTGACAAAGAAAGAGCAACGTGGCGTGGAAAGAGAGAAGAAACGGAGGGAGGATAATTTATTCCGGCTTTATTTAATCTCTTCCCTCGCGTCTCGACGACGCGACTTGCTAAGCTTCTTTTAATCCAGATTCCACATCGACAGAGAGAGAAAAAGACGGAGCAAAGGCGTGTTTGCGTTAGTCTGCGCCTGTGGAAGGCCGGTAATTTGTTTGTTCTAATCCCCGCGTTACTTTTCACGTTGCTACTGTAACTTGGAATTAAACGTAGCTGCTTGGAGAATATCGATGGAAATTCGAGTAAATTTCATGGAAATCGTTATTATTTCTTGAAATATTTCTGTATAATTAATCCTTCTTTAACTGGTCGCTTCGTTTAACGGATCGCTCGAGGCCTGTACATCGAATAAGAAATAATAATAATTATTCGCTCAACGTATTATTAGAACTTTAGCAGAGTGAAAGAGAAACGAGGGAATATTCTCGACGAGTCGTTATTGTAAATCCACTTGACGAGTTTTATTATTTTATTAGCTTGTCCGAATGGATTCTTTCGTTTTATAAGGAAATAATAGACGCACAATGTTTTCTTGTTTGATATTAGTTTATTGAATTACGCACGAACGTAATAATAGAAATACAACGAAATGGATCGTACTTAGTTCGATAAAATAATATAAAACAGAAATTGCTGTTCGTCTATCATCATCTTATGAAACGAAAGAACTTTTCGGGCGACCTAATAATTTAACTATTAAAAAATTTATAGTAGAATTTTACGAATTTCTCCTCTTTTATTTTTTTTTTTTTTTTTATTTTTTTAGAATTTCATCTACGTTAGAATTTCTATGTTGAAAATTGAAAATTTTCAGTAGCATGTAATAAGAAGTAGAAGTATGTGGTAAGAAGGAACGCGCAAGGTAGTTTAGAATCGGTGGTTAAAGCACTGTTTACTTATCGGTACTAATTTCATAACTTCCAAGACACTTTGATTAACTTAGAACGACGTGCAATTATCGATGATTTGAGGGCTCGCGGCGAACTCGTACGATACAACTGGACGATACGGAAAGATGCAAACTACCTTGGAATAACAGTAATATGCAGTTCAACTGTGAAGCTCCGTTTTCGCGAATTAAAATTCCGGCGCATCCGGTGTTGAAAGGTTAATGGCAGTGACGAGGTGAAGATTCTCCGGCGAGGTAGCATCTCTTTTTACTTCCTTCCACTTCCTACCGTGTTTCTTATTTACTTTCATAAACTCGGAAACTTCATTTCATTGGTAAAAATCAACCTACTGCAAGGTAGGTATTCGCGCAAAGAAATGGCCTGTTGCGTTCAAAAACGTGGTAATTCGTTATTACAGAAGCAGAACATTGTGCTGCGTGATATCGTGGTAATACCGACGCTGGAAAATTATGATCGTGCAAGAATATAACTTTTAGAAACGTCACTGTGACGGCGCCAATAGTAATAAACGCTAAGTAGATAATATTCTAAAAATATATTACCGGAAACTCATGGAAATCGACATTGTCGCGACAATAATAATGAATATTATGTAAATAATATTTCACAGCCATAAACGCGACAGTATGTACATAGTGTGTAATATCGGCACCGATAATGCACCAATCATAATAAATATTAAATAAATAATATTGGAAAGCTGTAATCGAGAGAATAGGTACATAGTCTTTGGCATTGACGCGTCAATAATAATAAATATTAAACAAATAATATTGCTGAGCCATAATCAGGCGAAATTATTTGGACAGTGTCGCGCCAATAACAATAAATGTTAAATACGTAACGTTGCAGAGCCATAATTGCGCGAAAACTCTTCAGGATCGACTATTCGCGCGCGTATAATAATAAACGATAAATAAACAATATTGCGGAGACACGATTACGAGAATAATCGTTGTAAGTGTAATGGCACGGGAATGGTCCTTAAAACCGATACTGTCGCGTCAATTATAATAAATATTAAATAAACGATATTGCAGAACGATAATCGCGCGTAAGCTCCTTAAAATCAACGTTGGCGCGCCAATAATAATGAGTATTTAAATATATAATATTACGGGGCTTTTTAAAATCGCCACTGACGCGTTGGTAATAAAGAAGATTAAATAAATCGCGTAGCAGAGCCATAATCGCTGTCAGAGTAATCTGGAATATCGATATTAACGTGGCAAAGTTATAATCGCGTACAGATAGTCCTTAAAACCTTAAAACCAATATTGACGCGTGAATAATAAGAAAGATTAAGTAAATCGTGTAAATCGTATGGCGGAAGCGCAGTGGCGAGAAAACTTTTTAAAGTCGATGTGGACGCTCGGATGATAATAATAATAATAATCAACATCGAGCGAATAATATTGCCGAGCCGTAACCGCGAAAGCTGCTTAAAATCGACGTTGACGCGCCAATCGTAACGAATGCCCTGTCAGTAACGGAATGAAAAAATACAAAAGTAAAACAGTCGTTCCCTGACAACTTAATTCTACGTTACAACAGCCACGCTCTTACACTCGTCGTCGCTTACCTTACCTTTTCCGACACGTTTCACGTGCACACCTTTCGAAGCGGTCGTAACAGCTAACTGGTGAAAAGCAGCCATAAACGTGGGATATGATCGGAAAGTCTTGGCGAATTCGACGCGACGACTTTACACGCCGTTTACTTCCGTTGTTTGTGCGGCGCACGAGTGAGAGCGAGAAGCACGCGAATAATAATATACAGACGAGACACGCTACGCAGCGATCACGTGGAACGTGGGTTACCAGCTTCCGGTAGCAGAAGAGACGGATTAAAGTAGAAGAGAAGAAAGCGAAGAGACGTATTGGCTTGGCAACTAAGTGATCGCGGAGTCTGCCATTAGATGGTAATGAGAAAATCCGCGATCACTTAGTTGCCAAGCCAATAGAATGCACGAAAACATAAATCATCGGCATAATTGAAGCAGGCGTTTCTTTTTTTCCTCCGTCGTTGTGTTTGCTCGCGCTAGATTAGATGCTGCGTGCAACTGGCACGGTGAGAAATACGAGCAAAAGAATGTACCAGCTTATTGGTTAACGACGATTCGCGAGCTTCGAATTAGTTTCGTTGGTGTTGGAAGCAGCGGTTGATGGATGGATAATCATCGGACGGTCGTTTGAAAGAGATTTATCGAAACGTACCGGATGTAGTTTGTTCGGCCAAGATGCACTCCGAGCATGCTATCGGCCATTTACAAGATTTATAAAATATATTTCGTCGGACGAGATTCGTTAAATCGTAGTTGAAGCGACGACGAAATTGTATCGCGTGGTGATTGATCGGAAAATTTGCGAACATACGACGCAACATTAAGGCAAAATTAAAGCACATCGGACGTAATTGATGCGATGTTTGTTAAGGTTGCGGAGAATCGTTAGAGAAATATCTGAGATACGATGATAATAATAATAGGGGAAATATATGGTAAAATTAAATAGCAATTTGCCATTCCAACGTACTGAATCGTAATTTCGAGAAGCATATCGGACGTAACCGATGTAATTGTTTATTAGAGAAAATGTCAAAGTGTTGTAGTCGTGTTCGACTCACGTCGGGGTTATCAACGTAGAAGATTGTAAATGACGATTGTTGGAATAACGAAGTGACTCGTTGTCGAAACCGTCAAGCGTATTTAGAATAATTAATAAATAAATAATTACAGGCAATATCGTTAAGACGCTCGTACTAGCAAATTCGCTAAGACAGTGATCTACGAGTATCTAGCAGTTACCAACGAGCGATTATGCACTGTCTTAGCGAATTTGTTAGTACGAGCGTCTTAACGACACTACCTGTAATTATTCATTTCTTAATTATTTTAAATACACTTGACGGTTCCAACAACGAGTTACTTCGTTATTCCAACGATCATTTACAATCCTCTGCGGTGTTGTTGACAATTGTTGGAAAAGTCGTACACGGATATATGACGAACGGTAAAATTAAATAGCAACGGATCGTAACGATGTTGGTTAAAGGGAATTCTAAAGCGTCGTCGATGATCAGAGTTTCGATGAGACACGAGATGTTAATTGATAACTCGTAAAATATCGTTCATGCTAAAAGCGAGGTCGATCGAATCTGATTTGATGAACAAACGAACCAGATAACAGTATAGTAATCGAAGGGAAGCATCGTGGCCAAGGAGGAAGGCACGAAATCGGTGCGATTTTTATTGTCAGGAAGAGATTAACGGAACTGCGATGATGAATTAACTTTGGTACAGGTTTAAGACCAGGAACTTACATTAAAGACGCAATTTAAATACCACGCTCTTCGTTTTATTAAACGTCGCTATGCTTTTGCCTACCTAGGTCAAGAAGAAGCGTAGCTTGGCACGAAAAAAAAAGAAAAAAAAAGAAAAGGGAAATTTAATAACGAAAAGCGACCGACAAGCCAACGAGCCAAGGAATAAAATGCAGGTATCATTTGCTTTAGTCGAAGGTAATTTAATTCCATAAACCTTTACGACGTTCCTTAATAAACCAATATTTAAACAACGTGTAACCCGCAATAAGAGCAACGATAAATACCATAAAATCAATCTTCCTGTTACAAGAAGCTATACGGTTAATATCGCACGATTCCGGCGGAACTGGCGATTCTCGCGTGTATCGCTGGAAAGCCATCGCGTGGTTAATATTACACGAGAGTTGTCGATTTTTTACGTTTCATTCGTACGACTCGCGAAAGAACCAGTTACGACTCGTTGCACGAATCACGCTAATTCCGAAACGTGTATCGCTTTACTTCACACTTGGGACCCTTCTTTCTCGCGGTTACAGGCGCGCACATAAAGTACATAAACGCAGCAGCTAAGCAATCGTAACGTCCCGGCGCAACCGTTGCAGCTTCCACTTTTTGTGGGTATAAAAAATGAAGGCGATTGGTAATGCGCGGCTCGTTACAGGGGCCGCTGTTGGCGCTCGCTTCCGGCGATAAACTCCGGCCATTTGCAATTTGCCATGATTTTTCTCGATAAAGATTACACAGAGCTCGCGCCACGTCGAGGAAATTTAATGTCGATGAAGGTGCAGGCCGCGGACACCGGCGGAATAAAAGAAAAGCGACAGGGGAAAGAGCCAGTACAACGGATAATTATTGTTCTTTTAAACAGATAATAAATTACGAAGGAGAGCAGCTTCGTGTAACTCACGCCTAACTGGAACTAATTAGGAGACTCGCCCAGGAAATCGCTTCACTGTGTCCTGCGCAAGAAAGCAAGTTGAATCAGAGTCGGCGAAGCGGAGGAAGAAATGGCGAAAGGAAAAGTTGGCCGCTGGAATTCACGAAAAAAAAAAAAAAAAAAAAAAAACAGAAGAAATTACAGGGACGAACTGTTCGTCCTTTTTAGGGCCTCTCTCGCTTCCTTTTTGCTAGTAGGATTAATAACGCTTAAGCGATGTAATCGGTCTATTGCCTACCATAACGATTCAGCAACGATCAAGAGTTTTTAATTTACTGTTAATCTTGTTGTAATTATTGTTAGTCGGTCTTGGGCGGGTTAATAATCGACGATTTCTCCTTGTTCGTTTTTCCTCGGTTTTTTGCAATTAATGTGAGTCGATCCTTTCGGAGGAGTTTAGCGGAGTTCCTTTGAATTTAGTGGAATTGACTGACGCGGTCATTAACTGGATCATTAGCACGAGTAACGTCTAATTAAAGGTTCTAACTACGCGCAGGGAAGTTACGACTAATTGGACGCGCTGAAAAGTGGATTTTTATCGTTTGCGACAATACGCGCCGAGAAGGGTAGAGCACAACGTACAAATAGAATGTAGGAGACACAATTTCTCCCTAGTAAGATATTCGAAAGTGAATCAAACTACTTGCGAAGAAGTGAAGAAAGGGAACTGGAAGGGAGTATAATGACAGAAATATATCTTAGAGAACGTACGAAGTTCTAGCAACTGAAAGGAGACACCTCGTTTGGTAAAAAGCGTAGAAGACGTTCAGGGGACGAGAGAAAATTTGAGAAAAGAACTGAAAGTCCTGGGAACCAGAGTACCGTATAAATATTCTATTTCGAAAAGCAAAAACAGCGACATAAAGGAAAGGTACACGGGAGATGCAAAGAAGACAACATTTATAGGAAAAACGATTCTGAAAAAATAAAGAGGAAAGAACAATCAAACGATACTAAAACGTAGCAAAAGGTATTAGGAAAGTACCAAAAATATTAAAAACTTTGATAGGAAAAATGAGACTTTTCAACCTAACGTCTTCTGGGCCGCGTTCAATCCGCTTTCTTCTCGTTCACAAAGCCAATTTATCGGATGTAAGTATGCAACATCGTATAAATCGCGCGTCTTCGAGCCGAGGGAAAATGATGGATGGAAAGACACAGTGGAACGCATTGTGAGTTGCATTCCGTGTCTCCTTTTAATCCTGCATCTCTGCTACCAGAGCACCGCGTACAAAACGAATCTTCTCTTCTTCTTTCGTTTCTTAACAGAACCATGTTTCATTTCATGAACTCGAGCTAGAAGAAGAGTGGCAGCGTTCTAGTATACGTAGAAAAAGACGAAAATCGTACGGCTTTGTACGGCCGAGTCGTGGAGAAGGAGAGAAGAGAAAAGGGACGATGTCGGGTAAGTAAGCTGGTAAGAAACGAGCTACGATTTATTTGACAGATCGCACCGACCGCCAGCGTTACAGTGGTTTATTTTATAAGGCCAGATTGCCGGCCTCACTTCGTCGGAATAGAATAATGGACGTTTCTATCCCCCGTTTGTACGACCGACCTCCACCCCGCAGCGACCGATGCCCATCCTCCTCTTTTCATTCTTTCTGGCCTTCGCGTCTCGAAAGTCAAGTGCAGTTAAGCAGCACTTTTCGTCAGACAGCATCTGAACCCAAGAGACGACGGTGTTCAGGTTTAGGAGACGGTTCGCATGTGCCAAGGTACACGTTCTCGTTGCTCGTGAGAAAAAGTCGGCAGATGCCGTGCCGATAATCCAAAATTTCGTAAATTTCGTGCAGAAGAGAGAAGAAGAAATTTCTCGCGATACCGCAGGATTAGGAGGATTTCTGGATAAACGTGGTTTACGTTGAGCATGTTGGACAATTATCAGGCAACAGATTGTTCAGAGGTTTCGCAACTCGAGGAATTTTCTATTCGCGATAAGCGGCGATTTTCGGGAGAATTTTGAAGAACTACAGAATCCTCTGCGCGAGTTTCGCGATAGTGGAAGATTGTCAGGAAATTTTCTGAGACGACAGAGGATTCTCTGGAGGAATTTTGCAATATCTTGAGCACTTTTCAGGTAACTTCGAGGCGCTACAGGATGTCGTAAATTTCGCGATAATCGAAAATTTCATAGACGAAGTTGGCGGCAATCGAGGGTTTCAGATGACGAAGGATCGTTTTTATGGAAACTTTGAGAAGATAGCGACGCGATTTCGAAGGACGATCGCCAGAAATAACAGGCTACCGATCGGTAGATCGAATCTACGCTGGAAATTAATCGGCGCCGTTGGTAGCCGAGTTAATTGCCGCTCGTACCACGAGCACGCGAGTTTTTCTCATCTGCGACCGATTCTCGACATAATCTCACGCCGATCACAGGAAGAGCGGCAAAGAAACCAAGCGTCTAGACTACTCTGGACGCGATCATCGCCGATGAAAGTTCAGAGAAGGCTGACGACGTTTTTAACGAACTACTATTTGCGTATAACTTTTCCTTTTTTACTTTTATCTACATCGGCTCTTCCTTCTTTTTTCGTTTATTGCAATGTATGCGGGTCGGAGACTGTTTATTTTGTTTCGTGAAAATGGAAAATGGTAAAAAAAACTCGATGCGTATTCTGCTTGTAATTCCATCTACGAATCGACCAATATACGTCGACTTGGAAATATTTTTCTATTCTTATATCGAAATGTATGCGGGTCGAAGGATGTTCCCTTCCTTTTCCATAGATTTTCTCATGTTTGAGAATTTGCGATATCGAAGGATCGACGATGGCGAGGATAAAGGGAAACGTGAGTCACCGATTCGGTGAGACGAGCACGAGACAGGTTGTACAAAAGGAAATGAAGAGCTCGTGCGTTCGACCAGTTAATCGACCGTTATCGTACGGCTCGATGGAGTAGGTCATGGTTTACGCTTTGTCGGAGTGGCTTGTTCGGTTCACCTGTCTGGAAGAACGACCAAGGTAGCCTGATTCTTTCGTGGAATTTTTATATCATTGTTCACTTAGCTTCTAAATAATCTTAGACTCTCGAAAGAATGAACAGTTCGCTGGTAAAATATCCAAATTCTATCAAATATATATAATCGATCATCGTAATTAGCCGTGACAAGAATCGTCAATGAAATATCTTCACTTCAAATAGTATTTTCTTCTAAACGTAGCGTAGTAATTAATTAAAATTCTTTTCAATTGCTTTGGAAAAAAGTGGAGGGAAGAGCTGTAAGGAACTGAGAATCGCTGTGTAATATCTGGCGTAATATTCCGAGGAATAAAATTCCTCGTTGTCGAAAGGAATGTTAAACCACTGTTTAATGATTCGTATCATTAAGAAGGCGACTTCGAAACAGCACGGGTACTTCTAAGATACCTCTCTATCGCATACCAAAAGCAAGAAACACCTGGTAAGAATCACCTCGTAAATCAGCTTCCTCGAACTCGTCTTAACCTCGAGAAAACGTGAAACATGAACGAGAAGACAGCGTGAAAAGATATAGCAGCCGTGCAAACGCATCTGTACACCTTCTCCCCGAGGTCTCGAACACGCGGATGTCCCTAGAAAAAAATCCTCGTCTCCGAGAAATGTGTTGAAACATGGTTGCACGCCGAGAGATTTACGCCTGCTAGCGCGAGAAACGTGAAACGAGACACTTGAAAGCGTTCCGATGGAAAAATCTGGTCAATTTCTACTTTCCTTCCTTATTTTACGAACAATTACTTTCTTAATTAAATTTCTATCTTTATCTTTCTGTTTCTATCGAGTTTCCTGACGAAAGAGATTCTTTGCCTTTATAGATCGTTGGATTATTAAATTTAATTATAAAACTAACATAATTTGTAGAGATATATTACTGTAGAAAATTTCGTAAGTTTTCGCGGAGGTCACGAGCCTTCGGAAAACCTGTCTTTTTCGTAATGGGCGTAGAAACTTGAATACGAGCAAAGTAAAAATAAAATAAAATCGATAAAACGTACAACGCAGTATCATTTAATTAATTAATTAATTACGCACGTATATGTACCTATCAACGATCCAACAAATTATTTAAATGATAATTTAAAACCGATTGCTCGTGGTTCACGAACTTCCATTGAAAACAAAAATATATCAATGAAATATAGTCAAACTTCGTAGTCCGTACTGATGATATAACATTTTCCTTAAAAACTGAAGATATACTCATCGAATATACTAAAAGATATAATAAAACAATATAATAATATCTAATACCACATAATAAAATTCCACTAGTTCTTCCTTCTTTCGCTGTTTATTATTCGTATAATCGGAGTTAATTTTTATATTACTGTATTATACTAAGCTGGAATTTGTAAATACCAATATGTTACATTACTTAAACGTTACACATATAAACCACTGAATATTTATAAATATCATCAGTTAAGGTCCTGTTAGTTTATCAACAAATAAAATATTGTTTTTGTGAATTACGAGTGGTCCCGCGAGAGCTGTTAGCTTTAAGAACATTGATACCCACTTAAGTCACATTGACACAACCATTACAGACATTGTAAAAATATTTGTAATATATTTTCTTCTGACAAATAAACGCAAAAAAGAAAGAATAAGAATCCAGAAACATACAGCGGAACTCAGTTTATACGAACCGATCGGATGACAAAGTGGTCAGTTTCTATAATAGGAAACTAGCTATTTCGTTCTGTTAATAGGAGTTCATGTTCATGTAACAGGATTCCAGGAAATGTTTGCTCCTATATACATAATAATCCTACAAACTTGAATCGACTGCAAGTCATGAGAATGCGTCCCAGAACTTGCATTTATACTGTTGCATTTTATTGTTCAACGTCCTCATAAAAAAATTGACGGTCGGAGGTATAGCGCAGATAATAAGAACTCAGCTAAAGTTCAAATAACAGAAGCTCGGCTAAGGTTCAGACAGTTGGATCTCAGTTAAAGTTCAGGTAACAGGAGCTCGGCTAAGGTTCAAGTAATAGGAGCATACTTGAAGTTCAGATAACAGGAGCTCGGCTAAGGTTCAAGTAATAGGAGCATACTTGAAGTTCAGATAACAGGAGCTCGGCTAAGGTTTAAGTAATAGGAGCTTACTTGAAGTTCAGGTAACAGAAGCTCGGTTAAAGTTCAGGTAATAAGAGCTTACTTGAAGTTTAGATAACAGAAGCTCGGTTTAAGTTCAAGTAATAGGAGCTTGCTTGAAGTTTAGATAACAGAAGCTCGGTTTAAGTTCAAGTAATAGGAGCTTACTTGAAGTTCAAATAACAGGATCACAGTTAAAGTTCAAATAACAGAAGCTCGGCTAAGGTTTAAGTAATAGGAGCATACTTGAAGTTCAGACAACAGGAGCTCGGTTAAGGTTCAAGTAATAGGAGCTTACTCAGAGTTCAGATAATAGGAGATCGGTTACAGTTCAAGTAATAGGAGCTTCCTTAAAATTCAGACAATAGAATTACAGTTAAAGTTCTGATAACAAGAGCTCAGCTGAGATTCCAATACTAGGATCACAGTTAAAGTTCAGATAACAAAAGCTCCGCTAAGGTTCAAGTAATAGGAGCTTACTTGAAGTTCAGAGAGAAGGAACTCGGTTAAAGTTGAAGTAATAGGAGCTTCCTTAGAGTTCAGATAATAGGATTTCAGTTAAAGTTCAGTTAACAGAAGCTCGGCTAAGATTCAAGTAATAGGAAGTTGCTTGAAGTTCAGATAACAGGAGCTCGGTTATGGTTCAAGTAATAGAAGCTTACTTGAAGTTCAGATAACAGGATCTCGGTTAAAGTTCAAGCAATAAGAGCTTACTTGAAGGTCAGGCAATAGGATCTCAGTTAAAGTTCAAGCAATAGGAGCTTACTTGAAGTTCAGATAATAGGATCTCAGTTAAAGTTCAAGTAATAGGATATCAGCGAAAGTTCGGACAACAGGATTTCAGTCAAAGTTCAGATAATAAAAGCTTGCTTCAAGTTGAGATAACGGGAGCTCGGCTAAAGTTCGATTAACCAGGCGCTGCAAAAGTTTCGTTCGTATAAATGAAGTTCGTATAAACGGAATTCCACTGTATTCGGTAAATCGAGCATTGTGACGACATCAGTTCGAATAAACAGAACTCGGATAACCGGAGTCCCGTTGTATATCCAAATATAGTGAAATACATCGTACGAAACTGGTGATCAATTCCAGAGAAAAATCGTGTAAACAAGATTCCTCAGAAGCGACTTAACGAAGATTTAGGTTGTTAAGAACGAATCGCGTTGCTTTCTGTGTAACAGCGGGGGTACACGAGGTCGATCGTGTCCTGAGGTTAATGAAAACGCGCGACTGCCGGTTAAGACGCGTGTGGGCAGTCGCCGGTTTTTCTTCTGAGAATCCATCGTGCACACGGTGGCCGGTTAACGGGCTCGGTTATTAATAAATTTCACGCCGGCGCGCGGTTTATTCTCAACGCCACAAATCTCGCGATACGGCCAATTAAAAAGGGCCGACGCGTTAAAAACCTGCCTTAATTGATACCTAACGAGGTGCTAGAAAGACGAATCGACTCACTCGGCCCCTCGGCTCCATCGTCATTGATGTTTCCAACGTAACGTTCGGTTTTTCGATTTCTCCACTTTCTTCGTACATTAGAATAATATTACGGAATCGATTAAGATTTATCGATCGGTGACGTTGTTTAGTTAATGAGCATTTTTTAAGCAGAGTAGACTTTTTGGACGCGCGGTGCTCGACGTTTGCCCTTGTCAAGAACGAAACTAAAATTCTAAGATTGATGAATGGTTTTTCAAGTTAGCTCGAAGAAATTTTCGTAACGAGTTGTTCGCCTCGCTGCGGCAGAAAATAAGATCTTCAGGTGGGTGAGTAATGTCTTAGGCCCGGTGCATTTTTCGAATATATTCAAGCGGATTTTAGTATTCTTAATATTCTTAGCGCGTGTTACGGTCTTCGTTAACGATATAACCGATACAATTCCTGGAATCGACCGGTGGGTTTTCGAGCGTGATATATTTTTTGAATAGATAAAACAAACTTAGCGATCGGATTTATACACTTCGTCGCGGACAGAAATAAAATCCGCCGATAAATAAACGATATTCCCAGTACTGTGCATTATTCCATCAGATTGAACGAATCACTGAAACGTGTTATTTACTTCAACGATTCGGAAAAATTCTACAGACATATACAGAGGTATCATACGGGCTAAAGAGGAATGAAATAAAAGGAAAACGATGGAAAGGACAATAAACGAAAAACCACATTCTCCCCCGGTAGAAGAACAAAAACTCTTTGCCTTAATTGCTATGCACAGCGTTCACCGGCCATCAAACGAGATTCGCATCGGCACTTGCACTGATATTCACGCTGATTTTGCTCGCGGCACAACTTTCAACGTGTCTATCTTTGGCTTATCAAACGACTAATACTACGTGTCACAATGTACGCGCAAATGACGCGGCAAAATGCACGCGATGGTTTCATGGCGAACAAAAAATATGTTTGTCAGTGTCGATCGATGCCATTAATCATCCGTGGAAAAGGAGAAAGCCTTGGAGTGGATCTACGATCGAGTGGATGCAGCTGAACGTTTTCACGCAACGAGTCTATTAATCGGCCAACAGGGAAGACGGACAGCCGTTTGTCGGGGAATTAAAACGTTTCGCGGACGTGACGGTTAAATCAGAAGTCATCTGTCTTCGCTTATAAAGTGTTTTATTGCTGTGCAGGGTCATGCTGCATAAACGAAACCTCATCGATGCGATCGCTATTGCGATCACGGTACATGACCATGCACATTTCTCTCCTCTTTGTGACCAGAGAAAATAGCCGTGAAAAATCCTTCTTTGATACCTGCTGATAGGAGGGAAAAAATTTTGACAAACGAGTAGAGCAGGAATTTTGCCATATAAATGCAACGGCAATCTTGAGAAACAAATGGACCAGAGATTTTGAGAAATAAGCGGAGCAGGAATTTTCAGCGGTAAATAGATGATGAAGATATACAAAGGAATTTTCTAAAGGTAGATTGCAATTGCAGGAGAGAACGATGCTTGTGTTTCTTTAGAGATGACGTAAAGTTGAGAATGCTATTATTGCTTGTCGTTAACAATATTTTAGTAATACGTGCTTTTTATTTTAAGATTAATAAAATAGTATATTAAAAGAAAATTTGATGCTGCAAAAGTTAACGATAGACGTCAAATAATTATCTGATAATTAATTAATTTGATAATTAATAATAATATAAATACAGTATTTTCAGTGTTACATTTTCAGTTTACAGTGTTAGTAACATACTAACAGCGGCAGTTTCTCGAAAATGATATCGGTAGGGAATAAAAATTTAATAAAATTTCAACGCAAAATTTTCTATAAAAATCTCCATCTTCGAGTCTAATAAATATACCGCAAATGATCAACATGCAAATTACCAGGAATCAGTTTGGCAGTGATTCCGACTAAACACGATCGGCATTCAATTCGCTCGCGGGCAGAAATCTCGCGAGATGTTCTTGCAGCATCCGCGTCATCCACGAGCTTATCGTCGAGACGAAACGCGAGAAATTAAAGATTTTAATAAAAGATCTCCCCGCGAGATCATTGTGTAAAGTACAGCTAACTTGGTTAAACGGAGCAGGAAAATAGGCAAAAAAAGAAAGGTAAATTGGCTGCGCGATCGAAAATGCTATTTCGAAATTCGAATAGCGAATTGACGTCATCGAGCTTCGCCCGCTGCCAAAAACGAAGAACAAGCTCGAGTTCTCGGCTCTATAAGCGAGCATTTAGAGCTTCGTTTCTACTTACGTTTGCGGAAATAATGAAAGGAATTATTGAGGAAAACCGTTGCGGAAAACTGTTCGAACCTGATGGCTAAATCAACGTTCATAAATTGCGAAATTGGTTGCAACGAGTGAAAATTCCGCTCGAACATCTTTGCACGTTTGTTCGAAAATTCCAAATTTCTTTTATTTCATACTGTTTCATCGAATTTCGAATCAAGTCTAATTTCTTCCATTTACGAATACGGATTGTGAAGATTCCAGTAATAATTATAAACAGATGATTGTTATACGAAATTAAAAAGAAATGAAATTGTCATATGAAACTAAAGAATTTGATGCTTGTCAGAGGTGTTCGATCTTACTCGATGTCTGACTAACTAAACTGTCGCCGACCGAATCTACTTCTCCGAATGTATCGGCTCGACAAATAAGCGATTGCGGATTTTGTCAATACCAGCTAATGGCAAACCCCGCAATCACTTAGTTGCCAATATATCCGTACGCCGCTGTATGAAAGAAAAAGTGGAAAAATGAAGGAGACAGGCAGCGAAGAGAATCGTTGTACGAACTTCTAAATTCTACGATTAGATGAAAAATTTATAACTTGATTAACTATGAAGAAATTCAGACGAATAGCCGCATCGTGTAACGATCGGATACAGTTAAAAAGTGGAATGATCCATTCGGTAGGAACAAATAGCGTATTAACATGATTTCGCGGAATGTTGGTACGCATGATAGAGTATCGTCACGAGTGGAAATGTATGTATCCTGGCGTGCGGCTGCACGTGCACGCGCATACGCAGCCATGCGAGCTACGGCACGAACCTTCGCGGTTTAATTTATCGGCTGAAATCTGGATTCGCTAATTATCGCGGTCGATGCGCACGGCAGCCGTGCGTGCGAGACAACACGGATCAAGGCGGACCCTAAATGATGAAGTAGAAAAAGAAACCGTAGAAAAAACGGCGGTTTTTCCATAAAACGCCATTTTTCGTAGGTAGTTAGGCACGTGGAAGTCTATGGCTGGGTTAGGCGAGTCGTTAAGGGAACAGGACCATATTGTTCGTAATATTTCGTCGTCTTCTTTTTCTGATGTTGATTTACAGGCGAACCACCGAGAAGAAGTTTGTGTGTTTTTGGTGTGCAAGTATGGCTAATTGTATAAAATTAAAAGCTTTTCAAGATTTGCCAGCCTTAATTAATTAGAAGATTGATTAACGAACGAACCTTTTTGGAGATGTTCTTTTAGGAAGATAATCTTAATATGTGGTTTTTTATGAGATCCAACAGCAACAGAGAGGAAAGTGGCTGTCGGGCCAATTTAATTGGATCAAGTAATTAGCATTTAGATAATGCTACGAAATTACGAAACTGTTAACGATCTTCTTCCGATCATCTCGTCGCTATCTCGAGACGTTACGAACAATTATATTGCAAGCGAGTACTAATTAAACAGCCGCGTTTACGACAGTTCGAATTTAAATATAAAACGTTCAACGTAATCGTAGCAGTCGTGCGGATGTTTCTCGAAGATTAAGCCGAAAATGAACAAATTTTGTCGTATCTTGTTGATCTGAGAATTTTACCATTTTATTGAGAGGCTTGGTTCGAGGATCTATGACCACTTTCGTTTCATGTTCTTCTTAATTTTCCACGAAGTATCGCGTCTCTGTATAACACACACGAACATCAAATTTTACTACGACAAGCGAAATGGTGTCCTCCTAAAGCGTACGAAGACTTTTATGGCCGACTGTATACGTTACACGCAGTTAAGCAGATAAACGAAAAATTAGCTAAAACGACAGTAGCCAGCGTAGAATCAATATACAACGCTTCGCGCCGCATTTACACGGTACAAAGGCCGCTCACTGAAAGAATCTCGTTACATTTCTCTGCCAGGTGGGCCTCGTCACGCGCTACTTTCCACACCAGCCGAAAAAAGAAAAAAAAGAGAGAGAAAAGAAAACGGCGACGCGTGCCACGAGAGAGAACGATCCCTTCTTCCCGTGTTAACCCTTCGTTGCAGCCATCCAAGAGCCATTTTATGGAGCTGCAGTGAAACAAACGAACACTCGCCACGTCGAACAAGTTCAGCGAGTTCACGATTAACTTGGAAGAATTTGTTTGGACAAGGATTATCGTTCGTGGAAGTACATCGAAAGCAGAGAGCGTATTTTCCAGGGAATCAGCGTAAACAATGTTACGAAGGTTTATTGCTTCTCGCCAATTTTTTTTCCTCTTCTTATTCGCGGAATAAAACGAAGTTCGCTTTCGCGTAATGTTACGCGTGCCTGCGATTAACACGAGTTCGACGATGAATTTTACATATTTTGCTCCGGCAGCAACGATAAATTCGACCATGCTACAGCAAGTAACAACTTGATTTTTTAGAAAATATTACAGTATATTCTTTTCCGTTATCTAATATTTGAATTAAGACCGACGCTCGTGCAAGTTCACGTGTTAACACTAGAACTACAACACCAGTCAAATTGACTGGTTTCACAATTTTTTAAAATTTCTACAGTATGCTATATTTTTTTCCACAGTGATATAGTGACTTTCGCAACGATAACCAAAGGAATAATATAATGAATTTTATCTTGTTTTTTATGCATCCAAGCTCGAAATAATTTTGTATCAAGGCTACTTATACCAACACCAATCAAAATGGCTGGTACTTGTCAAAGTGTAAAAGGGTTCTGCAATTTATTTATCGAACTCCAATAACCAGTTTCCTCGTCTTGTACAACTTCCCACGCGTTTTTGACATTTTTACGATCGATCGATTACGAGGATCGATCGCTAGATCGCTAGATGCTAACACTAGAAATACCACAGCAGTGAAAATGACTGGTTCTACAGTTTTATAAATTTGTCAAGCCTCGTTTAAGGATCATAGTCTCAGATGGATTAATAATACCAAAAATGTATTACGTAACGTGGAATTGCTTCCGTAAGAAATTAATAATTCAATAAATATACAAATATTCTATCATTACGTATTTTTTAAAGACCAGTCATTTTCACTGATTTTGGTAGAAATAGCTTCGCGTTAACCATCGGTAGTTCTAGTGTTAATCGAAAGGACCAGGTTTCTAGTATCGAAATTTTTCTCCAAATTGGACTACACGTGTATTTCTTGCTCTCCTTACTGCGATACAGGGCTGGTGTATTTTTAATGGCCAGCCTTCTATCGAGTACACGAGATCGGTTACACGGTATAACGCCGTAAAGCGAGTAAGTCGGACCACTGAGCGGAACAACAACACGCGACACGTTGCAGATAGGGCTGATAACGCGGCCGGGTTATGTTGCACTTTCGGTGCTTCTTTTTCCTGTTATCCATGTTTTCGTTGCTTTTTGAAACGCACCTCTTCCTCTGTGCTTCATTGTAGATCGTATCGATAGAGACGTTGCAGAATTTTAATATAACAGTTTCGCATTGAAGAAATACGTCGACGATAGTGGTAACAGTGGAAACAATGTAGAGCCAGTAGTGTAGCTCAATGTATTAGTTGTATAATAGTGGAACAGCGTACAGCGTGGTATCGTAGTTTCGTGTATTAGAGAAATATCGTAATAAGATAAGATTGAAGAGAGAATTCTGATAGTACATTTGCAACGAAATAGCCTGGTAATTTGATAATATGTTTTGGTCGAGCAAATAGAATAAAGTATCGATTGAAATATTTTAAATACGTATGACTGGTGATACTAAGAGATTCGAGTAATAGAATAATAAAGTCTCAGCCATAGTTGCGCTAATGTAGTGCATTAAATAATGATGGCAAAAAGTAGAGTATAAAAGTACGGTAATATAGTGTAATGTGGTATAATAGTAATACGCCAAGATACACGCCGTATACCTTCGTATATCAACGTTAAAGAGATCGTTCCAATTACCAGAGAATTTCGCTCGGCTCGACAAACAGATTCCACGAAACATAGCGTGGCAACGAACGCGATCCACGTTTACTCAAGCGTGCCGTGTATCGCGATTAATCGACTTCCTAGTCGACTGTGATCGAATGAAACACACAAACACGATCTATTCTACTTCGTTTGGTCTATTGCCTGAATTAATCGATTTATACATACAGGAACTTAAAAAAAGAAGAAGAAAAACAGAAAGACAGTACACGTTAAACCTTTCAGCGAGTGTACGTTTGTAGTAAACGAAATTACAATACATTTCCAGACTCGTTCTATATTTTAATTTGGCGAGAAAGGCCAAAAGAAATTGTTCTAGTTCTATAAATATATTCTACTGCAAGACGATAGTACGATATTCTTAACAAGATGAAAAACAAAAGTTCTTCTTCGGTTATTTAAAAATTGTTACGCTAGTACGCGTAATATGTTCGCAAAAGTTTTCTATGTTGTTTGCAATATTTTTCTGAGCCACTGTATACGTAACATACAAAGGAGAAAGATCCATAGCTAGGGAATATCAAAATACATTTGCAGACTCGTTTTATATTTTAATTTAGCGAAAAAAATCAAAAGAAATTGTTTTAGTTCTATAGATATATTCTACTGCTGTTGGAATAATTTTATTTAATCACTGCAAGACGATAGTACGATATTCTTAAGAAACTGAAAGACAAAAGCTCTTCTTCGGTTTTTATTTTTTATTTGGTTCGGTTTTTATGTTTCAATTTTTATGCTAGTACGCGTAATATATTCGCAAAAGTCTTCTATGTTGTTTGCAATATTTTTCTGAGCCACTGTATACGTAACATACGAAGGAGAAAGATCCATAGCGAGGGAATATCAAAATACATTTGCAGACTCGTTTAATATTTTAATTTAGCGAAAAAAATCAAAAGAAATTGTTTTAGTTCTATAGATATATTCTACTGCTGTTGGAATAATTTTATTTAATCACTGCAAGACGATAGTACGATATTCTTAACAAAATGAAAAACAAAAGCTTCTCTTTGGTTATTTAAAAATTCTTATACTAGTACACGTAATATATTCGCAAAAGTTTTCTTTGGCGTTTGCAATATTTTTCTGAGCCACTGTATACGTAACATGCGAAGGAGAAAGATCCATAGCGAGGGAATATCAAAATACATTTGCAGACTCGTTTTATATTTTAATTTAGCGAAAAAAACCAAAAGAAATTGTTTTAGTTCTATGGATATATTCTACTGCTGTTGGAATAATTTTATTTAATTACTGCAAGACGATAGTACGATATTCTTAACAAAATGAAAAACGAAAGCTTCTCTTTGGTTATTTAAAAATTCTTATACTAGTACACGTAATATATTCGCAAAAGTTTTCTTTGGCGTTTGCAATATTTTTCTGAACCACTATATACGTAACATACGAAGAAGGAAGATTCGTCGCGAAGGAATATCAAAGCAACAATTTTCTCTTGCTATAGGTCATCAATATTTATAGCTGGCGGCCACTAGCAACGCCTTATGAAGCTATTTGCAGGGACCGATAATACGGCCCCTAATCGTCTGATTGCATAATAATGCTAACCGCAGCTGCGGTGAACCGCAAATAAGAGATGCCCTGATGACTACTCAACAACTACTTTCATTTTCCTTTTGCGCCTTTATTTGTCATTCCTACCGTCACGTTTTCGTTCTCCTGTGATTAGGTTGACCGACTTCCAGATGAAGACGACAGATAAATTCCAAAATTATGACATATTAACTCTGCCACGAACTTTCTCAGAATCTTCCTCCTAATGCAGCTATATCTTTAAGGCCGTTTACAAAGATATCGAACAAGCTGTGTTCTTCGTGGCTAAACATCTATATTATTCGTTGTTTTATTTGGGAAAATTTGAAAAGAAATAGAAAATCATTTATTTAGTCTTAACACAGAACAATATTACTTTCTCTATATTCTTCCTAAAATAAAAATAATAAAATAATCGCTGGAAAACCACTTAATGGATCTTAATTGAAATTAAGCTTAGTTTCCCTGTATCGTTTCTAGAACAGAAACAGTACAGTAGATCTGCATAATAAAATCTTCTACCCTATTCTATCTTCCTTTTTGCCTCATCTTCTCTTCTATTTTTCTTCCAAATGAAGTTCATCGAAATTTCGTAGACACATTTAAGTAACTGTCTTTGAATTTTCTCAAGCTTCTTTCAGCCTCGTATATCGAACGAAAAACTCAAAATCGAACACGAAAGACTCGGCTCGCCTGTGAGAATGTGTCACGCGCGTCTGTCAAGGATTGCCGATTCTACTGCAATGAAATCCGTACGGACGTTTGCTAGGAAATTAATTCATAGAAGAAACAGAATTGCAACGCGATTACAGGGTATCGTGTGGATCAAATAGAAGGCCGAAGGCACGAAGGAACTTGACGAAGAGACTCGCCAATCACTCGACCTCGTTGCGCTCATTCCGCCAATTACTAGACGACGATGCGTGGCTCGATCATGCGCGCAAGACAAAAGGATCTGTATCAACCGTCCTGAAAAGATTCTCCGCGCGATTATAACTCGCGCGACCAACCACGAACGAGAACAGGCTCTTCTATTTGGTCTGCCTTCGATATAATCTGAGCAAGAGTAATTGGGATCGAATTGAAATCGTTGCTATTGCCTGTTTAACATTAACTGAATTCGATTTCTTTATTCTGATCGCAAATCGTCTGTTAATATCTTTTGCGCGGTTTCATAGGTACAATTTATTTTTTAATCTATGTTTAAGATAAAAGAAAAGAGAATATCTTGAAGAAAGAGTTAACTTGGATCTAAATTCTTAGTGTTACGAAACATTTTATATTACATCTTTGATTTTTATTCTTCTCACTATGTACCTTGCCCTGTCATTGTTCCTCTATGAAAGAAATTCCTCTATAAGCCATTAATCCTCGACCATCCAATTAGAAAATGGAACCACCAGTCTCCCAGCGACGTGTCTCCTCGTAGATCGAAGAGTTTCGTCTGACTACGAAAGAAAATGATCGGAGAGAAGGGAAAGCATTTGCCAACAATAACAAAGAAGCACAGTACATCGTCGTAAAAGCTGCACGTCCATTTAAACCGAAGAATCCATCGAATTTGTCACGAGGATGACCGATTAACGCTCGAATCTCGGCTCCATTATTGAAAATCCGCGTTGACTACCGGCGGATACCTCCCAGAAGGGTCCCTTTTCCTCCGCGTGTTTCGTCTCTCAGATAAAATCTCAGCCTAAGCGTCGGAGGACGCGGTCTTTCGTTTGGGAAACGAAAAGGACACGGAGGAGCAGGAGAAATAAAAAGTGAAAAATGAAACGAAAGGGAAAAGAGGAGAAATAAAGAGCAGCAGCAGGAGGAAGAAAATATGTGTGGTAGCCAGTGCCGTGTTATTCGATGCCAATCGAGATTAAGGGTGTACAATCTCCGACGTAGAACGGCCTCATTATTTCGTGGCCAGCGACTTCAACCGGTGCCAAGCTGGGCTTAATGATGATTAATGCAAACCCCCGTTGCTTGTTTCATCGTTTTAGAGAAAACAGTCCGAGGGTGAACGAGAAATACGCGTGGCTATGTTCGTAAAACCGTGCCACGAAACCCGTATTATCGCGATTCCTTAAACGGTCATCGGCCAATCACCGCTCCGCCATGATCCTTCGTCCCCGAAGATGACTGATGAGCTTCCATCCAGCTCCTTCCATTATGCTCCGTTGTACCGATCTTCATTCTTCGAACGATCTTTGTTCCTGGAAATTTGCGATCTCGAGATTTCCAGATTACGTCTGGCACGAAGGTTTCCTGACTTTGCAGACTCGTCAATTTTTTAGGAATCTTTAGACGACGTTTCGAAGTGGTGGAATTTTGCTATTTCGAGGGCTTGAAGATGACACGATTGTAGAATTTATGGTTGTGGAGTTGGATCTTGGTATTTTAAGGATACCGGACTGGTTGTGACTTGATTTTCAGGACTTCAAGACTTTAGATTTGTTCGTGTATTTTGAATTTCTACATTGCTAAGGAATTTGGAGGAGTTTGCAGAGGCTTGTTTGCAGAGGACGTTGTCTGTCTTTTCGTGACGATAGGTGGTTGATAGATGTTGGAATTTCTTTTCTTTTTGCAAGCAGAATGTTTTCTCGCGCTTCTTTCTCATTAGTTTATTGTGGGTCGCTTTAACGTTTATTCAAAGTGGAACACAGCTCCGTCGAAGGTTAAAAGTTAATCGCCGCTGCAAGCGAAATTGCGGTCGTCGCTTTGAAGATTTCAATGTCCCTCGTAAAAGAACGTAGCGTATCCTACGAGAAAATGAATTTCTAGCCATCAGAGTCTTAATAAAACGATAAAGAGAGCGTGTTTGACTCATAAAAATCAGCTGAATCTATCCAAGACATTATTACGTGCCAAGTTATGTAGTTATTTCCCAAATATCTGAAAAACGTATGGTACCATCTCGTCCCGTTAAGGACCGAACTATGATGATTTATCGTACCATTCCAAATATCTCAATTTCTTTAAATTTGACAGAGTCGTAAGATCTAAACGGAACAGTGACGAGGAAGAACCCTTGGATTCTGTCTCATAGTTACATATTCTTCCTCATAGTAAGACAATAAAGTCAAAAGACCATTTCAAATATCTCGATTTCTTTAAATTTAACAAAGTCGTAAGATCTAAACGGAATTAAACAGCGACGAGGAAGGTCTCATAGTCGCATATTCTTCCTCATAGTAAGACAACAAAGTCAAAAAACCATTCCAAATATCTCAATTTTTTTTAATTGACAAAGTCGTAAGATCTAAACGGAACAGTGACGAGGAAGAATCTTTGGATTCTGTCTCATAGTTACATATTCTTCCTCATAGTAAGACAACAAAGTCAAAAAACCATTCCAAATATCTCGATTTCTTTAAATTTAACAAAGTCGTAAGATCTAAACGGAATTAAACAGCGACGAGGAAGGTCTCATAGTCGCATATTCTTCCTCATAGTAAGACAACAAAGTCAAAAAACCATTCCAAATATCTCAATTTTTTTTAATTGACAAAGTCGTAAGATCTAAACGGAACAGTGACGAGGAAGAATCTTTGGATTCTGTCTCATAGTTACATATTCTTCCTCATAGTAAGACAACAAAGTCAAAAAACCATTCCAAATATCTCGATTTCTTTAAATTTAACAAAGTCGTAAGATCTAAACGGAATTAAACAGCGACGAGGAAGGTCTCATAGTCGCATATTCTTCCTCATAGTAAAACAACAAAATCAAAAGACCATTCCAAATATCTCGATTTCTTTAAATTTGACAAAGTCGTGAGATCTAAACGGAACAGTGACGAGGAAGAACCCTTGGATTCTGTCTCATAGCAGCATATTCTTCTTTCTCATAGTAAGACGCCAAAGTTGGATGGCAGAAACGGGCCGCAAGGAGTTGCAAATTAAATGACGCGTTATCTGAACGTTGGCCATCGACAAGTCGAGAAGGAGGCCAATAATAACCGAAGAAACTACGCTAAATTAATTTTCTCTGTGGATAATTAAATACAATACTCTGGCATATCTCTGCTGCGTAATAATAAATGAATGGTTGTTTCGCTTAAAAACCGACCACTCTACCCCGATAATCCTGCACATAATTCTACCCTCGCTTCTTATTTGCGTTCATGCAAATGATCAATTTCGTTAATCAAGTACCGTTCCGCAAAACCAATTTCAATCGGCAATAAAAGCAACGAGAGATCGACCGAGTAATTCTATACCGATCCGAAGGATCGAGGGCGTTGGTCTGCACGTGGCCGGAGTAAATTGAATCCTCCACGCGAGCCAAAATGCGTATGGACGTCCGACGAAAAACGACGAGTTAAATGTTTTCTTTTCGTCGCCGTAGATAGGCGCGTCTGTCGATCATAATTCACTTCCTCGTTGTTTGTTCGAGAGGATTAAAGAAACAGTGAGATGGAGAAGAGGGTGGAGGAGGGGGAAAAGAAGAAGAAAAAAGAAATGCAAAGGCAGGAGGAGGAACACACACACACATACACACGCACATGGTCGAGGTGTTGCGCACCGCGAAACGGACTCTCCGCGCAATCTTTTCTAATTATCTCGTTCCAGTGCACATTGCGACCCGTAATCGGATATGCTAATGAGGAACAGGGAAACGCAACGATGTTACCTATCCTTTTATGTCGCCTCGTACACCCTGCAACCGACCGACCTCCCCCTATACAGGGTGTCTCGTGCAATTTATTTCCTGGAATGTAGCACACGTAAAAATAATTGGGCAAATATGGCAAGGGAAGTAGGTATCGACGTTGGTTTCGTTAAACAGGTCTCGTTTACGTACGGACAGGTACATAGTAATTTCAATTATTTACTGGCTGATCTATATACTGCGGAGATATACGCGTAACGAGTGGAACTTAAGTACATTACTCTGATACTAAATAGTTTGATTAGAAACTTTGATATCTATTAGGTAGTCCGAAAAGTTTCTTTGGTTTTATGAGGAAATAATAGACGCACAACGTGTTTTGTTTTGTATTATTTTGTTATTATTATTTTATATTATTTTTTCCTCGCGTTTGTATGAAGCTGCACCGTTGTAAAAAACACGTTTGCGGAAGAAAGACACTTTCCGGACAACCTAATAATTAGTTTATCTGTTCGTGTATTTTTGCCCTCGACTGTATGCGAAGAGTTGATTGGGAGAAAAGGGTGAGGAGAAATTTTGTAGGATTTTTGGGAAAACGAAAATTTATTTCTCGATATACAACGTGGCAATTTCGTATCTTCTCGTGGATATCGTATCGAAATAAAATACTTCATTCTTCGTGTTATTTTGTTAAAATGTAAAAAAAGGAAAAGTACGTTGACGTAGCTTGATTTCTTATAACCAGGCATCGTAAAATTCGGGACGATTTTTGTAAAAAATTAACACGACACGGTAAGCAACGAAAAACACGCGCAGAAGCGTACGAAAGCTCGTAGAAGTCCAATTTTTCGTTAAGATTGGCATTTCTTCTTTTTCCCGTGGACTCTTCTGTGTCTAACATTTCGAAGGCGAGGAATATTCAAATTACTTTATTATCTTCTTTGTGTGGTTTTTGCTTCTTTTCATCGAGATTGAAATATCTAGTCGTTATCGCGTAACAGCGTGAATAATGTAACTTGAAAGGTGAAGAAAAGGTGAAGAAAACAGGAAATTTCAAGTATTTCGATGTATCTTGAACGATGAAAGAATTCTAGATAGGAGATGCTAATTAAGTAGAATAGTACGATGCTACGAATGAAAATCCTTAATTAGATTGCAGATAGAGGGGAAAAGTAGTCCTACATCCGATTTTATATCGTTTGTTTATGAAAAAAGAATTGTAATAATTTATACTGGAACTAACGTTAACCTAACCAGGCCCGGTCAAACGACCGATTTCAAAATTTAATTTAAGATTGTACTTTTATTCGTCCAAGCGTATGCAAATTATCAAATGAACAAAAATCGAGAAATTGATTAATCGGATAATATAAGAATTTACGTAAACCGAGACGAACAAATAAAATAACAACTACGATTGTATAAACAACAATGTATTTTACAATTTTCAATTAAATTTTGAAACCGGTCATTCGACCGGGCCTGGTTAACCTTCTCTGTCTGACCAATAAAATGCAGAAAATCGTTCGAAGATGCCTATCGTTGAAGTTACAGCGCTGAGACGCTGTCTCAGCGTTCGTATTTCTCATAAAAGGTACGAGAGCGACCTTACTGATTCGATTGCTGTGTCTCGATTTTCTAAACAAATACAAATTTTATAAATTCTACGACTCTATAACTTCGATAAATTCGATAAAATTTATATTCACAACGCAGAGTACGTGTATCATTACACATAACATTATTATATTATTACACAGTTCTAAAAATCATAAAATTCCCAATTTAAAGTTCAGCAGAATATTTCGTCAAAAATCTACGCCTATATTTCAGTCTTTAATTTTCGAATTGCACGTCCAAATTCGAAGCATCGTTCATCTTTACCCAAAAATTTTAATTTCTACGGTTAATTTGTAATAAAGTAACTGTCGTGATTCGTCGTCGATGTTAATGTACAATTTGTACAATGATATACAACTAAGTGATTGCGGATTTTGTCATTAGATGGTATTGACAAAATCCGCAATTACTTAGTTACCAACCCAATATACAGGATGGTTGGTAACTGGTGGTATTACAAGCGGAAAGGGGGTGATTCTACGCGAAAAAGAAATCGAAAATACGGAATAAAAAATTTTTTTTTAATTTTTCCATCGAGACAACGATCTACAGTGAGATCCGTTATAACGAGACGCGATAAAGTGCACGCGTACCGAGCGAACATTCAAAGTCGATTTTCTCGAAAACAAAGCCTCGAACGAAAAATTTTTATTCTATATTTTCGACTTCTTTTTTCGCGTAGAATCACCCCCTTTCCGCTTGTACCACCAGTTACCAACCACCCTGTATACAGTTAGAATAATTTAGAGTTTGATCTTCTATAATATATTAAGTTTTATTCATTTTGTGCTTTTTCTTCTTTTTCGAAAAATTGTAAGATTAAGTAGGAACTTCTCGATGGATATAGCTTAATATTTGGAGTGACTCTGTTTGCACATTTTAACGTTAGCTTGAATTTAGAGTGTCTTCCTCTATAGCAAACGAGTGGCAAAGCGTATTCTGGTATTTAATTCTGAAAATTGTTGATATCTATTTATTGCAGAATATCGATACGTTACAATAGTTTATTATTGGCTGTAACACCAATTGTTTAGAAATCATAGGAAGACACTATTCTTTTGTGAATACTCGCGTGAGTCTTTCATAGAAATATACAGGCAGAATTGCAGGATATTCTAAAAGGATAGAAACAAAATAAAACAGAAACACAGATCTAAGATGATTCTTCTGTCACTTATCGATTGACAATTCATTCATCGCCAAAAATTTCAGCCAATTACACACTGTTGTATTGCACAAAGTACAAAAATATACTGTTTCGTTCATTAAGAATCATGAGATTAAATTCCCTTTTTAAAATTTTGTATCAATCTTTTCCTAACTGACCTCAAACTCAAAGTATCTGAAAAAATGAAATTCTAAAGAAGAAGAAAAGTAAGAATTCTTCTGTAAGAAATTTGGAAAATTCCATTTTCTCATACCACTTGGATTGTAACACAGTGGCGTAGAATCACCCCTTTTCCGCTTGTACCACCAGTTAACAACCACCCTGTATACTTCAGTATACATATTAGGTTGTTCGAAAAGTTCCTCTCGTTTAATAAGGAAACAATAGACTTACAATGTTTTTTGTTTTATATTAGTTTATTGAATTATGCACGAATATAATATATAACGAAATACATGATATCTAATTCAATAAAATAATATAAAACAGAAATTGTTATCCATCTATTATCATCTTATGAAACAAGAAAGAAACTTTTCGGACGACCTAATACATAACACGTAATACTACTTTTTATAAATTTCTCCACGTGTCTGTCCATACGACAAACTCACTGTCCTTCCAATCTTCAACCCTTTGCAACATTGGCAAATCATCTTAACCACGCTGGACACCCAGTATAGCCACGTCCTTGTCTTCGCGAGCATTGGGTGCGGTTGGGTGGCGTTGCTCAGCGGCTCGCGACTCTGCACGATGCACGATCGAAAGAAATATGGTTGCCAAAGTAATAACCGTATCCGTAAATAACAACCGTTGCGTCTGGCCAGACGATGCAGATCCTCGCGAGATCCTTTGCGATAATTAACCTTCGATATGATGTATTATCGCGTCGCCATCATAACCGTCTTCTGTGCTCGAGTTTTTTCCCTTGCGTTAATTAGAGCGGTGCTCGATTAACCAGCGAATTACCGCTACTTACGTGAACGTATCAATCAAAGTGTGAGAAGGAAAACCAAGATCCACATAGTTACTTATTGGATCTTTCAATGTTCGATGATGAATCATTGGAGAAGAGTCTTTGCGGCTTTTGGAGCGATAGCTCGAATAGGAGGAGCACGATCGTCTTGTCGTGTTGTTTTTACCAGAGTCGGAGTAATAATTGGAGAGAGAAACGATGGTCGAGAAGATTGAAGGTCTTGAGACGAAGATCCGAGGAATTTGTTTAATAAGACGTAATTACGGTGCAAGGAGGAATGTAAAAGGAGGAATTGGTTTTACTTAAATTTTAGTCTTAGAATAATAAAGATTAGCTTGCAGAGGCGTTGATAACGATTAGAACGTTCAATTGAATTTTCAATGGCGAATAATTACTAATAAATCTCAGCCATTATCGTAATTACCAAAGTAACGTTAATTAACTCGACGGAAGATCCAAGAGTTACACAAAGTGCCATTACTCAGTTGAAAACCTTGACAGCAAACTCGCATCAACAAGCGTACTTCAGCAGATACCTTTATCTTAATTTGATCTGTCTGATATATCAAATATATGTATACAGGTTGCCAGGTGTAACTACTGATCTACATTCGTGCTTATAACCAAAGCACGAGTTAGGGGAGTGACTTGTACACACGCTATATGTGCAGAATAATGGCCGTATAACGTAAGTACAGTGGCTACAAAAAGTATCTCTACGTGCTTATTTTCCAACGAAGAGTTTTTGCCTCGATCCTCGCATTTTCATGGTACGACATTTTTGTAATCTATGAAAATGTACAAACGTTACAAACACTTGCGAACGTAATTAGCAACTGTCATTAGCCGATAAGATACTTCGCTACAAATTAGAACTTTAAATCTTTCTTAAGCCTGCTACTAAGTTCTTTCCATTATTTTCGATACAATTACATTTGTCCAATGTTGCAAAATATCTTCGCCATTCGAACGAAATACGAGGAAGATCCATACGCGTTTGCTTGTTTCAATTTTATTTGAAATATCTTCCTGCAACATCGCAAATACTTTCTCTTTTCTAACACGAGAGTAAGATTGAGAAACAAAAGTTGAAAGATCGTAGCAGGATTAAATTTCGCTGCGAACTTTCCAACAACCGGGCGCGACATCCTGCCATAAATAATGTCCAACAAAATGCGAAAGCGCGAGGTGAAGGAGAATCTTAAGAAATGGCCATTTTTGCGTCTCCTTGGCGGACGAAAAATCCTTGCGGGAAATGAAAAAGCATCAGCCAGAAGAAATCTATCCGTTTATCCAGCTACGGAATAATCGTTCATCGGTATCCGCGCGATCATCCTTCGCAAACTCTGCTGACAAATCGATGGAAGTTTGAAACCGAGCAAATAACGCGAGAACGATAGCCAACAGCGGCGTCCAAATTTCGATCGATTTACCAGCAGAATATTCACCGAATTATTTCGTCGACGTATTGGTAAATTCTTCGATTGCTGCCACCTTTTTTTCATCTTCGCGCTCGTCTTTCTCAACCATTCCATCGCGTTTCGGCTAAATTGCATTTGCAGTTTCTCGAGAGATGCTCTCAAACGTGGATCTTTCGTGCTGCAGAAGTTTTTCTTTTTTCGTTCGCCAGGAGATTGAAAAATGGCCATTTTTCGACGTGCTGTTTCCAACGACGAGAATGCGACAGCCGAGTGCTTACGTGCACGTACCAAAGATACACGAGGGACAGGAGCGAGCAGTAATTAAGCGATCGTGGGGTGGTGCATCGATTATCTCGGTTAAAGAGCAGCGTGAACGAGAAACGCGGCGATAATAATTCCAGCTGAATCACCGTGACAATCTTACACCGATTCGAATCCAACCTACGTCTCTTTACTCTTATCACAATATACGTACGTTCGTGACAATCCTTCGTGTAGCAGCCGCCATTGATAAGATCGATGCTCCTTTTCTCTCTCGCGTAATATAGCGACGAATCTTTCGAGATTTCACGTCGTCCCGCGTCTTATCGCCGCTACACGGGCTACCCTTTTCGCGATTACATTACCGCGAGCCTGTGTTGCCGATCGAAACCGATTGCCCCTGGCTGGAAAGCTGTGCCGTTGCAAGGCAGCCGTAACTGCACCTGACTTGCAGAATAATTGCCTGGAACGCGATACGATCTACTTAGACTCGTTCTCTTTCCTTCTTGTCCGTGAATCGTCGTTCATTTTAACGCGGCAGCCTTTTCTCGTTCTACGTTTCCTTTCTTCGTCCCTGCCTTTTTCCCTTTTTTCCTTTTCTTTCGCTCGTCGTTTCTTCAGTTTGTTTGTTTCTCTTCTTTCTGCTTTTTTTCTTCTTAATTGGCCAAGCGGCTCGAGAGCGATTCTCTTCCTCCTCTTCTCTTTCTTTTTTTAATTGGCCGGCCGATTTGAAATTCAATCGAGGGATCGAGCGTGGTCGTGGGCTCGATAGCTTTATGGCTGCACGTACGGGGATGGTAATTAGTTGCAGGGGGGGGGGGCATCGCTGGAAATTAAGAAAATAAAGGATACGACCGGGGAAACGAGCCGGGGCACGCGCGTTTCTTTTCGCCGAGCGCGTGGTTACCAACTTTTCGGATGTCCAGTCCCCCCGCCTTCTTCGCTCGCCCGTCTCCCAACGATGATTCCTTCGAAGATCCTTCGACACGGTCCACTGATCTCAGAAAGCCAGCTTCTTTTACTCGTTTCTTACACTTGTAAGTAGATTCATATTCAATCGTCAAGAAGCTAATTAACTGCATTTCGTTGATTCGACGCGAGGAGATAAATCGGCCGAAGGTTAAACGATAATAAAAAAATATTTCTGCTCAAGACTCGATACGTTTAGAGCGTTAGAAATAGTCAACAACCTTACAGTACGATGTGTGTTTCTTTTTAATCGTAGGGAGCAGCGACTTTGTCCAATATTCAGATCGCTATCGATCAGAGTACGAGACATCGATCCATGTACAGAAAAAGAAAGAGAAGAAACGTTCTTGCACCTTGAGGTCACAAGACGACAAATGACAGGACCGTGTCGTGAACACGTCTGCTTAATATTCCACCCCTCGAGCTCGTCGTGTTTCGTTCGTCGTAATTCGTGGCGGTGAGACCGATACAAACGCGTCTGTCGATTCTATGCAAATCAGACGATTTCTACCGATCGATGTTTCGGTGTGCCAGATATCAAAGCGTGACGTTACTATTTCTGAAGGACTCGCCGTGATCAGAGCATGATTCGACCGATAGTTGGAATATTTTCCGACAGACGGTCCGGCTTATGGCACTTTAATACGCCTTCCGATAAAAATATACCTCGCCTCGTGCGCGACGAGCGTCTCGTTAGATCGTAACATGGGAAATATTCGATTTTTAATCGAATTTCGAATGTCATGGCCACCTAATGACAAAATCCGCAATCACTTAGTTGCCAACCCACTACAAAAAGAGACGTTTGTACACGCGAGAGGTAAAAATCTTAGACGTACGTGAAAGAGAAAACTCTGGATTTTAAAACGATACGTGAAGATAGAACTATTCGTTAAGAAGAGGAAAAGGAAGATTAGATTAAATCGATAAAGCGAATTTAGGCATGTAGTTGCTGTGTCAGAGAAATTGACTCGTTAGAATCTTAAAAAATATACACGTGCGTACGTGTAAAGCGAGTAATTCTCGATTTTATAGCAATGCGTAAAACGATACGAACAAATCTGCTTGCTAACAGAAAGAGGAAGCTCCAGAGAATCGATACGATATTAAATTAAACATTTTGAAAATAATAGGAACTTGTTGATAAGGAGGAAGACTTCGACAATTGATAAACCGAAATTAGACTTTTATATGTAATTCTAATGTTAAAGAAATTAGCATGATTCTTAAATATACTAACATAAGTCAATACCCAAGATAAATACAAAGATATTCGAGGAGATTTCGAAAACTGATACAATGAAATTATATATACGATACAATAATAAACTTGAGATACGTATTTGCATGTTCTAGAATTGAGGGTTAATCCTGGATCAACCAAAACCATGCTATCTCCATTTATATCGTAAGCCTCTTTTTATTTAGAAAAAAAAAAAAGAAGAAGGAGAAGAAGATTGTTCTCGTCCGATCAGACCAGGGACCACGATGATATTTCGGTTTCACGAAGGTTTCCTGGTGGGTCGCGTGACAACGTTGGGTCGCGTCACCTCATGGTAACGAGCGCTTATTTATCCGACTCGCGATCTGCCGGACCACCGCGACGAAAACTGGTTTCTCTCGATGAATGAACGAAGAGGATACGCGCGCCGCGATCGTGCACCGGTTTCGTCCACCACGTTCCATCGCGAAAACCGTAACCAATCCGACCTGCTTTTCGTTAAATAACCCGGTCACGTTTCGAGGTGTCCTGATTCGAAGGATGAAACGTTGCGCGAAAGGGTTGAAAGATAAGACAATTTGATTCAGCGTTTGTTGCAATTGCAATGGATACAGAACACGAGCAAAGAGATGGAACTTAAAATGGAAATTTTGCTCGCGCTGTGTAGATGTGGCGACTCTTGACGAGTCAGCCGCTACGCTAGAATCGAAAAAGAAATGATAGAAAATTTATATAAAAGGCGAAACATAAAAGAGTCGATTCAGCCATGAAATAGAAATCTCTCAGATTTATTATATAGCTAAATTATTAATCGATCGTACGATCACTGTATTTGTCTCTTGTAAAGTCGATTTCAAGTTTTACCAAGATTTATCTTTTGCTGTGAAACCGTAAGAGGAAATATCTATAAATATATAATTAGTAATTAGTGAAAGACAATTTCTGTCGTCGATTAAAAAAAGGTTGGATTCTGAAAGGGACGAAGAATTTTATCGCGAATTATTTTGATTACTTTTGTGTTCGTCCTTGATCCGGATCCATTATCGTTTTAGATTCTGGCACAGGACAAAATCGCGATTTCCACGGGAGGAACAGGTTCTAAAATATTTTCTCACGTGTATCTGTGTGGTGGTTGAATCGTCGTTTGTTCATTGTGCCGGCAAACAAGCGCGCATTGTCGCATCGGAGCGCGACCGTGAATTGTGTCATTGTGGGGCGTTACGCGGGCAACGCGACGCTTGTGTCGCATGTGGGCTCATTCTAATGTAAAAGCCTGATTTTACGGTTCATTGTCGCGCGATGAGAAACGAGCCACTCTATGTTGTACGCCGATTAAAGCCAGAGGAACGAAGTATGGAAATTGACTGTCCGAGCTATGCGTAGTACACTTAGGTTTTGTTCTTTCCAGATACATATTTCAATCACGTAAAAGAAAAAATTGATGGTTTATGGCGAAGCTGTGCATATAACGAATCGAACAAGGTGGAATTTTTATGAATTTCCCGAATTACGAATAAATTTTCCATCGGATCTTTCAGCTCGTATCTCGCATTTTATTACACGACGATTTATAGCGATCGTGACTGAAATACGATTCTAATCGATGGAATATTTCAAAATTAACTACATCGTGTCTCAGCTCTTTGCCAACGCTGAAAGAACACGAACAACAAAATATCAGGAAATTTAGTGGAATTCTAAAAAATCTAAACATTGTATTATACCCAATCTTTTTGTCGTCTCTTTACCAATTGGTAAAACAACATTGCACCCTTGAATGGAAGAGAAATATCCTAAAACACCAAAGATCTCAACTCCCAACTCGACTGTTCCTTCTCTCTTGCTTCCATCTTCGGACTCCGCAAGAACCGTCAAAAATTCCCCAAGCCAATATCTATATACTTAGATATATTTGCTTGCTTCTCAAAGAACTCGAGTGTTCGACTCCAACGACTTCCTCATAAACTTTCTACGCTTTCAAGCCAACGTACTCGAGCTTATCCAAACGTCGAGAGACACGCGAAGCTGACTTCCTACGACAAGAACGTTCGAAGGCAAGAACAAAAGCCTATTACAAGTCGAGGGATCGTTGGTGAAATTGCACGTGGCGTTAAATCATAGGCTGGAACGGTGCGTGAAGCACGGTAAAGAGGCAGGCGTGCGTGAAGGAGAGCGTTTGACAGCGTTAGAAAGATCGCCGCGACAAATGATCTCCGTCTCACGGAGCGGCTATCTCTGTGGCCGAGGCTACCAACCTTCGTTTCCTCTGCTTGTAAACGGCTTGTCGTCCGCTGACAACAGTATTTGTCTCTGCAGCCCCGATCGGCCAGATTTATACCCGTCGGGCAGACGGCACTACCTATATACGGGGTGTTCGTTTTATCCTATCCAACAGCAAAAAGTCAGCGCTTCTTTTTTCATCGTTGAAGGAACGCTCGTGCGGCGACAATTTAGATCTATCGATCGTTCGAGCATTCTTCGTGGCAGACATGGGTATTTATTGTTAATGGGATGTCGCGTTTAGAGATGGTCGAGCGTGTGAAGTATCGCAGCCTTTGACACTCGGATCGAATGACACACGTTTTGTTTCAACAGAGTTTGATTTTCAGGAGTTTACTGATACTGGCAGACGATTCATGGCGATATTGTAATACATGTACTGTACACGAGCTGTTCGTTTTAATTGGAATTTTTATCTTCTATCGTTACATGTTTCTACCACGACGATTTAGGTTCTTCGATTCTTTAAGAATTTAATAGCATAAATGGGTATCTGTTGTTAATAGGATGTGGCGTTTCGATCGAATAGAGTTCGATTTTGGGAAATTTAGCAATTCTAACGGGTGATTGTATTACATGTGGCGATATCACGTTACGTGTACTGTATACGGGCTGTTCGTTTTAATTGGAATTTTTCATCTTTTATCGTTGCACGTTTCTACCACGACGATTTAGGTTCTTCGATTCTTTAAGAATTTAATAGCATAAATGGGTATCTGTTGTTAATAGGATGTGGCGTTTCGATCGAATAGAGTTCGATTTTGGGAAATTTAGCAATTCTAACGGGTGATTGTATTATAATACATGTGGCGATATCACGTTACGTGTACTGTATACGGGCTGTTCGTTTTAATTGGAATTTTTCATCTTTTATCGTTGCACGTTTCTACCACGACGATTTAGGTTCATCGATTCTTTAGGAATTTGATAGCGCGTACGGGTATTTATTGTTAATGGAGCGTCGCGTTTAGAGATGATCGATCAAGGATTGGAAATGTTGGAATAGTATTTGAAATTTGGATCGAGTAGGACAGGTTTTGGCTAAATGGAAATCGATTGTTAGGAATTTAGTAATTCTAAGAGATAATTGTTCCAAGTTATACAGAATTTCACTAATTCTCAGAATGAGAAAAAATACGTTAAACACAGTACAGATCCCGTAATTTTGTGATCTTCATTTTGCAAAAGATCACCAAAGAAATACTCTTACATTATATAATTATTAAAATTACCAAGTCGTAGTGGTATCTTAAACTCGTAATTATTTTAGCAGAAAATTTGCAAACCACATACCTTGTCAATTCTATTATTCGCCATTGAAAAACATAGTAAAAGAGCAAGAACAACTAAAATAAATCCGATAGAAGGAAGTTATCTTCGTATAAAAATTAAAATCTTCCAACTAAATTGACTTAATATAAGATCATTGAGGGTTGCTAGCTTTCTGCATAACTTGGCTCAATTATGGCAATGTTATATATTATACGAATATACGGGTCTGTTCGCTTTAACGTATCGGATAGCCAGAATTTGTTCTCTTTTATTCTTAGAGATTTCTACGACGACGATTCAACCGTATCGATTCTTCAAGTATTTAATGGTAGACGTGAATATTTATCGTTAATTTGATGTTGTATTTAGAGATGGTCAAACATCTGAAATATTCGAGTGTCTAAAATGTTGATCGAGTAAGAATTTCATTGTCAAGGGACAAATCAGGCAGACTGTTATTTTAATAAACGTCGTCGAACATCCCATCTGCCACGTTCTTTCTTCGTATTCGAGCTTCTTAATAATTTTATGGAAATTAGCGTTACAGTATGTGTATGACGTTAGTCGAAGGATGTGACGAGTACGTGACGCACAATGGCGAATGAACTCCACCAGGAAGCGTTTTGCATGCCTCTAAAGGAAACCTCGAGGTAATCGCTTACAACACTGCTAAATTAGGTATTGATTGTTTACGACATTGCTTCGAGCAAATCGCGCAGGATACAGTAAATCTGCTCACTGAATAAATTAAAGCTTTCAACCTTCCTCGTTTGTTAGAACGTGAGATAATAAACGTTCCGTGTATCCGCATTATTATCCACGTATAAAATTATATCAAATGTATATTTGTATGTATTGTATGTATGTATATTTACGTACAGGCGCAAAATCTGAATAAAATTGTTGCAGATGGAATTTATTTACAACTTGCTTCGAGAACCAAAATTCGCATCCACACTATTTTCATCAAGGAAATTTTATAATTTCGTTTGTAATTAAATAATCACAGAGATGTACCGAATTTTACAATGCCAGTCGAAAGATTCTTTTGCTAAGATCGACGTAAATAGCGCTAACGATAAAAACTAATCAATTCACTGCATTGTCGTATTTTCTGTATTTTCTATACCTTCTGACAAAAAGCTAATGTAAACCGTGCTGTGCGCACTCGACTAATAAACACTCGGCTCTTTTTAGGAGAAAAGAACAAACAATAAAAATAACGCAGCTCAAGCTGAACATTATAGAGACAAGAAATACACCCTGTATAAGAAAAGAGCACGGAACGAATAGTAGCGAAACGGACACAGAGGGTTTCATCTCAATTGGCGATAATACAGCAGTCGAGTGAAAGCTTGACCATATCACGATCCGTTAGAGCGAGAATTTTTCTCTACTGTCGGTGGTCCTCGGCAAAACGTTACGCTTGATTAACATGAAACGCCCACCGTGAGCTCCCTGTGCGTCTTATCGTAAGCCAGTTCGCGAAGTCACGGCCCGATTAAGCTAAATTCTTTCGACAAGCGGCCAACCACGTCGATTATCTCTCAGACGTCGGCAGAAAAGAACGTGAACACCGTTGGCGCGGCTTTGTTTTACGAGACACCGTTTACGAGGGGAAAGTGGGTGTTTCAGGAGGAGACTTGTGGGACACTATCAGAGGAAATAAGTTACGTACTGAGATCTATTTGTTATAGCAAAGTTGCCGCGTACTGTTTAATTGACTGCCACGCCAAAATCACATGTTTCACTCAGGACGCCACGAGAGTATATTTTTTTTATTCGAAGCATATAATGGCAAAATAATAATAAATTGACGATGTAAGACAACATTCTTCCCCAATGGACCGTTTATCTTGTTGGTGGTCACGGGTAACCATCATGGCGGCCTGGTAACAGCTGATAGCGACATATTATAACGAGGCTTCGTTTATTTCAACAAACCATTCGCATTCGTTGTTTCGTCGTAAATAAAACGTGCAGAATATATGGTTGAAACGTGTGGAAGATATTAGTAAACGGTATTTGCTCGTTCTATATATAATAGTAAGGTATGTGCACACTTCTAACCTCAATTATATGATTATAAAGCAGCATTTACGATTATTTTCTAAGCTGTGTTCATAATAATATTCGTAGATTACCTCTCAAAGATATGGACGCGAACACAGTGCACCGTTAGATGCAAGATTTGCTCTCATTTTTTTTTTTTTTTTTATTGATGTTCTAATAAAAATGTTTAATCGTTCAATGGGGCACTTTTTATTTCAAGGTATCTTCTATTTATCGGTTATATTCAAAATGCCCTAGCTATCGATTTTCGTTCAATTTTTACAATTGTAAGAAGTTGAAACCAATGACCACCGTGGCAGTCAAAGTGTTAAAAGAATAATTTAAAACCAGCTAATCACTGAATTTCAAATGCTACGCGATGAACATAGGCTGGAAATGTGTGATCGTATTTTGAGCTCGATAACAGTCGACGAATAGGATATATGAGTTTGCGTCTTTAATAATTGTGAAAAAAGGAGAGTGAAATCATTTTGAGGGATTTAACGTTTCTATGCCAATGATCTACGATACGATAGGATAATTTAACGTTGAAAATAATTTTAAACGAACCGATCGCTAAACTGCGAATGCTATGTGATGAGAAAATGAAACAGAAATATACGAAGATATTTTTAATAGTTGAAAGAAGGAGATGGGAATTCATCATTTCGAAGGATTCGACGTTTCTATGCCAATGATTTACGGTACGATAAGATAATTTCAAATTGAAAATAGTTTTAAACGAACCGATCGCTAAACTGAAAATGCTACGATGAGAAAAATGAAATAGAAATATACAAAGATATTTTGAGCTAGCTGAAAGTTAACATTAATTATCAGACTTGTATACGTTCGCGTCTTTAGTAACCGTAAAAAGAGGAAATAGAAATCCATCATTTCGAAGGATTTGACGTTTATACGCCAATGATTTACGATACGATAAGATAATTTCAAATTGAAAATAATTTTAAACGAACCGATCGCTAAACTGAGGATGCTACGATGAGAAAAATGAAATAGAAATATACGAAGATATTTTGAGCTCGCTAAGGGTTAACATTAATTATCAAAGATATATAGGCTCGCGTCTTTAGTAATTGCAAAGAAAAGAAACTGGGATCGATCATTTTGAAGGATTTAAAATTGTGGCCTGTAAAATTGATGAGAATGCAATAGAAATATACGATCGTATTTTATGCTCGCTAAGAGCTAACATTAATTATCAAAGATATATAGGTTCACATCTTTAGTAATCGTAAAAACGAAGAAACTGGAATACATCGTTTTGAAGGAGTTAGAAACATGGCGTGGAAAATTGATGGGAATGTAATAGAAACGTATGATCATATTTTGAGCCTGTTAAGAGTTAACATTAATTATCGAAGATGTATAGGTTCATATTTTTCGTAATCGCAAAAACGAGGAGACTGGAACCTGTCATTTCGAAGGAAATGTGTTCGAAATTTATATACCAACGATTTACGACATAATTAAGTAATTGATAATCGAAGTTAATTGGAAAGTTTCTTCATTGTAAGCGAATAATTTATCGATGCAACGATATCTCGTGAAAGTATCTTTTTCTCCATATTTTCTGAACGAACCTTGCATTTTTCACACGCCACTGTATATTTTCATTTTCATATTTCCGAGCTACAAGTGAAAGAACGATATACACGACGTATACGCAGAAGAATAATATCGTGTATCACGTAGTTGCACTGTTTCATCATAAAATTGCAAATTGCGTGTCAAAGCCAATTACGATGAAAATTAAATTCCACTGATTGTAATATATGTAGAATCATGAACGTAGGAAACGGTTGATAAAATTACAACGGCTTTCTTAGAAGCTGTGATAAATGTACATGAAACCTGTCATTGGTGTCAAAAATGTGAATCAGTGTACGTACGTATACACACGCACGATAGTTTTATATTTGGCCGAAAGAAGTTCATGGCGATCAAACGAAGACTTTAATCGAGTCTCTCGTGCGTGAAAATGTATAGACGTTGCACGTCAATTAGGTGTGCGATCTACAACGATTTCTCGTCGTTTAGACGCTATAAGCTAAAGCTTGGACAAATGGGTTGGCCGCTATCTAATGATTACCTAGAGGCAACGCTAACTAAATCTGAACGCCAGGCAAGAAAATTCATTTTTCCACGAGATTATTATACCACGAGGTAATGACAAAATTATCGTATTTTTATACATTTTAATCATACTCCTAAGTGTTATACATAGTACATAAAACATAATGAAACATAGATAATATAGAAAAAATATTGAAATATTATACATATTATGAACGATTAATACTAATTTAATACTATTATACCTAATTTGCAATTGACACTCCCCTAAACTTTTAACGACTATCGTATACGTTTTAACACTTCTTAATTCGTAGCCAGAAGCGTTCTAGCTTGTCACAACATTTATTTAACCACGAAGGTAAGTACGATTAGAAGTAACAGTTTTACCAGTCATCATCCAGCTAATCGACGTGAACGCGATACACGGCGCGTCGTAACGAACGTTACGAGACACAAAAAGTCCGCGTGCGTTGAAACCGTCGCCTTATCTCTGACTCGGATTCGGTTAGAATCAAACATACGATAGTCACTTGTTATTCACGTTATAGTGCCACGCCGGAATAATTTACTTATAATTCTCAATGAGAATTGATTGTAAAATTCCTCCAAATAGAAAAAAAAAGATCTCTAACTGTTGAAATTCCTGAGCGTTTCCAACGATCGGAAGCAACCACGACAAGCTAATAGAAGGAGCTATAAAGAATCCTGCTGAACAAACGTTTAAAAAGAAGACAAAAGCGGCAACGAGACAGCGATAGAAACGGCAGCAAGCCGTCGTATTGGATTTTTCTACGGTGTCCCTTGTGCCACGAATGATTCAGAATAAAAATTCGAAGAAACGGCCAAAGGTACCGAAGAAGCCGTCGTTGCCGGAAAGATCATCGACGACGTCGCGGGCCTCCCGTCGCGGAGGAAGTCCTCTAACGAACGAAACGTTCGTTGCCTCGTTCGAATAATACGCAGCAGATGCCAACCGTTCCTCTCGTCCCTTTTGCAAAGCAGAATTTTATCTCGAATTACCCGATCGGAGATTCTCGTGTAACTCGCAGTTAAGATACGCCACGCATCCGTAGAGCGGCGAATCGCCATCGATTAGCCGGCTTTTAGCCTCCCCTTACCTGATAAACGATCGATGTACTTTTCTTGTTTCACGCCGAGCAATCGGAATTAATTGGAGAGGACGTGCTCATAAGCGGCATTTTCGTTCTCTTTCCTCCTTTTCTCTTGCTCCTTTGTGTTGTTTTTTTTTTTTTTTGGTGGACTCGGGAAAGGTGGAGCATCGATGGCGATGCCGTGATGTTAGGTTATGTGGAATATTAATGGGTCATTAAGGGACAGCGTTGTTTGGTTTCGTTCGGTTCTTTCTTGCCTTCTTTCCTCCTTTTTCAAAGTCGGCAGTTTCGTGCAAGTAAACAAGTAGGTTTATTTCCATGTTTTATTAAGTACAGTTTATCTCATATTCGTTTAACCCTTCCTGTTTTGCTTAGATTTATATGATCCAATTAATTGCCTCTTTAATTCAGTCTGACTTTTTCATATCGAACTTTCCTCGAACTGGTTTTAGAACGTTCTTCCTTTTTGTCTTCTTTTCTTCTTTTCATATGCTGTATACCAGGACACGCGAACGAATTTATAGGTTTGTTGGATTTGTATCTTTGTTTATGAAGGTTGTAGCACTTGTAAAGGATGTGGTCGACGATTACCTGTATAGCATAATTGGTGTAAATTTTTCCACACGTAACAGAGGAGTTATGTCTTTCAATTTACCGTCCTCCGATATCGAACTAGATTTATAACACGGATTATACGTATTTCCAACAACGGCAGATATTATCCCAGAAACACGCGTTTTATTCAGTTTATCCGTCTTCGATTTCGATGTTTCAACGGTTAACCCTCTTTCGCAAAAGATAATCGCAGATATATTCTTCGAGAGACTCGTAACTCAGCTAAATTGAGAAATTGAGAATAGTCTAATCCCACCGAGACACTTGTAACACTCGTAAAACTTGTTGAAGATTGAAAAATAAAAGATCCACCTTCTAATCTCGAGCATAGAAGAATAATAGAAAAGAAGCTTTTCTCACCCGATTCTGTCCTCCTCTTAATTTCAATCTCAACGCTGTTCCACGGTAAAACATCGTGACGAAGATGAGCCAGTCGTGAGACGAAGCGAGCGAACGTCTCTTCGTTTCGTAAAATCGATTCCGCGAAGACGAGAAACGATTTCTGGAAAACGCTGGTGGATCAGTTACAACCGCTGCAAGTCCCCCATCCGATCGATTCTCGAACGGAACCCTACGAGCAGCATTTTCAACGAGACTTCAATGAAACCCGGGTGGCGGCGACGTTATCGCCGTTTGATCTCGTAAAAGGCCATTGTTGAATGCGTTCACGTAATTCAGGAAACGTGTACGTGTCCGTTTCGTGTCGGGCATATCATCGACGATAGTCGTTGTTCGTCGACCGTAGTAGCGTTTTCTCTCGTCCCGCGCCTCCGGGGCACCAGAATGCACCGCAGCGGAAGTACGTCGTGATTTGCCGCAGCGCCGGAAACGGCGCACGTGCGTCGTCGTTTTTGTAATTCATTCAGTCGCGTTCCGGGAACCCGTTCGGGGATGCTGTTCATTTTTCAACGGACAATGAACGTCTCCGAAATCGTCGTCGGCGGACAGTTGAGGTAATTTGTAGCGGGACGATACTCGATGGGTAACCGAAAAATTAATGGAAACGAGGTTGAAACGCGTTTGTGGAAAACAACGCGGCTGCCAAAATTCGAAAGGTTTTTGATTTTTTCGTGGAGACTGTTAGGCGTATGAATTAGAATACCGTAGGATATAATTTAAACGCGATTTCCCTTCCTACGTAGTTATTAATAATGCTAGAACATGGTTTCGCAACGTTGTCTCTATGGACGGAGATACAAGCACCGATAAACGTTGGTTAATTGTTTCTTGACTTTTGTCTCCGTCATCCGTCTGAGTGAATGGAGCGTGGAGTTGTTTTTTCAAACTAACAGGCGGCACATACAGCGTTCTCTATGGGTACACTTTCCCTTTTCGTGAATTTGGAGTACGTTCGTGAGTACATAAATTTTCTTCCCCTCCTGAAAAACTAGTTTCTTGGCATTTGCTTTTGCTGCTTTTCGCGAACACTCTCCGCATTATCTTTATGGAGAAACAGAATTAAAAGGATAGGAAGAGTTCGCGTCAAACTGAACTAAAAATGGGAATTGTGAACGGGTACAGAACTGAAGGAGAAGCTGACACACTGTAGATGAGTCGAAACGCTATGAGGGCCACAAAAGTGCTTGTCAAAAAGGTTAATCAGAATTACAGAAAATACGTTTGTTAGTATGCAAAGACTGGGATAAAAATCTTAGCTCGAATATTCGATACGTTCATTGAGCACTGAATTGTAAAGTAACTAAAAATATAGTATCATCCTATATGTGAATTTTCAAACTACTAAGAATGTGGCTTCTTCCGATTGAGTTTTAAAATTATGGAAAGCTCGTTTTTGAAAAGTTTTTACCCTCGTTCGAGGAAATCGAATGCATTTACGAAGAAGGACATCGAAATCTAGCGATTCTGTGATCGAAAATTGAGTAAGAAAAGAACAGAGATAGATTGTTAATAAACTAACAATTGCGTAGTAAAAAGAAAGAAAGGTCGTTCACCGATTAATTGCATTGTTCAGCTAGGTCAAGAGGAACGCCAACGTCGTTCAATGGCGACTAAGAGGAATTAACAGTTCGCACCTTTCGCAAGCTGACAATAAAAGTGGTCGTTCGACGCAGTGTAATCGAGCCACGCAAACATGGCGTGCGTAATGCTCGTTACAAAACGAATCACACTCGGTCTTCCCATTTATGTCGATATATCCCGACTGTGGTATGTATGATCGTCAGTGTTTGACAAATATCGTGCCTAGAAAGATCGTGTAACGGAAGAGATAATTGTTACGAGCAATAGAGACCATTTTTAAGTGAAAAATATAGGTAGAACAACAAAGGATGGGTAGAACAAAGGATGAGTCAGTCGATTTACTGGACACTTAATGGAAAATAATTCTTTTTACGTTAGTAGCATTATTGCAAAACAGCAGTAAAGAAGATTTTAAAATGAAAAGTATGAAGTGGATGACATTTACTTAATTTATTCGATGCTTAATGGAAGAATCTATTTTTAGTAACATACAGCATCAACATAAAATGAAATATACGTACATATGTAACATGGGACTAAAGTTCGATTAACCTACTTGACATTTAGTCGAAAGATTTTTTGTTCTTGATGATATAATACGCCCTTTATTATTCGTAAGAAAATCGAAGGTTATAAAAATAAAAATCAATAAGATACAGTAAAGACAAATTTTGACCATCATTGTATTAAACGTTAAAAATTTTCTGTCACACAAACTTGTATCTATAGATGTATTATTACACGTTATATATGTATGTATACAATAATTTACAATACAATAATTTAGCATGTATTGCAAACGAGACTTTCTCATGTCGGTTTCCAAAGTTTTGTTAGCAGTGCTTGTAATTTTATTGGAAATCGTTGACTCGAACTCGTCAACTTCCGACGAGATCCTGCAGCTTTAATTGATCAACTTATTTCAGTATGAATGAAGATAATTATACCCGTGGCGAAATGTTCGAAACTCGTTCTCGATGAACGGTATAAATCTCTTAGCAGTTGATTCGGATCAACCGGACTCCGATCAAGTGTAACTGAGTATGACATAACTGAGTAACCAAACATATGTTAATGCCAAGACAGGTGCCAGTTGCTTCGGGTATCAACGTTACGGATTATAGAATCGATTAGTAACTCGAGTATACGGACAAAAGATTCGTGTTTCAATCTCCGATCGAGATATTCTAGTCAAAATCCGTATGTTAAGTTTGTTTGACATAATAGCGTTACATATGTAAGTAGACTACTTAGGCGATGCTTGTTCAAAATGAATCGCTGATTTCGTTTCGATAACCGAGAGGAGAGAGTTTCTAGATTCACTGAAATGCTAAACGCAATCTAGGATTGGAAGAATTAAACGGTAACTCTATCTTGAAGTACTTAAGAGATGCTTAAGAGATGAATATTGAACATTTGAAGATACAGAAAGTATGACAGTTGCAAAATCGTTACACGCCTAATTTGAAAATCGTCCCAACGTGAAAAGTCTATTTCTCAATTTATTCATACCAAATTCCTGCTAATTCTATAACGCTCCAATGAGTCAACAACTCCGTTACATAAAAACGTGGGCACCCAAAAGCCAAAAGACTGTGTAAATTAGCTGAAATAAAAATAACCGATCTCTTCATCTACTCACGCATACATCTTTACGATATTAACAATTCTTCGCCGCGAAATTACACATAAGGCAACTACTATATAAAAGAATTATACCTCCCATACCACTCATCCTTACGTTTAACGCCAAACAAGTCCTACACGGTAAAGGACTGAATTTATTCGTACCAAGTTTCTCGTAATTTTATCGCGCACCGATAATTTTATCAATAACTCCATTACGTCGAAACGTGAACACCCAAAAGCCAAAAATTTCCTCAGATTCTCGCAGAACTAACTCAACCCCGCACCCACTCGTAGCCACCCTCGCAAATCTCTGACAAGTCGCTCACCCCACACGTGAACTATCGCACGAAGTTCGAAGTCGCAAGCACCTACTTACCCCCACTCACGTGACGCACGGGAACCCGCGCACGTGAGTCGAACCGCGTGTAGGACCGATCAATGAGTGGCCAATCAGGTTGCACGGCGCGCGAGCGTAGGGACGCGCATGCGCAGCTGCAAGTACGACACGCGGCGCGGGCCGCTGGCTGTCAGACGAAAACGTGCCACCGGCAAACAAGCATCGTGCCGTCTCAGTGGTGTGTTTCTGTTAGCTGTGTGTTGTCGCGGGTTTCTTGGCCGACGGCTGAACAACGAGACGCCCCGACACGGGGTCAAGAGACCGTGTCGCGTTCTGTCTGTCAGTCTGTCTGTCTCGCGTCGCTTCTTGTGACTCTGTCCTTGTCGCGCTCGCACAGTTTGCCCATCAATGGGCCCGCGGTTTCTGTATCTACTCGATCGCTCGTACGGGCGACGTCTGCCCAGGAAACTGTCCATTACGGGCAGCGGAGAACGCGTCTAGCGGAGTGAGGAAACAGAGAAATGTGCGTGTAGTTCTCTTTGGTTCGACATGATTTCAGCCTGTGTTTGTTAAGTATTAGTGAGACTTACCGACGTGCCGGCTACATTGCAAGTCGATCGTCGTCGATTATTGTTTGGTGGTAAGTAGACAAATTTTTAGATATAACTTCTTGGGGGTGAATTGAGGTTACGGGGACGAGAGTTCGTTGAAATTTCGGTTCTCCGATCTGTTTAATTTTAACGAATGGTAGTCGATTCTTTGTGCAAATTCGAAATATTCTGTGTTAATTCTTAGCTTCAAAAGTGTTAACAAGTATTGATAGAGAAAATATTTTTCAATAGTAGAATGATGCTTTTTTTGAAACTTAAAGGAAGCTTCTTATGGAGTATCTTTAAATTTGTCAAAAGAAATTTTTCAAGTGTTTTGATCTTAATATTCGATTCTCAAGAAACAATTTATTTCCATAAGTTATATTTTTACAAATAAACGACGTGAACAAAAAAGATTCCGAAATAGATTAAAAAAAAATAATTTATTATATGATCACGTTCCTCTACCTTCTGATTGCTCTTAATTAAATAAATAATCAATTTGGCTTTCGATCAGCTCATATATATAATTATACCATCGACTCTTACAGCGGAACAAAATAAATTTCAACGCAAACATTTCAATATGAAAACTAGAAATTTCCTTGAACGAAGCAATTTCACCGCACTTGTATCTTTCTTCTCTAAGCCCTTATTTTGATCCGATCGAAGTCAGCAGGGCGCAAAAATAAAGTTCTCTATCGAGTAAACCGAGTAAAAAGCAAAACCTCGTGTATCACGTTCGATCGGATTTATCTATCTTTACAGCTAACGAAAGGAAAAAGGAAAAACAAATTGGAAGTCGAAGCGCCGGTATTTACATTTAATTGACAGTAAGTCGATGATTTACTCGGCCGTAGCGAGCCGTAGTTGTAAAATTTCCTCGAACGCCCGGATATTCTTGTCCCTGCTACCGAGTGTTTTATTAAGCGGGCATATTGCTCGCTTCTTGCGACCAGTCAGCCGATAAGAAAGTATCAAGTGGTCTGGGAAAAAGCTGGGAGTGCCGTTAAATTAAGTCACACTTTTCCACCGGTCTTTTCCACTTGCTTGCTGTCTAACCATAACTAACTCTGAATGGTCACGTTTGATCGTGATACGATTTTATACTATTTTATATTTATATAGTCTCGTTTGTACTTGCAAATTTCCACGCCACTAAGCTGTAAGAAACGATTAGAGTGGCTGTCGAACACGAGTTATGTATCGTTTCCTTACTTTACGATTTTGCCCGCTGTGTTTATTGTATGCTTACTTTTACGATTACGACATATTAATTCTTTAGCTATGATACCTTCACAAGCGTTTGTAGTGTATCGATCAGAACAGTTTTTTTTTTTTTAGTAATATCGAGAAACGTATTTTATGTTTACATGAAATTATTAGTCGAATTTTTGAATATCGGATCATGGGATGAAAGTAATTCTACGTTATAGAGAGCATTTACGTGTAATTAAACTTGCGATATTTATGCAAATCCATATTTTTACGAGAAATGGTAATTACGGTAATTATAATGAAAGTGGCATGAAGTTCTAAGAACTGCATTGCGTTCGTGCAATTTATGTAAATGTTTAATCTACGTTCGATGATTTAAACGAATTCCTTGTATCGAATCCACGACTTCTCTATAAAATTTCCGATCATTTTTTGTAGTGCAAAACGACATTCTCAATGTGAGAAGCAACTCTTGTCTAATAATTTAAAACATTTCATAAAATTCAAACATAATTTCGCTCGATATTGCCAACTTAAACTGACGTTGTTTCACAAAGTAATCTATATCTTACGATTTAAACCATAAACTGAACAACTGATTTTAATAAATTAGTAATAAATTTGACAAATCTTAAACATAGCGAGACTGAGACACAGACTGACTTCGTTGTGTCTTCAATTAATCCAACGATTCAGACTACTTCGTGAAATCCGTACGAAACTTTCTTGCAAACCTTCCTACCAGTTTCTTCAACTGAGAATAGAACGATAGAACCCTAACGACATTCCTAAGCCGAATTCGTACATTGTTTCACCATGGAATCGCAAATGGAACGAGGATGAAAGTGGCTGCGTTCATCGACCACGCTCCTCCAAAAACAGCGTGACAACGTAAATTCTGTTTTACGGAAGTTTCCCACGAAACTTCCAAGCAGCCTGAATTTTTCTAGCTCGAAAATAGCGTCTCCTCGTTTACCGAAGCATCCTGTAGGCTGGACACTTAAAAGTCGACGAGCCGCTTGAAACCATGTGACTCGCGAGTGCGTCCTTACGAGTGCGGAAGCGAGATAGGTTTTTGCAGAGGACGCGATCTGCTCAGCCGAAATTCATTTTACGCGCTGCGGCGCCTCGTGGGCCTCGTTTCAGGGAAGTGCCTTTGTGACCTGGCCCCCTTCCTCTCTCTTTCGCTCCTGTCACCCGAAACATCTGCTCAACGGGAGCACTAGAAACATTTCTTTCCTTTTTTCTTCATCGCGCAGCCTCCGTATTGGAACAGTGCGCGCCTTATGTCCCCCACGGACCCCCATGGAAAAAATACAAATCACTTCGTTAACTGACGAAAATTTATATTCCTCTCGACATCGTTAACAACCATAGCAGGACGAAGAGACACGCTCTTTTTCTTCCTTGTTCTTTTATGTTAATTGTTTTTGAGAAAGAAGGGGGAAGCGTCGCGACGAAAATTTACTGGATATTTTGGAGGGAATTAATTGGAGAATCGAGTGTTTAGTCTTTTCATAGATAAGATTAGCTAACGAATAATAATCAGGCAATTAATAATTAATGTACAGATAAGTCGCACATACGCTGTGAATTTTCGAAAACGCGTTACCAGAGGTCCACACGAAAATTCTTGTGCTAGGCTGATAACGTTATCGAATATTATCCAACCGTCCTAACGAAAACGTACCTGCAACCGTGAACAGTCCCTCGTTGCTGATAAAAGCCCAAAGATAAAACGTACTTGAGCAAACCGAAGGTAAAAGTTTTTGATAAAGAACGTTACTTCTCGTTATCGTGCAGCGGAGGGTGAAAGACTGACATTTCTCTGATTGACCATTTTCTACATGATCACCTTCACATTCCATCCCATACGACGACACATCGTGTCACATCTCGTACAGAAAGATAAAACCGGAACAGGTTTATCATCTTCGTGTATGTAAATTACCAAATAAAATCACAAAATAAGAATAAAAATTGCAATAACAAATATGCATGTTCCTTCATATAAAATACCTTCCAAGATTCTGAATTAAACCAATGCTGAACGTAGTACAAATATAATACAGAGCAAAATCAAAGATATTCAATTTTCCGGAATAATAATCCTAAACAAAATAGTCTCTATCTTCTTCCGCTTCCAACTTATACCATTTATAACTAACTTATTCCAACTCCAAGTTCTCAAGCAATTTCTCCTCCCACTAATTCCAAGAACATGTACTGACATTTCTATTAATATCTTCAACGCACCGCAGCAATTAAAAGTAATGATAAAAATTCTGTCAAACAGCCACACGTCAAACACAAATCGATTACCATAAATCAACCAGGTGAATGCTTAAGAGATCCATTACATAACCTCTGCTTCAATCAGAATTGAATAACAAAACCTCTCTCCCCGGTCATTATTAATTTTACGACAACAGAAAGCAATTGTCTGAAAGTTGGTGCTATATAAACAAGCAGTCATCGATTATAACAGAAAACAAAATATGTAAAAAAGAGAAGAAGAAGAAGATGCGTCGATTGCAAGCAGTTAGGAGAGGCGTTGAAGGAGCTTGTGAAACGCCTGCTTTCCGCTTAATTCGCCGGTGAATTCACCACGCGATCACACATTGACGATCGTGGGCACAAAATGAATATTCCACTATCACGCGCCGCACTTCCCTGTTCACCGTACCCTTCGCTGGTTTCTCTTCTGGACGCGGCGCACGTTCCATCAGCCTTTTGTTATTCACGCGGCTGTACGCTGGTGTGTCCCTTTTTAGCTACCCATGCCAGCTAAACTATCACCGACGCGTCCTTCTTATTCTTCTTTTTTCTTCTGCTTCTTCTTCCCCCGCGTCGGAATAAAACGCTGCATAGAACGAGATTCTCCTGCTCTTCGATCTCCACTTCGTCGTTGCTACTTAATTTCTTGGCTGTTTTGGCGAGTTTGAGGTTAGGTTTCGCGATGGGGTGAGCTTTTGTTCTCTTTGTGGATTACGTTCGTCCGTGGAACGAGATTCTCCTGCTCTTCGATCTCCTCTTTGAAGTGCTCGCTTAATTTTTTTCCATATATTGGCGATTTTGAGGTTAGGTTTGGCGATGGGGTGAGTTTTTGGCGTTTTTGTGGGTGGCGTTTGGGGAAATCGGAAGGGTGGGAGTTCGGGGTATTTAGAGATCGTAGAAACGCGACATTTTAAAGGCTGATTGGATGAATCGTTGGAAGCGGAGAGTTTTTCATTTTGTAACAGTGGTTCGAGTTATCTGGGATGGTAAAGGTAGCTGTGTCGAGGTTCGTAGTTTGAGGGTTTTGAGATTTTAATTGGTTTTGGAACATTGGCCTGAATTTTTTGAAATGGTACATTGACGTGTAAAGTTTCGACTTATTCAAAATTTAAAGATCGGGAAGTTTGAATTAACTACTTTATTAAAAGGAGCAAGTGTGAAAGTTCAGAATAGCATTTCAACTTACGAGCTAATTAAGGCGGCTATGTCAGTGTCAAAAATAAAGAGTCGATTAGTTCAGTGAAAATACTAAATTCGTGAATTATCTTTGTAACTTTTACATTTACATTTTTAAAAATTATAGAAATTACTCATGAAAGATCAATTTATTATATACCGAAATGTTTGGGACTTGCGAATAATATTGCAGGTATAAATCACATAAAACAGGCACCATAACATTTACCCAGGCAGAGTACCTATCATAGGATCGACACAAAGGTACAGAATAATCGAGTTACAATCACACAAACCCTCGAAACGGGATCCCTCGGTATTCACCGCGCGTGTTCATCGTGTGAAATGAAACCTCCAAAAATCCCCTTTCTTTCACCAAAACCATCCTATTATTCCGCACACGATCGTTTCCGATAGAATCGGGCACCGTTTCTCCCGAAGTGAACTCGCAGCCCACAAAAGGAACCTCCTTACGATTCCCATAAAAAACGACACACGCGCATACTCCACTCTAACAACTTTCTTACGTAGCCTGAAAACATTTCAATGTCGACATACCGTCCCACGTAAACCGTCCCTACAAAAGCGTAAAAAGAGAACAAGAAGCGAGAAAGAAAAAATATCCGAGAAATTCTCCAAGTCTACTAAATCCAAGTCACCGTTCCTTGAAATTCCATGGTATAACTTAAAGCTACGTATACAACACATACACGGAGCTAGTTTCTATAAAGAGACGACGTCTATTGGAAGGCGTATTGGAACATAAGGGGAGGACTGGAAGGCTGGACGAAATCATTCTTACGTAATAGACAGCTACTGTCACAGTATGTCGATAAATGGCATTAAAACAATCTGCTCGTAGCTGTACGAAGCCTATTCGGTCTCGACGGATTCGCCAAGTTCGATCGAAGATCTCCTTGTTCGGCGGTTCTCGCGATCGTCCAACGACGATAGAGAAGCCCGTGATGCGCATAGCGATACGTTTTGGGAACGTGCTGCGCCTCGCGAGCTTTTAACCACAAAGGAGTGGGGGCACAGAGGAGACGGAGTGGGGGGACGCGCACGTCCCTGGAATATTTTAATCGCGAACGAACGTTTGGGATCGCAGTCGAGCCGCGACGGTTCGCGCGTTAATGGTAGTCTATTTTGTCGTCTGTAATGCTGTTTTCTAGGTAAACATCGGAGATTCGTGGAGGGAATGACGATAACATCGTGGGTGTAATCTGTATGAGCAGCTCGTTACTTTGCGTGGCGCTAGCATGTATAATTTTCTTCTCGCTAGAAAGTTTTGGCTTTTGTTCGTTGATCTCATCCGGTGATACTGTTAGGAAGTACTGCGTGTGTATTGGTTGTATCGTTAGGTTGCTGATTGTACGACGATCGATAAGCAGTTTGTTTCAGACTTGTAACTTTATAATCGTAATATAATATAACGTTGCGTTACGAGGCGCGACTTTGTTCTACGTATTTGTTAAAATTTATCTTACTTCGCTGATGAGGATAATGGCACTTGATATACCAACGTTGTAAATTGGAAACATGACGTTTTGCATTTGTTGGAATATTGAGAGTTACGAAGAGTCGTTAGAAATGTCGCGTGTAAATTATTCACGAGTATGATCTTCAAAGATACAAGTATTGCTTGTGGAAATCTTGCGATTAAATTGCTATCGTGCGTTCGATGATAAACATTCTAATACGTATGCTAATAGTAAATATGGTAAATGTTGTTACAAGAATAACGATTAAACCAAATACAAACGTAGCTGGATCTCTGTATGGCAGTTGCGTTTACATTGTGGTTACACTTGGATTTTTATACGCTCGTAAAATGCACATTACACTCTCTATATATGCAAAACTCTTAACACATACTGTTTACAGTGACCCTTGTCTTAAGCTGCGTGGTACACATTTTTATGCACAGATCCCCTTGTCGCTCGGAATACTCGTACGACAACTCGAGGCTCTTTAAATCCTAGTTTCTATTCTTCTTACCTGGTCACTGACAGAAAAAATATCACGACCTTTTCCTCCTCCGATTCATCTCGCAATTTACGAATATTTATTACAACGATATTCGCGGTTATTTATGATAAATAAATTCACGGAACTAATTTTGCTTGTTCTTCGAAAAATTCCACGTTGATTATGCAGGATATTTGGACGATGAAACGTAGAAGTTTACAGAGAGAAATTTAGCTTGCGAGAGGCTCGTAATATAATTGAAATATTTCTCTTGGCCCTTCGTAATGTAACGACTAATTTTATGACGAAAATGATGAGTAATTTTTAACAACAACGTACGTGCTTCATCGAGCCTTCGAGAAATCACGAAAATATCTGGAAATAAATTGAAATGACCACGTCGAGAGGACGAGAAGTGGTAAAGACCGCTTTTTCGGCAACGTTCGCGTTAAGCTGGCGTACGCTGACTTCATCCTCGCCGGCCATAATTCATTACACCATTTCGGCCGCGTATATTACACACCGGGACGCCTTGTTCCGAGTCGACCTCTCCCTAATTTAATGCCGGTATTTAGTCTACGGTTCGCAGCACGCGCTGAACAAAACCGTGAGCCGAAAATCAAGACCAGACGTGAAATTACCGAAAACGTGCTTGGAAACGAACCGTACTGCTCTTGTTTCGACTTCGATTCGCATGTGAAGAGCTTTGTTTCCTAGTCCGCGTAGGCTGAAATTGTTGCCCTTGGAGGATGAAAGCAGAAACTCGTTCACGCGAAACGCGCGTCTCTTAATCGGAAATTAAATTCGGAAAAATTTCCAGCTGGAATATCCAGAGATAAGAACATTCTTTGTAATATTACGAATTTTTAATACAAATTACGATACGATTATTTCGGTTCTGAATTAACATTACACCCTCCCTCAAAGGATCTTTCTTTTCATAGAAGACCTTGCAACGCGATGAAAATTCTCTGCCATAGAAATGCGCATTCTCCGCTCTAATTTGCCAAATTAGCTGGACAAATTGTAAAGTACAAATTATATAATAAAAAAAAAAAATTCTCCGCTCTAACCTCAAGCCAAAAATGAAACGAAAAGCAGGAAAGAAAACGAAGGAGAACTCCCCTTGATTAATATGATTTTGAATTGAAATTACACGATAAAATCCTTACACGAAACACTTTGCAACAAGATGAAAATCAAGATTAAAAGAAAACCAGAAAATCGGGCAAGATCAAAAGAATTCTAAACACCGCATATACACAGGAGACATCGCCTAAGAACGAATGGACCCACGGAAGGCCAGAAGGAACAAATTTCACCGGCGTTTCCAATGGCCGTTCTGTCGCGAGATACAAACAGAATCCATCGTTAATTCCCGCCATAAAATCGTCCGTATCATCGAAGGGAATTCTAAATGTTTCTACCGTTACCATACAATCCTTTTTACGATTCGAACCGCCATTCTCTGCCTCCTTTCTCTACTCTTCCTTTCAGTCTCGTCTTATTCCGCCTTCTTTTTTTCCACGATTTTTACGAGCTCCTGTTAAAAGCATCTCGCCTAACAAAATATAAAAGTGGCGCGGGAAGCGAAACGCGTGCGGCGTGAAAATTCTTGCGGTACGCGCACGTGAAAGGCTTCATCCCAGAGGTTGTTGTTCGCTGTCTTTGTTCATTGGCGACCGGTGGAACAGCTCAAATATTGATCGAGAGAACACGTTCGAGCTTCTCGTCTTGACGAGTCGAATCTCCTATTCTTCCAGTAAAGAATATTGTTCAGTGGATCAGGATGGCGAGGTTGAAGATACATTCCGTAGCAGAGTGCACGGTAAATATGGCAACGAGTCACTGCAAACACGCAGTCGAAGATGATGAGGTCATTGCAACGTCTTCGTTTGCCATCGCAAACCGTGCAGTAACAATTGGAAAATTCGATTGCATTGCATTTGAGAATTTTGCGAAGATCGATATGACTTTGTTTTCCTGGCTTTTGCCCGAGACAGCGAACGTCGAGACACTGGAATTTTTCGAGTCTTTGGACGATCCAGATATCGTTTAATCATTGTGGAAGATTAAGGTGACTTTTTGGTTGATCTCTGGCCGAGAAAGTGAAAATCGAGCATTGCAGTTTCTTTTGGATGATACTTGGTCATCGTAGAAGATGGGAGTAAGTTGTTGGATGCTCTCTGAATTAGTTGGAAGATTGGAAAAACGAGGATTGGAATACTCTGGTTATTTTTAGTGACGTTTAAATGAAAATTGAAAAGTCGACTAGACAGAAGATAACAAACCGGGGGAAATATTTCTTTCATCCGGTGAAATCGTGAAAGAAAAATATTCAGACCACCCACGAGACCTCGCAACTTTCCCCATACGAGCAGAATCCCATAGAGTTAGAAGGGATATCTACAGTAAGCGGCTTACTGCAAAGATCGACACCCTTCCGGATATTTTAGGACAACACTAACCTGACGCAACCTTTCTCAGTATAATTTGTCGATACAATCGGTTTCCGTTTCTCGTGCTTTCCTATGTCTTTCAAGCATATGACAAAATTTCCAAATTTTTATCTCGATCAATAATTATAAACCGAACTATGTTAAGTTTCCAGCTAAATTAAGTTGAAATTTGAAGTTTAATATATTCTGCCATTTCTTTCATATACGTGAGTTTCAATGCCAATTTCATCTAACCCCCGTATATACTGGAGCACTTAAAATAACGTTTAACAGATCCTACGGAGATTCTGGAGTTTCGACTATTATAATTTTACCCCGAAACAGCGCGTGATATCTCAGCAATCTCCGATCAAGTCAAAGTTCCAACATAAGTCTGCTACGTTTTCATCCAACCACATTTATCTAACGTTGGAAGATATCTTCATAGTCTGAACAAAATATGAGAAAATATCGATATTTTCTCACGGCATTGCAGATCCTCTTAGCTCGCAGCAATGAGAACGATCGATACCAAATTCGCGGACTATAACGAACTAAAATTTCGTTATTGAAATATCTGCGAAACTTGTCAGCAGGTTTTTTCTTTTTTTTTTTATTATTTAATTTGTACTTTACAATTTGTCCAGCTGGACATTTGGTAAATATTTCTAACTTAATTGCTAAATAACTGCTACCTTGCTGGCTACCCCCAGCGGGATGCCATCATCAGCAAATTGATTCAATTTCGTGCTACCAATCAAGGAATAAACAACATCGAAGAGAAATAGAACGAAAAGACGAAATAAACGAGAACTACTACCCAGTCCTCGACGAAACCAGAAGAAGAAGAAGAGACTCGTTTAAGAAAGTGTACCACCTTCCCAGCGCGAAGAAAGAAAAACGAAGAAGGCGAGCACCATAGCGAGGCAACGTCAAGACTATATGAAAAGTTGCTCTCAAAGGGACACTGAGAAGCGAATTGTCGCGGCCGTGTAGTATGTATAGTCCACGTAGATTTACAAAAGGGAGCGTAGAATCGTAGCAGCGGTCGGACAATCGAAAGAAAAGATTCGCTGGTGGCGCGCGTTGGCGTGAAATAGCGACGTCGATGGACGTGGCGTGGGGCTGTGGCGGAGCACGTGCTTCCGGTTTACGGCTCACCCAGTTCTACGGTTTATGGTGGAGGATTTATGGGCCGGGACACGGTTCACGGGAGCGTTGCCTTCCAGAAAACCAGGCTGCACCTTCCACAGACCCCTTTACCCTTCTTTCTTTCCTTTTTTTTTCCCCTTCCTCTTCCTTTTTCTTCTTTTCCCTTTCTCGTTTTCTTCCTCCGCGCTTCCCTCTTTTGATCCAACGCCGACAAACACGCGCACGCGGTGGGTGGATGGGATTTCTTGACCGCGAGAAACGACTTCGATTAGACTCCCGAGTCGAGGGAACGATGCTCCACCCCCGCCTTCCAATCGCTTCGTAAATTCTACTAACAATAAGGACGTGCTTTGTGCTCGGAAATCGATACCATTCTTTACGACTTGGCACCTTATTTCCTTTTTCATTTTTTTTTTTTTTCGATGTTCTCGCGGCGAGGATAGGCCTCGTGTCGGTCGGAGATCGTTTCGGTATTCGTTTCTCGAGGTTTTCGGGGTCTTTTCGACTGGAAGATACGTACAGAGCGTGCGCTATTTGTAGCATGAGATAAGCTGAACGTTGAATTTACGAAGTATGGAAATCGATAAGTATAATACAGCGATATAATAAAATACAATAACGCGATTGGCGCGTGTAATTGATATTGGGTTGGCAACTAAGTGATTGCGGATTTTTTCATTGCCATCTAATGACAAGACCCGCAACCACTTAGTTGCCAACCCAATATAACGAGATATTCACAATGAGGTATTAAGCAACGAATTAATTGTTCCTTTAATTAGGAAGTGTCTGTTTGCTGGATATAACGGTAAGTCGACTTACTACTACTTAATTAGATAATATCCAGTGGTTTGTATAATTATACCATCGCTTTGTGAAAGATTCTTAATGTTATCTTTCTAGAAAAAAAGCTGGTGTTAATTGAAAAAGATACTCCGTACATTGCTAATAATTGTACGTGTGTTAGAAACCCTTGGAGGAATTACTTTTCCTTCGATTAATACAGGGTGGTTGGTAACTGGTGGTACAAGCGGAAAGGGGGTGATTCTACGCGAAAAAAGAAATCGAAATTATAGAATAAAATTTTTTTTTTAAATTTTTTTAAAAATCTACGGTGAGATCCGTTATAACGGGACGCGATAAAGTGCACGCGTACCGAGCGAAAATTCAAAGTCGATTTTCTCGAAAACAAAGCCTCGAACGAAAAATTTTTATTCTATAATTTCGATTTCTTTTTTCGCGTAGAATCACCCCCTTTCCGCTTGTACCACCAGTTACCAACCACCCTGTATAACGAGATAGTAGGTTGTTGTTCCTAATTGCTAACTCATTATCAATTTGTTCGCTTTGATATAAATGAATAATTTAACTATGGAATTCGCATACCTCTGTAGGAGAGTGGAGTATCGCGCGATACCTGTTTTCACCTTAGCCATACGACTGGAAAACGGGAACTCGGTCGAGTTCAACATCAGAATTTTAATTCGTTGTCCGACAGTCCTAGAGAATAGACATTACGATGCACATGGTTCGAGACGAGGATAGTAATGCCAGAGTGGAAGCTTCGAACTATCAATTTCTTCCCGCGCTTCATTTAAATAATATGGAAATGAAAGAAGACGGAGGCCGTGGGATGACTGTAATTTCAAAGGATTCCAATTTTTTGATCACAAAAGAGCGCAGCTAAATCTCTGTGATGGTGAAAGGTTGCGCCCTCGAGAATCGGTAATTAAGGGTTTCGAATTTTAACACTTTCAGCTGAGCTTTTACGGCCACACAAATTTCTATAGCCAGTCTTTTAAATTGTTTCTGCACACGTTATTCTGTTTCTCCTCCTCCTTTTTTTCCTTTTAATCGAGTAAATACAGTTTATGAAATTACATGCATTACAAACGATCGATAGTTCGATTTATTTTTGTGCTAATGAAAGTTTCAGTACCGAATTTGGAAAATATTTCTACGTGTCTCTGGTTTTTCGAAAATCAAATTAATACAGTTTACTTAAATCGTCTGTATCGTAACGTTTATTTAAAGCAACATATTTATTACCGTAAATGTGTGTATATCGAATATTTCTAAGTACTAAAATAATAAAATAAATAAATAATTTTGAAGGACGAAATAAGAATATCTTCGAATTATTTAAATTAAATGGAAATATTTGTAGGAATAACAACCTCTGCTCTGGATATATAGGAAAACTGATTCCAGGAATCCTCATCTCTCTAAGCATCGAACGAACGTAATTTCCCAGCGAACACTTGAGGGGCTAAAAAATTCTTTACCCTCCTACACAAAATTTAGCTGAAGCCAAGAAAAAGAAACAATTACGGAACAGTAATAAAAGAAGAACATTCAGAGTTTCAACTTTGCTCCACAAAATACTCCTTTTAACTACCAAAACAAATTCCCCCTGTTTCTCCCATAAAATGCTAGAATTTCCATCCAACTGACTCCTACCTATAAACATAACCTAGACCAGGCGCCAAGCCTCCCCTTAGTCGCCATTAAACCTGTAAAACTCGATTTAAACACAAATATCCATCGAAGGAAACGCAATTAGCCAAAAAACCTTTACTACCTGGTGTCCAATTAACGAAACAATGAAGCTAATGCTGTTTCCGTGTAAACTAACCTCTCACGATAACGCGAGCGCGCGTAAATTCAAAAGACCGGAGACGAAGGAATACCAGAGAAGGTTAAAGGGGAAGAAACCAACGAAAGAACAGAAAAACCAAATTTTCTCGTACGGATTAAGGCCATAAAATTGCCTTCGCGCGGCTCTCTTGTGGAAAAGTCATTGATTTACGCGCGGACCTTTTCTCTTTTTACCTTTTACGTTTCTATGGTAATCGTTCCTCGAGCCGCGGCCATTTTAATGAACAATACAATAGATATTTCTGACGTAAAGTAAAATTAGTTGTAATTTAAAAAAATGACACATTGAATGAGACTTTCGCGAGTTTGGAAATGTATCTGGAAAATGTCACGATTCGAGATAATTCAGTTTAGAAAATCACAAAGATGATATTGCGACCATTTTTATAATTCCTTTTACCAACATTGTGCGTTTAATAATTAACAAGTAATTTTGTTTGCAAGCTTCCATAAACAATATTTCGTCTTTCGCGAGTATTCGTGAAAGTTGTATTATTTTCAAGATGCGCACATGTGCGATACAAAAAAGAACACGTATGTAATTCCATCGTCGATAGAATAGCGTTCCTCGAAAGGAAAAACTCTTCAGGCGGAAAATCACAAACGCGTGGAGGGGATGCGTACGGTTTACTGGTTGAGACAAGGCGTATTTCGAGGCTGGACAAATTGAATGAAATCGCTTGAACCTGTTCCTTGGCCTCCGGGGACCACCCGTAATTATAGTGACGTAGGTCAGGATTTTGATGGCATCCGGCAAGGTAGTAATTTGAAGGTCGACGCCGACACTCTCTCGCTCATTCCTCCGAGTATTTATTAGCTGCGCGCCTTCGAATTAATTCCTAAGACCGATAAAGTGTAAAAAGAGAAATTCTAACATTAAGGAAGCTTGGGAACTGTGATTTTAGGTGATTTATGAGGAAATGGGGAAGAGCGTTTTTCTTTGTTTCTCTCCGTTTTGGGGCATGTGGAGATTATCTTGAGGAATGACAGATTTAATACCAGGAATACTACGGTGCTTGAAAAAAGCAATTCGTAACTTTCTTCAAGTAGAGAAATTAGAGATTCTAGAGATTTCACGATGAAATTGAGCGAATTTTTGGCCACTTGAATCACTTTTCACGAAGCTTGTTTTTTGCATTGCTTTTCATTTTGACTTCCTATCAAGCGTTAAAAGTACCTGCGACGAAACCTTGTGTAACAATAATTCAATTTTAAATTGCCACATATGGAAATTGCATTTTGTATTATTCCTCGATGTTACGCGAGTCGAATATGATTAATTGCGCTCATTTGTAAATTATTTAATCGTCGTGTTTGCCTAGTAAATTATAGTAATATCTCTTCATCAAATATCGCTAATTACTAAATATCATATTCCATGAATAATATATAATAAACGGAAGGAACAATTTTTATGAAAATTAATTATGTTACAAAATTGGAAGTCGACTTGTTACGATGTGCTAAAAAATAAATGGTGAAATACCGACGCAAAACACCGCAACGAAACGCTATAGAAATCGAAAATGCTGTAATAAAGAAGATGAAAACCGAAACGAACGCATACGAACGTAAAAGCTGAAATAAAAAGCGTTGCAGCGCATCGTCAAAAATGCTGTAAAGAAACGTGAAAACAGGATAGAAAATAGAACGAAAAGAGAAATAAACACGTCGTTAACCGATGGGAAAACGTGCCCGACTCGCTACTTCTTTTCTCCACCGCCTCCGCCTTTCGAGAACCTCGATCTCCAGCGGCGATCCTGGCGATCGGCCAGATCGGCTTCGAAAAACGTGTTCGCTGGTCACGAGGAACCTTTCGTTCGTGCCAAATTGAAATACGGTCCTGGAAAAATGATTTCTAGCGTGTGCTTCGCAAACGAGAACAACGTTTAGCACGTCACGCAGACGACCACGTAAATTTTTAATAGACCAGAGGCGTGTCAATTGAACGTACATCATCATCCCTTCCTTGCGTCTCGTCTGTCTTCGTGTCAATAAGATTTATAAGACAATAAGTTGTACCACTTTCTTTTGATTTTAGCACGTTTGAACAAATTTTTCAGGCATATTTTAGCCATGCTTGATCCTTAATTAGCAAAGCCATGCCACGCACGTGGAGCTGCCACTGTGAATTCTATCAACGTCACCAGCCACTTTGTCGCTCTACAAATTTTTTCCAATTTCCTTTCTTTTTCTTTCCAACGACAATTGGACGATATAAAATTTTCGACAAGCAATAATCGTTATATCCATTGGGTGGCGAGTTTATTACCGAACAATCGATCAAAAGCTATCGTCATAAAGCGAGTCTTCCAAACGAATCCAATCAAAGGTGACAATTATCTTAGCCTTGGCAGCCTTATGCGAACTGATTCCAATAAAATCACCATAAACGCGACCCCTCGAACTTGTCTCGTGAATATTTCTTTTTTCTTTTCTTTTTTCTTCGTCGTTAACGATCCCTTCGAGGATTCTTCTAGGAGATTGTTTTCTTTTCAGCGACCCAACGACGCGCCAAGGTACGTTTTCACCCTAACTTCGGAAAACGTCAGTTGGCCGAGGCTGAGAAAGGGCGAAAAAAAGAAAATTATGAATCTACAGGCGGACGATTAATATTCCTCGGACGCTATCTAAAAGTCGAGAGAAGTTCCTTTCCCCCTCGAGTTTCAGGACAGGGACTTTCTTCGGATCCTGTCACTTGTTTCACACTCTGCGGAGAGAAAACACACGCGTGTAACGTGTATCTGGTTTCGTTTTTCTCGAAGGAAACGTAAACGTAAGAAAACTCCTGGGACGTCGTGGGTTCGATGGAAAACGAGGTAGAAAGGGGCGAGTCGAGTCTCGGAATTTTTGCAGGTCTACGTGCTCCTTTGGCGTTTATGGCAAAAATCTGGTCGCCAGATTGCGTTGGAACGCGTGGAGGAAGGTTCCTCTGTGCTCGGCAAATTGACAATTTCAGGAGTGTACAGGAAACGTATAGCACAGCGTGTGAAGAGAAAATTTTGAAAGATTTATCAAAGGAATATTAAAAGAATAATTGGAAATAGAACGAGTACAATTAATTTGTAGGAGAATTTTGACATTTTAGCGTCTGTAGAGTATTTTCAATGCTACGGCTACTCGTGAAAGATATTTTTTATTCGATTCTCGAACCAGTTCATCTTCCAATATGCTTTCATTTTGTAAGCGATTGGTAGAAATTTGGTCTGAAAAATTTCAACGCCTAAGGAAGCTTCCCGCTCTTAGAGGAAGACGGACGTGAAAACGTGCAAGATAGAAAAAGGAACGATAGGAAGTAAGAAAAACCGACAGATCAAATTGGAACATTCGCGATAGATAGCTTACAATTAAATTGGTAGAAATTTGGTCTGAAAAATTTCAACGTCTAAGGAAGCTTCCCGCTCTTAGAGGAAGACGGACGTGAAAACGTGCAAGATAGAAAAAGAAACGAAAGTAGTAAAGTAAGTAGAAAGTAAGAAAAACCGACAGATCAAATTGGAACATTCGCGATAGAAAGCTTACAATTAAAGAGGAAGCTAAGAAAGGAAAGGCGCCCTTAACTCGCTCTCTTCTTGCCAACAAAGCGTCGCTAATCGAATTAAGAAGACTTCGCGAAAGCCAGATATATCGCCAAACGCGTGTCCAAAAATAAAAATCCAACGCCCATCTTCTCTCGCCATTACCAGAGGATCTAACCGAATTAAAAAAGATTCGGCGGAAGAAAGGGATCCACTTAAGGGTGCGATGGAAGACGCAATAAAGAGTTCTTTATACTTCCTGAAGGAGCAACACATCGTAGCAACGATAGGATAATATGACAGGACCAGAGTCACGGTCATCCCTTGAGGAATTCAAATTTACAGGCAGCCCGATCTTAAGCGGACCACCCGAGGGGTTTGCTTAGCATAAATTTCGGGGATGGGCAGGTTCTTCCTTCTCCCTCCTCCTCCTCCCCACCTCCTCCCTTCCTTTCTTCTTTCGAGATTTGTCGAAGGAAATCGGCTGATTTACGCATGCAGCCACATCAAAGCCAGCTCACCGAGTCAAGAAAATATATTCCACCCTTGTACAACAATTAACGGTGATTTATCACGTGGAAAAAGATTCGATTTCTTCGGTGCGTGAGGACAAATTGAAAGTTATTCTCTGCGACGGTCTATCATTTCGGTGCGAGAAATATGGGAGGAGATGGAAGTTTGGTTACTTCGTTTTTTCGATCCTACGAACGTTTACATTCGCCAATTTCCATAGTTTCGGATTGTTTAATCTTGGAAACCTGAGAACACTGTGACTTTCGAATTTTGAAACCTTCGAATCGTTATATTTTCAAGCGTTGCAATTTTTGATTCTTAAAACCTTTGGGTATACGAAGTTCAAAATCGTGAAACTTTCGAGGTGGTAGATTTCCAAATGTACTTTTTTAATTTCGAAAATTTCGGATATTAGAAGTTTCCAGCTTCTGCAACCCTCGGACTGTTAATTTTCCAAATGCTTCGATTCCTCGATCTCAGGACTCTCGGCTATTCCAAGTTTTCCATCTAGAAACTTTCGGATTGTCAAATCTTCGAACCTACCAACATCTTCCTGAACCTTCCAACATCCAAACTTGCAAATTTTGGGATTTTCGAATGTTCACATGTCAAAACGTTCCAATTCCAAGCAGGTCGAAATTGCCGGACTTTTACAATCCGCGTCTCTTTCGATCGCTAAACTCCGAAACGTCGAAACTTTGAAATTTCCAAACTTTCCAATTTCTAAATTACCAAACGTCCGAGCTTGGAAACCTGCCGCCATTCCACGACTTCAACCCCCACAGACAAATAAATCCTCGCGCTATTTCAAAACACCGTAACCGCAACAGAGACCAGTTTCGTCACGCGCAACCAACGAACCCGCAAACTGCTGCACCTCCAGCCACAAACATCTCCTTCAGCCTGAATTTTTCAATTTTAGAAGAGGCGCGTGGGCATGGAAACCGCGAACGAGCCCCGGCAACTTAACCTTCGCCATTCGATCATTACCATTTCGCAAGGTAACATCAAATAGCTACAACGATAAACGTCATTGGCATCTCGTTAATCAGCCGCCAATCGTGATGAATATTACGTCGATGATTTGAAAGGCGACTGAGAGACATTTACGTTGTTCTCTTCTGTACGATTCGAAACCTACGTCACGTTGGTCTCCATGAATGAGACGGTCACGCTGGTTTTTTAATCTTATCAGATAGTAGAGACGAGAGAAGGAGAGACAGAGAGAGAGAGAGGGTGGAGGGGGGGGAGAGAAAGAGAGAATATAGAGACAGGATCGAATACATTATCTTATTTACCGGACAGCTTTGGAGAATTGAACGCTCGATAAAGCGTGAACGCATAAATAAGCGGACGAAATATTCGGTTTCCGTGACGCGATTATCGAGCAAGTGACTGGGCTCGAGAGCCCACGTGAAACAGAATTTTAATTTCCGGGGATGGTCGGTTGGTTGACGACACGAATTTTCTTTTTAATTTATCCCTGCCTGCTCGTGTTAATTTACGTATGTAAATTAAATATGTAAATTATTCGAACGAATCTCTTTTTTTCTTTCGTTTTATCGTCGTTTTCTCTTCTTCGAGATTGAATGGAATAAATTTCGAGACGAGTTCGTTGATTAACGCTAAGAAGAAGCGGCAAGACAGTCACTGATCGTGGTTTGAAGAATTATTGGAGCGAAGGTGGTGGATACGTTGGTGTAATGAAAGTAATCGAGTAAGCGGAGAATATTGGAAAATTGGATTGCCTACGTGTTCCTCTTCCTTGTCGCCTATTTGAGATAATGGAGTAAGTCGATTGTTGGACATTAAGCTTTCACGAAGTGGTACAGAGTACAGTTAGAACAAGTTCGCAGAGGATTAGATTCTGTGAAATCGTTTGTTGAAGTTTGTTCTCTTCTTAACGCGTTCTATTCCGAGTTCCAATAATAAATTGTAATAAACGTCTTTATATATTTCTATAACTATATTACAGCCGATTAGTAGACGTTAAGCTTCTATGAAGAGGTTCGAAATGCAGTTTGATAATGTTTGTAGAGGATGAAGTTTCCTAGCGTCATAGTTTATTCTTTTACCAAATCTTTTCGGTTCCAGTTTCAATAATAAACTGAAAGAAACATTTGTATACGTTTATATAATTTTATCGCAGTCGATTGTTATTGTTGAAGCTTCCACGAGGTGGTTGAAAATAGTGTTGGATGAAGTTTATAAAGGATTTCATTTTCTACAAAATTGTTTCGTCTCGACTTTTCACAATAAACTGGAATAAACACTTTTATATATTTCTAGGATTTTGTTACAGTCGATTAATAGACGTCAAACTTCGATGACGAGGTTTAAGATGCAGTTTGATAATGTTTGCAAAGGATTAGATTTTGTAGAATCATACTTTGTTCCTTTAAATTGTTTCGTCTTGTCTTGTAATGACAAACTGCAATGAACATTTTGATACATTTCTGTAACTTTATTACAGTCGATCAGTAGACGTTAAGCTTCTATGAAGAGGTTCGAAATGCAGTTTGATAATGTTTGTAGAGGATGAAGTTTCCTAGCGTCATAGTTTATTCTTTTACCAAATCTTTTCGGTTCCAGTTTCAATAATAAACTGAAATAAACATTTGTATACGTTTCTATAATTTTATCGCAGTCGATTGTTATTATTGAAGCTTCCACGAGGTGGTTGAAAATAGAGTTGGATGAAGTTTATAAAGGATTTAATTTTCTACAAAATTGTTTCGTTTCGACTTTTCACAATAAACTGGAATAAACACTTTTATATATTTCTAGGATTTTGTTACAGTCGATTAGTAGACGTCAAACTTCGATGACGAGGTTTAAGATGCAGTTTGATAATGTTTGCAAAGGATTAGATTTTGTAGAATCATACTTTGTTCCTTTAAATTGTTTCGTCTTGTCTTCTAATGACAAACTGCAATGAACATTTTGATATATTTCTGTAACTTTTTTACAGTCGATCAGTAGACGTTAAGCTTTTATGAAGAGGTTCGAAATGCAGTTTGATAATGTTTGTAGAGGATGAAGTTTCCTAGCGTCATAGTTTATTCTTTTACCAAATCTTTTCGGTTCCAGTTTCAATAATAAACTGAAATAAACATTTGTATACGTTTCTATAATTTTATCGCAGTCGATTGTTATTGTTGAAGCTTCCACGAGGTGGTTGAAAATAGTGTTGGATGAAGTTTATAAAGGATTTAATTTTCTACAAAATTGTTTCGTTTCGACTTTTCACAATAACCTGGAATAAACACTTTTATATATCCTTTCCACGATAAACTTACGAGGCCAAGTAATTTCTTCTTTGAACGTCTTATTATTATTATCATCATCATTATTATTATTACTAACGCTTTACTATTTTCATAAACTTATGGAACTGAGCCATTTCTTTTTCTTTTTTTTTTTCTTTTGTCAAAATTCAACATTGATGATACACAACAGCCGCATAATAAAGCTATAAAACTTGCACAAAGTGGAATCGCATGTGCGATAGCGATAAGGTAACTGCGGAACGCATCGCGTATTTCTCTAAACCGTCCAAAATTATATTACACCTGCCACGTAAATTAGAATACGAACCACCGACGAAACAATAGCACATAGAACTTTATTATACGGTTCGTGTCAGAACGTAGCCTAACTTGTAGCCTGGCGAGGTGCAGTTCATCGCGCGCAATTTGCAACGTGTAAGTATAAATACTTGGCGGTGAACGGTTCAACTCTCAGGAATAGACGCTCTGAACGCGTTACATACAATGTGTCTTTTCGCCTAACGAGCACGAAGCAATGGGTAGCGCGAGTAAATCTGCTTTCGGAATTTAACGCTTGAAAATGGTGGTTTATGCGTTTCCGGATGTCGTTAATGCAACTCTTGCGAACCCTAGGATGACCAGTCTTTATAATATGTCTACTAAACGAGCAACATGATTTTTCTCACTCGACGACATATGTTTGAATCTTCGAATAATTCTCAATCAACTTAGAATATTCGCTGACTGATTTGTTTGGTATTTCGTTGGTCGTTTACATTTGGCGTACAATGACGGACCACTTGTTGCGATTGTGCTTTATGGTCGTGGTTTCTAGGACGAAATCAGAAGCCAGGTTGAATTATTACGAATTGTCTGTACTTTTCGCGATATACAGTGGCTTACGAAAGTGTTCGGACATTTTAGAAACTCTTTACGCGTTATAGAAAACAATTGTCGCTATTGGGAAGATCTTTTTGATCTGAGAATATACAGTACATCGAAGTCCATCCACGATATTTGGTAGTAGAACGTGTTTCATATTGATTGTACTTTTAGGGCTGATCGTACGTTCGCGATAAATGTACTTGCAACTTCTGTGTACATTTCCGAATTGGTTTCAAGTTTTATTATTGTAAGGACGATACTCGTGTCTCGTTACAGAGCTCGTGAAATTTCACAAAAATTTGGATACAACGCTCGTGATGTATTGGTAGAAAAGAATCTGTGGTAAGTCTTGGAATATTTTCTCGTTCTAATAGAAAGAGTTTCCAAAATATCGCGCTACTAGCTGAAAAATAAAGATAGAATTTATGTTACGTAAGAAAAGAGAGCCGAAGCACGCGATTGAATGTCGCTGTTCGAACGTTTATTCGGAAAAATTCAAAAATATTTATCGCTGCACTGCAGATGTTTATGCAAGGACATATTTTAATATATTTGCATATGGCATATGTTTTGCATAGTATTTTAGTTGTTAAGCACACGCACATATATTATGTTAAATATGTATTTATTTCATATTCATCTCATCGTGTTTCATTGCTATCATAGATGACTAGCTATAAAGCATAGTGTGTGCGTAACATCGGGCAACCGCTTGGTCATTGGATTCTGCACACGAGAACCACAAGAAAGGTTTATATAAATATACGTCTTATTTGATCTTGTTTTCCAGTTATAGCGAGCTTCTTCTTAGGCAAAGAATTTACATTACATCTGCATACACGCAGGTTCAAGGGATATTCAAAATGACGTGCTTACATCCGAACAGAAAACAAAACTGTTGTTCGTCGCTTTTATCTCTTTTATCATTGACTCTCATATTCTCTACGTTTCACCAGGTATTGTTCGTTGACTATCGAGTTGCCTTTGTAAATAGATAGATTTAATTAACTATTCCGATTATTCGAGCGAATTATTTCTATATAAAATAAATTTCTGTATAAAATATGGTTTCATGTGCAGAATCCACCACCGAAGCTACTTCCACTACTAGTCGACTACTAATACACGGAAGAGTTTCTGAGCAGATGAATTTTTACGATTAAAATTCCCAGCTGATTTTTCGTGATGAAAGATATTGATTTGTAAGAAGGTTCGATTTCAGAACAAACACGATCGATGAACAATAACCATCGTGTTGCTTGACCTCTACCAAGCATGCCAGCGCGTACAGCTCAGATGCCGGGCTATTTCTCAGCTTCTACGAAACGAATCGAGATGATACATACCCCATTTTCTTTGCCGGGCACTAAGCTATACAACAGAGAAAATCCCATCAAGATCTATTGAGTAGCTTTTACGTGATGCGAGTACAAACAGACAGGCAAAAGTTCTAAAGATTAGTTTTTTCGACTTCATAGCTTATAAGCTGTTCCAGCATCACTGTTTTATTTTTTTTCTTTTTTTATTTTATTCGATACACAGACACAACCCTTCTACTGTTTTATATTATACGTATATGGACTATTCGATGTATGGATGCAGCTCTTCTACTGTTTTATTATGTCTATGTAGACTATTCAATGTATAGACACAGCTCTTGTATTATTTTATTATATGTATATGTAGAACGTTCAATGTATAGACACAGCTCTTGTATTATTTTACTATATGTATATGTAGAATGTTCAATGTATAGACACAGCTCTTGTATCATTTTATTATATGTATATGTAGAATGTTCAATGTATAGACACAGCTCTTGTATTATTTTATTATATGTATATGTAGAATGTTCAATGTATAGACACAATCCTTCTACTGTTTTATTGTGTATAATAATAATCTATTATATTATTGTTTACTATTTGTATAGTGTAGAATAATCTATAGACTATAGAAGATCTATATACATAAGTATACAGATCATCTAGTAGATACATATAGTATATAGATCTTCTATAGTCTATAGATTATTCTATACTGTACAAATAGTGAACAATAATATAATAGATTGTTATTATACTATATGTATATAGATCTTCTATAGTCTGTAGATTATTCTATTCTATTTAATAGATTATTCTATTATAGATTATAGATATTCTATATGCATTGCTCTATATACTATAGAATAATCTATATATAAATTATTCAGTCTAAGGACACAATCCTTCTACTGTTTTATTATATATACAGAATATTCAAAGTATAGACAAAATCCTTCTGTTTTATTATACATACAAATCGTTCAACGTGGGAAGACAATGTACAACCCTTCCACTGTTTCACATATTCTTTTTTGCTCTTTATCTCTATCTTTTATTTCAATTATTTACACGTATAGATCATTCAACGTACAGCCATAATTCTTCTATCGTATTTATTTCATCGTTTGCATAGATGTACGTATAGAGCAAGTGAAAATGTAGATGGACGCGATTCTAAAAAGAGGATCCTGTTTCGTCTGAAATATATTCAGCTACGTCGCCTCATCGTTTAAAAATTCAATTAAAAACCAAGCTTCTCAGAAACGTAGCTCACGTTCTCTAGAAACCAAGTTCTCTATTACACGTTCCCCCGAGCCTAATCTGAAGAAACTACGAGCAACAGATCCGGCGAGGTTGCGGCCGAAGAGCGAGTTGGTGCAACGTGGTTGATCTATGGGGTCGAGTGCAAGGATGCACGCCGGACGTGTTCTGGCGTTCGAAATCCTCTGACACGGCCATGTGTTCCTTTTCTAGCCCGGCCCTGGCGATAGTACAGTCTATTATACTTTATGGGAAAGACACCGTGCATCCCGATAGTACTCCATAAAGCGTCCCGTCGTTTTCGATCGGATTTATGACGATTCGCCACACGCGCCGCTTTGCCGAGAAGGGAAAAAGAATAGAAGAAAGAAAAGAAAACGAAAATGGAAAGACGCGATTCCGTGATGTTACTTTATGGGACCCCTTGTAAACCGGTCCGATGGTTACTTTTAAACACCTCTATTTATTAAAGAACCAGGTTGCCCAACGATTTTTGTCGATCGTTTTCGAAGGATTTGGCGAGTGTGTAGGCGCTACGGTGTTCTTCGTTTTGCTTTTGCTTTTCGCAGTTTTCTTTTCCTCTGCTGTTCGATGCGCAGGTTTCGTCCGCAGGTTTCGTTCTGTTTGGAACAGTGGTTGTTTGTTTGTGCTGGGCATTAGGAGTTTGTAGTTTGATAGCAGCTAATTAATTGCCGGCCATTAGGAGTTTGTTGTTAGATAAGAGGCGCTAGGAATTTGGGCAGAGCTTCGGGAGGTTTGGAGTGGAAATTGTTGCATGTTACGATGCCCACGAAAAGTATTTACGTGTACGCTTAATCCTTGATACAGTGTATCTTTCTTTCGTATCAAACTTTTCTAGGAAAATTATCGACAAATGATACCAACTTTGATATACTTGAACTCAATTATCATGCAAATGCAATATCACGCAAATACTTTTTATAGTATGAAATTGTTGGAACAGGAGAATTTTCACAATGTAAGTTTAATCGATGGCTATTGAATTCTAAAACTGCTCTGTCGCAAATAATGGAAAATATGATTTATTTATTGTATTCTTTCCCTATACAGCGATTAAAAAATAAAAATCCTAATTTTCGATTAAAAAAATAGAAATCCTAATTAATACCAGAACTACCAAAATAATCACAACGATTGATTTTGAAATAAAAATTTGATCTTCATAGAAATTTTTAGTTATCTAAATTAAGTAATATTCACTTATTTATATAATACTTACTTATAAATTATACTTATCTAAGTATTAACTTATTATAAATAATCAGCCATGTCACTGCGCCACGCCAGAAAAATTACTGAAAATTCTCAACGCGAGAATTGATTGTAATTCTAATAAATAAATAAAAAAAAAAAAAATAGAAATTTGACGTTCGACACTCGAGACAGTATCGTTTCCAAGTATTCGAATGACTTTTCGTCAAACGTATGGAAGAAACTTGTCATCAAATAAGATTTCATTTTTTAAGGAAGAAAATATCTTTCTTACGTTGTAAAACAAGTGAAACTACTCGAAACAACTCGAAACGTTCAAAGATCGATGAACCGGATTAACAAATGGATCAGCGGATTAACAAATGTTTTTTCTGTTACAGAAAGTCATCGATGCCGCGCCACTAGATATTCGTATTATGGTCGAAGCAGTCGGGATGGCGATCGTGAAATGTCTTATCGTTGGGATACTCCTGATGTTGGAGATCGATCGAACTACCCAAGGACAGCTGGTTCGACTAGGTGAGAACTTATAATCGCGCTGGCTCGTACACGATTTACCCGTGTAACATGGCACGAGCGGATTTTTCTGATAGCTTTATAAAGATTTTATCTAATATTATACGTTATACTACACTGCCAGACGCGTATATCATTTACATGCTATAGTTATTTATATTTACAACGATCCACGATCCTTGTATTATAATATACGACAGAGTGTGTGCTACGAGAACGTCGATTAACGACCTGAACGACCATTAATGGACCATTTAACCACGACCTGTTATTGAAAATTGAAACGAGCCTGTAATTAGTCGATTCAAAATGCGATAAGTGAAAAATCATAAAGTAAATACGACAAGCGAGCACGCACGTACTTTACGTGGTACAACGACCTCGGAAAGAATTTCTATTTCAAGAATAACCCCATAAAGGAAGGGAAAAGCGTTAAAAGCGAAGCACGAAGTGAAAAATTGCTGGAATCACGCGGATAGCGATCGTCGTCGCGATTCCACGCAGGATGAAAGGCGAAAAATGCTAAAAATACACGGAAACCGCCGGAGGATTCGTTTTCGCCGGCGAACGCGATTAAGTGTAACGGTCGAACGTTTACTTTCCTCGTCTCTTCTCGGCTACTAAATTTCTCCGCCTCTTTTCATCCAACTTTCGCACGTTTACAAACTCGTAGAAAGTAGAGAACGTAAAGAAAGCAGAACAACGTCGTTTTTCAAGGGCTCCCTTGAACCCTTTCGAGACTAACGCGACGAGTTTCGAGATAATATTTTCAAAGATCGCTGAATTATTACGATCTTTCCCGACAACACTCAGGCCAATCGCACTATACGATCGTACGATGAACAGAACCACGTGTTCTATTTAAAAAATTCTCCTTTTGAAAAATTCCTTTTTCAGCGAAGTATAACCCATCGTACCACCGCGTGTGAAACAAAAATTCGTGTTGATAGGAAAGAGACTTTGGATTTGTCAGAGGATCAAAGAAATATTCGCGATATTTTCATTTGTAGCGAGAAAAATGAGAATAGTAGAGTCGTAAGAGGGCGAAGGAAAAAGGAACTTCGAGACACGAGGGTGAAATAGGTGGGGCTGGATGGAAGAGGAACGTAAAAGAAAGAAATGGAGGGAAGATCGGAGGGAGGAAGAACTTGGGAAATATTCGAGGATGATGGAAGATGACGGGTCTCGATCGTAAGAAAGTCTATCGTACAGCTTCTTCGCGCCAGAGTATTTTTAATTCCGCTCGTTCGAGCAGGAGGAAGCAATTTTCTCGTCTGGAGCGTCGAAAGAAATGGAAAATCGTATCTTCGTCTTTCGATCTGCCCGTGCACCCTCGAAAAATCAAAAATTAGATTTCTTTAAAAAAAAAAAAAAGGGGGTGTACGGATGTATTCTATCGAAGAAAAGGCTGGAAATAATTGCCCTGAAAAATTCACCCTAAACACTCGGCACAGTTGTCCCAAACGTTGGACAAAAAGGAAAAAAAGAAGGAGAAAAGACTGGTGGAAGAACAAAGGTTAGCCATTATTGCGAGCTTTTCTTTCAACGAGTGCTCTTCGACTGCTCGTACCTCCGTCATCGGACTTTTTTCGGTCGTTGGAACGCGGTGAAAGAGGTACAGGCCTTAGCCATATGCTACGTGGTGGAATTTTGAGAAATCAACGTGTCGAAACCGAACCCATAAGCGTATGTGACTCTTTGTCCATCTTGAATCCTGGCTCTTTTCCAGTCACGTAATTCCTAGCCCATACCAGGAATTATGGCCTACAATTTTATTAACGCAGCATTGCCATAGAAAAATGTATTCTCCTTCGAATTTACGTTCTGCTTTACGTCTAGCAGTTGACGATACAACTCACAAATAATCGCCATTCTCACTGGAAACATGGATCGATCGAATGAGATTTTTCTATCAGTTTACGTTATCTTCTGTTTGTGAAATTAAAATAGAAAAGTAAAAAAGAAAAAAAAGAAGGAAAACGTTGTTCGTTCACGAAAGAACGAAGAGCTGATTTGGAGATTGAGAATCGAATGGTTCGAAGCTTCTGACGTTTCAGAGGTTCAGAGGAGTCTGTGACGGCTAGACAGACGATTCATGAGCGAATAGAGTATTTTTAAAACGTAAAAAGGGGATAGAAGGCAGACGAAAATAAAAGACAAAGTCTTTTTTAGAGAGGTTGGCGAGAAATTCCATTTACGAGCTATGGCAAAGTCACGGGGATTTTTCTGCACTTGAAAAAATATCCTCAACATCGTCTCGTTTTTCTAGACAACTGTTCGATCGATAGAACCAATGGGAAACGTTACAATTATCCGAAATTTTTTACGAAACGTGAAAGTATAGAGAGTTCAATTTCCAGGGATTCTCGAAATTATAAATCATGCGAAATTCTAAATTAATTAATCCGAATTTGAAGAAGATTTATGGATCATATTTATTTCATATACCATCACAGATACGATTTTGAAAATTATAAGCAGAAGGTCATTAACCAAATCTCAACTCGAATCTCCAGTTTCATAAAATTATGTTTAACGTCTAAGTAACATTAAAAGTAAATAACACGACGAAATCGATCGATTAAATAACGTCTAATCTTGTCGATGATCTTATCGTAACCATGGAGCATATGTATGTAGCGCGTATCTTGATTGATGAGAAATTATACGCAATATCGTTGAGTTAACTTGTGGAAAATAAAAATTCATTTTACTAGATATGAATCGCTGCAGAAAATTTCACATTTACTTTTGTATTTGTTTAACTCGAATCAGTTTGGGTCTCGTCACTTATTATCTCGACGTTTCGACGAATTATGGTGTCGACGATCGAGATCGAAAGTAAATTTGAATTTTTACACTCAGACCTCCAAATTTGAACGTTTACTTCGATCATATCCACTTCGTACATTTGAATGTTACAATTTAGAGTTTGAAATTCCGCTTGAATCTCTATATTTCGATATTTCGGGCTTCGTTCTCCATTCTGTCGATCTAAATTTCTAGGCTACAATTTCTCTGAATTGAAGTTTGTATTTTTAATCGAAGATATTCGGACGTTGTCTTATTTAAAACTTACAATCTCGTTCTATCGGAGATAATAACTTGTGAAGAATATACAAGCGTTAACAAAGACTGGGAAAGATGAAATATAATTCATCAAAAACTCGTAACTTTTTCCCTCGAGTGCTTAGGTTCCTTTGAAATTGAATGATAACGTAAAACTCCTCTGATCTTCTCAATTCTCTTAATTCACTAAAATTCATTTCTATTGTAAAATCTAACTGAATTAAAATTGGCAAGCTTGATCAACGATATAAAATTAATATTAAACGTAATGATAGACTAAAAATGAGATAAAATCATTAAATTCACATCAATATGATGGTTGGCCAACAGCGCCAGAAATTTAATGATTATTACAATAATAAATTAAATAACAAAGAACACGGCGATATAAAAATTTCAAAAACTCCAAAATTCAGTCTAAAATTCGCCTTTGCTCTAAAATCCAACTAAACTAAAATGGACAAGCTTGATCAACTATATAAAATTAATATTGAACATAATTGTAACCATTAAATTTACATCAACATGATGGTTGGCCAACAACGCCAGAAATTTAATGATTATTACAATAATAAATTAAATAACAAAGAACACGGCGATATAAAAATTTCAAAAACTCCAAAATTCAGTCTAAAATTCGCCTTTGCTCTAAAATCCAACTAAACTAAAATGGACAAGCTTGATCAACTATATAAAATTAATATTGAACATAATGATAACCATTAAATTTACATCAATATGATGGTTGGCCAACAACGCCAGAAATTTAATGTTTATTACAATAATAAATTAAATAACAAAGAACACGGCGATATAAAAATTTCAAAAACTCCAAAATTCAGTCTAAAATTCGCTTTTGTTCTAAAACCTAACTGAATTGAAATGGACAAGCTTGATCAACTATATAAAATTAATCTTGAACATAATGATAACCATTAAATTTACATCAATATGATGGTTGGCCAACAACGCCAGTAATTTAATGTTTATTACAATAATAAATTAAATAACAAAGAACAGGGCGATATAAAAATTTCAAAAACTCCAAAATTCAGTCTAAAATTCGCCTTTGCTCTAAAATCTAACTAAACTAAAATGGACAAGCTTGATCAACTATATAAAATTAATCTTGAACATAATTGTAACCATTAAATTTACATCAATATGATGGTTGGCCAACAGCGCCAGAAATTTAATGATTATTACAATAATAAATTAAATAACAAAGAACAGGGCGATATAAAAATTTCAAAAACTCCAAAATTCAGTCTAAAATTCGCCTTTGCTCTAAAATCTAACTAAACTAAAATGGACAAGCTTGATCAACTATATAAAATTAATATTGAACATAATTGTAACCATTAAATTTACATCAACATGATGGTTGGCCAACAACGCCAGAAATTTAATGTTTATTACAATAATAAATTAAATAACAAAGAACAGGGCGATATAAAAATTTCAAAAATTCCAAAATTCAGTCTAAAATTCGCTTTTGCTCTAAAATCTAACTAAACTAAAATGGACAAGCTTGATCAACTATATAAAATTAATATTGAACATAATTGTAACCATTAAATTTACATCAACATGATGGTTGGCCAACAACGCCAGAAATTTAATGTTTATTACAATAATAAATTAAATAACAAAGAACAGGGCGATATAAAAATTTCAAAAATTCCAAAATTCAGTCTAAAATTCGCTTTTGCTCTAAAATCTAACTAAACTAAAATGGACAAGCTTGATCAACTATATAAAATTAATATTGAACATAATTGTAACCATTAAATTTACATCAACATGATGGTTGGCCAACAACGCCAGAAATTTAATGATTATTACAATAATAAATTAAATAACAAAGAACAGGGCGATATAAAAATTTCAAAAACTCCAAAATTCAGTCTAAAATTCACCTTTGCTCTAAAATCTAACTAAACTAAAATGGACAAGCTTGATCAACTATATAAAATTAATATTGAACATAATTGTAACCATTAAATTTACATCAACATGATGGTTGGCCAACAACGCCAGAAATTTAATGATTATTACAATAATAAATTAAATAACAAAGAACAGGGCGATATAAAAATTTCAAAAACTCCAAAATTCAGTCTAAAATTCACCTTTGCTCTAAAATCTAACTAAACTAAAATGGACAAGCTTGATCAACTATATAAAATTAATCTTGAACATAATTGTAACCATTAAATTTACATCAATATGATGGTTGGCCAACAGCGCCAGAAATTTAATGATTATTACAATAATAAATTAAATAACAAAGAACAGGGCGATATAAAAATTTCAAAAACTCCAAAATTCAGTCTAAAATTCGCCTTTGCTCTAAAATCTAACTAAACTAAAATGGACAAGCTTGATCAACTATATAAAATTAATATTGAACATAATTGTAACCATTAAATTTACATCAATATGATGGTTGGCCAACAGCGCCAGAAATTTAATGATTATTACAATAATAAATTAAATAACAAAGAACACGACGATATAAAAATATCAAAAATTCCAAAATTCAGCTACATGGAAAGTAACCCTTAATGAATACGTTTCGTTAGCCTGCGCCTCTATTACCGAATTCCATTAAGGTTTCCACGCAACAATGGAAACGTCAGTTTCTAGGAAGCTGGTCAAAGTCGAATTTCACTGGCCGACCGATGGAAAACACGACAACATCTGGTGAACAGATTCCGATGCGGGTTCTACGCGTCCTATTAAACGCTTTCTCCAAACGGTATTTTACTGGAAGCCGTCGTTTCCTTGGAATTTCCGGCAATTGCACACGTGCGATCGTTAATAAGTAAAGCAATAAGGAGGCGTTGCTTGCTAAAGGACTAACTACCGACTACCTGAGAACCTCCAGTTATTTTATCATCTTTCCTACGTGGTAGAAATCTCGAAACGTGCGTACTTGCTTCCGTAGGCTATTTAAAGGAAATACTCACGATCTTTTACTCTTAGATTTACGTAGATTCTTTTTGTATCGTTGCTGTTCGTGCAGTGATTATCCTCGTATCATGTAAACGACAGCGTTTCAGAATTTTCAAGTATCAGCGTTTCAAGTATCAGAACTTTTACAACACGGTTCCAAAATCCTTTAGAAATTGTAAGAAATCTTCCAAAATAGTCGTAAGATCCTTTAAAAATTCTGAAAAATCGGAGCCTTCGCAAGTTTCATGCCTTCCATGTTTGCTTTGCCTAAATCAATCTTCCAAAATTCCTTAAAATCACTTCAAAAGTCCTTTGGACGGTGTTTTGAACACGTCCAACATTTTTCTAAATATTTACAATTCTCTATTCTTTTCACGTTTACGTGCATTCTTATCTATCGTTGTTCATATACTGGTTATCTATATATCATGCAAGAGCAACATCCGTGCAAACGTCGGAATTCTTTCAAAGTAGTTCGAAAATCCCTTGGATACTGTAAAAAATCAGAACCTTTGCAAGTTCCGTGTTTGCTTCGCCTAAATCAATCATCCAAAATTCTTTAAAAACACTTCGGAACTCGCTTAAAAACTATTTCGCACACGTGCGAAATCTCTTTGAAAACTCTTCCAAATGTCTCTCAGACGTGTCTCCAAACTTCCACCACTCCGTTCCCCATTTTTCTACGTTCGAAGCAGTTCGAAATTATCGCAGAAGCCTCGCCTAAAAACGTCGCTAAAAGATTTTTACTGAAACCTGTTCAAACTTCAAATTTTTCCCCAAAGTCTTGTTTCAAACCCTTTCAAATCTCTTCCGCAATCTTCTCCAAATTTCCACTTTTCCAATCTCCGCGATTCTACGTACAAACCAATTTAATATAATTCCAGAAGCGTCTAAAAAGCCTGGGAAAAATTGCTCACGAAAACCTCTGCAAACTTGTAGTTTTTACCGCCAGTCTCTGCCCACCTGGCGTTCGTCCCAATGAAATCACCGAAAGCGATGTTCCAGCTCCAGATGTTCCGATTCTTCGTCTTTCGACTCGCACAGACGGATAGAATGGGACTAAATTCGACGTAAACGCGACAACGAGTAGAAAGAGAGAAGAGTAGACGAAGAACGAATAGAAACGGGCGAAATCAGGACGCGACCGGTGAATTTACTTTCCGGCAAGTGAATTTATTGATAACCGGCCGAAACGCTCGCGTTGCAACGATCCATATATATGTGTATTATTATGATTGAGCTCAATTGTCCAATTGGCCGGTCATTGAATGCCATATGCGCGGGCCAGGCTCGGCCCGTTATTAGCGGCCCGTCGTCCACATGGAATAATAATTCTCAACCCGACGTCGGCCGCGTTTCCACGGGCCCGACCAGGGCCGTGTGCCACGTATTCTTCTCGCGCTGCGAAATTGAGAGCCTCTGCCAATCCTTTGTCTATTAAATGTATTCAACAGGGTAATAGCGGCTGACATTACCAATTGGACAATGAAAGAGATGGCAGCGTAGCGCGATTTCTAAAGGGGGATCCGTTCAACGCCAGCGAGGATTTTTCGACAGGAGCCAATCTTCTTGATGACAGAATCCACGTTTGTCTTTCGTTTTAACAGCCACCATCGGCGAAGGATCAATCTCAGAGAGGTTTTGCAAAATGCAACGATATGGTTAACGAGCAGGATGATACTTGGTCGCTTGGAAATTTCGTTTCTCGGTGGTTTGGCCTGAGAGAAATTTCGCTCAGAATGGTATTGCTAATGGAAAGTATAAATTTGTTGGTCGTTCGGAGATCTAGTTTCTACGAGAGTTATCAAAATATCAATATCGAATATGAAATCCTGTTGTTTGGAAATGTTCGGTTCTTCTTGCGCATCTTCTTGTTTGCATGTTGAGAGATTCGATCTAGAATAACCCTGGCGTGAAATTACTTCAACTGAGAATATCGTTAAGGTATCTGTAAGATCCATGTTTCTGTGTACTCCGAGAAGAAAAAGTACCGATCTTCGCGATGGTTTATTTCAGCAGAAATATATCTGAAAAGATTGAACGCTCCTTTACGATGCAAAAAAAGAAAAGCTGATAGTACCCAGTCTCCAGCAACGATTCCACTTACTTCAACGACAATACACGCACGAAACTTATCCTACACAACGAGACAAACGTTGCTGTTCGCATTTAGTTATTTTAGCAAGCACTCGACCAAGGCTTTAATCACTGCCTCCATACTGCATCCAAATATAATCCATAGCAGCCAGTGAGCAGACATGCTTAACGCACAACTCGTGGCTGAAGAAGGAGCCAGGCAAAAGCGTACGCAGTGAAAGAAGCATACTTGACCTCGGCCAAAGCCGTTGCAGCTTAATTACGATTGTCTGGCATCGAAGCGGGGCTGCGTACACTCATTAAGATAGCAGCCGGTCTTGAGCAGTGTCCCTTAATCTCTCGAAAGGGATCATCCTTTTTAAGGTATAATTATGCAGCCGGGATAGGCTGTTTCTCTGTCTGTTCGTTTTGTACCTGAAACAGCCCAGTGCGCCAGTTGAATCTCCCGCCGTCAAACCATCCAACGTTTCTATCTGTCAGGCCGTGCCTATCCTTTTTTTCATTCGAGTATCGTTCTATCCGCGCTGTTGTTTTATATCAAAGAGACAGGAGGAGGCCCCTCGAGACCAGCGTGGAATCTTAATTAGAACGTCCGAGTCGTCTGGAAACAGGACACGAATTCGACTATCTCTTCCAACTAAATAGATGCACCCAGTCTTTCGGGCACCTCTCGATCTAACCTTGCCCCCTGCCCCTTTTTCCAAACCCTTTGATAGGGTAGTAAGATGCGACAGGATCGCTACGAAAGGGTTCGGTAGAAACATACACCTGTTGTTCTTTCGTGCGTTGATGTTCTTGCTTTTTTCCTTTTGTTTTATTTTCTAGACTTCGCTTGCCACGCATTATGGTAGAGGGTCGTCGTTCAAGGTGAAGGTGAAGGATTATTGGGTGAGGAGGAAGAGAGAAGAAGAGAAGGTTCAAAGGGGTGGATTAGGAGAATTTGGAGAGATGGTCTCTGATGATGGAAAAAAGTAAATTATCGAGAAGCAGAGTCGATTTTAGGAAGATGATATTTGATGGAAATTATGAACCTTAAATTGTCCACTTTTCCTTGAGAATTAATTAGCACGGTATCTTAAAGCTTCTGTCTCATAACGTGTCAAATTATATTCTATTTCTATATTTTTATGCAGACTAAGAATCTTAAATTGCAGATGCATTGCTTGGAGAAGTTATTGATACAGCATCAGATTAAACAATTTTCCCATATCTACCAACGATTAGTTAACTTTCATCGATTTAGAAGACAAAGTTTGCTTTATCGTCTAATCTTTCGTGCTGGCAAATCTACCAAAACGTTTTTATTACTTTGCCCTAATCTACTTAAATCTGAGAGAATTCTGAAGCTCTTATCGACGCTTCCACTTTACTACAGAGTCGTTCGTTAAGACAACAATTAAGAAGATAGGGAAATCAGAGGTGAACCGTGCGAACTAACTCATTAAGTAGACTTAGAGCTAATGGTAATTGGTTGTCAAGCAAGGGAACCTTGCACAGGGAATACATATGTAAATTATAGGGGTTGGTTGAGGTATTCAGATTGGTGCCACTGATGAAATTGAAATGGAAATGGAAAGCATTCGATGCTTCATTGACCTGAGCACGGTGGTTCGAACGTAGAATATGTAAATTAAATAAAATTGTAAAACATACTCAATAAAGACGTTATATATATATAATACATACAATTTGAGTGAAATTGGAGCAACGTTGATGGTACGTGATATTTCATTGTCGAATAAGAATGGTAAATGGACATTTGAATTTTGAGAAGATCGAAAGTTCTTTATATTCAGATTTACGAGGGCACGAAATTATTTCAGATCAAATATCAAAGATTTCGAACAACGACGAATCGAATTCCTGTTGTAATTCTATACGAGTAATATTTATTTGAAAGAAATTATCGCAGAGGAGATATGATGGAAAAAAATAAGAAGATAAAGATAAAATAGAAACGACTCAACCTTTTCCAGACATTATCGACGATTAATTGTTTATTACCCGTGTTTCGCGTGATTCACAAGCGATAATAACACAACTCTCTAGATTATTTAAACGAGAACAATGGTACATGGTAATTAGCCTTGATCGGCGTGAATTTTACGATCTCGTATTATCGACGACGTCGAAACGCAGAAAATATTATTTCGTCAGAGCGATAAACCGTGTTAATATCGTTCGGCGAAGAAAAGCGAGCTCATAAAAGGATTGTACGATCGGTTTCCCCTTGTCAAGAATTAACACGATCTTTATAATCCGCTTGACGCATCAATTAATCCTTCTGGATCTTAAATTTCATCCGAACGTGTAGCTCTTACAGCGTCGAAGCGCAAGAAATTATTTCGTCAGCAGATATAACTGATCCTATTGTTTCTTTGGATTTCTAAAGTTGACTCGATTTCTACCACACGGTCCATGTTTGCTTTTTGACTTGCAACTAACGCTATACTTTGTTTCTTTAAAAATACGTTGTTGTATGTATCTTCGTTGATCCTCTGTTCTCGATTATCAGTAGATACGTCTGAACGAAAGTGGAGAAGGAAAGTATTTTCCTTCGAACTTTCCCTTCCTATAATTTCTACCTTTCCTCGCATAATTATCTATCGAGCATTTGCGAGCTTATCAGGTCACCGTTTACAACTAAGAAGCCACCGATCGTGTCACGCTTAGCTGAATCTTGGAAAATATACATTTCCACAGTAAAATCACGCACACGTGAATGAACAAATTTTCCCTCTTTTAAACTGATAAACAATGATGAAACAATACGAAGAATAGATTCAAGATATAGTATAAAGATAAAGTTCTCACTTTTAAAACCACATATAAAATAATGCAAAAGTCAAATTCAAAATATCACATAGAAATGAAACAAGAAGACAAAAATAGTTGAAACAAAGTACAAGAAAAGAACTTCGAAAACATCCCTGTCCCTATGTCAAAATCGAATAATGATAATTAACCAATTAACTAACTCCAGAACCTTTTACCTCCACGTACAAGTAGATCTTCCCTTGCACGATACCCAGAAGCTAATTTCTCGTCGCACACCCCAATATCAATTTCCACCCTCCTTCAATTTCAACCTCGAAAGGGATAAATTCTTCGAGTTCATCGACTCGTGTAACGTTCTAGTGGCCAGATTAATTCGTCTTCGGTCGTCCTAATTTTTCACCTCGACTCGAGCAACAAAGAGCTCGTACAAAAGGGGGTAACAGAGAATTCGATGGCTCGCCGTGGTTTCGGATTACGGCGATCCCACGCGGTTAGATCGTATCTCAATCGTCTTAATCCGACGATCTGACCCAGAGAAGGCTCTTTTTCGCGTTCCACTAGCCGATGTACCAACCGGATTAAGTGTACGGTATTAATTCTACAAAGCGGGAACACGATACTCTTTCTTCAACTCTTTTCGTGTCTCCCCGCCGCCTTTTTTGTCGCGGAACCAGTGGATCGATCGTCGAGCTTCTGCGTCGTTTCCGACCAAATCACTTTCGCCGTTTCGGCAGCGACGCGTTAAGATGACGCGTTAATTGGTTTAGTAATTAACGAAATTGTGAATTAGTCGCAGAGAGAAAGAATTTAGATTTACTTGAGAACAAGTTTCACCGTTTGTCATTTGCATCTTTTGCATATTTTTATTTATTATTATATTACTACTATTTTTTATGTATATTATTATTTATTATGTATATTGCTATATTTATTTGGCGGGGCAGCCAGCTACGCTCGTTTAGACTCCTTACTGAACACGACGCGTCGCGAGTTCGAATCCCTCTGGCCCGGAATATATTTTCAAGGGATGGAAAACTCAAAAAAAGAAACTATATTTGTTTTTCTGTCCTCCTTTGCGAGGAGACGCAAGGAATTTTCTGTTTCGATTTTCTGTTGCCTAATTACCTTCGCAGAAATGGTCCGTTTCAAGGCAAGCCTGTAGAGACGACCTTTCACGAGTTTCCTGGTGTATATCCTGAGCTTGTTGAGAATTTGTTGACAAGCTCTACTCTGAAGCTTAGTATTTCAACATTTCGACTGGCTGCTCTGTTAACAAGATTCGTTGTATCCCGTAAACGAAGACAGACACGTAGCACAGGTTCGGATGAAGTTTTTCCATTGTCTTTAGGCGTAGAATCAGCTGGCGAGTCTCACGTGCTCCGCTACGTCTGGTGTATCTTTATTTTCGACTTCAACAGCCGAGAAACGGACTTGGCTTTCACAGAGCTGCAAAGTGTCTGATTCATATTTCGCCATGCGTATTTATCGAACGCGTTTGGTATCAAGAGATTGCTATAAATATCAATTAGAAATCGATGAAATTGAGATTAGAATTAATATAAAATAGTTTGATATGTAATTATTAGAAAACTGGGATTAATTACAGGAAAAAACACTTGATTCTTTGCGGTGAAAATTGGCGATTTGCGTTGGATTGTTTGGGCAAAAAGGTAAGTGGAATTTATCTACGACAGTGCGACGTCATTAACGATCGGTTTAAAGATCGACGAAATAAAAATGTAACGGTTGAAAAATGGGACTCGATGACCTTCGTCCTTTCATCACGAAATTCAAAAATGAAATATCATCGCGATATGTATTAGGTAAAGAAAGAATGTTTCGTAACTGATAGCAGGTAAATCAGCGTTTCGAATAATTCTCAGCTCTCTGCTAATGATTCTCGTTATGTTAGGCGATCTACCTTTAGCTTATTTCTATCGAAATCCAATAAATCCTCTGGCCTGACAAGCCTGCTACCATTTTAAGCGATGTAATTACCTTTCAGATATAAATCTTTGCGATTCAATCCGCCGCTTTTCTCGATACCAATAAACCAGCTACTGAGAAGCGCTTCAGTTGAATGCAGCAGCTTCTAAAGAACGAGGAGTCTGAGATAAGCGAGAACAGCTTCTGCCTGGAAGGTGGCAAAGGGGCGTGCAATTAAAGCAACATAAATCACCAAGCTGTCCTCTAGCTAGCCCTACGATAGTTATATCTCGTTATAGCTCGACTCCTGGCTATTTTCGAAGCAAATCGCTTTCAAACACGTTCCTTTTGCCACACGCTTAAGAGATGATCTTCAAACTTGATTTTACGTTCGGTCAGAGTATTTGTGTTTAGCGATCATTGATTTATTTGGAAATTATCCAGATAAGAAGAACGTCAAACGTGGCACAGAATATATACTGGCATTTATACGTAGCAAGTTCTTATGTAATTTGTTTCTTTGTCGACGCTAGAACGCTTGGCAAGTGGTCGAATTTTGCGTTCAAAATTCCCTTCGTTTCCAGTTACTTCTCCTTACACCGTTGTGTTTTATCCGAACTTTTGTTTTATTCGAAAAGACTTTTTTTTCTTTTTTTTAAATAGAACCTAACAGAAATAAATAACGAGGTGTATTCCGGATAAAAGTAAAATAAGCAGATAGTATTAAATCATTTCTAGATAATATCTACGAACCTAGAATAATTCCGTAATTAATAACATTAGAAAATTATTATTTTTCGATGGAATAGCTTTTCTTAAAAGATCGAATAACGTTCCAGTGAAAATTTATTATTACATATTTATTATCAGAGAATTATTCTCCTTTAAAACATTGAGTTATCTTTCCAAAGAATCCAATTGTCTTCTTCCAAATAATTCACTCCAAGTCCTACAAATTTGAGTTTACGTCCTCACTGCACATCTTTAAACAAACTTAAATTATCTCTAAATTCCCAAGAAGTCCAACCATTGTTCCTTCGAGAATTTTTCTAATTACAGCTATTTCCAAAAAATCGAATTTCCTTCGGAACCGAATTAATTTTTTTTTTTTATTAAAATTTACAATCAATTCTCGCATTGAGAATTTTCAGTAATTTTTCCTGGCGTGGCGCAGTGACATGGCTAATTATTTATGATAAATTAATACTTATTATAGGTAATAATTAATTTGCCGAGAAATCATCGCAAGTAAATGCCACGACAAAAATCCTACCATTTCGTAGGCGAATAATTTCGTAATTTGGCGTATTTCGAGACAAGGTGTGTTGTTCACTTTGGTGCGAACGAACTCAACCAAAATCGTAAAACCGAAGAATCATCTATGTATATATTACTTCGTCAGGATCCCCCTGAAACTGACGAAGTAACGAAACGAAATCGATTCGTTGCCCATCGCTTGTTGATGTTTGTGAGCCAGATGAAAGAACGTGGTTGCACGAGAACTTCTGAATATTTTTGGAGTGCTGTTTACGCGGTTGGATACGCGTTTCGCGGTAACTGCCGTGTCCCTGAACGTTATTTCCAAGTGGTTGCTTTCTAGAATACGCTTTTCATCTCTGACTCGTTTCAAAATTTTATCGATATCACGCTTGGAAAGATTTTATCGAGATTTTATCAATGCACCGTAAGAAATGTCATCAGCCGCAAATTCATCGTTTTAAGAAAATTCTTCATCCTTAGCAGCAGTAGACAATTTTATGCAATTTCATCGACGATCTTCGACTGACGTTTCAATCGATTGCTCTGTCAACGAAACAAACAACCGCGGGGAAAGAAAAATATTACAGTGACCGAGGTTGCAACAGTTCCAAACGTGGAAGAATCGCAAAGGAAAACTGCGCGAAGTTCCCTCGGGAGCCGCGCTCCGTGCAGCCTCAAATGGAGAAGATTCTCTTCGAACAGTTCCGCCGTACTTGGCACTCGTTTTTCTATCTTTCTGTCTCGTGTATATTTTTTTTATCGTCCCGACAAGACACGGGCAACCGTCCTACAAAATACGACGGTTCATTCGTTGCTCGTTATGTCGAAAGCGTGTTAAGCGAAATCGAAACGGCGTGACGAAGACAATCGTTGCTTGGCATCGACAGCGGCGCAACTCGCAACGCGTAAATTCTACACGAGTTTTCTAACATTTAGATTTTCGGAAATATCGAACACAGATTTTATTAACGCGTGCGTTAGATCGAAGACGAAATTTTATTTCGATACGGTTGACGCTGTATACTCGTCGCGTGAGATAAAATATCAGGTGCATTTATGGGAAGTTTAAATATAGGAAAACGCAGAGAATTCGCATAGTGCGCAAAAATATGGGCCGTTTATTTTGAAAGCGGTGTACGTCTATTTTCCTTCGTTTTGAAATATTGAAGTGTTTGCGCTTCCATCGATTGAAAAATCCTGATAAACATTTACTCGGTTTGTCCGCGTCTCTATGCGTTCAAGCATAGATGTAAATTCGTTATACAAATAGCTTCCTTGAGAATTAAGTACATGAATATCATTTTTCAGGGACACGAATGAGACTTTCAATCTTTTTCATAAACTTGGCAATTTTTGTATACCAATTTATACCACGTCTAACACAAATTGTACAACTCGTTAAATTTGTATCGTTCGACGTTTCTGATTTATATTATTTTACGTGTACACTTTTCTTCGCGAATATCTATACGAAATTAATATCCGTTTGAAAATGAATGTAATAAAATTAAGTAAATTATAATTATCGTGATGTTATTACGTTGAACTGTAGTAAACATACCTGTGTCAGATTCTAATGTTAATACGAGGTTATTCATTGAGAAAAGAAAAACCAAGATAACGCCAATGTACTTCCTTTGATCTTGGGTTTGCACTTTCATACGACCCGGTATAAGTGTGAAATATTGTTAATTTAATAATGCTTTGAGCGTAACAATAATTACGTTTAATTACAACGATTTACTTGAATCACGCCAGCAGCAATGTAACAAATGTAATAATAATTTCCCAGTATATTAGCGCGTTTAAAACAACTTGTTCCCATTCGTACGTGCAATATTATGTCAGATACAGAGTGTTAGATTATATTCGCTATCATTTGTGTTTGATTATTGGTGCCTGGACTGTTTGGACAGATTACAGGAAATGGACCTGCACCACTTTCAAAGCAAATGATCCTGCAATTTCATTTATTAACGAAATTTCAATCGATTACAACGAACGAACGATCTTAAGATGCAAATTATAAATTGTTCATGAACAAAAGACGTTCACCTCGCAGTGTAAATGTTTTCAGAAAGATTAATTTTCGAAATAAAAAAATCACCTCGTCAGAGTCTCGTTCCACTCTGTTGGTGAAAATGTAAATTTCTTTTTCCTTTTTCTTTCTCGCGGACACCTACAGCCGACTAATTGTATCGTATTTTCTTCAGCAACGCGTTAATTATCGACGAATTCGAACTGGCTAGCGCCGATAGAAAATCGGCGGGAAGCACGAAGAAGGGCGGCCCGTTTCAAAAATAGACGCGTGTCTGGTAAACGCGCACAGATTTTGTTTCCACGTTGCTGTTGCATGTTGGCTCACGTGCACGCGCGTTTCCGCCAGCGTGGTGCCGCCGTTTCACGATATATTTGAGGAGATTTAACGCGCCAACTCTAGGCTCCAGCCTATCCACGGAATCCAAGCCGATTTACAATTATCTCGATATAGGGAAAACACGCGGTAAATTACTTTCGTCATGAAAGTTCCACTGGCTCGCGAAAAGAACGACTTCAAGAGCGAAATATATATTTGTGAATTTAACAACGCCAGGGTCAGAGCGATATTTATAAATCGCTGGATTTTATACGGACTGGAAGTGAATAGGGAACATACCTGTTCATTGATCTTTAATTAATGTTTAAGAAAATGCGTAACCACGCAGCCGTGTTTCCAGCTATCGTTTATTGACTTTTAATTAACGTTTAGGAAGGCGCGTAGCCACGCAGCTATGTTTGTAACTATCGTTCATTGATTTTTAATTGACATTCAGAAAATAGCGTAACCATGCAGCCATATTTCTGGCTGTCGTTTATCGGCTTTTGATTAACATTTAAGAAAACATGCAGCCACGCAGCTATATCTGTAGCTATCGTTCGTTGACTTTTAATTAATGCTTAGGAAAATGTGCAACCGTGCAGCCACATTCGTAGCTATCGTTCATTGATTTTTAATTAACATTTAGGAAAATGTGCAACCGTGCAGCCACATTCGCAGCTATCGTTCATTGGTTTTTAATTAACGTTTAGGAAACAGCGTAACCATGCAGCTATATTTCCAGCTGTCGTTTACTGGCTTTCGATTAACATCCAAGAAAACATGCAGCCACGCAGCTACATCTGTAGCTATCGTTCGTTGATTTTTAATTGATATTTGGGAAAATGTGCAGTTACATTTGTAGCTATCGTTGCGGAGTAACAATCATATCGACGGTGAGAGTATAATACATTTTTGCGAACATTGACTCACCAGAAAATGATGGAATCGTGGAAGGCGGCTGAAGTACGTCGAAATACACGCAGATTTTCTGTGCTCAGGCCACGCTGAAACTGTTTGCGGAGCACGTGTATCTGGAACATTGAAACAGTTCGTTAAATTAGTTGAGAAGCAGTCGAGGTGAACTTGTTTTTTAAAGGTGAGCCGCGCAGTCAGAAATAGCTTGGTCGTGTAAATAAGAAGAAGAGTTGTTTTCAGTTCATTAAAATAGTTTTAAGAGTATATTGACCGAGGGCCGGCTGTAACGAAATGCTATGCCGATTCTAAACAGACGCTAGTGTGTCTGGAAATTGTAAGCTATGGTGTAAACCATCGATTTTGATTGTTGCTTTTACGGTGTTCGGTCAAGCGCTCCCTAGGATCTTCGTGGATTAGTTTCATACAGAATTCACTCCGAGATTAAGAACCAAATTTCCAACGTGGCGGTACATTTATCGATAAGCATGCGTCTTCCAAACTTTTATTTTTGAACATCAGAAGACGTTGCGATTCTTCTTTGACAATTTGAGTGATTTTTGGTAACATACATATGTATACAGGGTGGTTGGTAACTGGTGGTACAAGCGGAAAGGGGGCGATTCTACGCGAAAAAAGAAGTCGAAAATGTAGAATAAACATTTTTCGTTCGAGGCTTTGTTTTCGAGAAAATCGACTTTGAATTTTCGCTCGGTACGCGTGCACTTCATCGCGTCTCATTATAACGGATCTCACTGTAGATCGTTGTCTCGATGGAAAAATTAAAAAAAAATTTAAAAAAGAATTTTTATTTTATATTTTCGACTTCTTTTTTCGCCTAGAATCACCCCCTTTCCGCTTGTATCACCACTTACCAACCACCCTGTATATTAATATGTCTGTACATAGAGATTTGTCATTACTTTACACTCTTTCAGTGTACTTCTCATTTATAATTTATTCAATACAAGTTTCGTAGGCCACAATTGCAAGGCAAAAGACGGGAGTCTTAATGGGCCATAGATCGTCGACAACAATAAGTACGTCTACTAAATCGGTATAATTTCATGTTTGAAAATATTTTAACAGCCGTTCGCTGCCGCCGTTGACCACGCGAAAACTTTGGAATTAATTTACGAGCGGCGCGTGCTATTCACGATGAAGCACGAGCCAACAACCATAAGAGGTTCCATAGCATCGAACGCAGCGAAAGGTGTGCAAAGAAGGCTTTTTCAGACGATCCGCAGATTTATTAGACGGAATTAATGCTCCGTGCGATCGTTACATGGTTCAACGTTGTCGAAACGGTCTCGCGGCCGATAATAATTATTTCCAATGATTCCGCGCGAAATGTCGCTGGCTAATTTAGTGGAACGAACTGAGAACGTTCTATATAGAGATTGAAACCGACAGTCGTAAATTACACGAGTAGCCCAGGTAACAGCGCTACGTTGCTTCCGGCGGGAATCGAGTTCTCGTTGCCTCGATCGAAAAAATCTTGTTCTCTTTTTTAATTTCGTTGCCTGCGCAGATCACGTGGTTTATTAAGCGTGAAATTCGTGCAAGTCCGCGACGGTAGCGTTAAAGGTAATTACGTATTTCTTTGGGCGTTGCTTTCTCGCTTTCGTTACGCTCTTGCAACATTCCTATCGCAATCTTGGTTTAGAAATTTGGTAAGCAAACGAATCGTTAAACGCGTCTAAATTGCTAAACACGTAATTTCTTTGATTACGAGGAAGCTATTGTAATCGAAGGATGCTCGTAGAAAATACTGTATATGGCAAAACTGGAGAATTTTGATTCTCTTTATTGTTGAGGAAAATATTAGGTTGGTATGATCACTGGTTCCTACATGCAAAGTTGGTACGACTTCTAACGACGCTCTTTTGTTTTTGGCGTCCGCCATGTGTTAATTATCTGAGTTCATGTGGCTGTACATGGTGGTGAAATATAGAATATATTCTGTATTTCATATCTCTGTGAATCAATTAAATATCGAACTCCAAAACCTACTTAATAACATTTATCGGAAGATGATCGAAGTAGCAATAAGAATACTGTGGTACAGAGTTTAAGTGCCACAGACAGATATTAAGTGCGATGGATAGAATGAAAAGTCGATAGAAACAAATTGATTTCAAGTAGTTGAACTTTAGTTCTTACGAATATAGTCATAATATAATTTACGAGACAATCGATTTTTAACAGAAATACTATGAAACGGTATTACAAGACAGGAGATCTATATATTATTTAGAATTTGTCCAGCTGGACATTTGGTAAATTTTTCTAACTTTATTGCTAAGTAACATGTGGATGGCTATTCCCAGTGGGATACCATCTCCGAGTTTCGCTATTTTATTTCTTTAGTGAGGTCAGTGGGGTGTTTTCTTCTTAGTCTTCTTCCTGTGAGAGTTTTGCTCGTTTCAGCAGCCAGCTGGTTTCGATGTTCTTTCCTTGATCTATAAATGAAGAAATTTTCTAGTCGAAATGTTGGAAATCTGAGTGACGAGTTAACTCGTTTTAGCCCAAAATAATAGGTGATATTTTAAGAAATGCTTCGGTAGGAAATTATAATTTGGGATTAAATTGTATATTGCTTCTTCACCGTAGAAATCCTTTGACGACGAGGCTAAAGGGGAAAATGGAAGAAAAGTCGGGCCACCGCATAATGGCACCGTAAAAGGGTGCACGTCTCACCCCAGACACGAATAAATAAACGTGGAAGCTCGCTCGCGTGGACAAACGAGGGATATTTAGGTCCCTGCCATTTAACTAAATGGCTAGTGCTCCCCAAACGAAATCACTATGATTTCTCACGTCCTATTCTAGCTATGTAGATCATACACGCGATCAATCATCGAATTTGCTGCCTACTATGCAATTGTTAATTCCGACGTCGACCAAGAATTATTGTGAATTATCTTGAAAATTGAAGAGACTGACGTCGGGATGAAATATCATTACGCAGAACGATATTTATCCGGTGAAATATAAAATGCAAAATAGAATTCGAACAGACTAATCGACCCTAAAAAAATATTCCACTCCCATTCTGTGGTTTTAGTTTCCTCGTCAAGACAATTCATCGTATAAAACGTAGAATAAAATTGTATCGGGATACAACTGATTTTAAAAATAGCTAATGTCCATTTGCATTTTGTACATTTCAATTTGCGAAGATAAGTATCGTAAAGACTATTTTTAGAAGATTGGCAACCAGAATATATTTAATTTGAATTTTCCCATTGAAATATTGTTAATGGTACGTACTGGATAAAATAAAAAATCGTCGAATTAAGATTTGACGAAGCTGGTGGATTTTATTTTATTTTATTTTATTAGGAAATTTCCTCGCTACCTGCATATTTTATTTTGTGTTTAATATCAAGAACGATCTTCCCAGCATAAAATACAGAACACAAATCAGAGTCGAACGATTTAATTTCAAACGCAACTTCAAACTATTGTGACCGCATATGACACAACGATGTCAGTCAAAGGATTAAAGAAAATGGAGGTTCGAGTCGCTCGCCAGAAATTGTTTACAACGATTCTCGTATTCGCGGATGGCCTTTCGTCCGAGTAAACCCGCCAGAAGCAGCGAGCTTTGACGAAAATGTAAAGGAGGAAGGAGAGGATCGAGAGAAAAGACAAAGAAGCCTCTCGGAATGTTTGTAGCTATTCGTGGCGCCTGGAACGAAACAGATGGCTGCGCGCGTGATGTCATACGCAGAAATCGAACTCCGTTCTACCAGTCAATAATCGATATTTTCTATTTCTCACACTTTCGAAAGTCTTCCGATCGATTTTTCTAACAATGTTGATATCTCATCGATTACTATGCGCTGTATTACAGAAATTATCTGAGATAAAAATAACGTTTAGTAATAAGAATTTTCCTTATATTATTAAGCAAAGAAGATAAGATATCGAGGATTTTTTTAATTCCCCGCTGGACTGTGACAATTAAACAACTTCTCTTAAACACGCCTGACCAATATAATTTTATTGCCAAGACGAAACAATGAAATTTTCAGCGCCTATACAAACCAGCGCGAACCTTCAAAATGTATCGCTTAAATTCTTTTTACGGATCCAGATAAAAAAAGATATAAAAAATGATCTTTGCTGTCCCGTTCGCGATTCCGACCAATCGCAACGTTTTCGAAATTTCTTTTACGCTTCGCCTGCTAAAATAATCCTTCGAACTTGTCGAGAAAGCTCGAGTTGCTGCGTTCGATTTGAAGAAAAAAGCAATAGAACTTAACGTCCGAGTATCAATGGCAGTGACTGCGTATTGAACGTTATTTGCAGATTTAATAGGAGAACCGAAAGAAAGAGAAGAAAATACGAGAATCAACGATCCACGCAACGAAGCAATTTTCAGACGCAGAAACAGAGAAAAGTAAAGGGAAGATCCTATTTCCATTCGAAGATTTCAATGCGCAAACCGGAAACTATCCGAATATCCGAAGATAAAATAAAACGCTCGCTTGGACATTGAGAAGCAGCGAACAAGCTACGTAAGTAACGAGTCGTCTGTTTGCTCGTGTGGTGTCTCCTCGGTCAAACAATCGGAGAACGTCCACGAGGCATCAAGTACAGCACGTGAGGACGCGTGTCCGAAAAAAGAAGCGGGAACGGAACTCGCAAAGACAATAAACTCGATGAACTTCCGTCGAGGGAAAAGAGAGCTCTCACGGACAATTAGTCGTTTGTACACGAACGCCGAGGATGTTTGGAGATAAGACAAAAGAAACGGAGAAAGCAAGGAGACGAAGATGCAACTGGAGTAGCTGCGGCTACGAAGCGCAGCAACATCGACTCCAGGAAATGGTGGGCGAGATGGAATTCGTTCTATGCTTCTAAAGACCAGATGATAAATAGTCTTTCAACGTGGCTAATTGCAGACACGTTTCGAGCATTTTGCAAGGTATTCGCGACTGTTGCTGTTGTAACGACGTAAATTAGGCAAATTGGCTAATTTCGTAGCTGTGACGGAGCAAGCGGAATTTATTAAAACGACGATTTCCACGTTTATCGCTCGAGATCGACGTTAATTGAAATAGTTAGGGTGGCCATTGAAAGGTATGTCAGGAGACTGAGTAGCATCGAGCAGGATACACGGTTTGCCATTTTGGTAAATAAAACGCGACTTTTGGAAAAATTGTCCGTTTCCGAAGGTAGAATTGTACGGGCGTTTAACGTCGATATCGATCGATTGAAATTTCTAATAGGTGTAAAGCATATGAAATCGGTAAAATGACAGATACTAATGGAGAAAAATATGTTGAGAAATATAAATGTTAAATGTACGTACCTCGAGAACACTTGGTACGTTCTCGTCATGATCGTCCGACGTTCAAACAAGTAAATTCGACGTGTCGAAATTCACTCAGTCGAATACCAATGATAGTTTCATGCCACGTGATAGTTAAATCAAGACGAAATATTCAAATTCTTCCTACGATTATTTGATTTTATTTCGCGTTACGACCGATAAGTAATCGACTGAATGATAGCTAAATACTCAAGTAGAAGCTGCGATTTTATTACAAATACAACCATCCTTACCTCACTTTGGTTACGCTATTTTGTCTTTCAAGGTGCCTGGTAGAAAGAGCGAGAAAGCTACTGTTTGCTTCGAAGAGTTTCATAACGAGTAGTTAAATAGAACCTAATTACCAAGAGTTAGCAACTAATAAAATACGAACGAAAACAACGAAACGAACGAGATGCAAAGTGTTTTAAAAAATATAAAACAGTATAACAGCGTATAAAACGTGTATACATCTGATATCGAATTAGCGATTAATAATCGATAATTAACAGAATTCCATCGGCATCGTCGCACTTGAAAGGCGCGAACAGACGTTCTATTCGAAACGATGGCGCGACCCGTGGCGGAGACGAGAGGATCGGCACAGACACCCTCGACAGATCTCTAAATTTAGTTAGACGCGTTTTACTGACGGGGAAGAGAGAACGGATCAACGTCGACGCAAACGAACGGAGAGGAAGAGGACACGATGGGACGTGGTTCCAGATGAAACGTCGGAAGGGGCAGTGTCGCGATTCTCGCCTGGCCAACGTCCAAATGGCGATACCTCGATCGCCCAAATGTCATGAATGGGTCGACCTGGTAAACGTTTCCCCGTGACCAGATTCTCGAAAGAGAAAGAGCTCGAACCGAGCCAAGTCCACGGCTCTCCGGTCGCGCCGAAGTTCAATCGATGTTCAAGGTTGAGAAATCGAGGAACGACGCTGACCGATTTTGCATCGCGCGATCGTCGTGTCAGCGGTTCACGCTTGCGATTAAAACGGAAAATTGTATTTCACGCCTTCTACTTTGTTATCGATTTTTGATGTAAGGTGGTGGAAATCGGTGTAAGGTATCGCGGAAATAAAAATCTGCGTTGCAGGAATATCAACGAGAGAAGTTCCAGGGTCGAAGAAAGTCTATCGGGGGCCTTCTGTTTCTTGAGAAAAGCGAGATTAAACGCGTTACTCTTTGAAATTTCCTGTCGAGTTTGAAGTCGTTTATTCTTACGGTTGAATAAATTTGTAGAAGCAGATCGAAGCAGATTCTAATTGATTCGTTAGTAAGCGTTGGTACGTGTTCCAGTAACGTAACCGACGTGGTGATATCTGTTTAATGGCGAGAACGTATTCCTTTAATTAAATAAAACAACGCATTACATAGATTGGCATCAGTCAATAACGAAAAAGTATTGGGTGGAATGAAACACACCGTCAGGATATGGTAAACGATGAAGGAAATAGAAGAGAACAGAGTCGTATGACAAATGATATCTATGAAACTGAGTAATGAAACGCCAGCGAACATCATTTTTCAGTTACAAATATTCTCGACAAGCTGTATTATTGAACGAGCAATAAAATATCCTAAGGATTAAAACTGATATGTTTTACTGGCAGGAGTAAAGGAACAACCACCACCTTGCTGTAATATATTACAAGACCAAAGAAATTCCATCGGACCGTAGAATAAAAACAGTTGTTAAATCTTAGCAACAACGATGCACTCGATGTCGCGAGAATCGATACGTTATCGTTCGATCGTCGTATCGTCGAAAATTTAATTTCAATTAAATCTATCACGCCGCCCGAAGGATTTAATTACCAACGATCAAAGATAAAATGGATTAAAAGGCTATGATGATCGCGCGGCACGACGATATCGGGCAATTACTTCTCATCTACGTGAGCTGTAATTCTAGAAAAATCGTTGCAGAACTAATAATTACAAGGCTCGAGCCATCAATTTATAAGAGAAATCGATCGACAATTTGTTACAGTGAACGAAGCCCGTGTAATTGAATATTAGCAGAGGATGGAGAAAATAAATTTCTGAAATTGCGGTTAATATCCATTAACCGCGGTTAACGAGTCGACGATAACTAGGACGAGGTTGTTGTGACAACTGGAAGCGGTTACGATCGATGATCGAGGTTTCCTCGGAGGCGGAGAAAGGATATGATTGATGAATCGGTGGTAGAGACGAAGCGCATATCGTAAATAGCTGTCGATCTGACTAGGAAGTTTCAAACAGCTAAAACTGCAGTTAATGGAAATTCGTATTTTTCTGAATACGTAATACTGAAAGAATCCTCGTCAGATATTCCTCTTGCACGCTGTATATTATTATTATTATTTGTTTATCGCAACGAGATTCAAAGTCTGGTACGATCTCTGTTACAAACGTGCACGTTTGACATAATTGTAATGAAATATAGGGAAATATGACGTGATATTAATATACTGTATAACACGATAAATAACCTGATATAATATATCGTAGTATAGCATAGTGAATTTCAGGTTCGACTTTGGTCTTTGTATATTAATTGCAGATCTTTTTATTGCTTGAGCTTTCTTTGTTTCTAACTTGGCCAAGAGGATACTCCTGTTAGATTGTTTGTTTGCTTTTTTTTTACGAAGAAAACTGTAACAGTGTTTGCAATGAAACTTGCAGAGTATATTTTTGCATATGTCAATAGCATGTGTCATTTTTCTTGTCGAGAAGAAATTAAAATTGACGGCATTGTATGCCCTCGTACGCAATTGGCAAAAGGACCTCGTCTCATGGAGTCCACGATTGCGGTCGTTCTAGTCGTTTAAAATAAAAAATTCAAGGAGATCGTTAATTAGGATGAGTTTGACTGTATCGCGAAACTAGGACGAAAGCAAAAAGTCGATAATTAAAAGAACGACGACCCTATCAAGTTCGATCGTCGATCTTCTCCATGTTTCTTTAACATTCAAAGGCTTAAATAAACAGAAAAAAGGAAGGTATGGAATTTGTTCTTGTTCAGACTATAGCGATATACGCGTGGAAGATTCACACCAAATCTTGAGCCAATTGGTCGAGTAGATTTTATGGTACCGTGAACGCCGTGTTGAAAAATAACAGACCTGAGAGAAACGTGTTTAAAATGTTGTGTATCGATGATAATTATTCTAAAAATCTTTCGAACGTTCGTAACTTCGTTGATTAATCTTACATTTCTCAGAAATCCATAAAAATCTACGGCTTACTCGTAGACGCTCTAAATAAGAAAGAAAATGATTCTTGGAAGAATTGAAGTTTTCCAAAAATGGTACTGCGTCCTCGAATTAGAAGTAGCGGTTTTTAATTAACATACAACACGATGTACGTATACGTATGTTGCTTCTTAAAGAGAAGCTAATTACGACTCAGCGAAGATCAAACTGAGATGCAAAAATTCAGAAGGTCGCGTTATCCTTCGTTTGGCATTTGTTTGGCGGATCATTTTCAGAACGTCCCTTCTGTGAAGATACCACGTGTCCGCTATTAAGTACGCATCGCAATGGAGAATTGCTTTCCTAAATAAAGGATTCTACGCGTAAGTTGTGCGTAGCTAAGAGAATCGACGTGAAATATCGAATTGCGATACTTTGGCGCAATTTTAGCGGCGTTTATTACGGCCACGATTCGCGGAAGAATCGAATTAGAATCCGCGTTAGGCTGCCAAGTAGCGAAAGCTGTCGGTTTATCTTTCGTGAACTTGGTGCCGAGGAAGCGTACTACGAGCCATGTTTCGCGTCTGTGGCGCTAAATAATCTGGATAGAATCCCATTAATACAGCTTTCACGTGTTTTGCTGAAGAGATACCTAACGATCTTCGCATCGTCGTACGACAAGCTTGTAATTTCATTGCGAAACTTCGAATTACATCGCTCGATACAATTAACACTAGAACTACCACGCCACTCAAATTGACTGGTTTTACAATTTTATTTTAAAATTCCTACTTTATGCTACATTTTTTCCACAGTGATGTAATGACTTTCGCAACGATAACTAAAAGAATAATATAATGAACTTTATTTCGTATTTTATGTATTCAAACCTGACATAATTTTGTATCAAGGCTACTTTTACCAATGCGACCTAATAATAAATAAATGATAATATGAATTTTTTTTAATAAAACATATGAAATATGAATTGTCTTCGTTTCACAGATCTGAATCATCCCGACACGGTGATTGTGTCAATCGGTGAGAAGCTGATCCTACGATGCTCGTCGAGTTCGAACGCGGAGACGATTTGGTACAAAGGCGACGATATTTTCCGACCATCGTCGCCAAGAATTCGATTAATGAAACAGACGCTGAGGTTCAAGTACATCGAGCCCGAGGACGCAGATTCGTACAGTTGCCTGGTTGGATCAAACATGACGAACGAATGGAGGAACGTGACGATACGAATAGAATTGTTGCAGAACGACGAATACCAGCACGAAACCGAGAGACTGGAAAGACACGAGGAGGAAACGAACGAATTGGAAATCGAAGCGAGAAGTTAGTACTCGGATTTTCTTCGCTTTTCAACCTTGGACAGTTGTTCGTACTTTGTATCGACGATATCAAACAAAATTTGATTAAAAATTCGCGATCGCTTATTAGTTACATTTTCTACGTAATTTGTTATTTATAATTTGAAAGTTATAGCGCAAGAATCGATAATAATATTCCTTAGCTCTGCAAAAGGATAATAACGTTACCTATCCTGCGCCTCTTTCGTCAGTTAATTCTAAATCACCTTCATATCGTTGGAAATCTCTAAAAATTCCAAACAGCTTCAAAATATCTTTGGAAACCCTTCGTTTTAAATAATTTAGGAATTCGTAGAAATAATTTCGTTTCGCTCTTCCTGCATTGTATCATCCATAAAATTGAAGAAGTCAGATTACTTCAAAAATCCACTCCCTTTAATGCGAAATTCCAATCGATGTTTCTTCCCTTTCCAAAAGTCCCTTTTCAAGTATTACAAGTTTAACCTGACGCTGCTATCTTTCGTTTAAACGAGTCAATTCTAGATCCTCCAGTTAATTTGTCGAATTAATTCTGAATGAAAGAGAACACGAATCTCGGTGTCACAGATTTGCCAGAAACGCGATCGTTGCACCTGGAAAGCGAAAACGCGGAGGTCGACCTGGACAACGAGAAACTGGAGAACGAAACAGCCGGTGAACACAACAACACCGCTCCCGTACGAGCACCGTCGTTCAATAAAAGCGTAGAGATGCCAAACGTGGTCGTGAAACCTGCTGGCAACATGTTACGTTTACGGTGTCCAAGCTTTGGCAACCCAAGGCCGAACATCACATGGTACAAGAACAACGAAGAACCAAAAAGAACGCTTGGCACGGTGGTTATGTCTAAGTGGACCTTTAGATTGGAGGATCTAGTGCCTGAAGACAGCGGCAATTACACTTGCGTGGTGTGCAACGAGCTGGGATGCATCAATCGCACGTCCAAAGTTGAAATTGTCGGTGAGTATCGTATTTTTTATCTTTCTATTTACTAAAACGTACAGCGTAATGGAGAAGTAAGAGTAACGTTGAAATGAAAAAGTAAAGTGTAATGTTGAAATTGTCAGTGAGCCGCGTTCAGTGCATCGTGCTTTTTATTTATTTTTCTTTTTTCTTATTTATTGGAAGGATGCTATGTATAATGGGAAAGCGAATGTAGCCTTGAAATTGTCAGTGAGTAAACGAGTGTCTCATTTTTTTCTTCTATTTATTGGAAAGATCTCTCGTCTGTTTTCTTTTCATTAAAGCAATTCGGGGAACGATAGTACAATGGGGAAGCAAAAATTTGTGTTTTCTGTTAGTTAGCTTTTGTTGAATTAGCTGCGACGAAGTTAGAATAAACGAAGTAAGCTGTAGTGGAACGATGTTGTAGGTTTTAAAATGAAAAAAGAATCGCGGTATTCAGCGACCAGGAAGTTTCTAAATTTCGCAATATCGTTTTATATTATCATTTGCTATATGTTCTTCGATGGAAAATATTACGACATATTCAGTGATTATGTAAAGAAAGAAGGTTTCTTAAACCCATACAATTTGCACCTATTTTTCATTGGGAACAGTAACAATCAACGATAACAATCGAAGAAGGATATTTCGAAGAAGGACATTAACGACCATTAATCACTGTGCAATTTCTATGTTCGGTCAAATGATTTTAAATTACCATTTGCACCTTCTCCAATGGAAATACCAACCATTGAAAGATTCCTATGACACCGGGTAGCACGAAGAAATGAATCACGACGTTGGATCATTGCAAACTTATCAAATCTCATAACATTTCTCACGTTACTATCTACCATCCATCTTTCACTGGAAATGCCATCGATTAGAAATTTCCAGCGATCGCGTTGCGTAAAAGAAGAACATTTCTAAAGGAAAGTTTCTAAAAATTCCATATCTTTTTACATTATCGCTTGCTACACGTTCTTCGCTCGACGAAAGGAATCAGCACATTAGATTGTCATAAGTAAACTGCGGATCTTTATACATTTATGAGCAATTTGATACATTGAAAGTGTAATTTTTACTGAGTAAAACAATTCTCTACTGGGGTTTTATTTTTTAAATTAAGTATAAATATCCACAGTCTAGCCATGATTAACATAAACGTGCTCCGCTGGAAATACTATCGATGAGAAATTTCCAACGACCGCCTAGCATAGAAAAGAAGGGATCACGACATTAAACAGTCGTGAATTTTCATTGCATCTATAGAGCGTTTCCCTCATAAACCATACATCAACGTGGATTTCCCGAAGAACGTAACCGCGGCGGTGAACAGCACGGTGACGTTCAAGTGTCCGATCGTGTCCGATCTCGAACCGTATATACAATGGCTGAAAGTAGTCGAGTACCCTGGTGACCAGGAGAATTCACCGACCGGCATTCTTCTTCAGGTACAGACAGACCGGATTGCTTAGATGGTGGAGGTTCCTGTGTCTTCTCGATGGATTCATAATCATCGCTTTAATTCTCCACTTTCGAATAAGAACTGTACATATTGTTTAGGTGGTGGAGGTTCTTGTGTCTTCTCCATGGATCTTTAATTATCGCTCTAATTCTTGATTTTTAATTAAACACTACTTGTATAAAATGATTATGTATAATAATGTATACAAGGTTTTATGTAAAACAAGACAGATTCCAAGGGATTCTGGTGATATGTGAACTGTCTGCGGCGATTTTTAAATAATATCCTAGTGACTAACGATACGGTGAAGGAAACATGTGCCGTTTGGTATTTCAGGTGCTGCCACGTGGATTGTTTCATTTTGTTCTTTTTTTACGTTTTAATAATGTCATGTTGCTGTATTCTATCTTCTTTTTTCTTCCGATCTGTTTCTTCGATATTCGACGATCGAGGTCTCTTGAGATCAAGCTTACTTGTAGAAAGATCGTAATAGAAGAAACTGACATGATGTAATAGACATTTTTTACGTGTTATTTCATTCCTTGCTTCTTAATGAATTAAAAAGTACTCGAACTAACTAATATTCCACACAAACGCGCACAAAATTTCTTTAAATTTTCTTCGTTCTTGATTACTTTGAAATTATTTGAATGTCTTTGAGAATCTTCAAAAATGATGAGAAAAATTGTACAACCTTAATTCTCGAAATCTTAGAAATATAATCATAGAATTCCTTAAACCATGAAAATAATTATAATCGTTATTAATAATATTCGATCTCTGTAATACAAGTTTGATGCAATAGTTTGATCTCGAGAGATTTCTTTTCATCTCTTTCTATTCTCTGATACACTGGAGCTTGGTAAAAAAGGTGGTTGGGTCTATTTTTCCTGTAGAGAGCGTGAAACATCGGCCGATACTGACCAGGCCTCCAAGAAACACGACCGTTCTGATAGGAGGCAACGTTACTATGACCTGCGAGGTTCTGTCGGACGCGCATCGTCATCTTGAATGGTATCACGGTTATCACACGTCTTTCGACACTGTCAACAAAACCAATCAAAGTTTCCGGGTGGAGGTCAAGGTGGGCACGTAGAACTACTTGAAATTGCATGCAACACACTCTTATTTTCGTTTATACGCTTCCGCTTCTTATGTCGTCAATAGATCAAAATTAATTTAAAGTTTAAATGTGGCTAAAGCTATTTTTCAAGTTTCCTTGTTTGCGATCCTAATAACACTTTCTTTAACTCTAACTTTTTCTTATCCGATGTTCTTCGATTTTGCATTGGTTCTGTTAAAGTCTGAGCTACTATTACATAAACGTCAGTTTTGCATTTTAAACATAGTGTTATTCTTCTCATTGCTATGAAACGTAGAATTATGGAACAGAATATTACTTTCATCAGAAGATCTAAATTGCACAGTATGATAAGATTGCAAGTAAATTTCATTTTATTTACAAGCTATCTTTGTACGTTTTCAAGTATCAGAATCGCTTAATTTTCATTCAATTGCAGTTAGCTTCATATTTATAAAGAAGATCATTTCTCTGTAGTTCTTTAAACTGAAACTATGCCATAACTAAAATCGAAGACAACCTTACAACCATTTGCTAAATCATCCCCTTACTTAATCATCTCCTACTCAAAGCAACGAAGCTGTAATCCTCCATTTCTCTAAATCCTACTGAATTCTTTCCAACAGGCGGAAGGCGCGGACAATCCAGAAGTACTGAAGCTATACAACGTGACACAGAAGGACGAGGGGTGGTACACCTGCATAGCGCAGAACGCGTTGGGAGAAACCTTCAGCAGTGCCTATCTCCGAGTAGTCGAATGTACTTGAAACTTTTTGTAATAATAAAAATCCCTTTTCCTTAGTTTTGTTCCTTAGTTATGTTTAGAAGGAGATATAATTGACATCTTTGCAATGGATTCTGCTCTTTCTCAAAATTGTCCAATAAACTTCATTATCTTGCTATATTTGCAAGAAGATTATCGCGTTCTGCCTAAAAACAGAAACAGTAAAAATTTCTCTATAAAATTAAAGAAGTATCTCTAGTATTCTAAACGTATACCAAGAAATTTGCATACTCAAACACCTTATAACAATCTTGCCTTTTTGGTCTGTCCATCGTCCCCAATTCTAATAAACATTTCTTCATTCTCCAGCTTTGGAGGACCATGGAATACCATTGACAGCGAAACCACAAATTCTCGTGAACGTTCTCGCCGCTGTCCTCTTCATCTTCTTCGCCGTGGGCGTGGTGGTGGTAATATACATTTTCCATCGTCTGAAACGCGAGAAAATGAAGAAGCTGCTGGCCATAGAGACGGCACGTGCCGCAGTCGTGACTCAATGGACGAAGAAAGTGATCGTGGAGAAGCAGAACTTAGTAAACGCGCAGAACGTTCAAGAACCGTTGCTGATGCCCGTGGTGAAGATCGAGAAACAAAAGTCGACTGTCGCCGCGGAGGACAGCAATGGAGGAAGTATCTCGGAGTACGAACTTCCGGTGGACAGTGCTTGGGAGTTGCCACGAGAACATTTGACTTTGGGAAACACCCTGGGCGAAGGCGCATTTGGAAAAGTCGTGAGGGCGCAAACAAATACTGGAAAACCCGGGATTCCTTGCGTCGTAGCTGTGAAGATGCTGAAAGGTAGACGCTTTATCCGACGCTTCGTTCTGATCTGATCGAAGTTGCTTGAATTCCTCGTTATGATTTTGCTAGCTTCGCTCCTTCTTCACGTTTTTCATTCTTTCTCGCTCGAACTCCTTTTTCATTCGATTTTCATCAAAACTATCTAAAAATGATTCTAATCCATGCAAAAAATCTAATTTGACCTAATTACCCAGTGACTAATTTCTCCACAGAGGGTCATACCGACGCGGAAATGATGGACTTGGTATCTGAGATGGAGATGATGAAGATGATCGGCAAGCACGTGAACATAATCAATCTGTTAGGAGCCTGTACACAAGGCGGGCCATTGTACGTGGTCGTAGAATTCGCTCCGCATGGAAACCTTCGTGATTTTCTACGGGATCACAGACCTTCCTCTGGATACGAACCGACCATTGGCCAAGAACCAAAAGAGAAAAAGACTCTCACCCAAAAGGACCTAGTATCGTTCGCCTATCAGGTAGCTAGAGGGATGGAATATTTAGCGAGCAGAAGGTGTATCCACAGGGATTTGGCTGCCAGGAATGTTTTAGTCAGTGATGAATATGTTTTGAAGATCGCTGACTTTGGTCTCGCTAGAGACATACACTGTCACGACTACTACAGGAAAACCACAGACGGAAGACTTCCAGTTAAGTGGATGGCACCCGAAGCTCTCTTCCATCGAGTTTATACCACTCAGTCCGACGTGTGAGTATAAGAAATATTCTTAGTAATTGGATAAATATTCATTTGTTGTAAAGAATTATTTATCTTTTCGAAAGTATAAAATCGAATGAGTCTGATAACGTCTAACAAAGTGTCCCTAACACTGGTATCATTTATATTCGTTGACTAATTTGAGTCTATCGTCGTAATGTTTCAGATGGTCGTACGGGATTCTGTTGTGGGAGATCATGACACTGGGTGGTACCCCATATCCGTCCGTACCATCCGTAGAAAAATTGTTCCAGTTGCTAAGAACTGGCCATCGAATGGAGAAACCACCGTGTTGCTCCATCGAAATGTAAATGCAACTTTTACAATTTACCATGCGTTTTTCATCGTGACGGAATACTAATACGCGATACTAATAAAACGAAACAACGTTGCAGATACATGTTGATGAGGGATTGCTGGAGTTACCAGCCTAACGAACGACCAATGTTTGGGGAACTGGTCGAGGATCTCGATAGGATATTAACGATAACTGCGAACGAGGTAAGAAACTCGAAATATTCTCTGAAAACCGAGACTGAGATTTTGAAGTTCCTTTCAAGCAGAAGAGAATTTCCAAGCTTCAATGATTTACATAATCATTCGTTTGCCTTGCGCGAGAATTACTCGGTCGTTCGATTATTTCTTCCAATCTTCGAATCTCAGTTATATTCAAAATAATCCTAATGTGTTTGGAATTTGAGGAACGATGTAACGTATCGTTTTAGGAATACTTGGACCTTGGCCTCCCGCAGCTAGACACGCCGCCGTCCAGTCAAGAGTCCAGCGAAGCCGACGACGACGAGGGCGAAGAAAAATTCCCTTACCTACTGTGAAAATCCCACGAACGATCGGTTTTCGCCGAAGATTGTGTAAAAACTCTGAGAAAGATCCGGAATGGACAACGAACGAAAGAAGCGCAGAAGATAGAAGCACGAGAAGGACGAGGGGTCAGATGCGAAGAAGAGAACGAACGAAGATCACGAAGAAGAGAAAGCTATTTTATAGTCGAAGAACGCTGGTGAACGAAAGTCGATCTACCGACTGACCTAGCGAACACGCCAAATAATATAAATCAGTATTGAATTGTTTAGCGCGTATTCCGTAGAATTTAAGGAAGAAGAAAAAGAAGAAGGAAGAAAGTAACGATCGAGGAAGAAAACTCCGGCCTTCGAGGAGACTGATTTTCTTACGAACAACATTGTATTTATTTTCCTGTTATCTTTATATCCTGGGAAATCGATTACTATTATGGAACGTGCGTTTGTTCCACGTGATTCACGTACACGCGTTTCTCAGGTTTCTGTCGTAACAGAATCGTATCGAAGACTTTTGCTGCACACCTGAACTACTATGGCAGCCGAAGCGTGAGATATATAATAAAGAATAAAATTTCTTACAAAATATTCACGTCCAATTTTGTACATGTTATACTACCGTGCCATTGATAAGTGCCTTGGGAAGATGAATGAAAAGAGAATGAGAGAGAGAGAGAGAGAGGAGATGGAAGGAAAGTTCCGCCAGGGCTTCTTGTATTCGTTAATATGAAGAGAAGAAGAAACACGTACATATATATGTATATGGTGCATCAGGTTTGCACAGAAGAGATACCTGATCTACAGGATCATCTCGAAAAGTGTTTGTAACTAGTCAATTAATAAAACCTGTACGTTTCTCTGTAACATAGCTCGAACTCGGTTATTAAAGTATAATGATATGTATTATGTTAGCGTTTCTACGTGAATGGACTCTAGTGGACAACGAGCGCGAATCTTCGAATTTTTGTAGAAAGATGGAAGAAGATTGTAGATTGTAAGTGAATGATACGATTCGTCGAGTTTTTAATCGTCTTTTCTTTTTTTTTTTTTTTTTAACACGCGAGTTTCTACGTTGTGATCCGAACGGGAGTGTCTTCGTCGAGGAGGGACGAGAACGATTCAAAGGATATTGTACAGTTTCTTGACAATACGACGGAAGACAATTTTGCACATGACAAATGTTAAAAAAAAAAAAAAAATAAGAAGAAGAAGGAATTGAAAAAAAGAAGATAGAGAAGAAGATGATGGAGAGAAAATTCATTGCATCGTCCACGTGGATGTAAAATGCATAAAGATGTATAAATGGTGCATGCGAGAGGTGCTTAGTAGTAGATAATTTATTTCTCTGTATATTGTTACTTAGGATGTATTTTAGGATGTCGTTAACACTATTGTTTTTTTTTTTTTGTATTATTATAGAACGAATGAGGCGAGATACGTGTAAAATATAGAATGGAGATTAATCAATTGATCAACGAAAATAATATACAAAAATGAGAGAAGATTCTTTGTACATAGCACCGATCTGTTTATTTAAAAGTTTTTCTCAACTTTTTCTTTTTCGTTTCGTTACCCAGCACCTAAAGGTAGCCAGTAAATCAGCATTTACCAAGGTAGATTGTATGTATAGTCTGCATAAATATTGGATTATTATTGTAACGTGAGTTTCGTCTCGAATAAATCACTGGAAACTGTACCCACATTACTCAATGTCTACATTTATTATTTCCAGACGTTTTCGCATGGTTTTTGCAATTTTCACGGTTCTTATTAATTTTAGATGTTACAAACTTGGGATTCTGAGAAGGATTGAGAAACGTCGAACGAATTTTCACAATCTAAATATATATCGTCATTCTAAATCGAATCTTTGCAATTACTAAATTATTATTTTTGAGAAAATTCCCTAGGGTTATTGTAATTAGTGGGCTGAAAATCATAATGCTATAGGTTGCTTCAATGCTATTTTTCTTTTAATGTTATATACATAATAATCGGTTATAAAAACATTTCGTAGCAGAAAACGAAATTATAACTAATAAACTATATTAATTATTTAATTAAGGTTGAACAATGAACTAAGCTAAAAACCGTATGACTAACTCATATTTATTAAATGTTTACGATTAAGAAAAGAAACAAATACAAAATCCTTTCAAGTATCTCTAATTAATATAGGTTGAAATCAAACGAGTCACGCGCGCGTAAAAAATAGATATGCATGCATCGACACGGTTAAACGAATAAACAAATTAGTTTATGATTGATCGAGGACATATTGAGGGCATTGGAGAACTCCCCACCACCAAACGAAACCGCGTGTCCAGAGATGAGCTAACCCATAAGACAAACGATGGCGCTGAGATCAGTTCGTTTTGTTGTCATGAGTCACATTTACACTAAGTTGTTTTTACCAGGTTTTTAGTCGAACATTTAATTTTGTATTCCTCCATTTCGCTTCGATTCAACGACAAAACATGCCAAGAATAATACGGACCATTCGAATGAATCTTCCTAACGAATAACACGAGTGATAGTTGCCATTGTGTGCTAACACTCGACATTCAGGTTAGAATCCGATAACCCACTTTTTACTGAGCTCAGTACTTATTTTCTCCTTCAGATCGTTGTGTAATAACCTTTATTTTATTTCCTTACAAATTTTAAACGATTTAAACCATGTGTCAGTAGAACGAATTCTATGAGTTTTACGTATTGCCAAATTTTGGCCATTTCTATAATAATGTTATTCGTGTACCATTATGTCAACAGTTACTTTGGAGCTTTTCTTTTTTTTTTTTTTTTGGAAAATAATAGTATCGTGAATTACTGTGTAAGATTTTAGTCTTATAAAGTAACAGGTTTAGAACGATTTGATAGCATTGAAATCTGATCGCATTTGTATGATGTCTCAGGTAATATTTATTAAATGGTGATTACCAGTGCCATGGAGAGGAGAATCAAGTTGAAAACACTAAACAGCCACATAACGTGCAAGATATGCAAGGGATACTTGATAGATGCCACTACTGTTACCGAGTGTTTACACACATTTTGCAAAAGCTGTCTAGTAAAACATTTAGAAGAGAAGCATACCTGTCCAACATGCCAAATTGTCATACATCAGTCACATCCCCTCCAATATATTAGCTTTGACAGAACTATGCAGGATATTGTCTACAAATTAGTTCCTGATCTTCAAGAGAGTTAGCATTGTCTTACCATTAATAAAACTGATAAGATAACTTAAAAATTCTCTATAACTGACAACACGATTAATCTGGTATATTTATCTTCAGATGAAATTAAAAGGGAAAGAGAATTTTATAGAGCCAGAGGTTTACCTTGCCCTAAAGATATCCTACCAAATGCTGGAGATGTTGAGGAAGAAAAGGCAACAGCTGATGCACATGCAGAATCAGACTATCACCGTACTGATGAGCAGGTAAAGAGAGATAAAAATTGTTTACTCTATATTTGAATAAGTTTTGATAATTATAAACAGCAAATGTTTTCACAGGTTAACGTATGTTTGGAATGCATAAATACAAGCTTGAAAACTTTAAAACGAAGATTTATTAGGTGCTCTGCCCAAGCAACCATTACACATTTGAAAAAGTTTATTGCCAAGAAAGTGTTAAATGGAATGGAAAAATATCGGGATGTGAGTAAAAATTATGAAAAATTCATATCATAATTTATATTGCATTACTAATTAATGATGCTCTTTGCAGATTGATATATTGTGCAATGATGAATTATTAGGCAAGGACCACACGTTGAAATTTGTTTATGTAACAAGATGGAGGTTCCGGGACCCACCTTTAAGGTTACAATATAGACCACGAATAGACATATAAGACTAATATCTCTATGTTCGATATGCGATGAAAATCACAAAAAATCTTGTACCTATTTTATACATTTGCTAGTTCTATCCGTGTATTGCTCGTCATAGTACTTATTTCTGTGTTTTTGGCACAGTAAAGAAATTTAATTCCGAGAATAATTTCCTGCGACGAAACAGAGTTGCTTTACACCTGCAATTTTCTATCCCAGCAATAGAAAGAATTGCTTTAACCAGATTACCAATAATCATTAACACGGCATATTGTTACAATAGCAATTCTATACATTCGATTATCATTTTATTCCTTTCTAGTTAAAGTTTGGGATCGTTTGCATATTATCTTCGATTGAGTTACATTAACTCGCCTTTCTTATGTTCGTTACGAATTATTGATCTATATTTGTGTAACGCATAAATATAAGTAGATGAAGAAATCATAGCGACACTGTGACAACGAGAAGGTAACTTTTTCGTTCGCTGGCAGTATCGCTAAATGCGATTCTAAATATTTAGTTTTATATTACCGTGACGCACCTTGCGTGTTCTCGTATCGATCCTTTATAAGTAATGTTTTTAGTTCGGAGATACAGAAATAGCAATCGGTATGTGTCACGGATAAAAATTTGTTGCTTTCCCGCGCATGGCAACGGAACAAAAGATCATCTTTCTTATTGTAATCTTAAGACGTAGATTTCTTTTTATACATACCCTAATTGTATATAGAATATTTTTGACAGAATCCCGAATATTTGACAGAATATTGCGCGTAGACACAGCTTTGTATTAGAGAGAGGGGAAAAAATGGAAAAAATAACCTGGGTCTAAGTACTGGAAGATTTGGACCCTTTTAACTTTGTATGTTTATGCGCTGTACACATTCTAATTCAGGCCCCAAGTTTCACTCAATACCAGGATACAAAAGAATTTTATCAAACATATTTTCTCGAGGGATTTGATAAGGACAACGATGCGTTGAGTGAAACAGGCAGGGCCACATATCGCTTAGTAGTTGAATGAACTTGTTTTGGCGAACAGTGTAAAGTGAAGGAAACAAAGTCGTGTGATTGTATATAAATATTCTAGAGGGAAGAAATAAATAAAGTACAGTTTACTTTACAAAGTAACGGCATTTTATGTATGCCAAGACTTGTATGTTGTACACTATGTGTGTATCTCCATAAATTATTAAATAAATATTATGTTTTGTACAGTATCAACTGAATCGATTAACAAGAATTCAATTATCATCAAAAAAATAAGAAACTTATAAACTGCGAATGTTTATGCAAATTTATATCTTTGTATGCAGTGGCTACAAAAAATATTTGCATATATTCTTATTTTCCAATGAAACATCTTTTTATCAGGTTCTATATTTAATTGTTATTATACTAACTTTTGTAGTCATATGAAAGTATCACTAAATAATATGAACCTTACTGTGCTTGCATTTAATTAATTAATATATAAATACTATAACAAATATAATGTGCAAATTCAGGGTGATTTATAGATGTATGTTAGTATTTCAGAAAATGAATCTACATAATAAAATAAATAATGAAATTTATATGAACATTTGCTCTACGTATCTTGGTTTTTGAGTTCATATGATGTGTTTTACTTATTTTAATGTGTAGATTCGTCCCTTAAAGTATTGACACTTATCAGTCACTTTTTATAGTTACTGTTTGAATATTTTATATATTTTTGAACATTACGTGTATTTTGTACATTATTACATCTATAAATTTGTATAATATATGCATAAACATCTGTAGTCTAGTTGCAAAATTCTTTCAAATATCTTAGTCTGTTGAAATGATGTAACGAATTTTTTGAATCGTATTACAGACAAAATGGCGGTAAATTATTATCTAACATTGCGTGGCCACCAAACAGATGCTAAGAAGGTTTATTCACAGAATACTAATTCCATCCGAATAATACAAAGCTACCTTGCCCCACTATTTAGAAAGTCTCTATACACCTTTCAAATATTTTCAAAAGAATGAGAGAACTTGAATCATACAGTTATGCAATAATGATGTTCACGTAAAAAACCATGCAATCCTTAGTTTCTCGATCGATAACACATTTCATATTTTTCAGTCAAAAAATTCGTTATAAGTGCTTGCAATTCCATTTTACGAAACAATATTACGATATCAATAGATTAGAGTACACAAACTTACATTAATTTTTCAGACGAAACGCATAGAAAGAAACACCACATTTACGCAGGTAAAATTTTGCACCAAACTAAGCTAATTTCATCATCAAAACACATTTCATGTTACCAAATCTAAGAAGATTCCTTACAAATGCTTACAATTCCATTTTACAAAAAGATATTACGAAATTAATGAATTAGAATGTAAAACTTATATTAATTTCGATACGATACTTCCGCGCGTAAAATTTCGCATCAAAATGGTTTCGCGATTTAAAAAGGTACGCCTGCGCAGTAGCTATACAGGCAGAAGCAAATGAACGCATGCGCGATACATTCTAAGATAGTTTATGGTCAATGTGCGTCGAGTAGAGACCGTGGCTGCACTGCAGCAACACGGTAAACGTGGATTCGTTGAACTCTGAGTTTTTATGAATTTAATTCTGAGTATCAGTAATTTTCTCGTATGTCCGATCTGCGCGCAGTTTCGCAGATAAATGAGCTTGCAAGATAGCCTTTTCTCCGAGGACGTGGAGCACGACGTGACTCTATTTTCAAGGGACAAGAAACGGAAAAGGTAGGAGAGCCAAACGATCACATTTCCTGATGCAACGACGCGCCTTTAAAGGTTAGATCACACGGTCTTTTCACAACGTGTCTTCAAACATTTTTCACTTTCAATTTCTACGAACGTCTATGATACTACAACGTAAAGTTTTCTCCGAGGAATCATCGGTATTAAATCTCTTAAAGATATATCTCAACAATGTAAAAGTACTTGACGTTTGTCAATCACGCAAGAAAATGAGATAATATACGCTGTCATAAATAGAATCGATTTGATAGCCCGCAATTTTTATTGGCGATTTAGTTTAGAATGTTAGCAGAGACGCGTTATGTTAAATTTATTTGTATCCTTGACATACAATCTGAAATTCAAAGGCAATTAGAATTAACTTTATAACCTAAATGATTTAGGATACCATAGAACTGTTGAAAAGTGTTCAATGTGTTTGTTATTGATGTGTTTTATGGCCTCTGTGCGGTATTTATAAATATCTTGCACTAAAGGTAAGTGGTTGATATCGTCGTCTTCCAGACAACGTATATTGGTCTGTATTACTGCAAGTGATTAAAATATTCGGAAATTAAGGTATACATATACATAGGCTACTTTGACTTTGAAAAAATATAAATTTCATACTAAATACAAATTTGAACGCTGATTAATTTATTTGCGCTTTTAAGACAATCGTAAATATGCATTTTGACTATAAACCAATACTTCTTGTTTGCACTGAAGATCTTTACATCATTTACACTCCTGAACAAGAAAATAGCACAATGTGTAAATTCGTAAAACTTTATTCGATAATGAAGAAAAATAGAAAAATAATAAAATTCTTTTGAATGTAAACTTACAATATGAAATGCTCTCGGAGTATAAATACGTTTTTCTTACCCGTAAAATTAAAAAACTACAAGAATTCAATGAGTCAAACTGATAGCACATACTACGAAAAAATGAAAATTTACTTATATTTACTGAAAATAATACAATGTTCGTATTTTGTGGAGCCCCCTTTCTGTAAACCGTTCTTGCAAGCTCTCCCCAATAATTTTCAATTCAGAAGATCTTGCTGTCCGTTGCAGAACGCCCATTTTTTTTTTTTTTTTATCAACAAAATATTTTATAACTATCTGTTGAACGACAGTACTATCTTACTGGAATATACAATTTTTATCAGTACTTGTTACTGCATGTGTTTGTATCTTCAGTTCAATATACCTTTAACTATTCATGCAACTTTATACAAAGACAATTTTCGTTTTTCTATGATAACCAATACCTGCCCATACCATGATGCTTCCTTAGCATCTTAGTTGTCGGCTGCTTGAAACTTTTTCTTCTGTCCATACATCGTGGTAATAATATTTACATCTATCAGGGCCATGTGAAATTATTATGCTATCTTTTTGTTCATTCGAAGAAGTACAATGTTTACATCTAAGGATTACTAACATCGACTCAAAAAGCTTGTTTTACAAGATGTACATAAGAAAGACTGTATTTCCATACATATCTCACACATATTATCAAAGTTACAAAATGTGTTATCTTTTTGTCTGCGAGTGTAACATTTCGATTCTTCAATTATTAATGATATAAAATCGAAATTCTTTCGTAAATTAACTTGATATAAATTAAGTAGTGTAAAAAAATGAAACGAGATCACAATCAATTGTCGCGTGATAAAAATATTCATACATTTTCTTGTTTATAACTAATAGATTGTTTCATTCCATCCTCAGATTGTTCCATTACATTAGACCGTTTTTTCTTTTCTCACATTCCCCGCGCATTTCAAACGTTTACGCGTTTTATTTTTCGCTGTACATTTATATTTTTAGCAAACTACATAGTGTTTTGAGAAACATAAAAGAACTGTGACGCATTGGCAGGTTGCCTGAAGAAAATAAGAATGCGTTTCATAGATGTCAATAGTTCTAATTAACATTTCTGTTTTTAATTAACATCATATGGTTCCTTGCACTTGATTTAGAATATTGCAGTAAGATGGGAACACATAATAAGTTTTTAAGTTGCGGTTATTGGTTAATTAGCCCTCCGTAGATGGCGGAAGTTGCGTACGTCGTTAGATAAAAAAAGAAAATTTCTACGAAACGTAAATTTTAATGGAACGTATTATCTCCATCAACGACAACGAAAATAATGTACCATGCGGTTACACAAGATTAACTGTCACTACAAACACATATTATATAAGAATACCGTAATATGTACAGTTCTTTGATTATTCAATATGCAGTTCCAATATTTCATAAATATTTCATGGACCGTTCGTATTTAAACATATTCTATCCTTAAAGCTTTTAAAATACAATTTGTAGATATTTTATCGATAAAAAATGTTTAATGTCATAATTACTTTGCTTAAGAAATAAGATAATAAAAAGGAAAGGAAAGAAGGCCCCGATGGTCCGCCATATTGAATAATTGTTTACGTTTAGATGAGAAATAGGAAAATTTATTTCTTTTGGCGAAAATTTTGCTATAATTAAAAAAATAGAACGCAAACTACTCGGAAGATTAACTAACTCTATAAAATTTTCAATATCTCTGAAGGTAGTAAATATTAGAAGCCCAATAACGACGATGTAAGCGTCAAAAATATCATACGTGTGTTAACCCAAAAAATCCTCACCTCTTTCACTTACGTCATTTGCCACCTAAACTCGTTAATTATTGAAATCACGCGTCAGGGGGACAGATGGTCGATTTTGAATGGCACGAATAATTGTTAATCTATGGAGTGCAACCGGTCTCTCGTCGTATGTCGCTCACGTATACGCATGATTACGTGAACCACGCAACACTTACGAGTCGCACGGGACTCTGTTTCTTCTTTGTAGTTCAAGGCTCGTCGATTTAGTCGTCTCTGAAACGTAATTAACATAGATCTTACTCTTGGAACGACGATTCATCAACCGGATCAGACGATAGCGTGGAACGGTTGTTTTGTTCGGTCTGTTGCAGTCGATTTCTTTTTCTTCTCGGCTTTCATATCTGGCTATAAGAGAAAGAGAAGCGCAGAGAACCCCGATTTATCACGCTACATGGTTCGTTCCACCTGAACGGTTGGCATGTAATTTAACTATCGTGAAACGACGTTAAGGTGAGAATTTTATCTTGTTTTCCAGCATCCATATTGGTCTAGATAGTTTTATTTATCTACCGAGACTGAAATTGCCCTCCACTAGATCTTGAGTGTTCGTTTCCTATTTCCTACTTTTTGTGTATTGCTTGCGCCTGTTCTAATGCTCTCAATGCTTTCTAAAAACATCCGGTTACGACGTTACACATAATAAATTCCGCCTTTATCCGACCGTTTTATTCCGGTTGAACGTAATAGCCGGTTTCCATGAAATCTGATTATGTATGTGAAATGTAACACGGTTGTAACGGCGGTAATGTCGGCGCATAATGGAGAATTTGTATCGGAAAGTTGGCCAAAAGTCGATTTCAAAAATTTTGTTTCGCTTGCAAAATTTTCATTCACAAAAAGAATCGGATACATTACGAATAAATTATTAACGACCTTTTTCTTTGTACGTACGGCATTGAAGTACTTCGAAAGTTTACAGTTGAGTCATTCGATTGCTCTACGAAATAGCATAAAGATAAATTTGGAGAGCCTTAAGCAAATAGTATTAAATTAGGAGAATTATTCAGAGGAAGCATTTAGGCATGAAATATCTTATATAAAATCAGAGTTTAAATATAGATAGTTATGTAAGTTGCAAGGAGAAAATTTTCGAAATAAATGATGAAAGAATAATCAAGAAATTGTTTTTTACATGATCCATAATTTTAATATCGTAACAAGTAATCATTGTTTAATTAAAAATCAAACAATATTGATAAAGTTAATCGATGTGGCTTGTATATGATCCGAGCGAAAATATTTTTAAAATAATATTTTTTTACTAAAAAGTTGTCCTACATCTTTGCCCAACTTTTTCATGCAAATATCCGTATTATGTGTCTGTGGAATGGTCGAAATGATACATGATTATTCGGACCAAGGATGGCTCTAATTTTAAGAAAATCACAGAAGGAGAAAGTGAAATGTTATGTAAAAGTTAGCCTGCCTGTGTTCATCTGACAGGATACGAGCAAAGTGGCCCGGGGCAAGGCGGTTACGTTCACCCGTCCTCAGTCCAGTCTCACTTTCAGCCGTGATCGTAACGCGTTCTTTTCACTTTTGCAGGGTACTCGTCTTTCCACCTGTAAACAACTATCGAAGATATATTATACACCAGCTGGTGCAGGACCGTTTTGCCGATCTGCATACATTCTCGATCGGCCAGGGTTCTGCCAGACGGACAGTCGTGTGTTACAAAAGTGACGTGATAAGGTATCGAAGTGCCTATTGTTATGATACATGTATTATATGTATAGTGACATTGCTTCGTTAAGTGGCCGTTGCTATCCCCACCACTCCGATCTTGCTTCGTGAAGTGAGCCTTTGATGTTGCGTACAGTCCATCACAAAGGTCTTCGTTCGTCATCACCATCAAGTTCGAAGTATTCTAATCAAGATGTTAGATCCTACAATATTTTTGGTATCCAATTCTGTATTAATTGCAGTTAAATGTATATTTAAATAAATATCACAGTTCCTTACGTCTTTATTTAAAAAAGAAAAAAACCGAAGAAATACAAAATATATAAATGTATATACGTATGTCTATAGGTACGTTATAGCTCTCTATAGGTATCAATTGCAGTTTACTATCTTTTTAGCAGTAATGGAATTAAAGGTTTTGTAATTACTGGTATAACCGTTTTAAGATCTTCGTAATCTAAATATTTATGATTTCTTAAATTCTTCAAGAATTACATTAGTATACTGAGCATAATGAGAACTATTTTGTATTGATATGTAAGTATAGATGATTCTGTAGCAAAGTTTATTTTTCATTTCCTTTGTGATTACAATTGTGTCTATAGACTTTTACAACTGACTGTATATAATATAAACAAGCACATACATGCCTCTCTCGATAACTGACTAGATACAATCCTGTGGTCATTTAGCAAAGTGCTATTACATTCAATCGTTTCAGTGATATATCACCTGAACAAATCACAAAGTGTAGGATTTCATTATTTCCTGTTGTGAATCATTTAATGATGCCCCTCCATCGATAACCTATCAATAAAGAAGACATTCTGATAACAATTATAGTTCAGCGATTTCTGTAATAATTGTGGATAAATATATAGTGTTTGTGTTAAATTGGAGAAAAAATTGTTACTATATTTTAATAGTATATTTTATGAAGTGGATTTTATGTAAAAATGGATTAATTTTTAATAGATTTATTATAAAGTTAGTAAAAGTACTAAATTATAAACTCTCAATGTTTTTGTATCACGGAATACACCTATTTCTTCGCATAAGATGCAATATCATTTTAACGCGATTAATTTAAAAACGATTATATTAATGCTCGATTCCTTCGAAAGTAGAACTCGTTCTAGATTGAATCAGATTTACGCGAAATTCACAGACGATTCTAATACTGTTACGAAATGAGTTTACAAGAATGAAATTCTTACGACGTAGCAGCAGTAAACGAAAGTGAAACTGACCGGCTCAAGGTCGCGTGACGTAGTACTCAGACGCGTCAGAGAACTATTTAACCGACTTAAAAAAGAAGTATTAAACTAATTATAAAATAACAAGGTTATAATATTTTATTTTTCAATATTCAAGGGACCCAAAATTGAATGGTGAACAGTGTACAACAAGTTGTATAACGAAAGGTACTGGTACCTTGTTCGAGATGGGCGTTGAAGGTCGACGATCGCCCTCTGCATCTCCAGAACGCGTACGAATTCAAAGACAAGGTAATTAAAAACTTATATTGAAAACTTCATATCTGAAAAAGATAGTGTAAAGTTAATTAAATTTGTCATTCGAACTTTTAGTAAAATCAACGCCAACGGTTGAAATCTATAGGCCGCCAGCTGCTAGGAGGGCCAGAAATGAACTTCAAACAAATATGGACCAAGTTCAAATACAAGCAGCTGCAGATTCATCTAGTGCAAAGTAAGAAATTGTAAAAATACTTCCGTCTATTTACTTTCTTATAATTCAAAGAATAAATTGTAAATATCTTTAACTGAATTTTATTAAGATCTTCTCGTCAGAGAAGGCCAGATCGCGCAGTTTATGTACCAAGACATCGTAGAAGTTTGGAAACAGAAGGGAGTCCTCAGCCAGTAGAATCTATTCGTGTGAGTCGTTCAGTTAAGGACAATCCGTCCTCTGCTTCTCATGGCCAATCAAAATCAAGTTTAGATATCAAAGAAACAGATTCTAGTTTACAACAAAGTATAGAATGTGAACAAAAGGAACTAAATACGTGTTTTGATGATAATCAAAGTAATGATGAATCTGAAATTAATATCTGTCTGCAAGAAGATCCAAAGGACCCGACTTCTTCTGTTATTCCAGAAGGACTTACGATGGAAACTAGTGATAAAATAACAACTAAGCAGTTAGATAATCTAAATGAAGATGTGCCAAATGATACAGATGGTACTACTGCTCCTGAAACTAAATGTGAGACAACTGATACATTTCATTCAGGAATTATTGAAGAACAAGAAATCTCTAGTAATTCTAGTGAAGATAACAATAACTTAGACTCAGTTGAGACATGTATATATAGTGAAGTTAATGTTAATGAAGAAATAGACAGATCTGATAAATGTAATAACGATATTGTTGTAACTAATTCAAATGCAAATAACAAACAACATTCGGAAATTTCAAATAAGGACGAGATAACAAACCAAAAGAACACGCAAATGATGCGTCGAAATATGGTATCAAACGTGCTGATTATCTCAGATAGTGTACAGAAAGAACCACAACAACCTAATAAGGAAGTTATTCCTATTCCTACAGCACTACCAGAGAAGAAAGTAAAAAAGGTTGTGCGGCAGAAAAGTAAACCTGCACCTCCACCTTCTCCACCAATTAAAAAGATTAATAGGGATGAATGTGACTGGGACAGTTTATTCGACGATAATGGTGATTGTCTAGATCCAACTCTTATCGAGGAGGCAAGTATTTATGAATTTACCATTCGCCAACATAAAACAACAAAACTATGTACTTTTTTAATGTTAATTACTTTTATTTCAGTTAACAGCGGCTGTTGGTAATGTTGTGATAGAACAACCAAAAAGCGATTACAAACCGTACACTAAACACATCGAGGTATCTAGCGACGAATTTGCTCATGTTGTTGAAATTTACAATTTTCCATCAGAATTTAAAACCAGCGATTTAGCAGCTGTTTTTAGTCCTTTTAAGAATGGTGGGTTTGAACTAAAGTGGGTAGATGACACACACTGTCTTGGAGTCTTCAGTAGTCCTCTTGTTGGTAATTAGAAACGAGTCAAAATTACACCGACATTATCAGTAACAAGTGCTCACCCGTTAAATCGGTTTTAGCTGCTGAAGTATTGGCTTCGGACCATCCATTTGTTAAAACACGACCCTTGAGCGAGGCCACAGCCTTGAGTAAAACAAAAGCAAAAAGGAGCGCGCAATTTTTACAGCCGTACAGAAGTCGTCCAGAAACTTGCGCGGCATTAGCTAGACGACTGGTTACGGGTGCTTTAGGTGTAAAATTAGCTACTGCTAGGCAAGAACGCGAACATGAGAAAAATGTATTACGTGAGGCTAAAGGTAAGTATTATTTACACAAAACACTTCTCACAGTTTGAAGCTTAAAAAAGCTTTAAAAAAGCAGAAATAAGTTGTTTTTTCTTTGTTTCTAGAAAAACGTAGATTAGCCAACAAACAGCGAGAAGATGCCTGGGAAGGCATTATACCTGAAAAGTAGCATTATTGGAAATATAATGTTCATACATTGAGAATTATTTACATCATTATGTAAGTGTTTTATAGCATTTACATGAATTTGTGCCTTACTCATCTATTCTCATTTTTGACAAACTCATTTTTGTCGAACTGATTTGGCGATTGGTTTTGGGAACACGGGAAATTGCTTGCCAATAGATGAGTGTGGCATGACAAAAGTATCAATTAACGGATATACTTGTTTAGGACTGGTAAAATGAACTTTCCAGTGCTTGTTTATTTTCTACGTATTATGCATATCATAATATTCAGACCAGTTGAATGAGCGTGCCTGTTGTACTATTTTCTAATGGAAGGGTATTAAAGGGTATTTTAACTAAACATCTAGATGAGGGCGATTTACAGCCTTGATATATTAGGAAACTATATAAAAAAGAACACAGATGTAGAAGCGTTTTATGATATACATATACGGTTACTCTTACCTCAACAGTTGCCTCTTTGTTATAAATTTATATATACACGATAAACAATGCTGTGTTGTGCAATTGTAATACAAGACAATAAGTTAGAATGATATAAACCGAGGATATCCTTTTACACAAGCACGCGTGCGTGGACATACATCGATATGCTACAATGACATGTAATCACAGCGTGTCTTCACAGAGTTATGATCTTAGGGTAATGAATTTTACTGAAATATGAAGTGGCATTTTATTATTATATACAATGTAAGATTATTGTAGTTACGAATTATGCCACTTATTATATTACATATACATATATAAATCTGTTACATGAATGTTAAAGATTTGACGCACAATCACAATATATCAACAGGAATTACAGATTTACTAAGAGAAAAAAATAAATTTGACACAGATTGTATTTTTATATACAATTGTTACCAACAGAGAAATAAAGATTTGTATTGCCAAATCCTAGTCAATGTATGCAAGGAATATGTTACCTATATTGTATATTATATTGCAGAATTTTGTCAAAAATTGACAAGAGGATTAAAAGAAAAAGGGAATAAAAATATTTTATATATCATTCTTTTGTATATATTTTCAATCCTGGTAGAACCTAGTTACATTTTAATCTAATGACAAATTCAGAAGTTAAAAATTTACAATGATGAAACGATACTAGTATAAAGTAGTACGTTCGTTTAAAAATGGCAGTATTTTTTACTGTACATATGTACAGCGATAAAAAATATATGTATAATTGAAAAAGTTATACAACTTGTCAATGAGATGTATCGTTCAATCATCCATCTTTCTAGCAATATTGAAATATTATACATGTTCTGGACAAATACGAATTGCTTGTTTTACCATTTTCCTCCTTTCTTTTTCTTTTTTTGTTGAACCTTACGTTGCTGTTGTCGTGGACCGGAACTTTCTACCGCTGGACTATGTCGAGGGTTGGGAGAAGGTTTCGCATTTGTAGGCATCTTAGTAATATCACTGTAACGATAAGTGATAATAAAAGTTATTAATTGTATGTATATTTTTAAATTAAATAATAAATGTGTGAATTAATACATACTACATATCACTAGCTACAGCTGCAGCACCTTGTGTGCCCTTCATCGCAGCATCTCGATTTCTCCTATCTCGTTTCTTCCTAAATCCACTACGTTCGTGTCTGGGTAACCATCGTTCAGGATCAGGTGGAACATTTGGATCATAGTTCTTAGGTAACTTTCCTTTACGTTTACGTTTTTTCTTTTTCTTTTGTGTTATATCGACAACGGGTTTGCTACACAATAGAGTTATAATTATTAATTTTATTGAGAATTTTATTATCGAGACTATATTAAGAGAATAATACTTACCCAGGAGATGGTTCTATCTTCTTCTTGGTCATTTTGGTACCAATTACCCAGTTACTGTTCTCCAAAGCATCAACGTCGATCGTTTCAGAAAGGTCATGTAACGGTGGCAGACGTTTTGATAGCAATTGTGCCTTTTCTGGACGAAATTGCACATAAGCCACCACCAATTGCGCTAATGTCTTAGTATCGCAAGGCGCAGCATCTACCATTTCTTGTAAAATATCAGCTGCCATTTTAATTTCTCCTCCGCGTAGATAAAAATCAGCGGCTTGTCGCCATAATTCTCCTAAATTAGCAGTAGCATCCTAAAATTGAATATCAAAGGTTATACTAAATCGAGTTGAAAAAGAAAGAAATTAGATTAAATGCACCTACCTTATTTTTCTTGTAATAGTTAACTGCATTTTTTAGAGCATCTGATGCTTTTTCACGATTATTATTAGCCATATGAAGAGTTACAAGTGCGCTGACTATGCCAGGTAATGATCTGTCTCTTTCACTCAGATTTTCAAGAATATCAATTGCCTCTTGTCTTTCATCCTGACTCAATAAGAGTTGCACACAAACCAGTTTCATTTGCAATTCTTTATCTCCAACTGCATACTGTATTAATAACTTTGCTGCTTCCTTTGCTTTACCCTCTTTACCAAGTTGTACTGCCTTAACAAACATTGCATCCACAGCCAGTGCAGGATGATCCTTAGCTAGTTTATTGCAAAGTTGCTGACACTGGTCTGCCTGCAAGGACATAAGTTATAGAATAATGATATGTGAACAATGATCAATAAAACAGTGTATTACTAATTGAGTTTATACCTGATCAGTGTATAAAGCTAACAAGCACTGATTGTATGCAATGTTCCGTCTCTGTCTAGAAGTTAATTTATGTTCTAAGCTATCATGAGTAGCGCTTTTCATTCTTTTTTTACTATCAAATACGTTTTGATCTTTATTAAGGCACACAAGGTTATTGCTTGCAACTGCTACTAGAGCTATGTCATCTGGTTTTGCTTTCAAAGCAGAAATGTACAATGCTTGAGCTTCTTTCTCGCGACCCTGAAGCTGAAGACAATATCCAAGTTGAACTCTAATAATTCCTAATTCATCTTCTATTTCTTCTTCAGCAACTCCATCTTCCTCTAAATTTTCTTTACACTTTTTCTCAGCTGCTCTAAGCTTTTTTTCTGCCTCAATCAAGATGGCTTTATCACCTTTGCTACCTTGTGCAATTAAACCACAAGCTGTATTATATATTAATTCATATGTATCTTCGCGTAATGCAGGAACTTCTAAGTTCTGTTAAAAAAAATATAAATTACAATAAATATAAATTAACATATACTTAAATAACATTAACTGTTAAGGACTTACAGAATCCTCAATTGCTAAATTTACAACCACTGCTGCAAGATTAGCTTCCCTTTCATCTTCATATTCATCGTGAGAATTTTTTATAATGTCTCTGTACACAGAGAAACATTCTTCATATTTTTCTAGCCTATACAGTATCTGAGCCTTCAGTTCCTTGAGTTTCAATGAAGGATTTGAAACATTTTCTACTACCTTCAAAGCGTCCTGCACTTGATTCAATCTATATAAACAATATGCTTTCTCGAAATCTAAATTGCTAAAAAATATTTATTTGTTATTAGAATTGTACGAAGTGAATATTAATTAAAATAGAAAAGTTTTAACACTAATATATAATAAATGGATGACATACCCTGATAGTTTTGGATTCTTAGTAATAAACTGGAGTGCATCATTGAATTTAGATAATTGAATATAGCAAATAACTTTACAATGGAAAGCTGCTTCTTCATCCTGGGAAATACCTAAAACTGAAAAATTTTCTATTGTTGAGAATATGTTGTTCTTCGTAAATGGGACACAGGTTATGTTGATAGTAAACTCGTAGAATTGAAAGCAATTTGTAAGATCACGAAAACTCACTCTTATTAGCAATTTTTATTGCCCGCTCGTATTCACCATTTTGCCCTAATTTATTTAATTCTCCGTATAATACAGGAAAATTGTTTTCCTTTGTGGCCATGTTGCTCACTTTGCGGTCATGTCCAACGTGGAACTAATTTATGACTACCGAATACAGCATAATGTTCCAAGAACAATTTTAATAAAAGTTATTGCTTATAAAGTATAGTTTATGTACCTATTTGAAAGAATTAGACATTGTTTAAAATATTTGATAGTAATTAAACAATGTATAGCAAACAAATTTAATTAAATTAAATTTATTTATTAATACTACTCAAATTTTTTTTTAAAGCATTCAAAGATTAGGTAATTACAATATTTAATTTCAGTTGAAGTAATATAATAATACTTGTGTATAATCTAACTGAAGATAATACCACTTCGATATTAGTCTTAAAATTATATTAGAAATGCAATAAAAAAGTTTTATTTGTCGGAAGTGAGAAATGTAAGAACAAAGGAATAAAAAAGAATGAGTTAAATTTCCATGTTACTCAAATGCTTATTCATTTCATTAAAATTATATATATACACATACGTTAGAATTATGTACAATTTACAATTTTCAGTTCAGCATATACATACATAGCATAGAACTAACACCATAAACGTAATATAAAATAGATTTTATGTCTTATAGAAATTTGTGTTGTTATCATATTATATGTTCTGCAATACCAAAGCTGGTAATACCTACTTTAAATGGTAATCAGAATGTTTTTTACGCCCTCTGCGAATTATTGCGGTGAACAAAGGAATTATACACTTATTTATACTTCAATAAAATATCGATATTTAAGTTATCGATACAAATTTAAATTTCAATGGCTCATCAAATTTAAAACATTGCATGAGAATTATTCTGCTTTTTATTACAATTGCAATTTAAATTCAAACTACCATTCATTCTAACTATTTTCATAATTAACAAAATGATTTATATTCTAACATAAATTTTAAAATGGAAGTAGATAATTACAGTAGATAAATAACACTTGGAGACACGAGAACAAGATGGTGAAACAACTTGTATTTTGACTATGCGAACAAAGATTTAAGTGTCAAATAATGATATGTACATTATTATAATTTATTAATTTAAATCTATAAATATTTTGTGCAAAATAAATTACGAAATGCATCGAGTTGCAAATTAAACCATTTCATTTCAGCAGTTTGATTTTTAGTTAGAATATGTATAAACTCCTGATCTCCAGGAAACACTGTATCAAGTTACTAGCTTGCTTACATTCGTTGCCACCAGCTAAAATGACAATGAGTAAAGATTATTAAATTACTCTTTTTAAATAGCAAATAATTTACAAAAAATTTTGTTTAATATTTAAAATAAAGTCAGATTTCTTAGTAACAATTTTTTATTCACCGATGTTTTTGCATTTATTGACCATTTCATCAGCCATTAGCGCGTCAGCTCCATAGGTTATTAACTGTCTCTTGGCAATGTTTACCCAAAGGCGTCCATTCTCTTCTACCTGTGTTATGGAAATAAAAATGTTTTTTCTTTACTTCCTTCCATATGCGGGATGTTATAAGAAAAGAATTTAACACATCAGTTATAATTCACAGAAAAGAGTAAGAGATGCCTTATCAACATACAAATCATAAAATCAATACTTTCGATGTTAGGTTAATTTTGTACTCATAACCTATTCTAATTAATGTGAAACGATCTAAATCGAACTTTTCATAAAAGTTTGATAGAACGAGAATGTCTAATAGGATTTCTTCTTATGACAAAGTTTAAACACTTTTTTCCCATTTGCACCGATAAACGATATAGTCAACTATCGACGATGAATAATATAGTTATATAAAATGCGTATCTCGTGTAATACGAAATATGGGAAAATATTTGAAAAAGTGTTCTTGTATTGATATGTTCTTCACCTTTTTCTGCTCTTCATCGAAACGATTGATTTTAGAAAGTATGTTGATAGGCATTATAAGTTTACAAAATCGTGGAACTTGTTTCATTTATGTAATTTAATTCAAAGAATACTTTGTATGATATGACTTAAATAATTTCGTTACTTACGATTCCCTTTTTCCTCAGCATACAGTACGTGTAACAACCAAGTCTCTCGTCTGCCTTAGATATAATGCCTTCCTTAGCACCCTGTATTAATTCTGAAGTTTGATTAATATTGACTAAGGTTTTCTATTGTTTGCAATTTATTTCGTTGTTTGCTACTTACTTGGATCGATACTAGTCTCTGTGATACAAGATGCCCTGAAACGTTCCACCTTGGCTTTTATGCTATTTGAAAATGCCTGGAAATATTACAACACGTTATAAAGACTTTAAAATATAAATAAATATTGAGTGAAATGTTGTTAATAGTTTAACTATAAATGATTCAAGCTTGCAGGTTGTAAATATACAATCAGAATATAAATAAACTTTTTCGATATTATAGTTAACTTTTTAATCGTAGTATGCGAGAATCCGGAAGTATCTCGTAATTCGAGATATTTTCACATACTAAGAGCATCAAAGAGAAGAAATTTTAAGATCGAATTATTATATTTCTCTTATTTTAGATATTAAAAGAGTCCTGGTTTTACAATCAATGAATTCTTTCTTATATATCGTTTTAATCATAAAATAACAAGCCACGAAATTATCGTTTTATTCGATTAAAAATAATGAGATTATATTATCCATCTATGACGATATTTACAATGAATTTCCAACACCGAAATATTTACGAATTATAATAATCGAGACAAAAATATAAGAATTTAAAACATTGATACATATCATATATGAAAGAAAGAAACAGTCCTATTAAACAAATTAGATGATTGCAATCAAGTAATGTCGAAATTTACCAAAGTCCCGACGAAGCAGAAGGCAAAGACAATAGCGAGGATCTTCATCTTCCTTACTGAGTTGTCGAGGAGCTCGGGTAAGAAAGATCTATATTGAATGTTCACTAAGAACTAAGTACGCGTTAAATGTTGCTCGAGTTTTTATAGTTATAGGTACAATCATTAATAATAACACGTCCCGTAATTTCTCCCTCCATTGTGTACGGACAAACGATACTGTATTTTCTGGATGGAAGCTCGCCGAAACTGAAGCTCAGATTGGACTCGGATGTGGCACAGCTTGGGCTCGTTGTGACCGCTTTATAAAGAGCTTTAAACGTTAACCAGATCCTAAAGACTCGATAAAATCGCACAGTGAAATTCCTTCCGCCTTGATATCCGTGAGACAACTCTAATGCAATGACGAAACATTCTTTTTTCTTTAATATTTCATTAATGAAAATGAGATCAAATAACATATGGTTTTAAAATTCAGTTATGTTGATTTTGCTTATGAATTTCCCTTTTTCGATTGCTGGTCGGTTGGTCGGTTGGTTCTAACTGTTAGAACATAGTCCTATGATTTTTAGGGCGTTTCAAGAATAATATAAATAGACACGAACATAATACATCATAGGATACTAATCCTTTCTTCTTCTCTTTCTTTGTCTTGTGTCATCATCTTTAATTTTCTTTTTATTTATTGTTCATCGTCATATCCGCTGGTAAGATATTCGTGACTACAGTTACATGTATTGTATAAATTTATAAATGTTAAAAAATATTTACATGCTTAATTTGCATCTATATTCTACTAGTTAGAAATGATCATATATTGTCGAATATCTTTAAGTTGCACCTTGTGTCCTTGAATTTGGTGCAGTGTAGAGCAAATATAGCAAAGTAAATGTCCGATGGTGTTGTTGGTGTTGCAGTATTCACAGGGCACCGGATTCTGTTTTCTGATAAGATGAGAATGTGTGATGTTGGAGCGACTTATCCTGAGCTTGATTATTCTTGTGAAAGACATAGCCGGACTTATTTCATATGCGTTTTTCCAAGCCTGCTCCGTGGTCATAATTTCGTATATCCATACACACCTAGTAAGTACAAAATCCTTCTGAATTTGTTAACGAGCTATCTCCACTATTCCACGAAACTAATCGCTCGAAACAATTCCCGGTGTTACCTATGATTTGTACCAACGGGACGATAACGCAATTATTAATGAACTGCCGAAACAAAAAACGTACTTTTGCTTTTATACTTTTTATTTCATTGTTATAACATAACTTCAGTTGGATTGTTCAAATTTTTACTAACAAAATGATGCTGATCATGACTATATAAAATATATCTATCGATATATCCTAACGTATGTACTTTCATTGTAATATTGAAATTAAAATTAAAATTTTGCATTTTTTACATTATTGTATTTTGTTTCATATAAGTCGTATGCTTTACGTTTCTAATACAAATGTTAAAATATTTTGTATGCTATAATCATAATTATGTAGTATATGTACATACGTGACATACGCCATCAAAGCGCATGCGCAGAAAGAGTTGTTATATACCTGTTCGTAGTACATAAAATCGTAGACATCTTATTCATTAGAACTTAGCAGTTTAGTAATATGTAGAAGTCTCTTATAGGAGCTCTTGTTCTTCATGAAACACCCTACTAAGTTACTAGCTTTCTTACATTCGTTGGCACCAGCTGAAATAACCATAAATAGGAATCATTAAATTATACATTTCAAGTGGTAACTAATTTACTAAAAATTTTATTTAATAATTAAAATGAAGAATTAAACTTTTTGCTTATTATTAACAAGTTAAATTTTTTCATGAGTGTTTAAATGGAAAGCAATTTGTTAAAAATTTTATATAATATTTAAAATACAGACGGATTTTGTAATAACAATTTTTTACTCACTGATGTTTTGACATTTTTTGACAAGTTTACTAGCTGTATGCCAGGGGCTTCCCCAGACTATCAGCTGGTGTCTGGCAACATTATTTTTTATCCAGAGGTTTCCATTCTCCTCTACCTGTATTGCAGAAATAAAAATAATATTTTTTTCACTTTCTTCTCTATAAGAGAACTTAAGACTTCATTTATAATTTATAAAGGAGAGTAAAAGATGCCTTATCAACATAGAAATCCTGGAATCAATCTTTTCGATATTAGTTTAATTTTTGTATTCATAACCTTTTCTAATTAATGTAAAAGAATGTAAATCGAACTCTTTATAAAAAATGGATAGGGCGAGAATGTCTAATGGGATTCCTTTCTGTGACAATATTTAAATACTTTTCTCTATTTATGTTGATAAACAAAATAGTCAACTAACGATAAAGAATGTACTTATATAAAATGTGTATCTTATGTAAGACGAAATATGAAACAAAATTTGAAGAAATATTTTTGTATTGATATAAACGGAAAAAACATCGAACATCTGTCATAGATATTTTCTTCATCACTTCCACTGACCTCGATCTTCATACATGTTATCGAGTCCTGTGTGATCTTCAAAAGGCTTTAGCTGTCGCGTTGTCTTTTAAAAAGCTATTTGCGCTTCGTGTGAAAAGGGAATACAAATGCTAAGTCTATAATTGTCTTTTTTCATATGAACTAGGGTTCAATAAAAATGTTCAAACCTAACCCCAATCTATTTATAATAATGTACTTACAATAAAATATTTATAGGCATTCCCGTAGTTTACGCGCGCTTTCTTGAATTTTTCCCACGTTGAAATTCAGAGCACTGAGCAGAAGTCACATCGCGTTTTCTGGTGAAGTTTGAAATACTTTTCGGGATTACTCCTGTGTTTTTTTCGTTCGCAATTCCTGGGATTTTGTGCGTTTCTTTCTCTGACATGGAGGAGGTTTGGGTAGTAATTTAAATTGCGCAGCAGACAATGAACAAACTAACCCAAACCTAACCCAAAAACAAAACGATAAGTGTGGGAGTATCTGTATACAACACACATGTATATACTACGTGTTGACTTGTTAAATGTGTACTCAGCGTCGAAAAGGTACGTTTTACTTATAAAAGTTATTTTATTAATGTGTTTTTAAAAAACAACAAGCGGCGGCTAAAGCTTTATAAACGTTAACCAGGAGGATAACTTTCATAACTTATGTGAAGTTCAAGGTCACTGGAGGTTAGTCCCCTAAACAGAAGTTTTACCTCTTTTTTTTTTTATATAATTTAATTTAAAGAATATTTTGTATAATTTGATTGAAATAATTCCGTTACTTACGATACCCATCTTCCTCAGAATACAGTAGGTGAAACAGCCAAGTCTCCCGTCGTTCATAGGTATAGTTTGTCTCTTCACGTCTTCTATTAACTCTGAAAACCGAATAATATTGACTAAGGCTTTCCATTTATTTTAGTTAAAATTTATTTTGTTGTTTGCTACTTACGTAGATTAATGCTAGTTTCTATGGCGCAAGATGTCCTAAATCGTGCCAATTGGGCTTTTTTGAGATCTGAGAGAGCCTGAAAATATTAGGATATATCATAAAGGCTCTAAAATATAAATAAATATTTGGTGAAATGTTATTAATAGTCTGTTTAAATGATTAGAGTTTGCAGCTTGTGAACATATAATTCGAATATGAATAACTTTTTTCGATAAGATAGTTAACTTTTTAGTCGAGAGAACCCGAAAATTTCGGACCGAGAATTTTTCTCGGGATCAAGTCGAATTCCTGATACTTTCGAGTTTTCACACGTCTCTACTTTTTGGAGTTATTAGATCCTTTCAGAAAATCAAAGAGAAGAAATTTTATGATCGAATTGTTATATTTCTCTTATTTTAGATATTAAAAGAGTCCTGGTTTTACAATCGATGAATTGTTTTTTACACATCGTTTTAATCATAAAATAACAAGCCACGAAATTATCGTTCAATTCGATTAAAAATAGTGAGATTATATTATCTATTTTACGACGATATTTGCAATGAATTTCCAACACCGAAATAATTATGAATTATAATACTCGAAATTTAATTTTTTCAGAAAGTAATTCAGTAAAAATTAATAAGATTACATTTACAAAGAAACGATTAAAATTAATAAGATTACTATGCAACGATTACGACAAAAATATAAGAATTTAAAACATTGATACAGATTATATATGAAAGAAAGAAACAGTCTATTAAAAAGATTAGATGATTGCAACCAAGACGATGACAGAAGGAACGAGAAAAGTAAAAAATGTCAAAATTTACCAATGCTCCGACTAAGCAGAAGGCAAAGACGACAACGAGAGTCTTCATCTTCCTTTTGAAGTTGTCGTAGAGCTCGAGTAAGAAAGATGTATATTGAATGTTCACTAAGAACTAAGTACGCATTATATGTTGCTTGAGTTTTTATAGTTATAGGTACAATCATTAATAATGACACGTCCTATAATTTCTCCCTCCATTGGGTGCCCGCAAGCGGTACTGTATTTTTCGGATGGAAGTATACCGATATTTCGCCTCCTGCCAGCTATCAGAATACATCTGCTAGAAAAGAGAACGGTTGTTAACATCTAAAGAAGAACAAAAATATATCTAGATAATTTATTCCGTTTTTAGAAGCATTTGAGTAGCCTCATAAAAGAGTAGCTTCTCTTAGATAAAGGGATGATGTGAACAAAGCTGAATTTTATTTAAATAATTGTTTGCTTTTTGATACTTGTAATTTTAGATTTTACAAGCTTGCTGTATAGGTTGATCTTGATGAGCACGATCGGCAAAGCCTGCATAATAATTTGTTGCACAATACACTTTCCTGAATTTCATCGCACTCACTGTCATTGTCGCTTTCATTGTCTGGCATACGGTTTTTATTCTCTATCCGAAGTGAAGATCCTAAGATCACGGTGAAGAATCGCTATGTAGAATGATCGCTGGTGGCTTTATTCACTAAATTTTACGTCTTAATTAATTAAGTATTTAATTTACATACATTTTAATTTACGTACATTTAAATTACAATATTTAATGAAAATTCAAGTAAGCGAATAATCAAAGTATAGATAGTATACTTTCATAATTCTCATGGCTATAGCAAATACGAGTCTATGATCTTATAAATTAACACGAAAGGAAGGCCAAAGTTAGAGTGCCAAAAGAGAATATCTCAAATTGATTCAATTCTTAATACACTGACGTATAATGAAACTGCAAATTGAATAGCTCTTTTTGTTATGCGGCATTAACTCGTAACCGATAAGGATGAATGAAACTATGCACTGGAATAATACTGAAAAAATTTTTTCTATTTTGTTCTAGGATGATAATAGTATATTATTTTTATGCAAGTGGATTCATGGGAAGAACCGATAGGGAGAGTTTGAGGTAATTTCTCGAGATTCAGCCATTGCACAGGAGAAATGACAAATGTAATTGTACAATATAAACGATTTCATCTTGTGGAATTGGAAAAGGCAGAAATTACATTTACCATCCTTGTCAAGATACTGAGATGAATTATAAACTTAAAATTATGTATAATAACAGTGGCATAAATGTATCATAATGGTGCGTTTAGCATAGTTTACACCAAGCCAATGCTCGTAAATGAACCCTCGCTGTTTTCCCCACTTTAATAAAATATAAAATAAAAACCATTCGGTTATGCCTTTATGACGAAAGAAACTGTCATTTAAAGTGAACAGAACGGAAAGTGAAGCTGTCATTCGAACGTAACCAAACATGTGCAAGAATGCGCCATGAAATCATACGCTTATTCATTCGGTGAACACATGCTCGCTTACGCTTTTATTCTTTAATTTTAGTAGAGTGGGGAGAGAACAAGCATTCGTTCGTTTAGTGAGGCTTGATCTAAACTATGACACGATCGTGGTCTAAAGTAGTCTAAACCACCTAAACCACCTAAACCACAGTCTAAACGTATCATAACTCTTTGTGGCTGGATAAGCACCAGCAAAACAGTGACATGAACGTACATAAAATATTCATTTTAAATAGTTCTTTGAATCAATTGAAGTGAACTACAAGCAACAAAAGTTTAAATAGAAATACATTTATATTTAATAATACGTTATCGTACGGACATTTCCTACATATTCTGCGATATAAAGTGAATATAGATCAATGTTGGAAGCTTTTATTTTAATTGTCATTGTTATTACTCTCCAATTTTCTATCATTTTATGAATAACTTTTATTTTTCGACTAATGAAATCCTTCTCGTTTGAACAATATACGTCAATACCATAATTAACTTATAGATTATTGTTTATTTATTATTAACTCAACTTAGGATTTCCATTTCGTCAAAGATCTTCTCCGGTATATTCTGTTACGTTATTTAAAAAAAAAAGTGGTAAAATATGAGAACAGGATTCTTTTAAATGACAGAAAACAGTGCTGCCATCAGTATCGAGGGTTCCAACTATTTGATGCGTTAAGACGTCTATGCTCATACATGCACCAATACATTAAAGAATAGCTTAGTCGTTGCATTACAGAATATTAAATTAGTTGTGTGTAGTATGAAAGTACAACTGCCACATTGCCTTATAAAACATGGGAGATAAAGGTAAAAAATTTTTACTTTGATACATAAGCATTTCTCCTTTGTACAGTCATTTTTATCACTATTAAGGTTCATCCTTTTATATTCTTTACAGTACGAATGTATACCATTGAAACTTGGCGAGAGTTAATTAATTAATCTTTTAAATAACCGAAATATCATTATGCTCATTACAGATTGAAATTTTCGTAGAATATCCTATGTTTCGATAGTTTGTTCAAAGCCGGTCAGTGGTTGGCGTATTAGGTTATGATACGTTCCTAATTGGGTCATTTGAAAGCGCGCCACTTCGAAAGTATGGTGTATCTAATATCGAAAGGACTTTATACTGTTTATGCATTCGAAACATTTCGATTTGTCTTTCTTTTTTTAGGCTTTCCCACTTTTATTTTCTATACTTGTCAAGGTTAATTCCTTTTATTATGTAACCTTATATAATTTACTACACCTTGGCCAACAGCTGATATCTAATCAGCATTCGAGTTTTATCACTCCATAAATTGAAAAATTGATCTAACTGTTATAACGCGATAAATATTGTACATTATCGAATAAAAAGTAAATGTTCGTCACATCCACACTTCACGATAGTGTAGACAGAAATGATGTCACCTGAGTATAACAGTATATGTAGATATGAATTAAATAATACTTATATTCATGTACTTCTAATACGATTTTTGTGGCTAATAAATAGCATATTATATTTTGTCTTGATATTGTGTACTATTGATAATATTAATTCGTTGAAATCAATGTATGTACATATTAAGGTTACTCATAACCTTATATTTTTTATACCTCGGAATTGTACGTCGCTAATATAAAATTTCATTTGTTACCTGTATATCATATCTTATATACACAGTTTCACATAATATTTGATTTGTTGTATGTCTGTTTCTTTGAAATGTTTTAAATTCTATATCGGAAATTAACAATAATACATACATACATATATGCATCAGTATTAAATGATAAAGTTCAAACGAAAATTTACATCATGTAAACCATTATAAGGTGTCCAGCTGTTCAATACATTTTTTTAATTTTTTATTTTAGAAATTAATGAAGTTAGGCAAATGCAATTAAATATTTTATTATTGAAGGTAGAAAAGTTATTGATTTCAGTTACTAATAATATTGTGATAACATTACAGGACAATAATGTTAAAACAAAATTCACATGGGGCCAAATTTTGTTCATTTAAGTTTTAATATATAAAATGCAGATTTATCTTAGTATTTTATAATGTATAATTTATTGAAAAATTTGTATTGAAGATTTATAATTTGCTATACAAAACTGTATATACAAATAGCTATAAGAAAATTTAAAATATGTTATTTTGTTCGAAAATGTCGACTAACATATTTCCCCTATTTATGTTTACGTAATTACCTACCTAATTGTCTAATTATATTATCATATTGTCTTATTAACAACAAACATGTTTTCATTCCAATAAATTTCTCGATCTCCGGCAGATCAATAATAAATAAGAGACCGGCTTTTATATACAAATATACGTAAAGGATTTCATTTCAATATAATAGATCCTAATAATAGACTGTATATTATAAATAAATATAATTTTCTTAAATTGATACCGTATTATGTGTATTAATATTAGTATATAACGCCTAATATATTAACATTACGTTAATATTTGTTTACTACAAAATAAATATGTTCACATTTCATTGTATTAAAATAAAAAGAGATCTCACGCACAGAATCGTTTCACAATCGTTTTTCGGAAAAATAAACGATAACGAATTGAATTTACATAATTTACACAAGATATATAACAGATGCGTACATGTTATTCTTATTAAAACCTATTGTTTATTAAAACTTATGTTTAGAGCATCATGTGCACTTCAGTGGAGGAAGTAGCCTCGGGAAAGATAACAATATTATGGTACAACCGCAACGACATGGACAGATAGATGCTCATCTCGGATTTCTACAACTTTATCACAGGTTACATTTTCTTTTTATATACATGTATCCAAATTATATAATAAAAACTTAAATAACTAAATTCTATTTTGAAATTTTTTCAACATTATAATTTATTCTGTAACTACTTGTTCTAGATATCACGTAGAATTCTTGATACCTTGGAACTTGTGTACACATAAGGAACGGAAGAGTTCCGTACCGGCAATAGTTACCGGAACTCACAATCCTAATTGCCATATTGTAGACTTGATAAGTGAAAAGGAAAGCCTAAAGTAAATCATTATATAAGCATATTTAAGATTTTATGCTTTTGTAAACAAACTACCATTATTTCTTTTTATAACAAAGTCTCTAATTTTAATTATAATATGCTTTTTTTCTGCGACAGATTAAAAATAGAATTGCTAGCATATAAAGAAAAGATCTTAAAGGAAGAGGTGCAAATATTGTGCTGTAAGAGTGGAAGTCCACTGAAGATTCAACTGAACAGTCGTGTATTGGGACAAGACAAGGGCAGACCATTGTTAAGGAACGGGATACGCAGTGTCGGCGTGGAGCAATCGAACGAAGATGAGGTCTCCGAGTAGATCTCGTTGATAATGATATTATTGTTCGAATATCTAAGAGTCGAGTGTTTTTTTCACAGGTGCTGGGTACGAAATTGAGGGCATCTTTAAGCATGCAAAGCAAACAGAGTCTCTGAAGAAATTCCGAGCTCGATGCATACCAAGAAGCGCACGTATCCAGTCGAGGACGTATAATGTAACAGAGGATAAAACTTGATGCACGAGAACGTTCCTTATTTCGAAATTTAATCATGCAAAACGCAGGATTGCGTTGCAGCGAAATTCGTCGTTGCGGTCAATTATCAATGATCACTGTTTTAATCGTAAAAGAATCACATGTGCACGTCACGTTCAATCTCAAGCATAGCGCAAGCAATGTTTTATCTATCGAGATTAATTTAACTACACAGCCTGTTCCAAGCTGCACGATATAACTTTCGAAATATGCGATGTTCAGTAAAAAAAGAAAGAGCTTTTCTTTGAATTTATTGCATCTGGTCTGATTGTACAGGCCTATATCACAACCGCAAGAGTTCTTTCCCCTTCTGCATCGAGTATTATTATTGCGATAATCTCGATGCAAGAAATGAAGTGTTCCTTTAATCGGCCTTTTTTTTTGAAGGATCACATCGATATACATGTATGTGTAATTACGAATTACCGCTAAGTACCGCATTTGCCTACTGTTCCTTCTTAAACGAAAACGTATCACGCAATGCCTATATATATATATATATAAATCTATTACATCTTTTAATATCTATCGTCGATCTATCCGCAATAACAAAATTGTATTTTATTATCGTTTTACATTGAGCGTAGATTTTAAACGATAAGGATATATCACTAATCAAAAGCAAGTTTCGCAATGAATGATGATGCTGTTTTCTAATATCTTGCTAAGCTGACACGAATTATTAAAATGAACAATTTCAACGAACATTTTTTTTTTATTAACGATCATTCCATATTAAACCTTGTTTGTACCTTACACTCGACGATCAAAGTTATAGTTTATTCAAAATTAATTTGCTGTTCAAGATCAAGAAGAAATTTCTATCATTTAGGAACAACTCTTATAGTATATTAATTTCAGTAATCAACTGATTTTGAGGAAACTATAATTTCTTCACGTCTGTGGTATTCCTATATGCATTGTACTAATCGTATTAAAATCCAATACTTTTTACGTTCAGAAACGAGATTACTTAAGACATTCCCTACCATATGTGACATGTAATATTTCATTACTTTTAATATTTATTGTCGCAATTCCTCTCAATATTATTTTTTACAACAGCAGCGAATATGTTAAAAAATTCTAATTATCGTTAGCATCGGAAGTTTGACTGTTTCATGGGAATACCAGTTGGTCCGTCAACAAATTCGCAAATGTTGAAACCAAGTCTAGCCAAAGGATGACAGTTACTTCTAGGATTACCCCACTTGCCTCTAAAAGTCATCCAACTGGGTAAGATGTTGTTGTCCTCTTTTAGAAGCAATTCTATCTTCTTCCATGTGGGCCAAGCGGTACCAAAACCACTCTCATCGTAGAGGCGAGGTAATCTGACAAATTTATGCTTCCCTGGCGCCGTCCAAAGTCCATGAGATCCTCTCGCGCTAAATAATATCGGATGAGAGCCACCAGCAGTGAAAACTCTTTCGGGAAATATAGGTTTTTGAAAGATGCCTTTTCGTGTTTCTTGGCTTTCGTAAACGAAGGTTCCACTTCGTAAATCGTATCGGTAAAACGCGCCTGCGTCATGGGCGGACACGTACATGGCTGAAGGATAATTCGCATCCTGAATTAAAAAAAAGTAAATGGTTTTATATGGGAAAATAAAAATATTGTATTGTATAAATATAATTAAACATAATCTCTAAAACATTCCGATCTATACTGAGATTTCATATGATCTTCTTCAATACGCACGAAAAATTTGATTAAAAAGGAAACAATAATTCAAAATGCGAAAAATATACGTATTTATCAATTTTTAGACTCATGTCATTTAAAAAAAACATTTGAAAATGCTTTTCAGAACAAAATAAGAGTATTTGTTTTCATCGAATGAGCATGACTTCACCTACCTTAAAATAAAGACTCATGTGTTCCCAATCGCCCACGTGGTTGCCATATTCCTTGAGTATTCCAAGGCATATCCCACCCACCGTGGGTATCGGCCAGCTACCAAAAAATCCAAGATCCAGAACGCAGACTGCCTTTCCCTCACTGAACGGATAGAACATCCAATAGGTCACGTGAAAGTGCAGCTTCCGGAACTTGTTTCCTTTTTTCTTCTTTTTTTCAAAATCACCATGTTTCTACAAACAATTCCATAAATATTTATTGGATCAACTAATCGACAGAATAATTTCCAAGAATCTCCTACACACTACCCTCAGAATATTTTCAAACGTCTGAATCTTTATTTTAGGAGCCACCATCTAGATTAAAGAACAGAAACTTTCTTTTTTTATGTCGTTCTTTTAACATCTCTACTTTTCTCTCTGTTATAGCTATTGCTGTGTAAGAATTCCTGTTCAGTATATGTACCTCTAAACTCTGTTTCCCATCGCCCTTCCAAATCTTTCCTGGAAGATCGTTAGTGAGGATCATGGACGAGCCGAAATCGTCGATCTGCACGTTCCTCGATGCTATCAACGTCTCGTCCCCTTTTCTTCGCGACTTTCTTTCGTCTCTGACGGTCTTTAAGCTTATCACGTCCGCAGAAACGTCTGGTACAATGCAGTTCTTGATCACAGCGTAAACCGGTACTGTGCCCCCTGGTTTTCGGCCGTATAGGAACGACGATCGATTCCTCAACAGTACTTCTACCGACATAAAATCATTCCATAAAATAAATTTTCCATGCATTTTATAAAAATTCATTAAAATCGATTGTATCAGTTTTGGATCTCTTCGAATGTAATTTTAAGATTTTTTTGTCATTTGTCATTTACCTACGTCGACTCTAGTGCGAAGATAATCATCGTCGGATTGCATGTTATCCAAGAATTCAGGTACCCCAAGGGGTAAAAATAGTTCGCCAGGTGCAAGCCATACTAGAGGCGCCCAGTCTCGTACTAGTTCTTTTACTGCAATTTAATTTAATGAAAATAACATGAAATTATGATGAAAATAAGTTGTAACATAAATTTATCCGTTTTCTATATGCGTATGTGTAATATATGCATTACATATATTGTATAAAAACAAGATGAATTTATATTACAGCCCAATATTTTATAAAACTAAATAAATAAAAAGTTAGGAATTATTTTGATGATTATACTTAGATAATTCTTTTTTCACTATCTTTTTTATGTTGCAAACAAAAGTAATATTAATTTCCACAAATATAACATAAATTTACTGTACTATACTAAAATATCAGTGGCAGAACTATGATTAAAATTACAAAGATTGAAACTATATTATTACATACAGCTTGCGATATTCTAAACCTATAATAACAATAATTCTACCGTGGAGGTAAAATTATAAATTAAACACTATAAATGATGCCAAATAATACCTACAGGAAGTTGAACACGTATATAGGTGCGTGCTTATATAAAGTTGAAAGTAAAAGATAATGTATCGTCCCTATAAAACGATTTAAACGTACAATATAGTGGAAAATAAACGCGAAGGTACGGACATAATATTGTACCCGTACGTCAATGACGATTATTGATGCTAATGACGTTACCGATGATAACATAATATGTTTATTAGAAAGCCAGTTTGTTCGAGCTGCTAGCTTCAGTATGTGCCACATATATTTAGGTAGAAAAAAGGAAAAGCCTAGGGGGATTCTGCTTTCATTTCATTTTGAGTGAGAAGAATTGTGAATGTATGCATCTTCGTTCCACACATTCTCACATTTCAACCTTGATCAAACAGTTATGTACCATCGTTTAAAGCGGCGTATCGTATGAGTCGTTAAAGATCTCGAAACCTCCTTACAAGCTCGATCCAAGTTGTAATAATTCGCAGATCTTTATGAAAAATATTGTAAATTTTCTTTCACAAAATCTCGCTACAAATTAGCAAATCTTTATGAAAAATTTCATAAATTATTTTCTCATAACCTTGTTACAAGTACGATGGAAGTCGTAATAATTCATTCGTATAATATAAATCATTATGAAAAATTTCATCAATTTTTCCTTTCCATTTCATTTTCTTCTCCGATTAAACGTAAAATTTCATTCTGATGGAATCTTCAAATATTCGAATTCTATTGAAAAAAAAGAAATATTTTTTAAGATTGAAGAACAATGAGTAGCGCAAAGGGATTTTCATTTCATCATTACAGACGGGAAAAGCTTTCACCCTTGGCATCCACGTGTCGATTCATATCTTGACATCGAAATCATAATTATTATGTAGGACCGATACATGGCGTTGCCATATTTGGTGTTACGGCATGTTTCCCATTATACTTCCGCAATTAAAGAACAGGCGCCGTGAACGGGAACAAGTTTCTGTTTGTTTTTACTTTAATGCGGCGCTTACGTTGTCACTGGGATAATTATCCCGTTGTTTAGATTTGCCCAAGATAATTTAATTGCTATTTGTTTCGAATGACAATCGTTTCTTAGATTTTTTCACCATGATAAATATGTTGGACCTTTCTTATAACTAAACTGGAACCACAGCTTTAAAACTGTAAAGGATTGACAAAAATTTCATCAACAAAATTAGGTTGTCTTTTTTATCATTATATCGACCAGCGGATTTAATAGATGGTTGAATGGTAATCGTCAGTTTATGAGTTTTCATCACAACATATACATATGGTACATAGACAGTATCTAGCCAACAAATTAGCTCATAGAATTGTATTCTGATTGCTAGTATAACAAAATAAAAAAGAATTATTATGATGCTCCTAGAGATCCTTAAGGTTTATAGGAAAAATTAAATAGTTTCGAATAGTACATCATTTAATATATGTATGTATGTACTCATGTGATTATTTCGAAATTGAAGTTTCAAAAATTTCAGGATCACCTCGGTTTACTAATACCACGTAATAAACTACTCGAAGCCATTTAATTTTGTCTAATGAAATTTTCGTATATCTTCTACTGTTTTAGAACTATGGCTTCGTCCTGTTGCGGAAGATCCTGTAGAATCTTGTTACGGTACTCCGGAGTAATTAACCATGATATACGCTAACAATTCATGTTTCTTGTTAATATCCATGTCCATACTAATATAGTACAAAGAAAGTAGAATCATTTTAGACAAGATCTTCCCGTTACATTCTACACACTCACGATCCTTAGGTAACACAAGATCGCCATAGATTACAAATATCTTTGAATCCTTAACATAGATTTACATGTCACGAGGAAGAGAGCCAATTTCACCATGGAAACGGACTTTCCTACAAAAAGAGGAGTAATACGGGGGCGCTAGGTAGCCGAGATGGAATTCGTTTAATTATTTTCTACGCATGCGTGTAATACAGGCGAAATCGAAGATTAATGGAAACTCGTTTTGGTCTGCTTGACAATCGTCAAACCGGTCCAGAGAAATGGGACAATCGATTTTCAACCTTGATCAGCGATTCAAAGCCATAAGTTTTATCCCCAGAAAATAGATCGATCGATCTCACAGGAGTACGATCATTGTAACATATATTAACAACACGTTCATGCTAAATAGACACGTGATAATACGCGTGATCGTTTCGACGAGACAATTTCACCGTTAATCCAACAGTCGCAGCTTTGACTGGTTACCATGTAGACTGTGTCCCGATTCACCACGCTTTGGTGCTACTTTTACGAGCTTGCCGTCGCCTTTATAGTAAACATTTCTTCGATGGTAATTCGTGTAGTGACCGAGCATGAACTTCTTTGCATATGCCCGTTATAATTACATAATTGTAATCATATCGAAATAAATAACTTTACGAAATAAATAAGTTTCCAAACGGTGACTATCGTGATTCGAATAAGCAAATTAGTGTTTAAATTAATCCATTTTATGCACTTAAGTTATTGTACTACGGCCTTGTTACAATTTATCCTCATTACATTTCTTTGAGTCAAAATTGTAAAAAATGGAGAAGGTGAAGGACGAATAAAATGAATTCATGTTGTGCGTTTGCTAACTTCAATTTCTTTACTTATTGTTAGTCTTCTTTTGCTTGATTCTTCAGAATTACAAGTACAATATACCAATATGAATTTAAACAATTTAACTGGATCATATCAGAAACCTATACCGATTATCTATTCTGCGATCTCTTTAATTTTGTCAAAATCCAATCACCATAAACTTACGGCGTTTCACATGAATAATAAATACGTTATTTTAACTCCACCAACTCCACGTAAATATGTTTCTATTACATTTTACGAATCTTTCAGATATTTAATAAAGTTTAGACAAATTTAGAAGAGCTGATCTGTCTATCGTGAATCAAATGCAGAAAATAATTGACAATGACAATCGTTTAAACTTGAAGTTCTTACCTCGTTCTTCGTCGGTGGTTTCCGAAGTCACGATCATGTGAATGATACACAGAATCAACAGCAGACACTGCATCGTATTCGACTTGTTCACACATTTTGATAATCGAGTGCCGGAAAAGCCGCGAAACTCGAAACTTTTTAAGTGTTGCTCATCCTCGATGCGCTGTTTCCCGCCACCTTTATATCCCCACGTGCTACCGTTGCTGTGGATCTACCAGATATACCGTGTCACAGAAGAATTCTGAGGTTAACGATCGTCCTGCTACCAGCTACAGTGTTTCTCAGGTAACTGACCGGTTCTCTACGTTCCCCGTGCCGCTCACTGGACAAACATTATCGTCGCTCACGGCCATTGTGCACGCAGTTACGAGGATGCGGGGGGAGACCGTAAACGTAACGAGTTAACCCTTCTATCGAATTGAAAGTTTAAAATTACGGTCTCGCGCTTTTCATTTTAACTACACTGACCTACGCGCATGTGTGTATTACGTATGTGAATACGGAGAAATTATATATATACAAAGAGAGTGCTTTTTATATAATAGATAACTTGATTTTTCTTGATCGCCATTTTTACTTATAGCGTCGTTATTACTTTTAGTTTAATGATAATGCAGTTCGAATGTTAATGATTCATTATCAATAAAATACGAATTTTTATGCATTTATAGGAAATTTGAAAGTACAAAGTTACCAATAACAGTAACATTCTGTTATCAATAACAGAATGCATATAATATGAAATAATATAAGTAATATAGTACTTTTTATAATATTTGGTAAGTAAAACAACCTTCGACACAGGTTTTATTTTTTAAATTATATTCTCAAAAATATAAATTTACACAGAAATCCGTAGTCCAACTATAAAGCATTCAACGTTATAATAATAAAGTTATATGAAAAACATGCCATATTATTGTAATATTTTATATTAAATAACATTATTAGTCTGATTAATTTTTTTATGAATCTTAATTGTATAAATGTGTATATATTTCTTATTATATAACTTTTCATAAATAATACTAATATCTTGTTAATTAGTTAATCGTTATATGATCATGCGATATTTTATTACGCAAGCAAATAATACATGTATATATGTGCGTATCTGTCTGTCAAAGATTGCTTACATTTTCAATGTATGAGAATTTACTGATAAAAGAAAGATTCGTTAGTAAAAATAGTTCATACTATAGACTTTATAAAAACCATTGACATGAAATAAAAATAAAAAGAATAGAAAGTGGTCATAAATTACGACTGCGGTTGCGAAAGGGATACAAATCGGGCGAACAGGAAACCGCGGAAGCCATTTACGATTAGTGAAAAGAAAAGCGCTCTGCATGTAGCATAATCATAAGAATTACATTTGTAAATGCTATATTTCCGACGTTGTCGTTCATGTGTACAATACTTTTAATGTTTTCGTATATAATTTCGTATTTTCGCTAACTTTTTACATTTTACCCTTTTTTTGTCGAAGTAATGAAAGGTTTTATAAATATTTCAAATGATGCAAAATTACTGTAATAGTCTGTCAAAGTTCGTGATATTACTTTCATTTCTATGAAATGTACATTGCCAAGGATGATTATTATACATACAAAAATGACAAAACTGTCAATGTCTACATATTAATGCAAATGACAAGGTAGATGAGAATTAATGTTTTATAATACTTGCTTATTTATTTAAGAACTATATTTACTTTATTCATTCTTCACACAGAAACATATTCTACATTTTATATTTACATTATTCGTAACAAGCTTTATAAACACTTATTCATAAATTATACATAAGGTAATCACAATTTATATGTTTGAATATCACACTTTTCAAAGCTTTTTTGTTACTTAATTCTATAACTCTATAAAAACAGCTGATTAGATAAACAAAATTTCAACAATGTGAATGAAAAATTACGCGTGAAAGTTATTAATTTACGAAATATATGTAGTGATAATTTAGGAGCCTTTTATCACAAAGTGCTTATTGCTATCACTTTAATCAAAAGTATTACATTGTAATGTCAAATACATGCAGTGTTATAAGAATAAAACAATAATTATATATTTATCGTTTACATAACCTTTTAAGAAAATTCGCAATATGGCAGGAGAATCCACTTTTTATATGTATGTCATTAATTTTCATATTTAGAATTTATAACAGAGAAACATAAGAGGAACTGAAATTTGATTTACTAATTACTTTTATCAAATGGAATATTAAAAATAATAATTTTAATCAATTAAATAATGTATAACATTGCTTATGACAGTGTATAATAAACTGTATAATGGAGTGAATAATAAATTGTAAAATGGAGCTTGGAGAATATTTGCAGCTGCACTATACATAATATTAAGAATAGGGGTGTGCGGATACTTGAGTCTAAGTTCAGGTCAAACACTGGTCAAATTAATTCGTATGGGATTGGGGTTCTTGGAGTTTATTATATTTAGATACTCGGGCATACTTATGTGGTTACGAACTTTCAGAATCCCAATCCTACATCAAGGATCCAATCCAAATGTACTTTTGAATATTTGAACACCCCTAATTACGAGTATCACACACAGCACCTATTAACACTTTTACTGCCAGCCGGTCGATATGTTACCCCTTGGTGCTTATGCGAGAACCGTCACTGACTGGTATGTCGACCATGTTTGTTTACGTTTAGACTCTCTCCTCCGAGTGCGATATTTTTCACATATATCAGGTATTTGAAGCTAGCAGTATGAGGGTTAATAAGTCTGAAGTTATGTTATAATTAATTAATATATCACCATTTAAAGTACCATTTGCTATATGCAAACAAAGTTTCAGAATTTGATATAATTCTTCTTCATTATAATTCCTTATATAATGAAAACAATGATAACAAAAACATATATTTTCATAGGATCATGAATTTTGCATTTTAAGAATAATGAGTTATACAGTTTGTGTAAAAATTTCCTTACATTTCTATATAATATTATACATGATTTTATAAAACAGTGCTCCTATGTAAATTGTTTAGAAAGAGGAAGATGCATTTTATAAAATGCTCGTATTTAAAGCAAATTTTAAACTCAAAGGTAGATCATAAATATTTCATTTTTTCATTAATCACTTCAGTTTCAAAATGCACTGTTTTAAACAATTGTAAATGATACTTTCATATATTTGTATATTTATTCTATATTGTGAAAATATACATATATAATTAAATTTGTCCAGCTGAATAAATCACAGCATAAGGCACAGCTGTATATGTACTATATCAAAAAGATAAGACATGCAACTGTACTATCGTATCTTTATCGTAAATACAAGGAAGCAGCAAAACTTTGATCTCATATGTAACATCTTCTGTTTTGTCTTTCTAAATTTGGATAATTACTTTATTCTCCAAGTAGAACAGTTTATCTTAGTAGATAATTGTATAGTTATTTGTAAAAAATTTAATTGCAATGTGAATTTGATGTTTAACAAACATATTTTTCAGTTTCAATAAAGTACAAAAAATATTGTACTGATCGAAACATGTTTCTTATTAAATCTGGCAGTCTTATGTAAATGGAGATCTGCAGAGTGGGCACAACGCTCGATGCTGTAAGATCAAGTGTGATTTAAATTCGTTAATTTAAATTTTGATGAAATTAAAAAGATCTGCGATCATGAAGTTTGTGCGTAATACTGTATTGTTAATGTTACTTACCCCTTGAGCTTGATGTCTCCATTCATCAATGCAGTTCTTATGAAATTGATGTTTGCAAGGTAGGATGTATGTAGCTTTATTTATCAATGGTAATAGACATATTGAACATTCTTCAGAATCAAATAATCTATTGGGCCGTCTATTATCATTGAGAAAAAAGTTATTTGTTATTTAATTATGTAACACTTATTTACGTAGTTATACTTCTACTATACACTTATATTTAGATCATGTTTAAAAAAACTTACTCTGAATGATAATCGTACGCATGTTCATAGTATTGCTGCGCAGTTCTTGGCTTATTAGTTCCAAACATAAAATAGAGAACCGTAGCTACGGTAACTCCGATGAGTATAGTTACGAAACCTGCATGCGGCATCTTTCTGGTATTGACAGTTCAACTAACAACAATCAACAAATTCGACGAACTAACTTTGAATATCCCATTCGCTCAAACTTATGAAACTAATGTTGATCTACAGCTTTCAGCAAGAATACGTAAAAAGTACGACGAAACCCGTGAAATCCCCGCGGCATAAACAATGAAAAGATCGAAACGTTGCCTACTTCGACGGTATCGATTCTTCGTTTGGACGTCTGGACAGAACAAAACACTATTATAACTTTACATCGCGGTCATATAAACAGACCTCGATACTCGCTAGGGAAAACCATCCCAAAATTGAATCGTGAAAAATAAACATGGAAGATAACAAAGTTCTCGTTCTTGCGAGACAGATAGAGATGAGTAAAGAGTCTCTGTCTCTATTTGAAACATTTACACCATATCACACATGCGCAGAACGCGAACTTCCTTGTCTTCCATCTTAACTTTCATGACTCAATTTTCGAACGGTTTCTTCTATGCTTTCGGTTAGAGTGATAAGCCTGCTTATATGATCGTGATCGTGGTTTGTACATAAGAGCAAACAGGCTGGCTAACAGAAGTTTTGCCAACTTACATATCAAACATAATCGTTAAAAATAATATATATTGTAAATCTCAACTTTGATTAAAATTACTACTAATATATGCCTGATATGAAAATAAGTGTATTGAAATTATGACAGTGTGTGATATTAAATTATTAATAACGATGCAATTACATTTATCTTATGAGTTGTTATTTAGTGTCTTTTACTGAAGACGACTGGGGACATTTGACATATATATGTCAAATTTTCGATAATATCGTCATATAATATAGTAAGTACTCATAAATTTAGTAAGTATAATATAGTAAGTTATCATTTACTTTCATTTTATTTTTGTAATGGATAGATTTTCATTTTTCAACAGTTATAAAATGATACATTTATTGCTATTTACATTAATATTCCTAAAAATGACTAAAAGAAATGACGAAACAATATTAGGTCTTTTTCACTTTGAAAGATACTCGTAAAAAGAGTCGTCAATATAATTTTGTGTTAATGCTTTGCATTCAAATTTAAAAATTTCTCTCAACAATTCTTAAATTAAAACAATACATTGCCTCATTTGAATAAATTTATGAGGAGTGAAATCTTTTCACCTGCATGTTTTAAACTGCATGTTTTAACATGCATTGATTAGTCGTAAATAAAACTAATGGCATTAATAAAATTTAAACCTTCATAACACAACAGATCTAAACAAGTAATATCACTCCTTGAGAATGATGCGTTCGCCAAAGTAACCCTCCCAAGTTATTTCTTTGATTATGAGAAATTACATCTTTATCGTCCTCTTATTAATGGCATATTTCAAATCTGGTAATCTAAAGTTGCTGTAGAATGAGGGGGTGATAATGTAACAGGTGTCATAGAAGAAACTGTACGATTGATAGATTGTAGTGGTGGTGCTTGCTGTTTTATTAACATGTGCCGCAGACATTGTGCTTCCTCTCGAAGCGTTATCACTTGTGCCCTCAAAATTGCATTTTCATGCTCCAAAATAGTTGCGCGTAATGCAATCTACAATAACATTTTAACAATTTGATACATTATAAATATTTTCTTGTTCTTGTAGCAATATAATTCAACTTTTACTCACGTTATCTTCTCGTATTTTTCGGGCGTCACGAGATTTTTTCGCAGCTTGATTATTACGTTTACGTCTTTCGTAATATTTCTCGTCCTTCTGATCATCTGGAATGGGTTTCTTTTCGCTTCTGGGCCGTCTGTGTACGCTTGCAATGTTATTCGCCCCCAAAAAGTGACGATTTATCATAGTACCTGTTTTACCGACAGATTAAATGTTTCATTAATCATTGCACTTCATACTTACATATTTATGAAACATTATAAATGTAAAATTATGCATCAATGTTTAATCAATAATACTTAGCGAAAAATACAAAAGTTTTGCCCCGGGTGAGGATCGAACTCACGACCTTAAGATTATGAGACTTACGCGCTGCCTACTGCGCTACCGAGGCACTTAGTAACACAATTGAATAATAATAAATAATAACTCTCAATTTGTACAAGCATTTTCCTTACTAAGTAATTGAGACAAATATTCACTTACTTGTATTGCTATTTGAAAATGCTGGGGGCACACTTATGGTTTGTATTAAAGGTTGCATAGTAGTTACGAAGGGTGGTTGAAGCAAAGATCCTGGAAGTGAAAACGTTGTTGACAACGGTGAAGGTGTTCGGCCGATTACAGTATCCGGTGTATTCGAACTTTCTAAAATGTCGATATTTCTAAAGTTGTAGTCTTTGGAATTGTATGGTTCGTATCTGCACAGATCTACAAAATTAATATAATTTTATTATAATTTCCTATATTATATTTTTAATAATAAGGAGAAGATATTGCAAACTAGCTTCTAGTTTTATTTTGAGAAATGTATCTAGCAATAAAATTTCGCAGTACTTATTTATGAATTTCAATTTATCTAATTTAATTATTTTGGAAGATATTGCTGGTATAGTAATGAAATAATTAATGTGTATAAAATTTGTTACATAGTGACAAGAATATATATGGTTTTTAAAAAACGAAGTAACAACCGCCCCTGTGGCCTAATGGATAAGGCATCGGTCTCCTAAACCGGGGATTGTGGGTTCGAGTCCCACCAGGGGTAATGTGAAAACAATTCATTTTTTGTTTCCAATTCTTATAGATTATTTCTTTTTGTCCTTATTTAGTACTGCATTTAAAAAAGCAACACAGCTATGTAATTCAATGAAATTAGTAAAAATTTAACGTCACTCTAAAGGGGATGAATTAAAAATAAAGAAATTGTGTCTTATTTCATTTTAAAAATACAACTTTAACAACATACAGTAAACTTACGTGTATGATTGATTTTAACGTATTGTATGTTTTCACAAAATTCTTGTCGATTCACTGTGAATACTATATTATAATTAACCTTCCTAAATATTTCTGCCCAGACTGATTTTACCTTTTTCACTTACCCCTCTAATTATTCCTACGATATTAATAACATAATAACAAGGGTATTCTATCATTTTAAATGCGAAAGAAGTAAAAGAAGTAAAAATTGCAAAAAAAACCTCTACCGTGACAATGTGTCAAATAGCACATTGCCGTGACCAGGATTCGAACCTGGGTTACTACGGCCACAACGTAGGGTCCTAACCACTAGACGATCACGGCTACTTGAGGTGTTGTAAACCGTTCGGAAATCGCCTAAATTCAAACATCATGCTGGTCAACATATTCATCTATCCATGAACTGGTTCACTTGTTCTTTAACTAAACAAAATGCCAAATTACAAAACTGAAAAAGACGTAATAAACACAAAATGAAATTATATATGTCAATTTAAACAATAAATAAATGTAATAATGTACAAATACAAATAAATATATTAGTAACAGAGATACAGTACAGTTCATTGTTACTATGCTCTTATTGTATAAAAAATAAAAAATTTAAGTGCTTATAAATAGAAATTAAACGCTTTTATCAAAAAAAAAAAATTGTATTTTATGATTATGAAGAAAATTGATATCGAAATAAGAAGATGCAGATTTCTGATTAATCAATAAAGAATCCAAAATCCATAAAAGTACCTGAAGTTGGCGCGAACAGGCTATAGCTTCTCAAGAAATGCAACGCAGAAACCGCGCCTGACACTGCGCTTCCGCTACAAATTGTCCTTGCATGCGCGTGAGAGCTCATTCCTCTAAAACAGATAGAAACTATAAACACCAATGAAACCACGTGCAGCACTTTCAAAGACGGTCAAATTATTTTCATTCCAAATGAATCAAATAAATCACCGATATTTCTATTTGATAAAAATTCTTCGAAGCATCCTATCAACTTCTATGAAACCATTCCTAATCTTGAATTAATTGAAACTTACAATTTATCGCGTTCATCAGACGTTCTTCACTTATCCACAAATGTTAAATTTACAACCTCTTCTTGATCTCTTCAATCTGTATAATTTCGATTAATTGTAAAATAAAACTCAGTTTCTTTTCTTTTGATGTTGCCACGTTTCACAAAATTAGTTGTTCCCGTATTCACTGACCATAAATTCAATAATAATTTAGAAATATTGAGAAATATTAGTTATATGTTTAGAGACGCCATTAAGTGATTAAAAGGAATTTCGACTTCTTCGCGACGTAACTTCTTTCTCCTCATAACTTTCCGTCAGGTCTGTTGATGTTCCTTATCACGTGCTTCGTTACCGCATACCTTCTCACAGAAAGGATCCGCAATTCGTCGCCATCAGGGATGGTTCCGCCTCTCTGTACATGCGCAACGTAGAAGCTAGCTACTGTTCCGCCCCTGAATCGTTAGGGGTGAGTACCTGGCTGGTATTTTAAGTGGTCAAGCAAGGCAAAAACGTAACCCTGGGCGGCCAATCCCCGGGTATGGGGCCCGCAAGCGATAATCGCTCAACCTTACGCACGTATCACGACCCTAATCTCTAGATCTATTGTTATAATAGGTCGCTGGGCTCTTCGTATCTTGCATGATTGAATGATGGAGATTAGCATCGGCATCGCGTTGAAAGTTGTTACTGACGGACGTTACTGTTTATGAAACACGCATTTACGCTCTTTTTCTTTTGGCCATATCGTTGCTTCACTTCTGCGTGCCTCGAATTAATGTTGGAGCCACAATTTTTTCTGTAAATATAATGTCACTAATAATTATTGCATAGCTTCTGGTATAAACCATTGCAAAGTAAAATAAACTTAAATTTTCAATTTTTAAACATTATTAAATACCTTAGATTTTACTAGTATTATCTGTAGGAAATACACTTTTAAAAATCTATATTTCGTATATGCAGTTAAAACTGCTCTTTCTGACGCTACTTTAAAACCGACAATTCTATCCAGTCTGTTTGCTGGAAAGGAATTACCTTGGTACCTACAAGAAATACAAAAGTCTCGTTATGTCGATAAGGACTCGGGAGCACCTTTGTTATTCTTTGCCTGTTATTTTTTATCTCTACATATAGGATATTTCAACGTAGTAAATCTCCTTCAAGTGTCGAAAAACCATAAACATGCAGACAGAAATATAAATATAAACATAGACAGAGACACTAATTATGTTTATACTAGACAATATGTTTATACAATATTTTTAATGATATAATATATTACCTTTATATTATATTAATAGAGTTCCTCGTATTATTCCTAATTCGTATTTTATTCACTGTTTGGCCGATCTATTTGGCAGAGGCTCTCATATTTTCAGAAAGCTTAAGTGTCACTTTTGGCAAATTATTTTATGGCATTTATCTTCATCTGTCTATGCTTACATACATATGTACATATAGACATACAAGAACATTGGCAGGCTATGTTAATCTAGCAGACAAGAACCACCTACCTACGCGTTTCTAATGTCTCTGGGACAATCGGCAGCTGACACTTTCATGTTACCTACGAATGTTTAATGCGTTGGTAATTATTATGAAGTAAATTACACGACCGTGTAGGCAATATCGAATGGGGGAACTGCAACATTGATGAGGCTGACTCGTGCCTTAAAATTGTTTCTATTCGACCTCATCAATGTTGCAATCCACGCCGTCCGTACGACATGGATGGCAATTAATGGTCAAAAGATCGATTGCTTTTCGCGGGAGTTAGCCGTACTGCAATAGAACAACCAGGTCCTTTGACCTTCGCGTGTCTGTAGCTGTGTATTGCGAAGCATAATCGGCACAGAACGATCAGAAAATATGAATAATATTAGTAATTCGATCAGTAAATACTTTCCAATTGTTCAATTAACTGCCGTACGCTGTATAACACTAAACACGCTTTTCAATTTGCAATGCGAGAATCTTAAGAAATATTAATATAAAAATATCTAAAAGTTTAGAAATATAGATGTAGTCAAATGATCGAAAATTTTACATCAATGTTTACGTATAGCTTTTCTCAACGCTTAAAAGAAGTAATTGTTCTGTTTGAAAAAGATATTTGTATATGCGTAAAGAAAATTATTTCAAGGATTATTCAACTAGTGCTTCAAATAGTGCTTAATTTCTTCCTGCTAAATTAAATAATATTCTTAAGCAGTTAAAAAATTCTGCTTTCAACGAATTCGCTATATTTGTGATATCCTTAACTTTGTCTATGTTCGCAGCATTAAATCTTCTTCCTTTCTTTAACACAAGTTGTGCACTAATAGCGGTAAATGTAATTGCACGAAAGAAAATTGGAGGTGCGACGGTGATTTACGGAATAGCGTGTCGTTTTCGTACGCGAAAAAAGGGGATGAGCAGCATGGATTATATTGCCTGTTCAAATTTAACTCGGGGACGGGGGCGCACCGCGGGTTAAATAACGCCATTTGTTATCGTAATATCTAATTTAGCGTTGAAGGGTGATGCGCCAACAGCCATGTGGTCGTGATCTCACGAGGCCACGGTACAGGTGTCTTAGGAACAACAGTTTAGCTTCCATAAGTTCGCCAGGTGTACCTGTAAGAAACAAAATGATTCATTCCCAGACCTGCTTTTAAACATGAACTATACTCCCTGGCATTTTTTACAATACTTATTCTACATTTACATATTTTTTAAGTTAAGAAAAGATATCCTTATCATTGGGATCTTCTTCAATAAATGTAGATGTCATTTTAAAGTATACCTTCTATCATCCAAATGAATATATTTTTTAGATTGTTGAAGAAATTGGATTGAGGTTTACTTAAGTATCAAAAACTACTGCCGATAAATATTTTAGACATACTACTCCTACTAATTTTTACAATATGTATATTTTACCAATATATACCTCCATGATAATTTTTTCATTCTTGTTAAGAGATCACATAAGGAATCTTAAAAAGAATACTCCTATTAGTATTAAAATAAATGTAATTTTGAATTTTGCTTAAGATGCTTAAGATTACCTGAGATTACTTAAGATTACTTAAAATATTTAGAAGAAGTACTGATTGTTAATTGATAAAAAATTAGTCTCCTTGGAAGTTTTCAATTTCCTTTTCAAAATTCAATTTTTTACTTCTACATATGCAAAGAAAATGGACAACTTAGTAATATAATGATATAATATACATATAATGGTAATCATTCCTTTATAATGATACCAATGAAAGCCAAACCTGCCAATCGATCTGATCAAGTCTGACGTTTTCACAGAGAAGCAAAAATAATCAACGAGACCTGTCCTTACATTACGAACCGCGTTCTCGTCGCTCTGTCGGCCGCTCGTTATCATTATGCGGCTGGATTCGCGATAGCGAACGCCCCCGCGGCTCTTGCTCGCTTGGTCTCTGCTCGTGCGAACCCAAACACCTGCCCGCGACCAACGAGTAACGTGACATCACGTCATGTGACCTCCTAAGCCCCGGATGCGCCCCGAAACCCCTTAGATCCCAATGACACCGCGCGACCTCCGACTAATCTGCGTAATCGCAGTCCTGGAAAACGACGGATTACACACTCCGACCATATCTTCGTGCCGCCATCGCACTTTCCTCATCGTACCCTCTGTCCTTTTTAATCCTATTTTTAAAGTAACCAGAGTTCCCCTTTGGTTCCTTTAAACATATTTGTTTTATAAGCGGAAGCAATTATTTTAAAGATTGGCCTATTGTGGTATCAAAATTTCTGCTTAATTCTTTTAGGTATACTTTTGTTATACCTAATGATTAGTCAGGTTTGTCATGGTTTTAAACTTAAGATATTACAAAGATATGGTATAGTAGTTATTAATGTTATAAACAGTTACCGATTCATTGTAGATATTGTTGCAGGTATTTTGACCTATTTACTTGTTTCCTTTAGTGATCATGTTTGGTAACAATCTTAATTCTGTTAATCTGTTTTGAAAAATATAATTGTAGTGTCACTTTATAGAATAAACCTTTCTTAAATGAAATTACTTACTTTAAAAATGAAATAATACAATACCTAAGTATTTTACATAATCAACATTTTTACCTTCACATTTTATCTAATCTATCAGTTGGAACTCAATTATGCCAATATAAGACAAAATCTAGCAGATCCTAAGTCTCCAAGTTCTTCAGAGCTTAAGGCATGAACGATTCATTTGAAGAAGCTTCAACAAGTATTTTTCATCGTTCCACGAGTAAAATGTTTGTTCTCCTTGTTCGTAAGTGATGAATACGAAGGAAGATCACGCATGATTCCATGTATCGTACACCTAGAAGCGACATCATGGCGAAAGGGTCGCGTGTCTAGCCATTAATTTCATCCACCGTTTACCATCTTCGCGTAGGAAGCACGGATTGCTCTTTCACCCTTGCACGAAGTCACGTATTCGTGACGCCCATTGTTTCACAACCGAAGCAAAGTTATCTCATCAAGTCGTCACGAGGACGCCCCTCTTCTTTGGCAAAAGACGTGATTAAACTTTTCTTACTTCGCTCGGTTTGCCTATTTACCACTGACTTCCGACTACGTTCTGCGTTCCTTCTACGTGTTTCGTGTCAGGTGTGTACTGATTAGCAGATTTCCGTTTTCGTTACTTCGTTTACGCTTCCCTTATGCGGGAAGTATCGCCTGCGATGAAAGATTAACGTACCAGCTTTTGCTTTTCTTCCTTTGGGTTACCTGACTTTTTTCAAGCAACCTGCATCGTTTCATTTTTAGTCCCATGAAGTAACTTTTGAATTCGCGTGATTTCTAGATTTATATTTGAGCCGTTCACAACTCAACATATGCAATTTTTCAATTAAAATTGAATTGAATGAAAATTCTCAAGTTTGGTGCTTATTATATATATATAATTTCATCAATTTTCTCTATTTTTGTTTTATGGAATGAACTCATTTGGCAAATAAGTGGTTTATCTGATCCTTGGAGAATTCAGAATGAATATGTGTTAACAAATTAATGTGCTCACTCCACACGTTTCTAAAAATCGCAATATTTTGAAAAGTAAATTTTAATAAATAATTTAATAAAGCACATCATGTAGAAATAATGGATACAAGATAAAAGTTATACAATTTTATATAAAAATTCTATATACTGAATGGTTCTTCTCTAGTCTACCATTGTCCGATTCTTACAGTTTTCCAGATTCTTTTGTTCGTAGATTCTTTGCCCTAGTTCCTTCATTGAATGAGTTAACGTAAATGCTTCTTGTTCCATTAAGAAATACTAGAAAATATAATAAGAGATACCGTAATTCTTCCATAACCAGAACTTAATCATTTAGACTTAGGGTTTGGTCCCGTGAGGTATGGAAGGAGTATACAGCCCTTCGTTTCCCAGGCTGTTGGCAAATTGTGGCTTACCGCGCTGGCACGGTTCTTATCCGCACTCGTCCAGGTAATTCTTAGCCAGTAAGCTCGTCGTTATCAGATACGAAACAACCATCAATAGTTTTGCGAAATTCTAAAAGAAACAACGGAAAAATTCAGATGTAATCGTACTCTGACTACGATTCTTGGTACATTTCTTTTTAAGCGTTCTTTCTTAAATGTTTATTTATAGATTCTATTTATAGAAATTCTATTTATAGAAATTCTGTTCATAAAGATTCTATTTAATAATTCTGTAATGATTTTCTCTTGGAATAAAATTATTTTTACATAAAGAAAGATATTATTAGGATTGAATACTTAACGAAAATTGTTTTTCTAAATTCTTAATCAATGAAAAGTTTGCTACCGTATAACTATTCTTATTCTTTTACAATACAAATACAAGATAGATGTGAAAAGGTAGATTTAAATATGAAAGAGGAAAACTACGCTGTAGAAAGTCAACTTGCATAACGAAAATGGAAGAGAGCAATATATAATTTCATTATACATTACATTATTGAAATAAAAGCATGTTGTTTCCGTGTACGAACCGACATTGCTTCTTATTAATATTTTACTCATACGGTTCTCCCTCCAGCGATCAAATGCTCCTCCTATTTTTTCCTCTTCAGACCAACACACCGCCCACTTACCATATAGCATGTTCATGTACTGTTATTTCAATTGCAAATCGATACTGACGCATGGAAAACACAGTTACAGAGGTAACTCCAGGCAAGATGGATTTCATATGTCTTGGAAAATGGAATGATCTGGCCTTTTATTTAATTATATTGCTGGACTTTATGCTTTACAATACTAATATATAATAATAACTATCGTTATTATTATTTAAATATTAACAAATCCTATGGTATACTGTTCTTTCACACGATGATCTACAATGGTTAAAAATATGGTAATTACGTAGTAAATATAAATGGTGAATGCTAGAAATAAAATTCTTATTGGAAAAATAGTGTTATTTTTTACATTATTATCATAAATAAATATTCTGAGTTCTATTGAAATTCTACCGAATTTGTTTATTAAAAGAAATATCTGAACATTCGTAATTTATTCTAAATGTATTGTTACCGTATACGGCATCCTTCAAGATAATTCACTTCGATGACATCTCGATAAACGATAATCTTCAAATTCACACGCTCGATACAAATACGTGTTGCTTTTTCTAAATTTTACATGCTTTCTTACTGGATCATTTACTTTGAATATGGAGAATTCAAGATCAGGAACATTATCAGACGCAGAGGCAAACAGAATGTTAAATGAAATCCTTGATGAAGACAGGGAAGAGAATTTAGACGATGACGACGAAGATGACGATGAAGGCGATGAATCAGAGTGTACAGCAGCTTGCGCAGGAGATCCTGCTGTTAAAAAGGTCTAATATATACTAATATATATAAGAAAATGATCTTTTAAAAAATTCAATAAAATGTTTCCTTTTTTAAGTCCATCATCTTCTTGAAATCAACTTTGGTAATTACAATTTTTCAAAGTTCTTTAATCTTCAACTTTGTCATAACATATTCAAACTAAATAATAAACTATAATATCCTCATCTTCCTGAAACCATCCTTCGTCAATTCCAACTTCACAAAACCTTCTTCATTCTCAACTTTCTATTACAATATTTAACATAAGTAATAGGCCATGAAATATAAAACATCAAATTCAATCTTAATCAGAACAGCAGTCTTAACGTCATTCATCGTCATACAATTTCTTTCTTTTTGCAGAGACTCTGCGAGTGTATGCGTATCGCAGAAAACTCTTCGAGGTTCTCCTTGCGCGTGATGGAGGCGATGAGGTTGTTGCAGCGCAGAGAAGACCGTCTGCTACCGACATCCACCGCAGAGGATATCGTCGACTATATTCAAGCAACTTATCACGACGATGGTGACCTTTACGCTCAGGTGCGAACCACGCTGAAACAGGTCTGTTCCCAAGGGTTAGTTCTACGTCAAACAGAGCGAAACAGCCGGTGTAGGCGAAAATTGTGTCTCGCGTGAGACACGATCGCGTTTCAAGGCAACTGCAAAACCGTTTATCTCGCTCGTAGACCGTGCATCTATCGACCAGTTTCGTTTACAGTTCAACTGTTAACTGTAACGCTTCCATCGGTTCGTTTCACTTGATGAACAATCAAATCTTTTCCTGTAAATGAAATTTAGGAGATTTCGCAAGGATCTATTAGTGACTGGGACTTCTAAGACCGTTATGGAAAATAAATAAAGTGCAATTATTTGTTTTTCTATAAAACTATACAAACTATAGTGCTATAGTTGTAAAAAGCTATGATTATGTTTCATAGAAAATTGTATTTTCTATTAAAAAATAAAATATATTACGTTTATTATTGAAATTAATAACAAAATAGTTCATTTTCTATTAACAGTTTTTATCTATTTTATATTCTATCATTATATATATTACTAATGTTAAGTAAATAGTTACAGGATTTTAAAAAATATTAAGAGAGCGACAATGAATTTCCAAATAATTACTCTTATGACGTAGTACAGAATAGCATTCTTTTTTCGCCTCAAAAGTTAAGATAACTTATCGATAAATTTCTATCCTAGATTCGTTATGGAATTGTTAGAAAACGAGTATCATTTAATCGGACCAAATGCGATCTCGATGAACCAAGCCACTTGCACGAAAGGTCGAAGGGATTGCGCGTTGTCTTCGCCAGTTAAGACACCAAAACTTCGCAGGAAACGCGATGATAATGGTGACGATTGCGACTGTAAAACGACAACTGACGAAGAACTAGAACCTACGAGCAAAAGTCGAAGAGTATGGATCAATAAATCAAAAAGAAATACTCGAAGGCAACACGAAAAACATGAAGAGAATGTTGCAGCTAGAGAAGTACCAGAATGCTCTTGTAATATGACTGACGAAGACGTAGGAGAAGATGAATGTGTATGCGAAGATCAAGTGCAAAGAAACGCTAGATATAATAATAATACAAGAGTGCAAGAAAGAGAAGATGTGCAAGAAAATGATCACAAAAGAATAAATGAAGAAAGACAAACGAGACCAGTTCGGGATTTCTCGATAGAGTCCTCAAGAAGAAAAAATGTTCAGGGAAGGAATAGAACGATGGAAATTGTTGATAGAACAACGATAGGAAACAATAGATCAAACAAAGCATTATCAGATAACGTGGACAATTTTTACAGTAAATTACAAGGAAAGATTTTGTCTTCTGGGGACAAAAAGCGAGAAAGAGAATTAAAAGCGTGGATTAAACGTTGTCAAGAAGAATGTAAACGACAAGAGAATCGACGAAACAGAAATAATTAAATTTTTCGTTGAGCTCGTGACTCTGCTAAACGTGACTTTGATCTAAATTATTAATAAATAACTACTCCAAGTGGAGTGCTCTTTTGAATGATAAAAAATTATTTTTGAATGGAATATTTTTCATCAAATGTGTAATAAAATTTTATCAAATGTGTAATAAATAGACCTTCGTACCTTTTATTCCGTTTTTACTTGCTTTTTTTTTTGTATCATTATATATTACCTTTTTATTAGTTTATACGTATTATTTTTATTTTTCGTTGAAAATAGTGCCAAACATGGGGAAAGTTGTAGAAATCTTCCGGTACGATCGATGGGGATTAAATAACCAGAATGCACCGCGAAAGAAAGTGCTTCACTTACATAAGATCTTAATTTGTTATCTAAAATGCCAAATATCACAAGTATAGAGATTTTATATCACTTACATTAGTAAATTACATCGAAAAAATATAATTCATATTAAACTTATACCTGTATTTGAGTTTCTGCGCGAATGGATGTTTCTCTTTCTTGCGTTTCTTCTTCGAAATCTATTACATGCATTATTACGTTGTTTTCGAACGCTATCGGTGTACGCGATCTTCCTTAAATATTTATACACCAAATCGGAAACCGTTGATTTCTGATCATGGCGTCGTAGAGGATTTTGCTCCCTATTTCTATTATTTTTGTTCCGAGATACCAATCTATTCATAGTTATGCATTATTCGAGAAAATTAAGGAAGAGAAGTGCGAATTTAAAAGATTTAAACGTTACAGAATCATCCACTACACTAATTTCTTTTACCTGACTTCCTTAGTTTCTTCCTTTCTTGTTATTTTATATCGATAACCTCTGTTTTCTAATGTCATTTTAGTTATCTTATAACATTAGATTCATTAAATAGGGAAAGAATTTAAAAGGGTATATTTGTGCCATTACATACCATTATTTAATTTAACATCATTTTTTTAAAAGGAGAATTACGTATTTCGTTCGTTAGACATGATGCATATATATATGTATAAACGAATTCGTCTGCTATGTCAATTCATAAACATGTGGTCAAATGCAAAATTTATTTATAATTTTTACCAATAGATGATACAAATATTTTCTATTACATATTGACTTTCCTATACATAGTTTGTGCTTTTATACGTAGTATTACTAGAGAATAGTATCAAGTAGAGATTAAATCTATCAGTATTAACTAAATACAAGATTAAGTCCTGTATTGAGTTAATATTTATAGTAGTTTTTGATAAATGATATGATAATTTATCTATACCTTTTTACCAGTAGATGGTACACACATTTCTTATAGTGTGTTATTTTCTAAAACAGCTACATGTAGCGCTGTAACAACAACGATGATAGTTTACATCATGGTGGTTTTGTAATAACTGTCAACATCAATTAATCAAAAGGATAATGTCTCATAAGGTGGTATTTCATTATATTTAAAAAATCAACCTCTCATTTTTACATTTTTACGTTGGCCACATTTAAATGTTCGTCATTGCTTAAATATTCAATTCTCATACTTGATCATTATAATTTCATGATCCTGACATTTCAACTTTAGTGTGCATATTAACTGACAACCTCGAATTTATCGACTTTTTTTAGACAGTATGCAATGAACGCGTAAATAAAATAACATTAATTTCACATTTTGTGAAATGAAAATGAAAAATAAAATTCTCTGATTTTCAAATAAGATTTAAAAAATTATGAAAGTATTTTAATGTATAAATTATATTTCAGGGAACTATTAGAAAGGAATCTGTCAGGAATGGACATCAGTCAAATGTTAAAGCAAAATCTAAAAGTTCATCATCTTATGCAGACTCAGAGAATTCTGAAAAAGTAGATTTAAAATTGATAAGAATGTCTCAAACTCTTGAAAAAAGAAAAGAGGATGACAGTCACTCAAGATTAACACAAAATTTACAAACAAGCAGAAATAGTACGAAACATCCTATTAAATCCTCTAAAAGTGTTCCTGTTAAGGAAAGTTTTTCCTCAGCATCCAAATCAAATATTAACAAGTCTAGAATAGCATCAAAAAGTATTTTAACAACTAAAACACAGACTGAACTTATGAAGAAGTCAGATATCAATGCTGTAAAAAGCAGTAAAAGTAGTAGTGGAAGAATACAGAGTAATTATTCAGAAAAGAGAGGACAGAGTACAATATTTATACCACAATCACTTACAACTAAACTCAATGCTAAATTATCTGATAAAAGCATTAGCTCTGTATCAAAAAATGGAAAAGAAGTTAAAACATATTCAAGTTCATCAGAAACAACTGAATCAAAACCAAGGTCTAGGCAACGTAGACTATCTAGAACATTAAGTCCAAGTGAAGTAAAAATGTTACATTCTGCTAATAATAGATCAGATCCTTTACAGAAAATGGACCAGAAGAAAAAGGAGAAAATAGAGGTACTTCAGACAGATAATGAATATGATTATGAAGATGATTTTGAGGTAAAATACTGTAGTTTATGCACAATTTATAATTTAGGTCTAATTTAAACTATTTCATAGGATTATGAATCTGATTTTCAAGAATGCACAGATAGTGAAACATCTGAAGTTAGTGAAGAAACAAGCATTAATCATATTAATGTACCACTGGATCCAATTGAACTGCATACTGCAAAACAAGTATTGATATTTATTTTATCATAGAATAGTATCAAAAGCAGTAATATTTTTTTATTTCAAGTTATCACTTTACTGTAGCGCAAAATTGTGAACAGTGCCGAACAAAAGGAAGAAGAACATATGCATGATTCTGGTCATTATGAGCTTACAGAAGCAAGAAAGAGAGCTGCAAGAATAGACTCAATTGCAAATGATTCAAAGCTATCTTCTCTTCTTGAAATAAAACAACCAGTTAATAAATCATTTAGGTTTGTTCTAAGCAAAATCAAGTTTCAAAATAATTAAATAATTTTTATTGTGCAAATTGTACTGTTTTCAATAATTATATATAAATGATTGCAAAAATAATATTGATTTACATAAATAAAAATTTAATATATGCACGTGTACGCATTTTTATATAGTGAGGATAGATCGGAAAATAAATCGTTACCATTATCTACTGATGAAGGATTCGAAGATAGTCGTTCGGGTGATTTTGCAAAAACACCACCGCTCTCACAAATTTCGTTCATTGATTTCCGTAAAACCAAAGAGGAACAAAAACCAAAGGTAGTAAATTGATAAATTAACGAAATAGTGAAACTTTTTATTAATAATTTTATTTATTATTGCTTTCAGAAACCCAAAAAGAGTTTAAGTAGAGGTGAAGAGCTATTAGAAATGATAAAATTAGATGTTATGGAGTGGTCTGTTCTGGAATGTTCACCTATACCATATGAAGAATTTATTAGAAATTATGGAAAATTAAATGCTCAACAAGTATAGTGATTGTCTATTAATAATACTACATCGTGTTATTAATTGAAAAATTAATGCGTTCGATTTTTAGATATCTACGCAAACTGGTGAAGATAATATTGACATAGAAACACAAACGGAGGAAATAACATTTAGAAATAAATGGACTCAATTTCCAATAGCTTGCAGACAAAATTTACAAACCAAAGAAGATTTAGACTTATTTCGTATGGTACATACACTTATCACTTTTTACTGATTAATCTTTATCTTAAATATCACATTTTTAGGATCAAATTGGGGTCGGTAGTGACAATGATAATGATATAGAAACTATAAGCTCTATGTTACCGCAACCCTTTGATATATTGCGATTAAATGATTTCATGAGTCGCGCAGGAAAGGTAATGTTATCGTTATTGGAAGAAAGACGATCTGGTGGCAATGTGTTTAAAAATGAAGAAGAAATACCATTCAGTGACGGTGTTGTCAAACTTTCTATAAATTCCATAACATTTTTGGCTGGTAGAGCAGTAACGATAATCCATTATTCAGAAGTCTTAAATAAAATCCTATTGACTATTCATTCTCCAGCTGAAGAAGTACGAATTATTTACTGAAGTACCAAATATAATCTATAGCAGTAAAACGTGTAATATTTTATTCAGGAAATCGAGACATCCAGCAAACAAGATTACATAACCGATTGTTGTATTGGATGCGTTTGGAATATTTCTGAACCATCGATGCCGATTAAATTATTGTACTCTACTTGCCCTATTACTTCATGTTGTTTTCATTCAACGAATTATAACATCGTATTTGCTGGACTTCAGGATGGGTATAATATTTTATTACTTTCAATTGTTGTACAATTTACTATATAAAAATAAATAAATATATTGAACAATAGATCGATAAGTCTCTGGGATTTAAAGGAAGATGAAATGTGGCATCAGAAAGTGACAGATAAAGAAAACAATTTAGATTGGACAATACGGATGCCTACATATACAACAGCAACAAATGTAGAAACAAATCATACAGCACAAATTGTTGCAATACGTATACTATCTAAAATTGAAGAAAAGTCAGTAGAACAATATAACAATAAATTTGTACCAATACAGGTTTGTTAAAATTATTGTACGCATTATATGTTGTCATGTATATAATGATTTAGTTATTAATGTTATTTGCATCAGTTATTTGTTTAACTTTAATTGTGAATATTACTTGTACTAATAGATATGTAGCTTAAGTGAAAATGGTTCAGTTGTTATATGGAGTGTTTTGCACAATATGGGCAAAAATGTCGACGATTTAGGACTATCATTTTGGGGTAGTGTAAAACTTATTAAAAGTCAAGAACTATTTTTACAACCTAACTATAAAAAAAAGTAAATATTCCCTAATAACATGTTTATTACCTATCAAACTTCAACTTTACTAAAGTCTTTTAACTCTCTAGAAAGATCATTGCAGCTACGTTCATTGATATGCATGTGGATTGCATTGATAGTAATAATCTTTATATTGCCACTAACAGTAGCAGTATTTTGCATGGTACTTGTATTGGTAACAAAGCTAATCCTGCTGTATATACAAAGTTGGATACTAGTAAGTTATTAATAACACATCAATTTTAATTAGTTCATTGTAATTTCAATACTTCATTTGATGTTTCAGATGACTGTGGAAACGTAACTTGCATAGAAATCTGTCCATTTGGATATTCGTTTTTCTTGGTAATATTTTTACTTACATTCACTCTCTTGGATTGTTTCGTTGTTCCTAAAGCAGTTTTCTAATACAGGTTAGCTGTGATGATGGAACAATTCGATTGCACTCTTTAGATATTAAGAAACCAATTTTACAATTAAAAGATGAAGACAATACATACATTATTAGATCGGTACAGTGGTCAAGGTCGAAACCATTTACACTTTTTGTACTAGACAATAAATCATGGTAAGAAAAACTAACAAAATGAATATTGATTTAAACGAAGTAAGCAATTGAAATAACTTTTGTATATGGTATTTTAGTATACATATATGGGATTTAAGTAACAGTGATATATATCCAACATACAAAATAAATATGCGAAATAGTGGACATATAAAAACTATGCAATTATCATATTGCAAAACAAAACGAGATATGTCTCATCAGTACTTGGTATGTTTTTTTTTTCACGCATAATAATTTGTAAAAATTCTATATGTGTTATTTTTTCCAGGCGTTTGGTACAGAATGCGGGCACGTAGAAATACACAAGCTAAAAATGAATTTTTATCATTCAAAGGAAGAAGACTATTTACAGGAATTAAATGCTTTCATGCGATACGTTGCGATTTTATAAATAAGATAAAATCATCAATAAGGTCAATACTGTTCAAGGAAATTGACACATTTTTTATACTTCCGGTGAATTGAAACGGACTTTGTATGCCTTGGATATACATTTGTATTTTCAAAGTGAATGATACATACTTAAATAATATTTAAGGACAATCCTATAATCATAATGTATGTGTCCACTGAAAAGCATTTTTTAAACTGGTGTATCACTTTAAGGCAAAACTAGAAGTTTGCACAAAACTATTATTATTTATTGTACACATTATTCACTGTAACGCACAAAACTGAAACCGTCCACGAATTGTATACAATCCAAAATTTTATAATGTAAAAAGATATTTAAATAATATACCTCAATGAAAACATTCTTCAGTAATAATTTCTTTATTATTCTAAATATCACTTTATCAAAACATAGACTTATATAATGATGTAAGGAAAGACATTTATGCTCAAGTAATTTGTAATTTACTTAACATAACGATCAAAATATATATAACCTTCATGTAACTATAATGGAAATTCAAATATGCCGCGCCGTTGCAATTAACTTGTTTTACAAGATCATCAATAATAACAGGGTAACTCGCTACACGTTGAATTTGGTGAACTTCTAACTGTAGATGTTGAGTTTCGTCCTGTAAAAAAAAGGGCATTTGCATTTGTTTTAAATAATATAAATCTACATTAATAAACCTATTCATCATCGTAAAATTTTACGTTATTTATTCACAATGTGCGATTATTGTTCTTGGATTGATCAAATTTTAGCGAGGATCAGATCTGAGGCAAAGCCAGATAAAAAAAAACGTCGTAGCTATGTTGATCCAGTTATAGTAGTTCATGGAGGCGCGGGAAAAGTTCCACGAACGAAACGTAAACACATACTCTTTGAGGTTTGAAAAATATTATATACTTTTAATTTAAAATTAACTAATATTATTTTCAAAAAAATGTTTATAAATAAATTACTATAACATTAATTACAGAAATAAAAAGTAATTATTTATAAAACATACCTGATAGCTAGTAAACCTTTTTGTAAATAATTATTAAATGAAGATCCTTATTCATACAAATAGGTTAAAAATGCCGCCATTGAAGCATATAGTGATCTTATCAATGGTCGATCAGCAGTGGATGCGGTAGAAAAAGGAATCGTTTATATGGAAAGTAAGCCGTTTTTTAATTGTGCGAAAGGTGGTTCTTTGGACGTTAACGATGAAATTGTCACGGATGCTGCTATAATGACGATACGCGACGCTGGATGTGTAGGCGCTGTTCGTGACATAGAACATCCTATTTCTTTAGGTATATATTTTATCTAACAAATCAGTGTACGGTTAAAAACATTTCCAGTTAACGATCTACCCTAATTTCCAATTTCAATTTCTAATTATAGCACGGAAGGTATTAGAGAAAACGGAACATGTTCTAATCGTCGAAAATGGAGCTCAAAAATTTGCCTTGGATAACGGAATTTCAATTTTACCGCCAGGAAGTTTAAACATATCCGAATCATTAATGTCAAATTTTGAATCGTTAACATGTTGTACGAATGAAGAACAGGAAGAAAGTGAATGGAGAAATGATGCTAAGGGTGAAAAAAAAGAATGCGATTCGGATTGTTTTATAAATCGACCTCAAGACGGTGAAGCATATCCATATTGTGTTTTATCTACTGATTTAGACTGGGATGATCCGATAACTGTACAGGTGTGTTTTCTATGGCACCATTATTTTATAATACTATTAGACTCTAGACACATTATGAAATCATAAATTACAATTTTTATTTAATCCTAAACTGTGTTTCTCTGTTAGTATATCTACAAAAGGATAAACAAAGATCTAATAGCTACTATAAGTCCTCAAGTTTCATAAAATATAGTTAGAAAATATGAATATTAGGTTAGCGCGGTTGGAGTAGTAGCATACGATCGTAAGAAACGGCTTGCAAGCGGAACATCGACAGCTGGAGAACCTCGAAAGCCGGTTGGTTCCATCAGCTCAATCGGTACGGTAATTGGTTGCGGCATTTACACAGATGAACATGGCTGTGCCTCTGTATCTGGTAACGATACAAGCATCTATTGCTATGCACCAGCACGGAGAATAGTTAAAAAATTATCTGAAGATATATCGATTAACACCGCAGTAAACACAGTGCTACAGAACTTCGAAAATGAAACCGGGGAATCTCACATAGGTGCCATTGCGTTAGACGCAAAAGGCGAGCCTTGCGTTTCCTTCAATTGCACACATTTCCCATGGGCTTTCTGCCAGAAAGGTTACGTTTATTACGGGATGGCGCAAAACGAGAAGTATTGGGAAAAAATAACTATATTAGAGCGACCTTTAGATTGCATGTGTATAAGTTCCGACGATGAGGATTAGAGAAATGTTAAATATTTCATTTTATATGTGTTATACTAGACGAATTTAACTGTATAAATGTCTATTTTTAACAATGTTAATATTTGTACCTATAGCAATATTAGTATCTTATTATTTTAAAGTTAATATTATGCTTTTACATACCGGAAATATAATACTATGATTTGAATCATATATTCCATACATGGAGAACGCAGGCGTTGGGCCCTTGAAAGTAATTCCGAAAAGCTTGTCCATTTCCAAAAGCATCGAGTAGATTTCTTCTCGTCTTACGTCTGTTATATTTTCATGTGTTATCACCTGGAAGTAATGTTTACAAAAATATTTAATGTCGTTGCTTTTAATACTTTTAACATTATTTTTCTCATAAGAGAATTACCATGCCTAACGGAGCCCACGTAAGCAAACATGTTTCATCCGAATCGACCTCATTAAGGCATAGGGTTCGGTACTTGTTATTCCTCGTCTGATAGCCAGGATTGCCTAAAATAGAGAAGCAACAAGTTTAAAATGAGGCACAAGAAAAATATGATTATATACTCACTGATATTTTTATAAAATAGTGACGAATTAACATACCAATTTTCCCCTCGATGTTCTTTAAATCAACAAAAGCCACGTCTCCAACATCAGACATCATGCAGTCAAAGGCAATCAAATCTTTCCCAACTCCGTTCGCTACAAATCACATTGTTTTCTTGTTTAATCAGCACACAAATCATGCTACGCGATTTTATTATCACGCCACGTGTAAATACACACCTTGGATATTCAAGGCATGTAAATTATATGGCATTTGGCCGTCACTGTCACTCAGACCAACAACGGAACTCTCTGTAAAAAAGTTAGCAACTGCTTCTGTGTCCGAGCAATAAGACTTTGTACCTGATATATTCTTCAGAGCAGCCACAAAAGCGTACCACCCTACGAAAATGTGTTTTGGCCGTCATTAAACAATTTTGGAAGAGTTTAAAAATATTTTAAATTATTTATATTGCTAAACATATAGAAATCAATTGAAAATATTTAAAGAAAAATTAACCGATATGATATCAAGAATATTAATAAGTATTATTTATATTTTTCATTATTTCATAACAATGTGCAATAATTAAATTTCTATTTATTGATTAACAGGAACATTGAGGATTTTGTTTAACAACTTTATCTATAAATATGAAATAAGACTCATCTAAAGATCACTATTCGATAGAATCATTCAAAAAATGGAAATATTCTCACCAACGTCTCGATATCCCGTGAAACACGCCTTGACTCCTTTCAAGTCTCTCAAACTCTTGATCCATGAATCCTGTTGGACGATAGCCGCAATTCTAACGAAGTCATTGTTCCTCTTGGGTACCACCTGCACGATCGTTTTTAGACCCATTCTGAAACAATATCCTAAACACTGTAACCACTATCATCTCTATCCACAACTTTATGCAACTTGAATGTTTACTTACTTTCTGGCGTCAAACAGCTCCTCCGGCTTTGCAACGAATATATCCGCACGCTCGGTCTTGAGAGTCTTTAAACAACCTGCTCTGCTCAATTCCTGGATACACGAAATTGCTGGTTCCACACCATACACGATCGAAGCTTCCCTGAGCCACCGACACTTATTCTCTTCCAAATTGGACGCGACGCACCATTTCACTCTTCTCGATGGATGACACGTTGCACGATTATTAGCGGTCATGAAACGAGGAACTGTGGTCAAGTGTTACTATTGTTATTATTGCAGAAACAAAATCTTATAATTTAACTTTTTCATAGTGCAATATGAAAGAAATTCGAGCAAACTCCTCTATGTACCTTGGAAGTCATTATTTTCCTATTTCTTATTATCTTATTACGCTATGAAAAAGTTAATCTTTAATTAATAAGATATTACATATAGTGATATATGATGAATAGACTGCGAATTTTTACTTATGAGAGATTTAAGGATGTAAAAATGCACAGAATGTTCATAAGATGTAAACATAGATTTGCACAAGCATCCACAGTCTAATGACAAATTAATGAAAATCATTTTAAAAAATCAATTCTGTCTGATTAGTTAGAAAATGAACACAATAAGAAAACTTCTTTAATAGAATTTTTAAATAAATTTTTTCTTGAAAAGGATCGAGCGTTGTTCATGTTGTAATTAATCGTCGCTAATTACATCTTGTTAGGAAGTCCTCCGGCGTTTCCAGAGTATCTGTGCTCACCGGCGTTGGATGATAATTTTCCAACAATTGGCGTAGTATCGAACTGAACTTGTCCATTTTCAAGGAGCTCATCATCTTCTCCACCTTTTCTGCTACCTCTCTGGTAAAAAGCAAACATCACTTAAAAGATACATTACTCCATCAAATCCTTTTTATTAAAGTCTCTTCTTTTACTAACGATCTAGCGACGACCATCGGCCATGGTTTTGTTATCCATACGCATGGTTTGTCAAGTTTCACGGGCCTCGTCGTACCATCCGGACAAAGATACTTGTAATTTTCTTTACTGATCCGTTCCGTCTAATTTCATACATGGTTTCGTTAACAAACTGCTTGAAGTTGTTATATCACGCTACTCAAAATAATTAACACGTTCCATAGCAGACAAAAATTAGCATGTTTCTCTATTTAAACATTCATAGGCGAGTATAAAAATATTTCTTGATCTACTGCAAAAAAGCATGAAAATGTCAAGAACTCACCTTTCTTTTTTTTTTTTTTTTAAGTTACATAATTCACTTTTACAGTTCAATCAATCGTTTATTTTATATCTTAATACTCTATTCTAAGTTTACATACTATTCTGAACTTTAGAATCTCAGGCGAAAAGGCGATTATTCTGATATTGATTATTGGACATATACTGTCCAAAAAGTTAAGATTTCGCGTTTTAAGATAATAGCTTCGTTTCTGCTATTTATGGAACATGTTTAAAAAGGGACAATATTTCGACCCTTTCATTTTTCTTCATTCTTTGATTATTTCGAATAGTCATTTGTTTATCTGAGATTAATTCTTCTACCTTAAAATGCAGCAGAGTATCATTTAATCTAACCCAGGCAATGTCACCTGCGTTATCAGTGAGGCAGAATAAAGCACCTTCGCGACCGTAATAGGCATCATTCGTATAACAGCCGACTGGATTATCGCACGCGGCGCAAAGATTCCTATACTTCGATTCTACGAGCAAGAAGGTGGGAATGGAGTAACTACATTGTATATTATTTTCAATTTGCTTCAACTGTACAAATACTTACTTAATTTACTATCATATGTAGTATCGGCGGTCCAAACGCCAGCAATACAAGCTGCTTCGAAGAAATTCGACAAACCGTCCATTCGATTCTCCAACAACGTCTTATCCGGATCACATTTTCTCAATATTACCCATTCGTCAAAGTACTACAATTGTGATACAGGTATGTAAATGTTTTGATAGTTCATTTGTATTTTTAAGTAATACTATTTTGTATGACCAATTTTATATTTATGTTCAATTATATTATTGGATGCTATAAAGGCCTTAGCATCACATGTTAATTTGAAGTAAACTGTACCCAAAAATTGTTGTATGCAGTGATTACTTTCTACGGCATCTAAAAAAATAATATTTCTCTTTTGATATTTGATTTTCATAATAAAAATTATGTAATAAATTAATTGCAATTTTCATACATTTTTCCATAAGAAAAAAGAATTGTAAACAACACTATTTATTTATATTACTTGATATTTGTGTAATATTTGAAAAAATTACGATTCCCAAAATGTGTGTCAAAATAATGATTCTATTATGTAGAGGTTCTAGATAAGAGTTAGATCCCACTGTTAACATAAGTCGGTCAATATTGAATCACAAAATTTAATATAACTTGATGAAAACATAGTAACGAAGTTTATAGGTAATATGTAAGAAAAGAATGAATAATTTATTGATGCGTTTCATGAACACAGAAGAGTTTTGAGTGTTCTAAGGCCATTTTTGCATCCAGCTATACAACTGTAATTAGTTATTAAAGAGGAAGTTCATATCGTGAATTCTAATTGACTGTATTTTATATAAAGTAATTAATATTTTTAATAGAATTCTTCTCAGAAGAAGTGATTTATATACATATAAATAGCAAGAAGCAAATTATCTTCTCTGATACTCCAGTACTTATAATCTTATTTTGAACGATTGGGTTATATTATCTGAGAAAAATAACATCTTTTATAGAACACAGACACGGTAAACAAGGAGTAGTTATAAGAAAATTAACCGTAGAAAATGCATTGGTCCAATCATCGGTGGTATCCAGTCCAGGATGACAGAATCTCTTACCCTTAACGTCCCATATATTCCTCACATCCTTAGATACTATGACTACCATCTCATAACGTTGCTTCTCTACCAAAAGATAATATAACATCGAAGAAACGTGAATTTCAACTTCTCACGTGATGGCAACTGATAAAATAATTTTAATCGCTATTCGATTTACTTTGTAATTACCATCTGGAAGCATTCTTAGCTCGTTCGTGACTAGAATGTTGTATTCGTTGTACGCGGATGCTGCGACCAGATCTTCCGGTTCCATTACGGTAAAGTCGGCTTTGGCCATGGTCAATCGCCGCAGGCAATTAAACCTGTGTAATCGATGTGCCGTTAAAAAAACAACAAGACGCGAAACGCGGAGAAAGGAATCGATCAATACTCTTCAAAAAGTATAAAGTAGCATTCAGACGATCATTATTATTGTCAATATTTCAAATTCTCAACATTGCATTGATAATTATGTCTTGATCGCCCACAAGGTGTCTTATGTACAATAATGGTGAGTATCTTAACTATTGATACTAATATTGATAATAATATTAATAATATCGATATTGTCAATATTACAGGGTTCTCAACATTATCGTACATAGGAGACCCTCTAGAGCCAAAACAGTCAATTTTTTTTGCCAGTACAATATTGTCAATATTTATTGACAAACTGCATTTTCCTCATACATTCAATATTATTGATAATACATTCAATTTCGCGTTAGCGTTTAACGATGTCAAATCACAAGAAAGCATGTTCAGTCATTACATATTTCAACATTATCAACGAAAGAAGATAAGAACGTATGGAACACAATTATTTTTCATCAAACCACCTCGACAATATTCGAAATATTGATAATACTTCTCTATAGTAATATTAGAAGATCTCTATAATGTTGAGAACCCTGAAATATTGACAATAATATTAATAATCTGAATACTCTTTAAAAGATTTATCGATCTTTCTATAAATTTGTTATACTCGCCTATCATTTCCTATAACACACTCTACCTGACTCCCTGAGATTACCAACTGCTTGCAAAGTTCGCGGACCCTTTTTGTTGTATGAATGCTCTCGACCACGCATAGTTTCACTGAAACGACGGTGTTTCTATTTTTTTTTTTCTCTTGCAAAACTCTTTCTCCTCCTCTCGAGCAAAGGGGAAATCATGACTACATAATTCGTTACCAATGACGAACAAATTGCTCGCCGCTCAAAGTAACTGGAGGGATCGTGTTAACGCAGCTTTCTATAATACTCTACATTATTCTCTTATGATACTTGAGTATTTTAAAATCCTATTGTTATCTTTAGCGATGAATTATTAAAGGCATTGCATGGATTTAAAGAAGAATTTTTAATATCTATTTTTTAGCTTGTATATTTTGTAGAATATTGATGTTACGGGGATCGTGGATATTAATTAAAATTACTTACAATTTTCAGCGTTGATACTTTGATGAACAAACGCGAAGAAGAAGAGTAAAACAAATAATCGAATATCCATCTTTGACGACCTTTCCACCGGCATCCTCTTCAAGGACGTATCGTAAGCGTTTGATTTTCACTCTTTCACAAGATTCTTCAAACTAATTATCAAAAACTAATACACGATATTTTTCCATGTAATGTTTCATACCGAAAACACACTGATGTACAGGAATAGAGTGTGCAAGGGTTTCATTATTTATAACAATAATTACACTTGTCGCACCGTTATAGTTGACGAGGTAAACGCTAGTTTAATGAATATGCAGACACATTAATCAGTAACGGAACTAACGGTGTTACGCATCAACTTCAATGAAACTTCGAGTACAAACAGAAAATCAACAAACATTTTATTAATTTTTTATTGTGTATAATTGCATCTATAAATACTCGGTGATTTAAAAGATATTTAGCAACAAAGATCGAGTTTCATCTATTGATACAATCAATCGGGTTTGCCTGTTACACCTTCTCTTTTGTTATACTATCTACTTTTCTTCATTCTCGTATCGCTACTATTAGCGTTATTATTACGCGCGTAGATTGAGCAAACTTTAATTAATATTCCATGAATAATTCTATTCGAAGTTTCATTGAAATCGACGCGTAATGCTTCACGCAGTCTGGTCGTCAGTTTTCCTCGATTCTGATGTAAATTGACGAAAATCATTGAGAGACAATTAATACGGACGCCGAAATGAAGACAGAAACGACCTATTCACGATCACAGATAACGAAATCCACAACGATAATTATTCATGTCTGTTTACGAGACAACTTGATGAATCAACGCAAGGATCTTCTTACAATCTTTATAAAAAGTTCTTCGTCATTTATGAAATGACATCATCGGCTGAATCTTCAATTATCACGAAAAGAAGTATTATTCGACTGTTTCCTAACAACACGTACCTTCACCTTTCAATCAGTGCACCAAATTCTCTTGATATACAATGAAGTACTCTCTCGGCAGAGTGCTAAGGACAGATGTCCGACAATCGAAATAGAAGACAGTAGCGGGTAGACAACAGGCACGGTCTGTTTCGAGGGGAATGAGTGTGAATTATGTGAAAAAGGTCAGCCGGTTCGGCTGCATGAATAACTCGTTTCAGCAGAGTCTTTGGAGATGTAAAGAACAACGATCGACGAATTTACCACATGGCGCCCGGTACACGAGGAGGTGGATTTCTTTGCATTCGATGCGTCTACCTCTACATGTAACTCCACGCAGACTGGATTAAATTGAAACTGGCTGCTGATACGACCAATAGTCCAGTAGGGAACTGGAATTATTGAGGCTGGTGGGGGCTCATGCGTAATATAACATGTTGGTACAGTAGATGACGTTAATGTTCATGAACAATCCGAAACGAATTTAATCAACATTTTGCACAAGTGAATTTTTATGTGACGCATACTATTTAGTAAATTGTAAAAACTGTGAATTATAATTGATTAAGAGTTATTACTGGATTTGATGCACATGTGAAAGGAGAAGAACAGGACTGATGTTTCTTACTGATGATAATTTACATCCTCCTACACAGTGGCTGCATGTGTGCCTCTGTTATATTTTCCGCGTATTTTCTCAACGAGTCTTGTTGTCGTTATATAAACGGAAAATCCAGAGAATTGAATTAATCGTGGGTTAATTCAACGAATCAGTTAATTTCAATCAGATTTGAAACAATCTTCGTGTAGCTGTTGTTAACTTCTTGATAATCATAGTAGGTTTTTATTTGATACCTTTAACTTTACTCTTTCTGTTCAAGTTTCATCACTCATGTCATTTTAATTAAAACAAAAATTCGATTAATCGTATAATATACACAGCACTTCATCAATATTTACATTATTATCAGTATTATCAGTATCATTTTATTGATTAGGATTAAAGAATGTCATAAATACAAGCTATGCTATTTGCAAAAACAATAACGTATTCATAGAACATGAATTATTCACCATGTTCTCTATCAATCATCATAATTTAATTATTTTAGCAATTATATTGTTTCGTGTATTTAATCATTCTATAGTTATACTATTAAACATATAATTCGAAAAGAATAGCTACACATATCTTCCACGAATTTAATTAATTGAAAAATAACACAAGATCCGAAATCTTAAACTTTTCTTGTAACTGTGATTTCTCTATGCATGCTCCTTACGTAGAGGTCTAAGTCATGCTACAATTGCTACTGAATTATTTTGTTAGTAAGTGTAGGAACGAAGATTGCTAGCAAATTATTATTATTGTTACGCAGTATCATTTCTCTTAAAGCATATACATCGTCATCATCACAAAATATTTTCCAACAAAGCCCTCTAAAATTGCAAAAGAATAAATTCGTGAAAATTTAAATATTAAATATTCCATCTTTTTTAACTATCACAAGAAATTTTTATTATTATTATTATTTATTATTATATATTTATTATATTATATTTATATATTATTATATATTTATTATATATATATATATTTATTACTCTATTAGAGAATATTTGAATAAATTAAAAAAATTGTTAAGGTATTCAAATAATCAAACATCCAATACAACTTTGCGCAAAAAGTTTTACTCGATTTAAAGTTATAGTATCCACTGCATAAAAATTACAAATGGCATATACACGCATGTTTGATGATAAGCCTTGTTCGACCAAGATAACTAATCAACATTGATAGAAGACTATATATAAGTACTAAAAATGACTGATTAATATTTGTGAAATATTTCAACTACTCGTATCATTTTTTTACGACGTAGTGATTTTTTATAAAACGTAATTAATCAATTCTTTTGTAACCGTAAAGATTAAATTAATATTCATATAATAATCTAACAGTACTGGTTATGAAAAACTCACTTTTCAATATAATTTCTTAAATAGTCTTTTTCATAACATGTGTTAGGATAGATAAAATCTTCTCTGTAAATACGAAGATTTTGTCATATGATCAAATATGAGTTATCATAAAGTGTATCTTATGCATACATATGTGTGCATCTGTCATATGGATGACCTTGAGACGCTCACATCTATACATATGTGCATATATATGTGTGTCCATATCGAAGATAAAAGTATCTCGAACTTCGAACTCGAAGCTTCACACTTGACACAATCAGTAGTTAGTAGCGCTAGTATAGCTGTATGTGAAGGAGGTATGTTAAGTCCATGTGATTCGCTGTCAAAACATCAGTATACAGCCTCCGTACTTCATGTCAGTACGTTCAGTACTTTCCTTCTGTGATATTGACGATATGGAAGGAGAACAAATAATCAGGAGAAACAACTCTAGGTTCTATGCATTGTATTATTAATATTATTCAGTGTAATATGATATATTGAATTTATTCTCTTACGAACAATAATCCTTTTTATTGTAGAAAAATAAGTCGTATTAATATTATTGAAGATGCAGATAAAGTATATCATCCGATAATGCAGAGGGTGTTTATTGCGTCGTTATTTATATAAAGTACAAATATAGAGGAATCACATGTAGGGGCAAATTCACTGAACGTGGTTAGTTCGATACAGTGAACTTTCACAGATTAGAATGCTATTTTTTAATGTTTGTTATAAAGTAGGCAACATAATTTTTATTGAATATTTACAATGTTACTTCTAAATTATATCTATAGATATATGTGATAAGTTATCTTTTTCGTACCAGTGTTTCCTCTGTTATCTTACTTTATATTCGTTCTATGTATTTATTGTTTTCATTTATATATGTGTCTGGAATGTTTCTAATTAGTTATGTATATTAATATATTTTGATTTCAGAAAACAATGCTGAATTTAAGTATTGTTCCCCAGACTGAAATATTTAAGACAATATTTTTCTGATGTATTGGTTACTGTAACATCACAAAAAATGAAGCTGAATTACACACAGTTGCCTATCAAGGCACATTATTTCTTCTTTATGGCAGGTAAGTCCAATTAATTAAGTTGAAATACATCTTTCTTTATTGTGTAATTCTTTTATATTATTTCTGATTGCAGCTATGGGACCAATTCTTCCATTTTTACCAGTTTATGGTAAACAACTTGGTATTTCAGCATTAGTTATGGGCAGTATAACAGCTATTCTACCAATCTTGTTCTTAATTGCTAAACCAACTTTTGGTTTTCTCGTGGATTATTTTTATACCTGGAGAAAAACAATTTTTATCGCATTATTAGCAGTAACAAGTGGTTGCTATATTTGTATGTACTTCTTACCAGTACTTCCAGGTCCAGTTTTTTCAGACTATAGTTTTAGCAATGTATCTTGTGATTTGTTACCATATTGTAAACTAGAGGTACTTTATTATTGATTTGTAATAATATAATTTGAACACTCCCAACTTTTATAAATTATCAGTTTTTATTTTCTATTTCAGGATATTTCTAAGCCATATTTATGTACTGGAGTAAAGAATGCTATATGCCATTGGACCTGTATAGATAAAAATTTCTCTATATCAATACAATTCCAAGCACTTAATGAAGAAATAAGCTTTTCCTCAAATTCAACGTGCTTAATTGATAAGAATAGTACCTTATATTGTTCTAAACATAGCAACTGCAATGTTATTTGTGATAACTTGTATGATAGTTATTGCCTATATACATCTGTTACTTTTTGGGGTTTTGTTTTATTAATGTCTCTTGGTAATATTGGTTTCAATGTATGTAATTGCATGAGTGATGCAATTTGTTTTGATATATTAGGTATGACGTAATTTCCTTCTCTTTTCATTTCAGTTTATTAGTGATAGCAGCAAATATTATATTTATTTTTCTAGGTGAAGGTGGTCAAATGGGGTATGGTAGACAACGTGTTTGGGGAACTATAGGTTTTGGAATTTCTGCCTTTTTGGCTGGCTACACAGTAGATTATTGGTCTAAAGGAGAAATTATTAAAATATACACACCTGCGTTCTTACTTGTTTTCATATTCACACTCATTGATCTATTCTGTTGTAAAAAATTAGACGTGAGTACCTATCATAAAATCTCAAAAATAAGAAATATTTGTTTTTAATATATTTAATTACACTACTTATTAAAACTACTTTTTGCAGCTGCCAGTAATGACAGGATCGGCAGATATACTGAAAGACATTATGAAACTTTTGAGGTTGAAACCTATAATTATATTTCTCTGTTTTGCAACGATTGCCGGCATTCTCGATAGCTTTATGATTTATTTCTTATTTTGGTAAAGTCTTATTTCGATAAAATATTAAATTTTTAATATTTCAGTATAAATTTTTAAAAATGTGATACATAAATTACAAGAGCAAAATGAAATTCGCAAATAATACGTTTCAAATAGGTATTTAGAAGACCTCGCTATGGCAACTAATTGCGTGAGAGAGATTAAATTAATAGAAGGTTTAATCGTTGCAGCAGAAACTTTGGGCGGCGAAGTAATTTTTTTTTTGTTGTCTGGTATATTACTTATTTATTTAAGTAATCTTATTTTTTGTATTATTTTTTATTTTTTAATCGGTTTCTCCTTAATAGGTAAGATCCTAAAGAAACTAGGATTCGGATATAGCTTTACATTGTGTTTCGTATGCTATGCTTTACGACTTGGACTGATTTCTTTGGCATTGAATCCGTGGTGGGTAATACCAATAGAACTGTTTATGCAAGGACCTACTTATGCACTTTGTTACGCGACAATAGTCGCTTATGCAAGTAAAGTTGCACCGCCCGGAACATCAGCTACTGTTCAAGGAATCGTAGCTGGCATGGATGACGGTTTTGGTAATGAAAGTTTATGATATGGATGTACCGTTGTTTAAATATAATACACATAATATGCATTTGTATTATTCTAATCGATGTTTACGCAAAATTATTCAAAGATATTACTCAAGTATACTTAATAGTTTTACTATATTATTATTTATTGCTCCAGGTTTTGCAATTGGTAGCTTGATAGGCGGAATCTTATACAAATTATTTGGAGGTGTAACAACGTTACGGATATTTTCATCAATTGCCGCTATAACAGCATTCATATACCTCATTTTATACGTATTATATTTAAAAGACATAATACCAGGTAGTAAAACTAATAGTCATTAGACATTTAATTTTTTGTATGCTGCTGTGGTTAAATCAATCTCTTATTATAGATACAAAGAACAATGTAGAGTGGGAAACACCAGAGGAAGCTCAAAAGAAATGTACAGTTGCAGAAAGCTGACTACACAAAAATTTAAATCAAAAATATTTGAATATTTTACTGCAAATGAATATTATTGTTAATAATATAATTATCGTTTTATTAACCGATTTGTTTATTACCAATTGATAATTTATAAATAAAATTTGACATATTTTTCTTATTGGTCTAATTCTTATCACGTGTATTTCCGTTTAAGAATTTGAAAAGAAAAAAAAAATGTTTATATAGTTCAGGTGACGGTAAAGTTTAACAGCTGTTGTACCCGCGGTTGCCACGTGATTGGTTTGATAAAGATGACAGATGCGTGGCGTTTAGATACTTTACCATCTGACGTTTTGATTTTAATTTTCGATTATTGTCATGCATTTGATTTGGTACGACTTAGCGAAGTTTGTACACGGTTCCATGATATTATACAGGAAGACACACTTTGGATCAAGAAGAGTAAGCTGCCGATTGTGACGAATCAAACTTCAAATAAGTTTCGCGAAAGGTATGATAGGTTACGGTTAAATATTTTTTTCTGTATATAACATATTATTTTTGTCGCTGTTTTTAGTTATCGTCCGTGAGGTGATTTTATTTGCACAATTCTGTGTGTTGCAAAGTTCATAATATGTGTTGATTCAAAAGACAAGAAGCTTTTACCTTAACATACATATGTACGAAATCTAAAAAGCTTCAGGTGGTTCCCAATTGTTCCATAGTACTAACAGTTAACTGTATATTTTATATTTATGTCATATATATTATACATTATATTATGTATTACATATTGATAATTAACATAACAAATAAATTGAAGGATCACTTACATTTTTTAGAAATAAATTACACTGTTATTAATCATATTACTACTAATTATATTACTATTAATTATAAATTTAAGTTATAATTGTAGTATAATATAACATATTAGTAAAGTTATGTATTAAACAGAATTTTATTAAAGTTCCAATATCTCAATTTAACAGGTGCATTTCATTACTAAATTTACGTGCAAAATGGCATGTTTCAAACAATTGGCAATGTGGCAAATACGAGAAGAAAGCTTTCTTCTCTCAAAATGCAAAAGTTATACCGCATATTCAATTAACCAAAGATATTTTATGGTGGAGTGGTGGAAATCAATTGTATGGTTTTAGACGTACTGAACCATATCCACATAATAACCGATTTTTTATTCATGATAATATTACGAGTACTATTTCCAAATTTATTGTCAGGAATGATTATATTATTACAGGCCATAGGTATTTAGCCATAGGCTTCGTATTAATCAAGATAATAGCAAAGCTGACATCTTATAAAATATTATTTTATATACGTGCCATTTTTTACAGAGATGGAAGTATGCGATTTTGGACAAAGCCACAAATTAACCGAAACATAGATTTTTACTTTAGTATAGAACAAGCACATTCTAGAAGTCTAAATGCATTGGATGAAACATTTTCAGCTATTATATCAGGTGCCGGTGATGGTACCGTGAAGGTATAATCTTAAATATTACTTCAAAAAGTATATAATTAATCCTTTCTGGTCGTAATTTCTGAGGGCATTGATCTCGCCAATACTTCAATGCCTGGCAATACCCAGACTTCGACTGGAAAGAGTTAACATTCGAATAATATTATAATAATATCTAGATTTGGACACCTCTTGGACAAGGGATCTCAAATGTACCTTTAGCAACGATAAATATTGCACAGTGGGTATGCTCTCTTTCAATTGATCCAATGAATGAAAAGGTTGCCGTAGGTACTGCTGGTAGTTGTGATATACCTCATCTTCATGTATTTAATCTTGGACAGTAAGCTATTATTTAAATAAACGCAAATTGAAGCTCCGAGAACGCCTATATAAAATTTATGTTTCATAATAATTTCAGTTATACCAAATTTGATACGTTAAAGACAAATAGAAAAGTACATGCAGGGACATTAGATATGGTTTGGGATAGCCCACAAACTTTACTTACCTGTGGATATGAGACTTATATTCGGAAATGGGACTTGAGGTAAATATAAATATTTCTTATCCTAAAATAATAGCATCATTATTTTTACTGAAAAATAATTATTCTAGGACTGGAACATGTGTATATTCGTGGCGAGAACCAACAGATGCAACTTTATACTGTATATCATCAGACTATCAGTACACTATGATTACTGGAACTAAATTTAACTGTAAGGCTGTTCTCTGGGATCAAAGACAAAGAAATTATATACAGGTCAGTACTGTCGTTATTCTTATACGATATTCGATATAATATGCAGTTTATATATCGTATACAATAACATTAAATTATATTTATAACATGTTTTTGCTTTTTACAGATCTACTTCATGAATCTTCGTAGAATGTCCAGTCCTACTTATTCTGTCAGCTTTGATAGTACACATTTATATGGGGCAACAGATCAACATTTAGTCGAACTAAACTTCTCAGGATATTCGTACAAAAAATCCAATTACAAAGAAATTCTGAAATATGAATACACAGAACCAGTTACTAGCTGAAACTGTATCGTGTAAAATGAACGTGTAATATTAAGTACACTAACATGCAGGAATATTTGGACCCTTTCAGATTGTTGCAAATATATACTCATATTATTTGCAAAAATGTTATTGCAAAAAAAATACTCTTCAAAGAAAGCTTTTTAATTTAATTTTGGCCTCTGATTTTATCTCAAACAATCATATATAGTTAAAAACAATAAATAAATTATTAAAATAATAGTTAATATTAATTACTATAAATAAAGGAGCAAAAATTTTAAGTGGGTTAAAATTGTATTTGTTTAATATTAAAACAAACATCAGTTATGGCAAGAAACAAAAAATTAACAGTAGAGAAATATTATTCTATCATAATGTCAAAAATATAATAGAAATATCAATATTTTGATTGGCTTGTACCAGAGGTCCAAATAATTATGCACGGCAGTGTATATAAAATAAGAAACACTATACGACTGATATAGATTAAGATATTTTACTATTTAAATTATTGACAAATTTAATTGTAAATTAAAAAGCACATCACATTTGCAATAATTATTAACACTTTATTATATCAACAGGTATTAATTTCTGCAAAACTCTTTTTCTTTTAAATAATCGTTATAAAATGTAAAGAATTTGATTTAATGCACGCATAATTATACAATTCATTAGTAAATTCGTCAGGAACATTTTTTGGTTTTCAACCTGAAGTATATAAGAAACTATCCGCAATTTAATAACACTAGGAAAAAAGAAATTGTAATACGTAAAACTAAATATATTTATTCAAACTGATTTAATGCGTTTGTTCCTTCGCCCTTTTATATTTCATAATACAGAAACTATTTTTGTTACAATTAACTTCTCTTGTTATAAATAAGGATATGGATACATTCAGACATTAGATGTTGCAAATCCAAACCCAAAATTAAGTATTGCGTTAAGTAACTTCTTATGATAATCTATACCTCACCTGTCCTTGAAATAATCCTATCAAAGCATTTTTCTAATCATATAGTTTAGAATACCACCGTGTTTATAATACGTTAAATCTACTTCGGTATCGAATCGTAGGATTACTTCGAACCTTTTACCATCATCCGTAGTAATGGTAATTAGTTGACCAGGTTGAGAATTCTCAGGGACTACTATATCATACATTTCATAACCTGTCAATCCTAGGGTCTCTGCGTTTTGCCCAGGTAGGTACTGTAGTGGAATAATACCCATACCTACCAAGTTTGACCTGGAAAATAGCAATGACAGTAAAATGTATATAAGGTACTCTCCTTTACATTTTGAAGGTTCTCTACAATGTAAAATTTTCTCTGATTTATTTTGTAATAAACAGTTACCTATGTATTCTTTCATATGACTCAGCTATAACCGCTCGAATTCCAAGAAGATATGGTCCTTTCGCAGCCCAATCTCGTGATGATCCAGATCCGTATTCTTTGCCGACAAGAAGTATTAAGGGTGTTTGATCTTTTGCATATTTTTCAGCTGCGTCGAAAATATCCATCTAGAAACATACAGTTATGTTCAAAGATATTATAGAGACTAGTTTATTTGATTTTAATATGTCTACAAACCTCTTCCTTAGTAGGAATGTAAATTGTACGTGGTCCAGTTTTTGTTAGAAATTTGTTTACCAAACGAATGTTAGCGAACGTACCTCGTGCCATTACTTCATCGTTACCTCTACGTGAACCGTAAGAATTGAATTCTTTTGGTGTCAATCTAAAAACGGAAACGTAACAAATGGATCAAATAAAAGATTTATTTATCTTCTTTACTCTTATCCTTCTTTACTTGTACTTTAAACGTACCCACGACCTGCGAGATATCGTGCTGCCGGGGAATTGCGTGCAATACTGCCAGCTGGACTAATATGATCTGTTGTAACAGAGTCGCCAAGATTCAGAAGAACGCGTGCTTTGGTAATTGGTTTGATTTTTGTTAATTCCTAATTACAATAAAAATAATCTCAATTAATTCTAACTTACTTATCAAATATAAAATAACGTGTCTCTAAAAATTAATAGATCTATGAAGTTTTATATAGGTACGTAATTTAGTGAACAAACTTTGCCAATGTGTTCTATAGATAAAATAAGACTAAAATGTGACAAAAATATGAAATGCAATAAACATTGATCCTCTTTCTTTTAATTTAATACAGGATAAGGCAGGATATATACATAATATTTGTAGTACTTTTGTGTTGATACAAGATACATATTCGTTCCAGTTTCGTTCTTGCGAAGTCGGAAGTCACGATTTTCAGAATGTAACAAATATTTATACGAATCATGAGTATAAAGATGTGCATTTCGTTTACGAATTGCGTGCCGAAAGTTCTAGAAGTGTCGTTAGAAAACATCAAGAAATGTTCTTTAATAAAAGAGTAACACGTCACATAGTGTTCGTCTACAATAAATTTATACTGATAAAATAGCTTTATACTGATAAAAGCGGACGATACTTCGAAATATACACATTTATAAGTATTGGGAATACCAACGGTCAAGGAGGAGATTAACAGAAGTGCAAGAAGGTACAGAGAAAGAATAGCAACGCACCCGAACCGGCTGACAGCGGAAACGGTCAGCGCATCAAACATAAAAAGAAGATTAAAAAGGAAACACCCAACAAATCTCATAAAGGACGTAATCTAACATACAAATACTTACCACACTAAACAAATAAATCAATCAAATTCGAAGATGGTATCCCACTGGGGATAGCCATCCACATGCTATATTGCTATTTCACTAAGCTATAATATTTTACCAAATGTCCTACTGGACAAATTGTAAAATGTAAATAAATAATAAAAAAAAATTTATAAGTATGTATAGGTTTACGTTTCATATTTTTGTTATAATCTTCCAATGTAGCTATGGGCTGAAGGATGAATTTATGAACTTTTTGCTACATAACTTGTTGTAGGCTTGTTTTTATTTATAAAACATACTGGCAAAGTTTGTACACTAAACTACGGGATGATGTTTATAATATAATATTCACCTTTTGCAAATTTTCGAAGTATGGTGGACTCTTTATGTAGGTGGAACTTGCATCCCATGGATATAATGTAGAATCTGGAGCTAGCAAGTTTGCCCAGCTAGAGCTACCCTGTTTAATTTTACTATAAACTTCTGTAAACATTGCCGGAATTACGAATTTTTGCTCGACAATTTGAATTTCTGATCTAGTAGGCCAAATATCTTGTAGGTATATGGGAGTGCCATCCGCTCGACGACCTGAATATTATGAGCATTATTATGAAATTTTTTAAAGACCATAAAATTAATTAAATCATTCATTTACCAAGTGGTTCTTTTTCAAAGTCTATATCTACCGTTCCAGCAATGGCATAAGCAATTACCAAGAGCGGTGATGCTAGGTAATTTGCTCGTGTGTGCGGATGAATTCTGCCCTCGAAATTTCGATTACCGGACAATATACCACAACATACAAGTGCGTTCTATTTAAGTAAAACAAATAATTAGAAGAGATAGAAATTATTTACGTGGTACAGGAGTTGAAGACATTTAATATATTATTACCTTTTCAATACTTTCAACAATAACATCTGGAAGAGGACCGCTATTGCCGATACAAGTCATGCATCCGTAACCGACAACATCAAATCCTAATTTTGTTAAATATGGAATCACTCCACTTTCCTCCAAATAATAAGTAACAACTCCAGATCCCGGAGACAATGATGTTTTAATATAAGGCGCAACGCATAAACCAGCTTCAACAGCATTTTTTGCAAGGAGACCTAAGGTTATAAGATTCTATTCTACTAAAAATATTCAATTTTTAAATATGAAATTTTAATTATTTTGATAATATATCTTAGAACAGCAGTTCCCAACTTTTATGCTACTACGCCTTTCCGATAAAACCTTTTTCCGTGCTCGCCTATCTTTTATTTTTTTAATAGATATGATAATAGAGGCAATCATAATATAGACATTAAATAATAAAAACTGTATTACAAAAAAAAAAAAAAACTGAAAACTACAATTAACAGAATAATAACAAGGTTGTGCTATAACATATACGTGATATTATAATATGAAAAATAATATTTTATTAGAAAATTTTGGGGCCTCCCCTGGCAATAGTCCGCGCTTCCCAAGTTAGAAAGCGCTGACTAAGAACGTGAATTGTTCTTTATGTTTCAATAGGTAATAAATAAACGTCAAGGTGAACATATTTTGTAAAAGAAATTACCTGCTCCAAGCATGACACTGGGGTTGCTAGTATTAGTACAACTAGTAATGGCAGCAATGACCACCGAACCATGCCTTAATTTGTAGTCTTTCCCTCCATACTCAAACATACTTACGGTATCTACTTTCTCAGGGCTTAAACCATACCCTTTGAATCCTACCTGAAAATAAAAATAATTTATTAATAATATGCTTTCCTACTATTCAATAAAACAAGATTGAGGTATAAAATAAAAAAATATATAGAAGTATAGCATACATAAACAATTAGTTTTTGTAGATAGGTTTAAAGAAGTTTATATGAAAATATAAAAATGAAAAATCATTTTTTCGCATCATAGATTGTTTCAAGGAATGACAATCTAAATCCTTTCGTACATCAATACACGAAAGTTTGATGACCTACGAGCATGATTGCACGTAGAATTCATTGTCCGATGATTTGCTGAAGGCGCAGTCTTATATCGCAAAACGGCAGGTCCCTAACTGTTTCGACATTCAATGTCCAATATATAAAGCTTTATTTTTATTTCATTCGTATGTAATTATTTATCTTACACGTTTAGAAATAAATAGGATGTTTCATGAATAGTGAGCTAGAATTTTAGTATAAATTCAAGAGATTGGGCATCGAAGCAAGTAAATAAATTTATATAATCACATGTTCATGAACAGATTTCTCAACGCGAGAATTGATTGTAATTTTAATAAATAAAAAAAAAATGTGGACAGATATATAATATATAATAATATATAAAGATAAAAATTAAATAATCTACTTATATAAAGTATCATTATAAAATGTTCATACATTTGGCACGAACATCACTCTAATAACGATTATAATATGAATCCTAAATTAAATTATAATTAATAAAACTTTAGACAATATCTATATATGTATACATATATATACATTTTTGTTCAATTTTTTTAAATTACTGAAAATTCTCAACGCGAGAATTGATTGTAATTTTAATAAATAAATAAAAAAAAAAAATTTTTTTTAAGACACCCTATATATTGTTATAGTAGTTTCACCAATATAATAAAATTCCATAAATTCACAGAACAATAATCCGAAGACAATTAGTGACATTTTCCTTCGGAAACACAGCTGTTCGAATATTCTTAATGACGTCTCCGTTTACCGAGGCTCTTAAGGTCACTGTAATTACTTTTGGAACTTTGGAATCGTAAACACATTGTCGATGCCTAAATTCTTGAAGACCCTTTAGCATGGAATACGCATTATTTCAGACAATTACCGGCAACGTTATCGTCCGAACTTTCCCTTGCATTTAGGGATTACTTCCAGAAATTCTATACGGACGAAACAGTTATTTACAATTACCTATAGGTTCACGAAACCTAGGACCCAAAACCTAAAATCTAATCTCTACTAGAAAATATTTTCTATAATATGAGTTTCAAAATAATGTATTACTGAAAATTCTCAACGCGAGAATTGATCGTAATTTTAATAAATAAAATAAAAAAAAAATAATATGAATTTTTTATAATATGATATATGTTATTGTAGAAAAAAAATGTAAGCAAAGTTTGTACAAAATTCATCAGATATTAGAAATTTTATTTTTTATCTGAAGGGACTGCAGTAAAGAAACAGCTTCAGTACTAAGTAACTTGATCACACCAATAAAAAATTAATCAAAATCAAATCACTCTTTCAAACATGCTAACATTAACTCAAAATAGTTTTACTCTTTCAAACATGCTATACATTCATAACAACGAACTTTCGCATTTTTGAAAATACAGGATTTTTAAATATAAAATGCTCCTATACCTATACCTGTACTTCTTCTTCTCTTCCAATAAATACAATTTAAATACTAAAACTGTCTTCTTATTGCTACAAACTCTTTAATTGCTATGCATATGATAGAAAGGGATTTTACAGAAATAATTTCAGTAGAGAGAACAAGACCAATCGTTTGCAATATAAGGCACGGCGAATATCTGTACATAAGACGGTGGTATGCAACAAAATGCGTGAGCTTTGCAAAATGAATGGATGTTGTATCAGCAATTTCAGCGAGGTTGCACGTCGTTCGTAGCCTCATCGAAAACAGTCGCCCGTGCTCTCCGCGAAATTCAAGATCGATCGATCATCGGTACGTATAAAATATTTTTTATATACGGAGATCGGTTGCGGTTGCAATTGTTATAACATTATCATCAGCCGTACATATGTAAATTCTTTACAGCCTCTCAATGACAAAGATATTCTAATTTGATATCTGACTTCTTTGTTTTTAAGAATAATGTATATAAAATTAAATTTTTAAAAAATTATATTATGTTACCCAATCAAGGTTCTATAAAAGACATAATATTTTCAAATATAAATCAACTTTTGCTTTTAAATAAATTTATCAATTTCATTTGTAACTTGAAAATCTCTAAGTACGTATTTTGAGAAATTCTAATTATCCTATTCTCTTCTCAATTTTAGTTCTTTAATTTTCCCTTTTCTTTTTATTTGAAAATCGTTTGATACCGATACTCGTGGATTAAGTCTTCGATTGATATTGATACTCGTAATTTCTTACGATTCTTTCAGAAAGAAACGGTATAGTTCTTGGGCCGCATCCATCATGGCCGAGTCAAAAATCCGACGACAAAAGGGCGTTGAATTTCATGACACGGATGAACAGTCAGCTCTCTATGATTCACGTGGATGAGTTTTCAGCAAATGTCCTTACTGTGATAGCATAGTAATGCGATTCCGATGTTGAACATCTTTCAATAGAAATCGATCGGTCCCTTGTTTTTAAAATCATGCGAGCTTGTTGTTGCTTCATCACGTTCGCACGATTATCGTTACTGCTTTTGACCAATATTTATGTCGTTAACCATTAACCATTAACATATAATAATCTAAAGTATACAATGACTGGATCATGTACATAAACGCAACTCATTTTCAAACTAGCAATAAATGAAGGTTGTTCATGTAAATATTGCGCGATTTGAAAAAGGATAACACTGCTTTATAACTGTCATTTTTAAAATCATCCGCTGAAAACATTTATTAAGAACTATTTATCTTGTGAATCGACTGCGGGTTCTTGTGCAAATTCATATTTCTAAAAATATAATTAAAAAAATAAAATCTCAGTAGAAAATTATTTTACCTACCAAGTATCATAGCAAGCTCAATACTTTGGATTTTTATATTGCCTACATTGCGTGTACGTTTTTCACTTTCAACTTTCATATAAATGCATAAAAATCCACGATCTACTTATAAATAATTTACTAAATATTTTTTTCTTATTGTTCAACAAACGATTAAGTTAATCAACTCAGTAATTATAATTATATTTATTTTATACTAAATAATAACCATAGAACTATAAGATTTGTTTTTGCCAATATTTCTATGTTATTCCTGAAAACAATACGTGATTTCATTTTAGTTGTTTGCAGGGAAACATTGTATGCACAATGACCTCATCGAAAAATCTTTGTCTACCTGAGGAAGGTATAGGAAGTTCATGGAATGTTCACCAGGTTGGTCGGCATTGCTTAAGGAAAGAGGGTGGGGGTACCTCTAGGGAACATATAAATGAGACAGACGAGCGTAAAGGGTCATTAGTGTGCAGTTAACAAGTGCGGATGACTAGTTTAGTGGCTTCAACTTCAACTTCGAGCAAAAATTAATTTTCGTAAAACATACTACATATCGTGGGAGTTAAAATCATTACTGCTTCGTCTTTGTGATAAACTGTTCTTGAACTATTAGTGATCTGTTATTAATCTTAAGATTTATTGACGATCGGTATAGTCATTTTGCTCGTATTCATCCCCCAGTATAACATTCGTACCAGTTAAAGAATGTTCGGCAGAAGAAACATCCTACATGCTTGAAGAACAATATGGAGGCTGCTATCGGATGAAATCTCGTCCGGTGTGGTTGAGAAAGAAGCCTCACCGGGTAGGATTCATCCAGTGTCCGCCTCCGTTCTCCAATTGTTATTAAGAGATATTTACGAAACGTATACTCTCGTTATTAGGGACGAAGTATTCATCTAGTACTACGTTGCAAAGAAATCGTGACTAGATCGAAATACTCGTCTTCAATAGCGAGATTCATCATCCACAAGTGTGTTCGTCCAACTTCAACATTTCTACCAAATCGTCTCGTTTATTTTTCCTTGGTGATCTATTTATATGGTGAATCGAAAGGCCATAAAGCTAGACCAGCAAGGTGGGATATACGAGACATATCTTCATGTAACATAGTGAAGCATAATGATTATATACCAAGGTACGAGGTAACAGGATCTCTCTCCAAATATTTCAAAATCGCGCTTTGTGAACTCATATACACGCCACAGATAGTCGTCTTTTAGATGAAAGGATCCCAAGGAACTCTGCTGTGATGTGTCGCCCTAAGAGATTCATATCACAGCAGTAGTTACCTAGGATTCTTTCGCCTTTCTCCACTGGGAAACTTTAGTAAGCACATATCACGCTTCGAAATAGCACGCAGAACGACGCGCTTGGGAAGACGCAGAAAAATGCACATACTTTCAAGTACAGCATGGGATAAACATAATCCTGTTTGACGTTAATAATTAATCGTCACTGGGTTTTGTTTGTCCCATACAAGTACTGACCAATCATCGCTATTGCATGTTACTACACAATCAAATGCCCTGCACAGCGGATGTTAATAAATTGGCACAATAGCATTCTATGGTAAGAATATTATGATAACTTAAAAATCCTACCTTATTAGTAAGGCACTTCCTGAAGTCTGCCTTCATATCTACGACAGACACTCGATCGTGAGGTCTCTTAGGACCACTAACGCTAGATACAACACTTGCTAAATCCAAAGTGACTGTCTCTGAGAAGACCGGATCTTGGTTTGGGTCGTCATAGTTCCTTAACATGCGTACACTAGTAAGATATTTCTCTATCATATTAATATGTTCGTCAGTTCGTCCTATACAAGAATTTTATACGTGAATTGGATTGTAGAGGTGTTATTGCCAAGTTTAATATTCTTCTTATAGTTTGTATACCTGTTTGCTTTAAGTATGCTAAACTCTGCTGGTCAATAGGGAAGAATCCAACCGTTGCACCATATTCTGGGCACATGTTCGAGATTGTTGCGCGATCTGCAATACTCAATTGAGAAACGCCTGGACCAAAGAATTCTACAAATTTTCAACAACTCCAATCTGACGAAGGTGCTGCAATTATATGAATAAATTATTATATAAATAAATTATAAATCTTTTGTATTATTAGATTCACAAATATTTTTTTAAAACTAGGAAATTTTCTGCTACCTTAGTAATTGTAAGAACAAGATCTGTTGAAGTCGCATATTGATTCAAGACTCCTTCTAATCTATATCCCACTACTTTTGGTACTACCATTGATATCGCCTGGCCTAACATAACAGCCTCAGCCTCAATTCCTCCAACACCCCATCCAAGTACACCAAGACCATTGATCATAGTTGTATGGGAATCTGTCCCAACTACACTATCAGGGTACAACATATTGTTCGTATCAAATACAACTCTGGCTAGGTATTCCAAATTTACTTGATGTACTATTCCACTTCCCGGAGGTACGATTAACATATTTTGAAACGCTTTGGCACCCCATTTTAAGAACATAAATCGTTCCTTGTTTCTTTCAAATTCGAGATCTTCATTTTTTTTCAAGGCATCTTTGCTGGAAAAAATCACTGTTATCAGAGCTATGTTATCTTTATTACCCAATATAAAGCTATTATCGCTATTTTAAATATTCGTGTAATATCGTTCATATTGATTCTAAAAGAAAAAAAGAAACAAAAATAGATTTAGAGTTGGCATTATTATGTAATCATATTACACAAAAATACAAAATTATCTTTTTGATTCGATAAGTACACACTTTATACTTTACTTTTTTTGTCAAATTAAATATGTAGGAAAATTATTCATTTACCTTCTAATAAAGTCAACTTGTATTGAATGATCAATAACAAGATCAGATGGACAAATAGGATTTATTTTCTTTGGATCAGATCTTAGTCTTTTCACAGCATCTCTCATAGCTGCAAAATCCACAACTGCTGGCACTCCAGTAAAGTCCTATTTAAAATGGAACTTAAGTCACTAACAAAATCATAAACACATAAAAGTTGTCTTTTATAAAACTATTTACCTGTAATATTACCCTAGCTGGTTTAAAAGCCACTTCTGTTCCTTCTTCAAGAGCCTGATTATGTTCCCAATCTGAAATCTTTTCAACATCAGATTTCTTTACCTGGAAATTATCACAATTTCTAATTGCACTTTCCAAGAGTACTCTAATCGAGAAAGGTAATCTGTCTGTAAAAATATCCATCTTAAAAAATTGTAATTCTTTTATATGAAATGATATGTTTAACAATTCATTGATACATACCATATTTTTTTCCAATATTAGTAATATCAAAATACTTATATTCCTTAAGTCCAATTTTAATGGACTTCATTAAATGATTGTATGGATTTTCGTCTGAAAATAATTTGCCATATTAAAATTGCATTAAATAAAGATATTATTTATTTCCTGAAATAGAAAATATTGATTTTGAAATTAGAATATATACAAAATTATAAAACAATCATATACTCTCTATAAAATAAATATTTAGTATGTAGCATATAATATCAAATTTCTTTTCAAATCTTCAATTCTTCATTCATAAAACATAAATCGAATGATAGCTGTCCAGAAATTTTCATTTAATTTTCTTTCTTCAACTATTGAGGCATTTTAAACAAGAGAATGTGTAAAAAATATTCATGCAATGCAGTTGTCAAATATAACAGGTGTCATAAAATTATAATCAATGTCACATTGTATTTTCTACTTAAAATAAATTTACTTGACTTTATATATCGAAATGACTAATTTAAGATTCTCATGTATTGTCATGAAAAAATAACATAGCAAAATGAAATTTGAAAAGATTGTTTTTCCCGGTGATTTCTTAAATTAGGGCAATACATACATAATATTATGCAAATTTCATATTGTAATAAATTACGAAACATTTTCTTTCAACAGAATATAAAAAGGTGAAATTAAAACAATAAATTATAGTGTAAATGCGTTTTTCATTTTTTTTTAATTATTGTAAATCTATTTTAAAAATAAATGAAAATAGACAAAGCAGATCTTGACACTTACCAGCCATGATTGTCACTGTACCAGTCACGTCGTCCAATTCGCTTACGATGTGATATTATTTATACAGGGTGACGAACACATACGTTACAAAAACATTCTTTTTTTAGAGAAATTTGTTTGCCTACATTTTAATATTCTATAATAAAGATAATAATTATATTAAATTATAATAGATTACAGTATATTATTCAATATAATTCATATATTATTTTCCTTTATAGAAATTAAAAATCATATAAAAATATTATTTTATAATAATATGAGAAATTATCTACTTGCTTATGAAACATGTGATTTACATTTGATGAATAACAATTTTTATGCAGTTGTAACGAAACAACTTATTATAATAATAAAATTCTTACACGTTGTTGTTTACTTGTAAAAGTATATTTTGTAAATTTTTATGTAGTACAATTTTTTTTCAAAATGAATGTAATAAATGTATTTTACAAGAATACTGTTTTTTGTAACACCATCTAGAAATGGTAATCGATACAGAATATGTGACGATTGCGATATATCGAATCGTTCGATTAAACTTGTTGCAGTAACTGAGTACTCCGACTTGCGAATGTATACAAAACTGTGCAATTATGATAAACGTCAAAACGACGAATTCTTTTTAACGAACACCTAATTAATGCAAATTATTTTTTAACGAGCGTGTTTTGTAATTTAATTCCTTGAAATGGAAAAGAATTTAGAAAAAACATTAGATGACGTGTAAGTTTTATACAAGAATTTTCTCATATATCTTCATCATATATCTCATATATGACAAAGCGATTATCTAAATTGATGTTTGTTTTAGTGCTACTGATACAAATATTTTGCAAAATGTAATATTCTCATTAACATTTAATATTCATATACCATTATTTTATATTCTTATTACTGTGCAACTAAATATAACCCTTACACTTAATAACTTAAATTGTGATACAATATGAAGAATTCTATTAATTTTGATGTCTATTGATATAACAATACATTTAAAAAATTTATTATAAAATACATTTAAAATGTAAAAATTAGCAAATTATTGATTAAATTTAATATTTTTTGATAGTAATAATACTGAAGGTATTATTGGCTGCATCTTGGCTGATCATGCCGGATTATGTTTAGGAGGTATTTCTAGCTAATTTTATTTACATTATACACTAAACATTATCTGGAAGAATAAGAATGAAACAACTATTTTCAGCCAAAGGAAATGCATCTACTGATAGTGCAGGAATAATTGCAGCTATTGCAGATCAAGTTGCAAAGCTAGAACCTAAATCACCAGCTCCAGTTATTTCTCTTCAAAATGATAGCAAGTAATGTCTTTTTATTGATTTTGTTTCGTTTTGTACTGTTAAAATTAAGATACAAAATTATTAATCAACAAATTTATTAAACAACTTTGAAACTCAACATGTCTTTAACTAATCTTTGAACTTGCACTAAATTAATATTAAAAACATTATAAATTATTTTGTAGGAAATGCCTTATACAACGCCAAGGTGCAGTAGTAGGTGCCATTTATAAGGATATTTCTATGTAAAATAGTTTTGTTATATAAATGAATAATATTGTTTGTATGTAAACTAAGCTCTATTATGTTTGTTATTTTGTTAATTATATATAAACTTTAAATATATAGGTGGCTTTTTAACACATCCTCATGAGATAGTAGAACTTGTACTTGATTCTGATTGTAACAGTATAGAAAATACATGATTATTAAATTTTACAAGACTTATAAGAGTTCGTTATAGCACCTTTGTAGATAGTTTGTAGGTAAATATCAATAAATCACCATTAAAACATATCTAAGGTCAGTCACTTTTCTTATGTCTGTTACTTCTTTCATACCATTTGTTTGTACCAAGTCTAATTAAATCATGGTGTTCATATATCCAAGAGACAAGTACTATCATAAACATTATCACTCCAATAATTAAGTGCAATAATTTTTCATCTGGAAAAAAGTAAGCCTGAAACATAAAAATTTCGAGTTGTAATACTACATTTTCTATTAATATATGGAATAATGAAAAGTATTACTCCATTACATGAGAGACATTAGTGATCAATGCTGCTATTAGAAGAGAAGCAGAAAACATAGGCTTTGGCACTAATCCACGTAATGGACGGTACATTGTATCTTTGTATCTTTTATTGATAAACATAGTAGAATGCACAATTCTTAAACTCATGTTTACACAGTTTCCAAAAATGAAACCAACTGGTCCAAACCAAATAGCAAATAAATAGGATGCACACAGAAATGCGATCGATTCGTAAATCATAATCAAATTGCTCTTATTTATAGTCGCACTATCGGCCGTTGCATTGCTGTAACATTCTGTTACTCCATTTATTCCCAAAAGGAGGATAGCTAGACAATGTGCTCGCATTAAGAGTACTGGCAGATGTGAAATTAATTTAGTACCACCATATAACCATAAAAGTGTGCTTGAATATGACTGTCCAAACACTAAAACAACTAACCCAATCGACATAACAGCTGAACATAAATGTGTTAGCACATTTACGCTTTCTTGTATTTTTACCTTTAAAGGAAACTTATTTTTAATAATTTGTAGTATATGAATACATGAAAAATGTTTCATATAATACTTACAGGATTTTGGTCATTAACTGGTTTGTCTCGTTTTACCATTTGAGTAAAATAGAAATATCCACTTTCTTCTATTGGACGGAAAATAAACCTTGCTGCTAAAGAACCTAAATTATTTATAATTTCGTATGTTCCCTTTAAACATATGAAAATAAAATGAAATAGAAAAGAATTAATTTAATGAACTTATATATAAATACTTATTATAATTGATTAAATACCTGTTCAGTAAATGTTAATACTGGCATTACTGTCATAATTAGCCTTTCTCCTTCTGTTAAAATTTGCTTTAGAATTCCTTGTCTAAAGAAACTCCATGTAAGAATAGTCAACTTTTTATCTAGATATGATTCCTAAAAATGACAGTCTGTATACATAATACACAAAAGATCCATCTTAATACATACTTTGTTTGTCAATTGCCCAGGCAAAAAGTCCTTCACTGTTTTGAAAGGAAATTCTCTCACAACATACTCGTCAGTACTGTCTTTTAATGACATACGCCTCTTTAACTTATACTTGTTAAGCTTTTTAATATAATAATGAAAGTATAAATAGTGACTAGCAGTATAAAATATTGCTGCAACTAGTTGAGCTACACCAAATGCTAACAATGCATTCTCTGGATTTTGGAGTATCAATGGAACAAATGTTATAGTACGAATAGCAATCATGATAGAATCAAGTATAATCTAAAAAAATTCAATAACTAATTATAAGTACAATTTCCCATACTATCTTTAATTCAAAATCTTACTTTCAACCTAACAAATAAAAATGCACTAGCGACCAGTTGAACGATTAAAGATGATAATTCAATAATACAAGACAAAGCAACTGCCCAAACTGCAAATGTATAATATGATGGTAATGCCTCAGATGTTGTTAAAACAGAAAGCCAAATATATCCAAACAGTAAGGACATTAAGAAACATATAGGAACCCTGAAAAAATATTTACCATCTAAGTATTTATGTAGGTTTCATTTATATTATAATTAATCACTTTTAGAAACGAACGTCATCCATAATAAATTTACAACTTGAGCCCAATTATGTTCTGCTGTGTTGGTTAAACATGCTTTCATAAATGGTTCTCGAGACAGAAACAAAATCATTGATTCCAATAATAGTAGTCTCACATTTATGACTCCTAGAACAGCTTGACCCACATACCGAACAACGAAGGCATTTAAAATAAAAGTGACTCCTCTGCATAATATCTAAAAAGAAATTGATTATAATTATTTTTCTCATATATATCTTAGTTTATTGACATGTTAGAAGCTATCAGATATTAATAAAAACAATATAACTTTTTTAAATATAAGCAAATAAAGGTATTGTAATCGCGAATAATAGCAGCAGAATTTGTATTTATATAAATGATATAATTTTTCTCATAGATAGAGAATGATGTTTTTTGCCATGAAATACTTAAATTTTAAAAGTGTTGTGTTATTGTATATACCTGAAATACAATATTGAACGAAGCTGTTTCCACGCTGCTTTTCAAAATATTTTGTGACATTTTTATGGACGATCAAATGAAAATATAAATGTTTCGAGATTCCCGCCCAAAGGGGTGATCAATGAAATTCAAGGTTATGTAAACACTTTAACGGTATCTAAAACATCAAGTCGATCATTTTTCAGTAATTTCATTCGCGCTCCTAACTAATCGGAACATAGCAAATACAAAAGCCAAGAATTTCTTCATACTGCATGAAACGGTTTTCATGACGTAATTGCGTTAATTTTCTATATATATGCATTGGGTCTAGTAATTTTGTGTCATGCATCTTCATCTATTCTTCCTAGTGGAAAACTGTTTTCAAAACAAAAGCTTTTTCCTAACCTTGGTGACACAGAATTTTGACATACATGAGATAAGGTTAGGTTTCACCTAGCAGACTATCACAGTAGAATCAGAGATTGTAGCGTAAGTAGACAATGATTAACTTGTGAAGTGATGTCATTACGCAATAATGTCCATGTGGTCTTTTCATTTCATACCTATACTTCACGGATACAAAATGTTAAATTTCTAAAATAGGTATCTCTGATCGCTTTCGTTCATTTAACAAATATTCTACGATGATTAAACTATCACATACACGATGACTCTTTAGTTATTAATTAAACGAAACGAAACATAATAATATTAAATATTTAATTATTTTTTAAATTTTTCTATCAATGTTCGATAATGTTAATACAGTAAAGAAAATCAAAAATTGTACTAATCGAAAATGTTACAAGAAAGTAATCCAACAGCCACCACAGGTGCGAAAAACGTTTTCGTTACTTCGTTAATCGTAAGTAAATTATTGTGTAATGAGTATATGATGAAATAACATGCATGCCTCTATTATCATTAATACACATGGCAATTCTTTACATTATTATAAAAAATTATAAAACTTACTTGATAATCATTTTATATAAATTTGTATTAATGTTAATATCCTTCCAATCTTTTTAAAAAAGTTTTTATAGTTTATTTACTTAAAAATAACAAATATATTAAATAGCGCCAATTTTTTAAAACAGAAATTATTTTTTTCTTGAAAATTAGCGTATATAATATTATTTTATAACATTTATTTATGAATTTACGGTTAACAATTCATGGATATTTTTGCAACTTAAAGTTATATTTTTATGATATACGTATTTTTAATATATATTGTATATCTACTATATATAATCTAAGAGCAGTTAGATTTTTAAGTCAACATCTACACATGCAATTGTAAGAAAAATAATATTTAATCGACGATAGTCAGGTGCTCTCGCAGGAACTATGTGCGATTTTATATCATTTCCTTTGGATACGCTTAAAACGCGATTACAAAGTCAACATGGTTTCTTAAAATCTGGTGGTTTTAGACAATTGTATAAGGGTTTAGGCCCCGTAATGATAGGATCCGCACCATCAGGTAAACTTAAGATAACAATTTATCCTTTAATACATTTTAAAAATAAAAATAATATTGATAAAAATATTCTTTGCAGCTTCGTTATTTTTTATAACTTATGAAACTTTAAAAATAATGTTTCAACCTCAAATACCTGAACAATATCACGTGTTTATACATATGACTGCCGCGTCAGTCGGAGAAATGGTAATTTATATCTTATTAATGTTATATGTAAATAATAACAGTAATAATAATCAATATATACAATTTAAGGGTGTGTGGGTACTCGGTATCTCAGGTTCGGATCAGGTCAGGCTCACGATTTCGAATACCTGCACACCCCTAATATAATCAATATACAAAGCATAAACGATCCTTTTTACCTCTAAACATACAATTACAAGCAGTTTAGTAATGCTGAGATGTTACTAATAGGTTGCATGTCTTATTCGAGTCCCAGTAGAAGTAGTGAAACAAAGGAGACAAGCATTTTTAAGCGATGCCCACAAATTACCTTTGAGAGCTTTATATCGTGGTTACGGAAGTACTGTGATTAGAGATTTACCGTTCGGTTTAATTCAGATGCCACTCTGGGAATATTTTAAACTTTATTGGAAAAAGCACGTGAAACGTGAGTGTACGCCTATGGAGGGTGCTATCTGCGGATCGACGTCAGGTAGAAAAATAAAAAAAAGTTAATTAAATCACGGGTATGCATTAACATTGTATATTTTATTATTACGAACATTGATTTTTATAGTTGCCATATCTGCGGCCCTAACGACACCTTTAGACGTTGCAAAAACTAGAATAATGTTGTCGAATGTGACGGTAGGGAAAGATGAAATAAAAATATCCGCGATGTTAAGCAAAATTTACCACGATCATGGTTTTAAAGGGTACAGAACAAGCTTGTCTCTTAAATATTCGATTCTACTTGTTATCCTACAAACACAATAATCGATAAATATTTTCAGACTTTTTGCAGGCTTTGTACCAAGAGTGTGTGGTTTTACTATTAGCGGATTCGTATTTTTCGGTGTTTACGAAAAAGTTAAAGAAATATGTACTGCGGTTTTGCCACCATAATGTTGTGAAAGATACATTTATAAATATAAATCATGGTTAATATTTTGTCAAATGATACTACCATAGAGTCAAAATAGAAAGAAAATTGAGATAGAAGTTAATTTCGTATGTATTTGGTAGTAATTTTATCATAAATATTGCATGTTAATCTTTCATCAGCAATATAATATATTAATGAATAAGAAAATTTTTTTAAACTTTTTTTATAATCACATTTCATTTGTTATAACATATTTTATTACTTTTTCTATTTCTACTACCTTTACCTACTCTTATTACTTTTCAGATTTCGAAGAGAATGAGTATTTACGTTACATTGAATTTTACTCATGACATAGAAAAGTAGAAAATGAAAATACAATTGCATTTATATTTTAATTATTAATAGAAAGATACTGTAGTCTTTACCGCAAATTTTGCATTTAAATTGTAATAATTAAAAATGAGAAAGCACACTTTTATTCCACAATATATCTAAATGAATGTGAGCATGCACGTATCAGGAAAGAAATAAAGAACACAAAGAAATGTAAAATATAAAGTATATTTAAAAATAATCAACAAACATGAAAATTTTCCTTACATTTACATATAATAATGTGTTGACTTATAATATACTGCACATTAATTTATATTCGTGATATTCACTTGTACAAAATAATATAAAATATGATAAATAAGAAAATTATGGTAATTTTTAATACTGACTTTGTTATATTCATTAACAACAATATGTTACTTTGGGTTCGTTACTTATATCAATTACCTCTTCAATTTTTTGTACATTATTTGGATCAGACATAAAATCTTGTGCAATTTCATTAAACAATTCAGCTACAAAATTAACTTAATAAATATCGCACATTATAACAATAATGAGAGTGTATAATATATATCCTTACCAACATTTTCTCCAGTTTTACTAGATGTTATAAACAATTTAGCTCGAATACCAGCAGTATATGTTTTTACAACATCTATATTAGGAGATGGAACTGCACCATGCGCTAAAATATCATTTTTTGTTGCACAAATGTATATTTTACATCCTTCTTCAACTTCCCTAAGCTCCCTTATCCAGAATTTTGCTCTTTGAAATGTATTTGATTTTGTGATATCATAACAGATAACAGCAGCCTTCGCACCACGGTAATATATCCTACTCATAGCATCATATCTAAAAATATATAATTTATGACAATCAACATTCTTGAATTTTTCATTTTTGAAGATTACTTACTTCTCACTGCCTGCTGTATCCCATATTCCCATGATAAGCCTTTTCCCATTGACTTGCATTTGCTTAGCTGCAAACGCAGCGCCTATAGTCTAAGGAAATTGGAACTGGGTTAATTTGTTTTGTGACGCATCTCTTAGATGATTCTCAGTGCAAATCTTAATAACTTTATTTTACAATATTCCTTCCACTTCGCGGACTAAGAGGAACAAGACAGACTAAATCAGTATAGTCCCTAAGTCATTCCAATATGAATTGTACAATTGACAAACAAGAATCTAGAAACAAGTTCTTTATAATCTGATATCTCTAGAGAAATTGGATATACAGACTAAATTTTCCTTATTTGTTGTACATATTACGTTAAATGATTAAAGAAAAGATAAAGAAAACAATTTCGAACATTTATTTAATTTATTACATTATATAAAGTAATGTATAATATACACGTTGTATGTGATTGTACTTACGTTTTGGTAAGATAGACCTTCATTAAACCTTTCATTTACGAAACGTTCGACGAGACTCGTTTTTCCTACAGCTGAGTTACCCAATAAAACCACTTTCAAATCGACGCGATTCATCCCTAAATAATGAAACTTCCTCAGTGTAATAATGCTACGAAATAAGTACTAGTCCTTTTTGTACCATTTAGGTTAGAGTAATTGTTTATTTTTTATATTAAAGAGTAACTACTGTTTAATATTTGTAGAAGATAAATCTGAAGGTGACTACAATGCCCTTTGATACGAAAGACGTCATCAAGAATTCAGTACAATGTCTATTCCAAGAAAAACTGGTAAACTTGCATATAAATACGTAACTAAATAAATACTCTATCAAGCATTTATTACTTATTACTTGTCACAGATGGCGCTTTTATATTTTTACTATCTCATTGTATATCACATCTGATCATACCTACTTTAAATTCAATTTGTATTTTATATATATTTATGTTAATATTAGGTAAGATCTCAAGGACAAATAATTACATTTAATATCTTTTAATAATTTTATATTTGTAATTTTATAATTATTTTCAATAAATATTTGTTTGAATAAATTACAACACATAGAAACTTGTAATATTAGTGAAAACTTATGTTATTTTTCTATTTTTCTTCTGTTGTAAACATTTTTATTTAAATGTATCTTCCAATAATAAAATAATTCTTCAACAATGCCAAAACTAAAAATTGACATCTTCTGTTTGTATATAATAATATAAATTTTGTAATGAATTTCTTTAATTTTACTTAGCTTTCCCTTGTGCAGCAACTGCAGCCATTGCAGCTTTTACAGTTTCTTCGTCACCTAAGAATTTCATAGATACAACAGGCTTGAAGTTTTCATCTAATTCATAGACAAATGGAATACCAGTTGGTAAATTTAATCCCATGATTTGATCATTGCTCATTTCTAAAAAAAGAAACACATGATTATTAATATAATAAATAAACAGAATTGGTTGTGCTTTGAGAAAATAATAACTGACGATCTAAGTGTTTAACTATGCCACGTAAACTATTTCCATGAGCAGCAATGATAATCCTTTTCCCTTCCTTCAATTGTGGAATAATAGTATCATTCCAATATGGCAATGTCCTCTCAATTGTCAATTTTAAAGATTCAAATTTAGGGAATTCTTCTGGTTTTGGTCCATCTGCATATCTTGGGTCTTTTACTATTGTTTCATAATACTTGTGGTCTGATTCCATTGGTGGAGGAGGTACATCAAAAGATCTTCTCCAAATTTGAACTTGTTCTTCACCATACTTAGCAGCAGTTTCTGCTTTATTCATACCAGTCAGTCCTCCATAATGACGTTCATTTAAACGCCATGTCTTTTGAACAGGAATGTTTTCTTGACCACTTTCTTTAAGAATTGATTTTAAAGTTTCTTGAGCTCTTGTCAACAATGATGTATGAGCGATATCAAACTTAAGGCCTGCCTGTTTGATTGCTTTTCCAGCTGAAAGTGCTTCAGTTTTACCTATAATAAACATATATATATCAAACAATAGCATAATTTTGAAAATAATAAATTTCATATCATTACATAAACTATAGATTATTTTATTTTTTTGACCATGTGACATATTTATAGGATAATTGAAATCATGGATAGCTGTAATTTAGTGATAATGTCACTATCATGACTTAGGTGCAAATTTTTATACAAATTTATATTGTTAAGGACATAATTAAAGCGATAAAAGTTGAATAAAATTGGAGTTTTACTTATTAAAAATTATTAAAAATTATAACGAGTATTCTATTGTAGGTATATCCTATGCTTCTGTATGCGTATTCTATGCATTTTTGCATCTCCAGATTTTGTATAATTGCATAAATATCCGCTACCTAATCATGACACTTATTCATTAATTTATCTTTTTCTCTATAGATATACGTCTTTAAAATAAAGAAACTTAACCAATGAAACATGGTTAACATCACATTCGAAATATTTGACCTTTTGCCCTTGGAGTTTATTCTCAGAATTTCCTTTTAAAAAATGACTTACCCTTGTCGGATAAATCGGCGTCATACCATCCGCAAAATAGATTCAATTTATTCCATTCGCTCTCTCCATGACGTACCATAACAATTGTATATTTCGACATTTTTTTATTGTAGGAGCTAACTGCACGCAAAGACGAAAGACGATTCGTAAACGGCGATTTACTCTGTTCAATATCCTTGCACAACTGCTTTAATCGAAAGCCCCCGTCCCCACCACCTGTCACATCTAATCGTGTAAGCACTTTATTCAAAATTTTACATGGATACATTCTAACATTTATTGTTTATGCTTTCACTTACTTTCGTTATATCGGCTAAAAAATTTTTTCTATTCAAGAATATAACTAAACTAGCGGCATATATTTACAACCGTTGGTATTTTGACTTTGTTCCTCATTCATTTATTCACGTAATAACACATTTCGCGCCATTGCAAGTAGTTCTCATTGTACGTTATATTAGCTGCAACACGTATGAAAACTCGATCAGTTTGAGTGTTAGTTAATAAATATATGAAGTAAATAATTATTTCTGATTGAAAGTTTTTATACGTTAATAATTAATTGCAAGATTTTCTAAAGGAGAGTCTCTGCTCGAATGAAGTGAAACATAAATATAACCTTCATGAAAATGAAGTGTACTAATACGAATTTGAAATCTAATTTAAAATGACATTACGAAAATAACGAACGCAAGTTCTTATCGTTGGGCTGATAATACATGTTAATCTATTTAAAGAATTTTCATTCTGTTTAAAGAATTGCATATAATGGAACTTTCAGATCAGCAAGTTGATGATTCTTCCTTGTCATTAGATACGAATTATTTACAAATCTCGTGCAACTGGAAAATCAGCAATAATAAACAGCTTCGTGATGCTTTCACATTAGAAGCTTCGTCTCTAAAATTTATGAAGTAATCCAAATATTTACATATTAAAATATATTAATTTTTTTCATATAATAATTATATATATATACACTTATTCCTCTATATACACTGTATACTTATGTGTTACTTATAAATACACTAGATTTGTGTATTTAAAGTAATATAAAACCTGGAAAATATAAAGTATTATAAATATCCTAATTTACTATCAGATCTTGCCATATTTCTTTGTTATTTTAATTTATATTCACATTTTTATAAATAAGTATGAATTTTTTTATAGAACTAACTTCGAAGACATAGTTTCTTTAAGTACATGTATATCTTTACAACCAATTGAATCCAACAATGAACCATGTATGCTAGATGTAAGATTAACTAATGGGCAGAGAATTTCCCAGATTGCTGTAGTTTCTGAAGCTTATGTATTAGAATTTTTCAAACAATTTGGGGAATATGAAACAACAAAGTTTGCTGAATTTGTAGATGAATTTGAAGACAATTCAGTCTACTTTGCAGAGACAGCAATTTTTCCACATGCTACAGAAGCTAGCATTAAGGTATAGAGAATACATACAATGGATTTAATTTACAAAAATGTATATTTAATTCAAAATTTCTATTTTAGTTTACAAAAACAAAAAGTAAAAATTCAGTTATGTGGATATATGGTATAAAGCTCTATGTAACAGAATCAATTAATGAACCTAAGAGTTTTTCCACAGAAATATTTAATCCTGAAATAATAAGAAATTTCTTAACTAAACTTAGTTTTAACAATGAAGAGAACAATATCACGAATGACGTTCAGTCATGTTACATGAATATTTTGAATTTATCAAAAAATAAAGGTGTTCAGAAAAACAATGAAGAAGAAGTGGCACAATCTGCGATTGATAGCACTGTGTCAAATAATATAGATATTGTGACATATATTGATAAGAAATTTGAAGATATGGAAGGAAGATTAATGAAAAAAATTGATGAAATGGAACAAAAAACAAATGAAAAACTTGATACTATTTTAAGACAATTAGAAACTCGATGTAGTGTCAAGTGACCTTTCATTTATATAATTTAAAAGCATATTTGTAAATAATGACAATATATATTTAATTCTGTATGGAATATATATATAAAATATACACATATAAAAAATTTTGAAGATAATAGTTTTTCTTAAAAAGGGTTTTATTCCTAAGTGTTTCCTGAATATCTATTTACACATTTTTGAACCTTCACATATAGTGATGTCAAGTCTTGTATATTTTGACTATCAGTTACATGTACCTTTTATTTCTCATTTTTGTATTGCAATTGAACCTTTTAAATACATGTAAATATTCATATGTAAGAACATACCAAGAATTATATTACACTTCATCTAATTCTGTTCTTTCTATAAAATTTTATACAGATATAAAAATCACGGAACTATGATGCACAGAAAGATATATTTGCATAATAAAGTAAAATGTTGGTAACATAAGGTTATTTTAATCAGAATTATTGCTATCTTGTGGAGGATCCCATTGATGAAGTTGTTTCCTCCACAATCTTACCATGCTATCCCATCCTCTTCTACTATATTTAATATATTTTGGTGGTGTTCTTGGATGCTCTCTTGTACGTTTTTCTCTAAAATATGTGTAACCAATGTAATATTTTTCAACATAAATATTTCTGACCATATCGTAATAAACAATATTCTTACTTAGGCACAGCCTGTATGTATCTATCATATCCAATAGTATTTTTTCCATAATCTATTTCTTTTTGTCTACGAGCTAATACTTTAGGATCTGTTTCATATTCTACCCGTCTCTTATTACTATCTGAAGAATTAGTAGTAGAACTTGAATCACTATTGTGTCTAGTTCGAGAAACTTTTGCATCCTCATCATTTATTTGATTTTCCCTAGCTCGTTTGCGAAAACCATCATCATGCTGCTTGTTCCTTACATTATCTTCATAACTTATACTGACTGCATTGTTTCTTTGATTTTCTCTGAATTTAGACATGTTATCAATTTCTACATTTGAACTAATATCTTCTTCCTTTTTTTGTTCACTATTAATATGTGTCTTAGCTGCACAAGAATTAGTTTCTAAAAAATTCTCCCTCTTTGCATCCTTATTAGAGTCTACTATTTTGGTCAATTCATGTGAACTCATGCAAATGGCTTCATTAAGAAGAGCATCATCTTCCTCTGTTAATTGAGTCCACGAAGTATGCATGTCTAATTCCATTTTATTTCGATCGTAGAAAAGCTTTGTAACACAATCTACGAGATAAAACTAACGTCAAGCCAAATAAACAGTTTAACCTTAAACCGACGAGAAAAACCAACAAATAAATAGTATCTCACCTAACAAGAATAACCTAAATGAATAAAACAACTTTTGTATTAGAACATAGAAGGAAATTATTAATTGTGCGTTTTCGTAATAAATAGAAGAATTCGTGAAATATAATTATTATTTTGTGATCACTAAACATCGAAGTTTCGAACACGCGATGAAATTGCACTTAATTTTAAACAAATTTATAAAATAAGTTCATTCTTACAATTGTTACGAATTCTGCAATGCGCGCCTTTTCTGATAATCTAACATTTGCGCACCTTAAGCAACTTTTCAAGTTCAACTTAGGTTAAAAGATTTGAAACTTTTTTCGTTGTTGATCTTTGTAGAACATATATGTTACGAGTACGAGAGCAACGATCGTCCAAAATTTCATTTCTTAATAATCGTTCCATGCATATCGCTCTAAGATTCTATCGCATTTTCTTTATTTTAAACTCACTATCGTTTTCGTAAAATTGAATATTACAAGATGTCGGCGATAATCTAGCGCTTTTTGTTTGACAAGTTCGCATCCCCGCATCGGTTTCTAAATATCTTTGATGGGCGCGCAAAAGGGTATAAATCAAATTTTAATCAAAACAGAATAAGTATGCTTATATATATTGTCATTGTTGTTTCTTACTTGGTTTTAATATACAAGTTAATTTTATTTCTTTCCTGTTCTTTTACCTAAGACTTCATTAGTATATGTAAAAAATAATAGTAATTTTTATTCTTTTATACATTTTTTAAGGTTAAAAGGCAAATGCAATAAGATTACAAAACATGTATAGAATTTACAGATCTTTAGGTTCCAAATGATTTTGTAAAGATGTGTATGACTTTAAAAAGTAAAAACCATTGTTTTAGTTGGATTGAAGTACTTGAGGTTGCAATGGAATTTATGAAAGAGAATGGGTATGTTTATGTATATTATGATTATACTTGTAGAAATAGTAAAACTTTATTTTAACTCATGTTATAATATTGATTACAATATAATTTTCATTTTAGTATTGATGCTTCTATAAGACAAATCATTTTGATGTTTGATTTTAATCAGAAGCGGATATTATTACACAATTTTAAACAGATGCAATTGTAGATACCATTTCTGCAGAAAACACTAAGTTAATCACAATGTAAATATTTATTTTAACATCATTATACAAATTATTATATATAATTTAATTCTATAATTTTATTATTTAGATAAGAGAACTATTTCAACTAGTCTTAAAATTAGTGAAATTTTTCTTAAAGATGTCCATGAAAAGGTTTCATCTATTAGACTATAGTTATTTTTATAACTATAGTTATTATAGACTATAGTTATTATTGTGGATCACTATGAAATTTATTTACTAGACTAATAGCAAACATATAATATTTGATAAGGCTATATTGAATTTGAAATTTTCAAATACAAACATAAAAAAAGCCAAGTATATATATTATTACACCTTAGAGTTACTTGGTAAAAAATATCAATTGCTTCTTATATTAAAGTAAGGAGATACTGTGAAACAAGAAATCATTTATATGTATTATGTTATATGTAATAGTTACAGTTTAATATTCTTATTTTTTTTAAATAGACACCAAAAGATTTTGAGCATGGTAAAAGGCCAGAGGTAATTTAAAACTCCAGACTAAAAAGGAATACTTAGATAGATAGACAGTTCCTTATGCAAAGTATGATATTCAAAAAGGATACAAATATAAAGGAGCTTTTATTTCAGTATTTGGTATATATTAATTTGTTTTTACTAATATAAATATTATAGATGTTCATCATAATACATATATTTTATTTTACAAATAATATATATAAGATATATATAAGAATTCTTTATATATATATTGAAAGTAACATTGTTTGTGATCATAAAAATATGATTATATATTTTATTTAGAAGTGAGAAGAAACAACAAGATAATATGCAGATCAATGATAATATTAATACCAAAGTGTTTATTAAAAGATAGAACATAGCTGATATTGAAACTAATTTGTATAAAGAATTACTTTTGTTTCTGGATTTCTCAGATATTGATTTTGATGAATTGGTATAACAAGAAATAAGATAACAGATGTTACTATATATACATATGTACGTATTTGAATATGTATCTAATATGTTCTATTCATATTTTAGGCTGCTATTATATAACTTCTTCAACTCGTTTACAGTATTTTAAGTACCCATCTAATAAAGTTTAATCGGATTATATTTGAAATAATAATTTTACTTTTTGTACGAGATATCTCGTACTTTCAAGCTATGTGTGAAAGAAAAATATGCGATATATTTTGTATACGCGCAAAGAACAAATATTATGCTAAAAGAATCGTGAAATAAAATTCTGTGCGACAACGAACTTCTTGCGAATTCCTAATTAGAAGACGTTCGACCCTCAGAATGAAGCCCACCAGAAACTGATGACATTATCGAACCTGAATATGGAAATGACGAGGCCTCCTGCCCACCTAACACCCACTCCATTCCTCATCAAATTCTCCGAAACTGTCTATCAAACAACAGTACCACAGTAACGATTGTACATTTCTATACATTTTATATATTATAAAATATATCTATACAAGGATGTTCTTAACAATGAGTACTTGGCATTAGTCATTGCATTTTAAACCTCTCTTGTAAAAGGAAGATTATTTTTTCCAAGATAAGGTTTTTCTTTAGACATATTTTATTCAAAATATCTTATTCTTTATGCTCTTTCTGTGAGAGGTTTAGATTCCATAGTTGCGTGGATACTGTTAGTCCTATGGTTTTGATACATCCTGTATAACGTAACGGCACTCACTTTCAGTACGAGTGCCTGCGGTGAGCGCGAATCCGGTGCAATCTCAGTCAACGAAGAGACGCCGTCTCGCGTAGATCAACAGGTGCTCTTTCCCGTGCAGAACACGTTCACCAGCATGGGTAAGTTTCAATCCTGTTTGCGCCAACTTATTCGAAACGGACAAACTTAAAGCTGCTTGCCGCGCTCAATTCTGAAACGCTGCAACGTATTGAAGCTTGTTTCGGCAGCGAAAGCAATAAATCAAAGGTGAAACCCACGCAGTGATGCCTTGCGTCTTCGTTTAGGTATGCAGGATGAGACACACGAGTACATTAGACTCTGTGCTTATGCGTCTTTGCTGACATAACAATAATGTTGCGTATTTTCCATGTTGACGTATCATCAATAATAAATTTTATAATAATTACATTTATTATAAAATTTATCTGCTAACGCTGGATTTGAATATTAATTTTTGAATCTATTGTATGGTTCTGTCTTAATCGTGCAAAGGATAGCTACAAGTTCAATGAATTTAAATAATGACTAAATCTGAAATTATAGATATCTACGATTGTATTGTTGCGTTCAAAATAATTCAAGAATTACTCACGTGACTGATCGGTATCGGTATGGTATTCGCTACTTAAAAGGCTTTGGTACGTCGTTTAAGTCTTACGTTCACTAAAAATATCACCATACTGAGATTTTTACAGTTATGGTAATTATCTTCTGAACTATTAATAAGTATATTATTTTTTCTAAGAATTTAAGCGATATTTAAGGTAGCGGAAGATCAGTTAAAAGTAAAGATACAATCCTAAGCTATGGAAGGACAAATTAGCAACTTTATGCTTACTACGGTGAATGAACTAGATCTTAAATGTCATAGACAAATGTCAAGGAGGAAATGTTACATCAAAATGCATCTCGTTGCATATTTTGAAGATTCCAGACTGTACTGTCTGGATCGTTTTTCGTTAGAAATTACAATCAATAATAGTTGTGTTTAATTTCTGACAAACGATGAGTCAGCGATCACTTTCGCAATTCTTATGCTTTTACACCTCGTTAAACATTGACCTAGAAAAGAATACCATCACGATTAGGAAATAGGAATCAGCTGTTTGGGAGATAAGTCACATATGCCTTCTTTAATTCTAATTCTTAGATTTTTATATATAAACAACCTGCTCAATTTATTTTTATGTTTGGAAATCAATACGTTTTATTATATCAATATATTAAGTTAATAGAATTCCATTAAATTAATATTCTGTGTTAAGTAATCTTTATACTTTTCATTTTTATATACGCAATTTTATTTTACTTGCAGGCATCATAACTAGAAACATCGATTCATCCAAGATTAGCTTTATAGATTTACATAAACGGCATTTTAACATTTTTATAAATATGCCATCATTTATAAGATGAATTAAAAGGGGATGGATGAAATTTGATTGATCATTCTTATTTCTATTCACGAGTGTCGCATGGTGTCAACAAAATGTCAGGAGGGTATCGGTTCAACGAGATCAGTATCTTGAAACAGGAGCAAGCCGATCGAATGCACCACACGGAACCATACCGACCTCGTCGTCCTTGCAGAAATGCGCTTGAATGCTGCCTAGATCGACAGTAGATTATCCAACGGATAAAAATAATGTCTGTCCGACTGTATCCTCCCATTACTCACGTACAATTAAAGATAAATCCAAAGCAAAGATCGGTTTAAGAGAACGATTACAATTTCTCTTGATTCATATCATTATGCTCTTTATGTAAATGTAAATGTATTCTTGAAGATGTTTCTTTGAGAAACAAGTATCTCTGTTTTTCTTCTTTATCATCTTCTTCAAATTTTTGAAAAATAAACAAATATTTCCTACGTCGGTTTTAGAATAGTGGAGTTTTAGAGAATTGGAAGGAATTTTTTTCATATTGGTCGAATTGGTTGTTCTTTCTTCCTTTTTATTCTACCTTTCCTCTTTTATTGATAATTTATTTATTCTCTTTTCTATTTTCCATTGTATGAAAATCCAAAGAAAAGCTATTGGTATTGAAGTACTATTTGCTGTTAAACAACTCTCTTTTTAGTCTTTGTTGTTGTAATCTCAAAAATATAAGTGTAGAAGATATTCCTTTTCGAAATTTTTTTTGCAGCCATGGGTTACAATAATTCAGTTAATAATTTAATAAAGTCGAACGACAATACCGTAAGTAAATTCAATTGAAAGAAGAAGAATCGTGTCGAGCGTATAATGAACATGCATGGCATTGACTCCTTTTCTTCGCGGCCCAGTTTTTATCGTTTACGTTCATTTAATAATGAACCATGTCCACAAGCCAACTTGCGTAAGTTTCCATGCCCAGAATGAAACTTTTTGCTCTGTCCCAATAGTGCCCCGCCTTTTAAGTATGAAACCGATCTCTTTTTCATTTCTTCATTTCGTTTGGAGTTATATATATAGTAGTTCTCCTTTCTCTCATCTCCCCTTTTCTAAATTACATATACTTGTTAGTTTCGCATATTATTTTTATTATTATTTCACATAATCCTTAATAAGTAACGCATATTAATTGCACCTTATCAATTTATTTTATTAAAATAATAATTTTTTCAGGCATTGCAAACTATTCTATTTCCTTAAAAAATCACACCCATTGTCATACTTTCTTTCTTTTTTCTAGAACAATATATTTCTTCATCTTCTTAAGATCCGTATATATTTTTATTTCCTTATTTTTAACTTTTCTATCATTTTTGTTATTTTTCATACGTTTCTCATTTCACAAAAATCATCCTTTTCTTTTTTCAGGAATCGCATACGCTTGTAGTGTGGTGGCTATGCTTGCCGTAAGTATATCAGATATATCACGGTTTCTTATGCTTCCTGCTTTTCACACTTCCGGAACTAATCACGAATGCATTGTACATAATTCGTTGCTGGCGAACCGATGAATCGGAGAAATCGTCCATCGTGAGAGGAAAGATTATACTTTACTTTTTTCATACCTAAGTTCAACGGCTTACACAGAATCCCGAATTATTTTTGTATCATTTTCTTTCTTCTTTTGTTATTGATTCCATATAACTCTACTTGAACTTTATAAGAAATCGCACGCAAATTGCGCACTTTGCTTTCTTGCGTAAAACTCGCGAACTCGGAGTCGAAGAATATCGATCCTTTCACAAATGGAAAGTGCAGTTAATGACGTATGAATCATATCAAATGAGATGAAGATTGACATAAACTGTAACGATCTTTTAAAACAGGAATGTTTTCTTTAGCTTGTAAAGTAAAAATACTTGGTAAAAAAATGCCTAAAAAATGAGATATAGAGCTTTATGTAATTCTATTTATGTGTCTTAGAATTTTGAAATGTCTTTTTATAATTTGGAAAAGCATAATTTTTTTCAGTAACTTACTTAAATGACTAGAACTTCTAATATATATTATAGCAGATTTTGTTACATAAGTAAGTTTCTAAAAGATATTATGCTTTTTTAATTTTAACAACATATCATTGTTAAATACTTTTGTTTATAGGTAATATTTTCATTTACGAAAGTATTTAAAAATATAAATTCCTCGATCGCTATTTAACATATCAATTATTCTTAGATGATTGCAAAGAAAGCTTACGTGAATGATTCCAATAATTAAAATAATTACTTAAAAATTAAAAAAAGAGATTGAAGATTCTCTAACTAGAGAACAATTAGAATAATAAAGAAATTGTTCTTAATAGGTAATCCTTCTAACAGTGGAGGCTGGTGACATGATGCGGAAGAGCATTGTTTTCGACAAAAATACTCCAGATGTGTTCTACTGCCCGCAACAGAAACCGACTGGTTTCCAGAAGATGATCGTGAACGCGAAACCGTTGTCAAGGCTTTGCCAATTCGAGGGGAAACCGATCCCACCCGATTACAAGAGCGACTGTTACAACGACGTGGACGAGACCGAATACGCGTGCAAAGAGAAGTACAGAATTATGGTGAGTCATCGTCGAGGTCATGGGCCTCGAAATTTCTCACCGAAAGCGGTCAAACCTCGGGAAAATCTTGGAACGCGTATGAACAGAGAACAAGGTGTACTCAAGTGCAACCAGCTGGGACGAATCAGATGAATAAGACAGAAACAGCAATGTTTTGATTGAATTGTTAAAGAGGAGCTTATGCGCTTCAGCTGCATTTTACGCGTTCTACGTTAACGCGATTAAACCTTTCTGTAACGAGGTTTAACTGGAAGTCGAAAACGCGAGAATGGAAACAGTTACTTACATTAATGTGCGAAAGTTTCCAGATAGACTTTTCAATTTATGTTCCAACGGAGTTTTCCAAAAAAATTTCAAATGTGGCCTGATTTAGGCCTGTTTTAAAATTCAAGTTTACTTCTTTAGTTTAATCTATAATCTCTAACGTCTATCTTGTATGTTAAAGAATCTCTATTAATGATTTTACATTTAATTAATAAAATAAAATGCTTCCAATTGAACTTCAGAGAATCACACGGAAAAAGTAAGCTAAGCTAAGTTTTACTAGTGATGCACGCATCATCCGATCATCATGAACGTAACATCATGTCCATCACGTGTAACGCGACTGGTGTCGGTTTTGTTTTCTTGCAGAAGCGATTCAGAAACAAAGCAGAGGGAGATGAGAACACCGTGGATGACTACGTCGACAAATAGATGAGAAATTGGTGCTGCACGATCAAGCAATGCGTGCAATTTTGCAAATGGGTCCCTCCACTAATGCTCAAGCTTGCAACCTCCAGTCCTATAATTACAAAACATTTTTCTTCCCCAAATTCAAACGTCCAATTAAATAGTTTATAGATACGATCAGTTTAAGAAGGAAACGTAGACTAACTAGTTAAATTATTCATGTTAACATTTAAAATGTTATCATGCCACGTGACAATATTAGAATATATATTTATAATGAATTCACTTTCTTATATAATTTTCTTTTTTAATTTTCATTGTAAGTGATATAAAATATTTAATGCTTCATCTTTTTCTATTTTTTATTGTAAGATCCAATCTTACCGGTGCTATTTTGTTGTTTCCGTGCTTGGTGACCGGAATTTGTAATATCTTTTACGTAATAACATTAATAAAACTAACAAAGGAGTTGGGCAAATTGATCATTAATTCTTCAAATGTAGCTTCGACGGCTGATACTTTGATAACCGATTGCACACTAACTTTGCATCATCTTGTTTCGTTTGATTCATTTGTGCACGTCTAAATTGTCAGATGGATATTCTATGATAAAATGTAAATTATAATTGTGACAAAAATTTGGAATGTCTTTTATATCTTCTATGTGACAAAATTACGTTTATCTGTACTTGTGAAAATATAACTTGTTAATTAACTGAAATTATTTGCCAAAATATTAATTCATTCTTGAACTTCATCAATCATGAAACGAACCTGAAGACTTCATCAAACATGTATATTGTGGTAGGTAGTATTTCATTCATGATGTTTGACCAAATTATAAAAGATAATTATTAATTTAAAAGTCTGGAATCTTTTTTTTATATACATATATTATTTTTATAAATGCATGTCTGTTTTAGATGCGACTACATCCACCAGGAAGTGAAACACCATATAATGGTTCACGTTTAACAAAATTCCTAGCTTTTGATAAAGATATCTATAAGAAAAGGAATCAAATTGAAGATAGTGATTAATAAGAAAAATTTATCATATATGACATAATGGCATTCTTCTAGGGCAATTATTGGCGAATATTCTAATACCAATTTAATATTTTTTTATATTCTAATTGCTTTAGCCATCTTTTTAATTTACTTGTAATTTAATTTTTTAATTTCCTTGAAGTGTGTCTTTTTCTTAATTGATTTTATCGTAGTGATAAGATTCATACAATCTTTCATAATATCAATTGTAAATAATTCAAGTTACTTTGTGATTGATGGTTAAAAAGAACACATGCTCATTATTAATTGAAATGTTTAACGTTCCTATTCACTGTAAAGTGTACAAAGCTTATTTAACATATTTTTGTAATATATTTGTAATATATGCGCCAGAGCTTGTAAAGCGAGAAAATAATATATACCAACGAGTACTATTTTCGACTTTGTAAATTATTACATGTAAAATAAAAAACAATTTCATATATTACATTTTCAGTTTGTGACCCTCTTTTTTAAATATAGTAATATAATTTGTAGTATGAGATTTAAGGTATATAATTAATAATTACGATTAATATTATATATATAACTATATTTTTAACGATTTAACGTTGTTCAAATAAACTAATTTGTTAATATATTTAATTTAAAGATAATATAACTTTTTTATGTTTGTCAAAAGCAGTATTTCATGTACTTCATAAAATTCATCGTTCTAAGTGAGAACAAAAAAATTATACTGTTCTGGTGCAATGAATTTCTGATTTATACATGAAGTAATATCAACGATCTATGCATTGGGTAATAAATAATACAGAAGAGCATTACAATGCCCTGTAATTATATTTCACATCAAGAACTATGGGTAAATTAGTTATTAATAAATATGTTTTGAGACATAATTAGAAATGAAAATTAAATATATCTCATACAACTTATTTGCATTTATTCCTTTGTTAGTTTAGATAATGTAATTAATCCAATTATTTATTCACTGCAAATGAGTTGTATATATTTGTAGTGATTTGTACAGTACTAAATCTTTAACTTCGTAAGTTTTATATATTCGAATTTACTAACTTTCAATAAGCTTTATAATTGTATTTATAATTATAATTATAATTATAAAGCTTATATTTATAATTATATATTATAATTATATTATAATATAGCTTTTTTTATAATTCAGGTTACGCGCGAATGATGTCTTAATAATTATTTTATTTATGTAGAATATTATTTACATGTTATATTAGTGACCTAAAAAATGCATGTTATTCAATAATAATACGTATTTATGATATCATTCGAAGTTGAACAGTATATAAAATACTCATCTTCGCAATTCATCCTGTGAACAATAACGTTTTACCACAGTCCGTAAGTGCATCATTTCAATGTTTGGTTTAAATCCGAATCATGGCAAAAATTACCAATTCATAAATATAATTTATAAACGAAACATTCTAAACACGTATATTATTAATTATACAAAATATAATGGCGCTATCTTGTAATGTCTTGCTTAAGTGTTTTAAGCTTGATTTAAGCCCGAAAAAAATTGATGTTTTGTTAACATTTCCGATCTATTTGTATAATACAAATATTGTTTTAACATAGCGTAACAAAAATATATGAAAATTGTTGTAGACATCACAGGTCTCGAGTATCATTCTAACGTTACAATGTGGGAAGAGAAATATTCGAAAAGATACAATATTTAGAATATGTTTAATGTATTCATATATGCATGTCTAATGTGTTAAGATTTTCCTTCTTTTTTATTTGAATAGATAAATGCATAAAATCCCTTATGTCTTCCTTAAGATCTTCATAAGCATAAAGTGAAATGATTCAGGAATAAACTCATCCAATAATAGTCAAAGTAACACTTAAAATACAGATGGTTTCATTATCTTAAAATAGTGTATAGAAATTTTTGATATTCGCGTACAAATTGGTACAAAATGCTCCAGAATGCTCCAGATATTATCATACAGATCTTTGTTGTAGGAACATCAATTTCGAAGATATATACGTGAACCAGAGATCACGAATATATTCTATTCATTCTATGAAAGATTTTGAAGTTAGAATTAAAATAATGTCTTACAAGATCAGCTTCCCACCGTTCGAAGCTCGAATCTGTGCGACCTGTTCAGGAGTCAGAATCAGCTTGCTTCCGTTCGGCAATGCTAAGGCATAATGGCTTCCAGTTTCGTTTACAACTACTACCAACTGTGTATTGGCATTTTGAACAGGTGGTGTGGGTTTGACTGGTGTTATAGAGATCCCTCCTTGATTCATGCGTTGTATTATCTGTGGAGGAATCACACCTTTCGTTGGTACCTCCGTGACGTTTGACGTGAGTGTTGACTTTTGCTTAGTCTGCACAATGTTTCTCCTAGATGTATTCTTTGCTTTTTCTGCTTCAGTCTCAGGACCGGTCTTCTCGGTAATTATCATCTCAATTTCATCATCGCTGTCGCTGAGAACGATCAAAGAAGTAGTCTTCTGACCGGTGTTTTCCAAAGATGTGGTTGGTTTCTTCGGTTTCTGCATCCTAACAGGGGTGCGTTGCTGTTGAACGTTTTTCATGACCCTGGAAATATTGAGTCGCGGTGTATTTCCTCTTATGGACATACTACTTCTTATAACAACTCCATTAGGATGTGGATAGCTCTGTCTTGGCACTGAATACCTGTTTTGCAAAGGTTTAGTTACTGAAGTAGGATTAGATTGAACTGAAAACGGAGGATTTTGGGGCATTTCTTGCGAAAGAATTTGTTGACCGGTAGTTATATATCCAGTTGGGGGTTGAGTAGTCGCTACCATGTAAGGTACATAACCAGGATGGTTGACAAATTGTTGTGGAGCTATCATTTGTGGTCCTTGAGGTTGGAATGGCTGGGAAGGTACGAAATTGGTTTGTGAATTTTGGATAATGTAATTTTGCCCCCCTTGTACGTAATAACCTTGTTGAATCGGTGGTATAATACTTGAGACCATTGGGCCAGATTGCACGATTGCACTTTGTGGAACGACAGTTGCAGAATTTGATTGCATCACATAATAATTCATCGGATTCGGTTCAGTTTTGAGCATCACATAATTAGAATTAACCGTGTAACAGCTATCGAACTGATTCGGTGTAGAATCATAGATCGGGCCTTCGTCTTTGATGTCCAACTCCGAATGCACGCTTGCAATAGTTTCTACTTTGCAACTTATTTCTGTAGAAGGCACTGTTTCTCTAGATTTACTTTCAACTACAGCCTCTTGTTTGTCTGCTGTATTGTTGTTGTTAGGGGATTCTGAGTTGGTCAGTTTCTTTGGTTTGCATATTTGGATTTCTCTGATTCTAGGAAGTTCCCTTTTACTGTTGAGTTTGGTGGAAGAGGTTACTTTTGATTCTGCCGCGTCTTGAAGAGCATTAATTTTGATGCTTTGTAACTTGTGTTGGAAAGACTTTAATCTTCTATTGGCAGCTACAAATTATAATTTGCATTGATTATTCTTTATGATAATATGTAATATGTAATATATAATTTGCATTATTATAATTTGCATTGATTATTCCTTATGCTAATATATAATATATAATAATGCTCTATAATACTTTTAAAAAATTGGTAAAGTTACTGAAGTGTTGATTATAATAATTTCACGTTGTTATACTAACATGGACGTTTATTTTTCCTTTTGCGAGAGCTTGGTAAAATCCAATCTTGGTCTGAGTCCTCCTCCTCGTTTGTCCGATCGTCAGAGTATCTGACTTTCGGAGTAAGGTATGAAGTGGATGGACCTGTCTGTGTGCTGGGAGCCGCGTACACGGCCTCAACGTCGGTCCATTCTTCCAGCTCGTTCTCTTCGATCTCATCGTCTGAATAAAGTTGTTCTGTATATGAGGAAATGCCCCGAGCTCGTAACACTCTTCGCGTTTGTTGTTCTAGTTTCATAATAAAATGAAATTTTTTATTAATATTAATGATTTTGTTAAAATTAAAACATTTTATTGTCATTTCACTGCCTCTTATTTATACCTTCTTCGCTTGAATCTTCTTTTGTCTCTTCTTCAATTCCTGCGTTCTTGTGACTGTTGCCTTCGTCTCTTTCAGATTGTTCTCTTTGCGTTTCGTTTTGTAAACTTTCATCTTGAGATTCTGTGCATTCTTTTTTATTGTGTTCTGCGTGACTAACGGATACCTCTTCGATCTTGTTGGAGACGTTTTGGGAGCCAGCTGGGGATATGGTAGGCTGCGGTAACGTTTGTAACGTTGCGTCTCCGGAAGTTGACAATTGACAGCCCTGCGATCCAAGAATCCACCAATTAGAGCCAAGACCCTCCCCAGATGAGTCCTGATCCTCCGCACTGCTACAACATACAGCAACTTGTCTGTCATACATACTCAATAATGAAAGCAACGTTACTGAAAGAAGGTGGATGAGTTCCACTTTACAGATCATATATAGATTGTAGCAAGTTTAAGAGGTTTCAGGCAGGATGAACTTTTGATCTGGGAGTATTAAGTGCAAAAAATTGTGCAAACAAATTATCAGATATACATGTTTTGTTTTTCAGATATACATGTCTTTCAAAATTATTATTGTTACTCCCAGATGAAATTCGATGAGATCTGATATTGTGGATGATATTGTATGCTTTAATATAAATGAAATATATATACCCTTCCTTAAAATTAGTCCATTCCTTTTGGAGCTTCCCTCTAGCTCTTTTCATCGACTCTTGCAAAGCCGGTTCCATTTCCTCTAAAGAAGATAGCAACTCTGTCATCCTTTTTACCAATTTTACTTCACATGGAGATATAAGTTCGGTCTGAGGAAATATATAAATTAAAAAAAGGCTAAAAGAAAATAATTTTAGATAAAATAAAGACATTACGTACTTCACCGTCAGTATCAGTACTTAGACTACCATTTTTTGGTGAAAAGGTAGAAATAAGGTCTCTTAGTGAATTAACACTGTCAGCCACAAGTTGAAATTTTGAAACACTAAGCTCTGAAAGCATCGTATTAAAATCCTCCGTTTCCTGTTTCCATTCTTTCGTTTTCAGGTGATTTAATTTTCTAAGATTGTATTTAATCTCACTATTCTCGTCAAAAGAAAAATCATCCTCCATCGCTTCTTTTTGTAACATACTTCTCAATTCGCTCAAAGAAAGATCTTTATCATCAGAAGATGTTGTCTCATTTTTAATTATTTGGTTTGACTGCTCGTTATTCGATTTCTGTTCTTTAGCGAGCCTTCCATTTCGTCTGAGAATCCTATTTTCCACTTTGTCCTCAGATAAGCTAGTATCATTTTGTTGCTTTCGAACGTGAGTCCTCGTTTCATTTAATTTTTCATCGTCGGATTTCGACGTGATAGATGTTTGATGTGTTTCTCTAACACCATGCATGTTGTCCGGATTTTTATCGTTCAATTTCAAATTTTCTGCACTGATAATTTCATTCAGTTTTTCATCATCTGTTTTTGAGGTACTAGACAAATTATCAATAGTTCTATCGACAGAATCACCTTTGTTTATATGTACATCCATCGCATCTAAATATGATTGCTTCGTTGGATTTATCTTCAATTTATCTTGCGAAACTTGTGTCAAAGATATGTCGTTATTTTCTGTGGCCTTTTCCTCGACAGTTTCGCATTTTAAACCGCTCAAAATCCCATTGATTATATCTATATTACACTTAATGTTATTACTACTGTCAGAAAATCCTTTGAACATTTTTTGAGATGACTTCTTACCAGGAATATTTCGAACAGAATTATTTGTATCGTAACCACTCGACTTTGTACTTTTACATGTTTTATCGGACATAGTGCTTACTTCTGAACATTTCGACAAACTTTCCGACCTTTCGACGTTGATAGTATTTAAGTTAATATTATTATTATTACTACTGTTATTATTGTTATTACTACAGATGCTTGTACTACTAAAATTCGTGTCCTCGTTTATCAATGAGCCTATTGCACTGTCGCTACTGCACTTGCAATCGTTCAGATGTTTATCATCACTTTTACTTGGCTTTCTCCTTGTTTTCGGTGGTAATCCATTACTCCATCGCGATTTTCTTTTTCTATGTTTCGTTTTCCTTTTCATTAAATCGTTTGAAACCAATGCTTTGTTCTCTAACTGCGTTTTTATTTTCGGCTTAATCGGCTGAAATAGAAATAATATTAGTAAGAACATAAATGATACAATGAAGAAAGAAAGTGAACTAAAAATTGTTAGTGATTGGATACCTTTACTGTTGATAAAATGTTGTTATCAAGACAATGTCTGTAAACTCTCAGATCACTTTTAAGAAACTGAGGAAAGTATATGTATCTTGCCCCATAACGATCGGTGCCTAGAACGGTTTCAAATTGGTTTTCCCATGGTTGCTTGGCTATTTCCTCTTGCACAGTTTTTCTAGTGTGCTAAAAATTATATTTTGTAGCAACAACTAAAGAATTTATTAATTAAATTAAATGAATTTCTAAACTTCTAATCCTTAAAGTTTGATTTTTATCATGCATGGGACGCTTTTTTTTAATTTTTTTCTTTTTGTTGTATTTTTTCATACCATGACTGTATCACAGACTGTTTTCAGAAGCCAAACTTTCTGTCTGAAGGTCAACTCTTCAAAATCCTTGCCATTTAACAGAGGAGCATCGGGGAAAACATTCCAGAACTCAGGTTCCACACCAATAGTTTCTAGAACCTAAAAATCTTTCATCACATTTATAATCACTGTAATACAAAATGTCCATGTATAAAATTAATTTATTTAAGCAGACAATGATAGTTGTACACGCGATACAATGCTTTGTAATAAGTGACAACATTGAAGCAACATTATCATTATCAAGCACAAAAACGACAAACTCTCACCTTTACCGCATTCTGATGTTTAGCTTCGTAAATTTTGAACCAGCTCTTCATCTTGTATGCAAGAATATTTGTCCAGAATTCGTACGGCATCGGTGGTATTTTTCTCAACTTTGCTTTGAATACGGGGGAACTAAAACCAAAAGTATTATTAATTTCAGGAAAGAGTTGATAAGATTACAAAAATATTTGGAATATTTAATATTTCATTTGCTTTATTTAATTCATTTTTATATAGAACAATATTGGAAGGAAATCTAAAATGTTTGAATTCTTCTTTTGCGATTCTAAATTCTACTTTACCTTAACAACGACGTCATGATATTTGCCAATTGTCTGGAAGCTCTTGGTATCAAAAGCATTCGTTCCATCTCATACATGGACAAATGAGGTATGTTCAGAGCTTCTTTTGTCAGATGAAGAAAATGGAATATTTGTGGAATCTGTAAACAATTAAACGTTACAAAAGAGGATTTATGAATGGAATAAGTAACAGAAATATGTACCTCCCACATGAATTCCATCTCATTTCTTATTTCTTCTGTAAGAATGTTCTCCCGTTCCCAATCGATCATCGATTGCTCCTCCTCCTCCAATTTCCGTTTCCTATTTTTCTTCGTCATTTCTGTAACTTAAATGAAGAAAAAAACATGCTCGAATCTAACTTTTTCGAAATACAATTAACTAACTCAACAAATCTATTTCCCTCTATAATTAAAATTATTTTCAAATGTTCCAATCATTAAGAAAAGAAAAATCCGTAAACCTTCCAATCATACGGCAAAAAATAATTAAGATTCTTGCGCTAATTGCAAAGTGACCTATTTCTTACTTTTACTTGAGAATTATATAATATTACTTATTCAAACCTGCTAGTGTGTTTAATGTGATATTATTGCAAATGTACCATTAATTAGATAGAATCGTACGTAATTTAAAAAACTGCCGCCGTTTCGCAATCACTGTCATCTCTTGCAACGTTTTTTAACACAATGCAAACAACGATGACCTACTATCGACCAACGAGTGTCAATGTAAATAATTTCACACACAAGTGCATGCTCACCCCCCTCAACGTTACAGTTACATATCCTTTAGATTAGGTCTGTTTCATACGTTTCATAAAAATTTCATGCTGCTCGTTTTCGCGTTTGAATGTCGAAGGTAATATTTGCACGATAACGCGAATAAATGTTGCTTAATCGCGTACTACGCTAGTTCTGCAAACATTTGCACTTCGCAATCAACAACAGAACCTTCCACCGTGTAGATAATTGTTGTATACACCTTTCAAGTATGCAGCTGAGTGATTACTATAAGATACGATTATCGTAATTATATGTATGCTAGACAAAATGAAAAAATTGTCTCTGAATATGGATATATTATTCGTTTACATTGCACCCATGTAAATGAACGAAAAACCACTTGATATTAAAATTATTAAAATTTCATTAAATAATTCAGTCGCAGGCTATTCTATTTTAATCCTATTTTACAGCAAGATATATTACAGAATATTTGTGATTTTTAGTAGACATCCATGGAATTTAAATAGAAATTATTATTACTAACAGTTGATATGCAATTCTTAATAGATCTCTACAAGATGCACGGTAATTATTAATAAAGAATAAAATACATTTCGCAGTACGTACATACAATAATTTCTTTTTATCGCTTCTTTCACTATTATATCTGAAAACCATAAGTTATACAAATATGTGATCATGTGTATAGTTGTTTAATATTGATCAGACGATGTTCTTTCTACAATTATACTTTGGTCTCAACAGTTGGTGAAAGGAACACCGACACGACTTCCCTTTCCTATCTCATTGAAAAATCGCGCCCCATCAAGATCATCTTCGCTGCTCAGTATTCGTATAACGTGTAAGTACGTTCTTCGAATGGCCTTGTGTCTCGTTTCCATCATTGTGTAAGTCTCGTCTCGAGAAACGTCTAGAATATGGCGTTCAGTATGGAATAGAGTCTAGCTTTTTATGTTTGACAAAAATAAATTGAGTTGGATTAAATAAATTCTACTGTTACTTTAACAAATAATTATTCTGGTATTATATGTTTTATGTTAAATGTTACAGTTAACAATTTTATATTGGTTCGTTACTTTAAACGAGAAGTAAAGTAAACTGCAAATGAAAGTTCCAGAAGAAAGAAAGACGATTAATCATGTACAAGCTTTCCTTCATTAGTGAACACAATTTTGATTGGAGAGGCTTAAAACTATGGTTCCTTAAATATCAAAGACATTCTAACGTTCCCCTACATTCAAGAATTCTAAATTAATCCATTAATTTCTAACCAAAGTATGTTTCTCAAGTAAAAGATTCTTCGCTAGAATGTTTTAAAACACTACGCTTGTGTTTTTACATTTTGTAAACTCCAAATGGAAATCATAGTAGCTAATGAGTTTATCAATTTATCCAGTTTACGGTTGCATTCATATTGCGCAAATTCAAACAAATATTGTAAGAACTATTTGCATACAATATCAATATCAATATCAATATCAACATCAACAACAATAACAACAATAACAACAACAATAACAACAACAACGATAATAATAACATACTTTTAATATATATAAAAGAAGGAAAAGAAAAGGAAAAAGTACGCGTAATATTGAAAAAGGAAACGCATAGAAGCGGCACTTCCGCGAATCAAATTTTCCATCATTTTTCAACCGAACTATACGAAATAGATCTCCTTCGCAGTACGATAAAACAGTCATTTAAAATTATCTGTGTCATCGCGTTGGCATACACTAAAGACAACAGACAACCAATGGCACGTGAGGATCCTGTCCAAGCGAGTTAAAAGGATGTCCATGTCGGTGCCCACCCCCAGTCGGTTGACAGACATCCTTCATCGATAGTTGGAAGGACCGGTGAAAATACATTGTATACCATCCTTCGCCAAGCTAACACACTTTTCAGTCGGTCTAATTGCGCGAAAAAACATCACTCGACAAGACGTAAAGCTCTCCATAGCGAAATTATTCTTTTAGCATATCTCTAGTTAGAGATTACGCTTTTAGTACCCCACTTTTGGCGATTATAGGCGCCTATTACATCATTCTGTAGATATTATAATCATTTTTTGCAAATCTAGGAAAGTGGAAATTTCATTTTTGTCGTTCACATAAATAATTCAATTCTCAATTAATTTTTCCTGTGATAAATAATATATATATATATAGAGAGAGATTTTTGTATTTTGTCGATATTTCTTTAGAGGATGCTGTTCAGAGAGTGAAATGTGAAGAATTATGGAGTTTCTATGAAATAAAGAACAGGGTAAGTCACTGTGGTTTGTTTTTTTTAAGGGATCGATACGACTGCTTATACAGGATGACTTTTTGTAAATTAATACAGTAGTAATATAGAAACAATGGTTATTTTGTACGGAATTTCATTTCGAAAGAAACTTGTTTTAAACGTACGAAGTACTACGTCTTTTCATAAAAAATTCTGCGTTTTTATCGGTTGGCATTCTTTACGACGTCTGAAGTTTCAACAGTTGACATCTTTTCGTAAAGAAAAATTATACTCGGCTGTTATAACTCCTCTTGTAAAGAATTATTTTATAAACGATACATTATTCCTGTTTAAATTAAAGATACGACTTTTATATAAGAATTTTTGATAAAAAGATGTTTTGTTAAAAATGATCTTGCACTCTTTATTGCAAACACGTTAGGATCTGCTTGCTATGATATTGAAATACAGTAATACCCTGCTGTACCTTTTTTTTTAAAACAATTTCAAATCATCGTAGAAGATGTCAAAAATAGTATTAATGGAAGAAATCAGACTAAAGCTTGAGGAAATGATAACTATAGTCAAAAGTCGATTATAAAATCGTTGAGAATGTGAATTTTTTGTGATAATGATGCAGTATGGATAGCAATCGGGCAATTCAAGATATCAATGCAATGCCGGTAAAGCTGTACTATCGGAATTATTCGAAACCAGAGGACGAGAATAAGGCAGAACCGATCGAAACCGTTTACAGGACCACTGACAGGGCCACGCTGAAATATTTGAAGAATCACGATCCTAATATACCTTATTCCATCAACACTGTACATCTACAGGACCCGTACAAACATCCTCTTAGATTAGAAGGATACGCCACTGCAGACATTTTCAAAGTTCGACCAGCCTCGTTCAAGGTAATAGAATTAAAAGCTCCATGCATTTGGAACGAAACTTTAATTACTATGTAGTTACATGTATAATCGAACTTCTTGCTAAGAGATTCGTTCCATGCATTTAAACGTCAACTCCTGTTATTTGTGAACAAAAGATGAAATTAGTTAGAAGTTTGTTCAAATCTTAGGTTTCTCGTTGTTGTAATAGTTGCTTGTAGAAAACACTATAAGCATCAACATTGAAAAATTTGATCCCTTATCGGAAAAGGTTCTACATGTAGTAGTATATTGTCTTCTATTTGGGATGAAAATTTTTACAAATTTTTCTTTCATGCGAATTAATCTTTTCACAAGATTATGTATCGATCGAAGGATACGACGTTAAGGTCTAGGCACAGCAAGAACGCGCACGCCAAGAGAGAAAGTCCTCTGATGCATTATGACAATGACGACGACAAGAGTATAAGGTAATAATAGATAAGGTAATAATATACCAGAGATGGAAATAAATATTCAAATATGTTTGTGAATTTAGTAAAAGTGAAAATCAACGATGCATAAGGATTACGAACATTATGAAGCAATATTGTACAAATAGTACTCTTCATGGCTTACGTTATATCGGAGATTCGAATTTGTCAATTGTCGAGAGGTAATTCTGTGCAGTTTGAATTAATATTATGATTTCATTTAATACACGAACAAATTTTTAGGCTCAGAATAATAAATGTTACTTGAGAAAATTTTACATTTTCTTTGACTTGACTTTTAATGTTAATACAATTCTACGACATCTTAATTTTTGTCTTAAATGAAAATTTGTTCGTTTGAGCATTTATCTGTATTGACTTTTGAACATAATGTTTGATATAATTTTGTATTATTTTTTGTAAATACTTATCTTCGAATATTAAGAAGGTACAAGCACCTATTACACTATAACAAACTAAAAATCTAATACCTCCTTCACAGAATCTTCTGGGTAATTTCCTTTACACTAGCGGTTCTAACAGCCGCTTATTATATTTGGTTTCTATATCGAAAGTGGGTTTCGACACCCATTATCATTGCTCTCAGTCCAGAATCGGTGTCCCTGGACCAGTTTCCGTTCCCCTCAGTTACCATTTGTAACATGAACAACGTAAAAAAAAGCGAGGCAGTTCGTATAAACGCTGGGTGAGTTCTCAAGCAACTGATAAAAAGATCTACCAAAAAATTTCTTTTAATAACAAAATATTAAAGGAATTGCATATTTTTATTAAAATAGCTAAATAATATATTTTATTTAATACTGTTTATATCTTAATTAAGAGTTAAGCAATTCAATCTTCACCTTATATTTTGTTAAAATATCATCGAAAGCTAAATTAAACATTTATTACAACGAACCATTCAACAACAGGAACGATATACGAAAGAAGCTGTTATTGGAGGATATGTGTCGTCTTGAAAGTATGTCGCCTCGCAGTTTCAACGAGAGCACGATAACTTGGGATAACGTCCTGCGTTTTATGATCAACGTATGTAACACACAATGGAATTTCACATACGGTTTATGAGATTGTCATGATAACAATGTTAGATCTTATTCATATATCTCTGTAGTCTACTTGTCTTATGATGTCCCAAGATAAAGAGTACTTTCAATCTCATTTTACGAATTATACATATATTATTACCTTATTTCTCGCGCAATTAAAGAAGCGAATAAAAAGTTCTACAGGAACACAGGAATGATTATAATTCGAAGTACTGAAAATAATCTATAAATGTCGACTATAGTAAAAGCACTGAAATATTCATTTAAATATTTATAATTAAATCTGTACATCATTAATTATTCTTCAATAGGTGTCGCAATCTTGCACAGACATGCTGCATTTGTGCAAATGGCACGGGAATGTTACTGATTGCGAGAAGATATTTAATCCCACCATGACAGATGAAGGGATGTGTTGCAATTTCAATTCTGTCGACAGAAAGTACCTGTTTTATAATCCGTAAGTAAATTCCAGAAATAACAGTTTTTGATAGTTTCATTTTTAGATTTTCAAACATCCGATGTTTGACCAAGTCTTTCGTGATCTTTAATAATTTCTACATTCCTGAAAATTCTTCTATTGTATTAATTTAATATTAATTTGATGGTGTTCGAAATAGTCTTCCATATTCGATAAATTGAATTTTGCTTGCAGACGAGATTGGTCCGACATCAACATGACGTTCCCATTTAACAACATCGATTGGAATCCTGAAACCGGATACGATGAAAACGTACCTCCAGATTCCATTCCATGGAGACCATACGGTGCTGGACAATACTATGGTCTGACTCTGGTTCTTGATGTAGACGTCGATGAATATTACTGTTCGTCCACTGCCAGTGTTGGTTTCAAGGTACTTTATCTCAGATCATGAAATTGATCTGGATAGTATTACAAACTACTACTATACATTAATCGTTCATCTAACAACTATTACAATCTAAAATCATACCATAATTAATGTAACATTGAATTTAATAAAAATATCGTAAAGAACATAAGAGAAGCAAAGAATTATGAACCATTTTTTAAGCACTAGGTATCAATTTTATTCTGTTGCATTCTTTCGATTACTTCCGACCTAAATTGAAAAATAGCCCGAGTTTCGACCAAATATGAAAAAATTCTTATTATACGTACCGTTGAAACATCTTTTTACAACGTCAGAAATATTTTCTGTTTGTTAAAATGTGAGCAGGATTGAAATATACATAACATTGCAAATGAAAGGATATACGATATTTAGCGATAGAATAAGAATATGTTTTCACAGATGCTGCTGCATAACCCGGTGGAGACACCAAAGATCGCCGAATTTGCGTTCACCGTGACTCCGGGCGAGGAGACTAGAGTGATCATAGCGCCCCGGATATTGTCCGCCAGCAAGTCGATAATCTCTGTTCCCCTAAAGAAGAGGAAGTGCTTCTTCACCTCGGAGAGAAAGCTACGTTACTACAGAACCTACACGCAGAAGAACTGCATCCTCGAATGCGAGGCGAATTTCACGCAGAAAATCTGTCATTGCGTCCAGTATTACATGCCCAGTAATTTTTGAGATGAATTTCTTTTAGTAATTTTTAAATGATCTTTCAAGTATGGTCTTTTGGTAAAATTGAATTGAATAATTACGTTTATCTTATTGTGAAGTAACATGAATACCTTTATGATGTATGAGTACATATGTCCTCTCTTCAATATCAAAAGCTAAAACATAAAAGTTAATTCTAAATTAGATTCACCATTTGTTTCCAGAATCCTCTAACACGTTAATCTGTGAGAAGAAAGACGATACATGTGCGATGAAAGCTCGCAGAGCAATGGAAGTTAAACTTTACGACGATGACATTGGGATAGCCTTAAACGTCTCTGAAACGTAAGCTTCTCTCGTCAGAAGATTCCGACAAAACAAGAGTTAAAATCATATCTTTTACAGGCCCAGTTGCAACTGCTACCCCGGATGCTTCGAGATCGGTTATAACGTGGAAATCTCACAGAGCAAACTGGTGTCCTCTTTCATTGTTCCTGACAGTTACGTGAAGAAAAGCAAAGAATACTTCTCGTAATTTTATTTGTTCCTTTAACTTAAGAACATTATTATTTAATATTTATTCATAATACACATTAATATAGTAAACAGTAATAATTTTTTATACTAATGATTAGTCATAAAATAATTGGAACGATTTTTCTTTATTAGTACCAACATGGCGGTGGTCCACCTGTTCTTCGTCGATTCCCAATTCACTAAGTATATGAAGAACGAGTTGTTTGGTTTTACAGAATTTCTATGTAAGTAGATCTTAATCTTTGTTACGTAATATATGATTCATATTAACGAAATTTTTTAATTAAAATGGCGACCAAAATGTTGACTTTGGGTCTAGACGATAAATGGCTTTCCAGTGCTATCTATTGCCGTATGTTTCTATCTAATGCTTTCTTGATTCATGTAGATCCTTTGGGTTCAGCTCTAATATCGATCTGATTAATTTTTTATGATAGTAGTAATTTAACAGTATATAAACATACTTATCAAAGAAGATAAATCAAATCGTCAACACATTTTTTTTACATTACAAACGTATAGTATATTTTCCTATAAAAACAACAAAGGAGCATAAATTTACTGATACCTTTGGTCACAAATTTTTGGCTTTTAACTGTTCTCTTCTTGTTTGTTCCATTCTGTCTTTTACAACAATATGTGACAGGGCTTGGGATGGCTTTATGAGAATAATTTTTTACATAATATATAGTATTCTACTTTCATTAGGGTTTAAACACATGGTGACACTAAAATATAATGTAATAAAGCGTTATCAATCGAAGGTTTTAATTGAGTAATATGAATCAGTTAAAAAATCAAACACGAAAGATAATAAAAATGAAATAATATAAAGATCTAATACTTCTAAATTTTATCAACTACAATTATCGTAAATATTAATTACAATTGAAATAAATTTTTAATTTACAACTCCATTAAACATTTAAAAATTGCGTTTGAACAACAGTGGTACACATATATAAGACGCTCTTCAGTTGTTTATAACACTAATGAAGTCATAAGGTACCGTAAGATTAGTGAAACACTGGAATTGTTAAAATTTGAACAAAAGCATATGATTTACAATTATAAAAAGTTTTGTAAAGTTCAAGGATCTCAATTACATAATTGTTTGTATACAGCTAATACTGGTGGCTTGTTGGGTCTCTTCATGGGCTTTAGTTTCCTCTCTTTGGTGGAAATCATGTACTTCGCGACATTGCGGTTCTGGTGCCGCATATACAAAAAGAGGCATGTTTCTCGCGATAATACTCTTCACGTGCAACCATTCGACTCTAATACTAACCTCGTTTATCCCTTTGTACAATGATCTATCTATTCTCACTTTTTTCAAGAAACTTACTCATTTTTGACAAAAGTTTTATTGTCGTTAATCGTTAGTATATAAATTGCATGTAAATAGATGTTTGATCCACAAAAATGTGCGATATTATGTAATTTATGAGTTTTTGAATGTACTGTGAAGAAATATATTTGAGAATATAATGTGCTTCTCAACTAGTGTACTCAATTCCTTTTGTTATTCATTATTCAACTTTTCTATTGTTCCATACTTAGAATGGATTAATAACTAACCGTAGATATACTGACAATAAGTGTTCCATCCAAATGGTCCACCAATATGTTTAAAATACATTTTTCAATTCTTTGATTTTTAATAAATTACATTAAATAGTTTGCAGAATGGACTAGATAGAATATAAAATCTCTTATGTTTCTTTAATACAAATTTATAATTTGGATTGGTTCTAAGTAGATATATGCAGTTATCTGTAAGTACATATGTTATATATTAATTTTAAAATTATATGTCAAAGTGGTATCGGTTTTGGTAATTATAATTTCTAGTTTTATGTTATTGAAATAAAGTAAATAATCATTACTCTTACTATGTTTAAAACAGGTAATTGTATTTTGTATATAGTATTTAATTGAATTGTATATATTAAATCTTTACTTTACTATTATTCAATTAAAGAATAATTTCATATATATCTTTGCATATTCACGATATTAAACTATGTATATGCCGCATACGGCAACTACCATACTGTGTTAGAAACAATTACAATCTGTCATTGCAACATAACAACAAGAACACATAATAAACTAAAATTATCAAATTTTTATTTATTTATAATAACATAAAATTATCATTTTTCTGAATAAGCTACTATCGCTTTAACAAAACATGTTATTTCGAAAGGCATGCACCTTGTTAAATGACTTACCTTTTGGTGTGGAATTCTCAATGAAACTTTAACCGTAGTCGGGTAACATCCTCAGGAACATGTCAACGTGATGACAAAATACTGTAGTAACTGAAAAATCGCCGCACTACACAATCTCAGACATTCAGTCACTAAACACAATTCGATATTCTCTACGACGCCATGTTTATTGAACTACAGTACGGGTGTAACTAAATTCACTCGTCGTGCGATGTCGAGGACTAGAGTCACGTCGTTCTAGAATCACGAACAGTCTCTGCGCAAGTGCATCGCGATACGCGCGAATTTTCAAATTTGAATTTCTCTATCTTTCAAATTTTTCATTTATTTTTATTGAATCATCGATTTTACTGAAGTTAATTATTAGTGAACATAGACATTTATTATAAAATCTATCGAAATTCGATATTAAAAATATATATGTATGAAATAGTAATTTGAAAAATATGTGAATATTTTGTAAAAGTTGGCGAATAAAAATAAGGTTTTCGGTATCAAAAATATATAAAAGTTATCTTGATTGAATGAAAACAATCAACTGTTTAAAGTATCGTAGCTCGGGCGTACTGGTCTTGCACACGCATATCTACTGAATAAAATTGACGTGTCTTCAAAAATGAAAATGTCCCGTGGACATCATTTATTATTATACCTAAAGTCTGATATAATCGTGCGCTAACTTTTTAATCGGTACGGTTTTCTTATCTAGGCAATAATCAGTATGATACATATTACATTCAAAATTATAATTCTAGTTATATTGACAGCAGACTAATCTAAAGTGACAATCTTTTTTTCCTTTACGACTGTTCTTTTTCATACAAAACGGTGTTCGAGCGTGCGCACCTGGTTATTTTGTACACACGCATTTTATAAGTTTCTTCGGAGTGGCTTCACCCACCGCATACTATTTTTATCGTTTATTGTTTAGCTTCGTTTTGTAAATGATACTCTTTTTTTTCTTTCAATATTGTTCGAATTAAAAAATATTTAAATTCATTTTTCTCACAATATTAGACAGACTTGAAAAGAAAAGCTCGCGCGGAAGTCGAAGCCAAAGGAAAACGAAAGATTGAAACTTAATTTTAAAAGAGCGCATCGCGGAATACAATTCGCTTCATCTATAACGTGTTACATGATAAAAGTAAAATTTTTTGTTCTTCTTTAACTACAATCCTCTGTTTCCGGCATTATCATGTGACAGATAATAAAAATACCGAGATCATTCGTTCGTCATTTACAATATTCATGGAACAAAGTGTTCCCAGTATTCTTACGAACTCGACGATGAAAATACCAGCTAAAAATGATCGAGGTCCCCCGTGAAAAAGACGAAAATAATAATTCATCTCTCTTAATCATCATTACGATAATCATATCACTATCATTATCGTCATCTTACAATTTTTATATATAACTTTACATTCCTACTATAGTTTAGCTTATTAGAAAGTGCGTAGATTTTCAAAAATTTTTTTACAATGGCAAATGAAAAAATATCTCGATAGATACCCTGAAAATAAATTATTACGTTAAATATACAGTCTCACGTCGTTAGATTCGCGTTTAACAATGTTCCTTTTTTTTCCTCTAATTTTCTTGTCGTCATGATAGAAAATTACAAGACTTCTTTATTTTATTTTTTCTCCTATCCTCCCATTTTATTTTCTTGCTTCTTGTATTATTATTTATTATTATGTTTTTTTTCTCTTCAAAGTAGGATGTCTCCTTATTATCTTACAAAGAGGCCATTTTCAACTCTTCCCTTGCATCTTCTTCTACCCCATAGTCTATTATCCTCAGAACATTGTCTCCTTTTTTCTTTCTTCTTTTTCTTTCCTTCCAAACGCCCCGCTTCACAAGACTTAACAATACGACAATGAACAGATAATTTAATAGGAACGTGTTTTATTATCAAAAATTCGTATGATCAGCATTATTGCCCATACAACATGGTGTCATGTAAAAATTAATCTATATCGCGATAGGACTGCATATTTCCTTGTTTTTCATTCCGTTTATCCTTCCTCTTCTTTTTCTTCCTTATTTATTTTTTTTAAATTAAGAAATTTCATAAAATTGCACGCTATACCTAGGCTTCATTCATGATTTCCATCCTTCTCTCTTCCACGATTTTTCTCCATTTTAAATATTTACGAATATGTTCCTACGTTAATTGCGGTATAGTCAGTACCGTATACCGTGTACTCGTAATGTTTTCTCCACTTCCGTTTATTTTTCTACTTTCTACCTTCCTTTTCGCTTGTTCTTTCTTTTTTGGCTAGACGACGAATATTGTTATCAAAAGGAGGGAGAAAAATAAAAAGAACGCGAACCGGAAAAAAGGAAGAGAATCGCGAAAGTCCGTTTTTCCTTTGCGTGTGTCTGCAGTGTTTTAACGAGGATAGTTTTGTACAAAAACCCTTCGTCTTTCCTTCGAACACGGACGAAAAAACTGTACACGTTACAAGACTTATACAATATATACTTATACAAAGTTTTGTTTTTACGTATATTCACCTCGATATGCCTGCTTAATCCTTATCTGGACATTGACATCAGTGTGTTACCGTTTATATTATAAAATACTGTTACGTTAAGAGCCTTTCTTTGTTTTCGTTCTTTAAAATCCAGATAAGAATTAATCATTGAGTGAATGGCATGCGCAAATTCATTAAGCCGTCAGTACTTCAAAATCAACGCGGTCGCAAAAGGGTCGAACGTTTTAAGGACACTGATCGTCTTCGATGATTCTTATCGTCGAAAAAAATCGTACATTTTCTGGCGCTTCAATAATCCTTCTCAATGCGATTACAAAGAAATTGCCGGGTTACATGATGGTCCTGAAACCTCGACCCTTAATTCCTCAAACGATCAAGGAAGGATTCCATGATTACGTAAATTGATCGATACGTTTCGAACGCAATATAGAACAAAGTAATTTCATTTCTTTCTTCCCTTTAAGTTCATTTGCGATTTGAATTCGTGAGCTTATGTACAACCGAACATAGGTCAGAATATATTCTCGCGAGGCTCAGGAAGACGCTTCCAGGCGTTTTGATTAAAATGGAAGCTCCGAATTTTCATTTCGTACGCAGAATATTATCTAAGGAGCCTGATAAAAAAAATTACCAGATTTTGCAAGGGAGCGAAGAAGGGGTACGTCAGTACTTAAAATGGCCAATTTGAAAAAAGAAACAGAAAAGGAAAACAGAAATATTTATTCATAAATGGCACTGATTAGCAATTTATTGAATATCACGATTTATGGGGTTGCTTTATGAACAGTTCCGTATCTCCTTCGATAATTTCTACGACGCGAACCCTAAAATTACTTATTCACCTAGTTACTTACAATCCTTATAAACCTTTCTCGGTGATAGGTCTCCTATTTAACGTAGGTACAATATTATAAAAGTGCGTTAGTTCGTTCGAACAAAAGGGCCCGATAATCTTCCTAATTTATAACCAGCAATTCGGAACTGCTCAAAACAATTATGGGAGTCGCTCATGTGAATCAGATTCTGAAAAAATCAATCGAAACGTAGAAATAATCGAAAACAAAGAAAAAAGGAAATTACAAATTTTAAAAACATTGAATCTTTCCAATTGGAAATTTTAGAAAATTGAATACTTTACCAGAATCCTTCTAACATTTGATTCCGTAATTATTTCGAGCAGTTTTTCCCATCAAATCGCATCTAAGACATTACAATTTCAAGCTCTCGCCTTGGGATTCGACAGATTAAGAATCGTGTTTGTCTTTCTTCTAATTTTTTCATGCTTTCACTCGCTTAATCGAACGAAAGTGAGTCGTTTTGTAAAACGCTACGATTAGAGCCCTCCTCTTCGACCTGGAGACATCGTATAATTATTAATACATATATTTACAAACTCTGTTTTTCCTCGGGAACTGTAGATCACTGTCATACAAAGAAGTAACAGAGGAAATGTCGTTTATTTCAAACACTCTAACTTGGGTGATCATTTACAAGTTTTTACTATTCTCGACTAAAGTGGCTGAGTTTTAATTAAAGGAACAATAGAAAATTCAAGAATATCGACGATTACTATTCGAAGTACTACAATTACATAGTTTTACACAATTAATTTAAACAATAATTTAAGAAGAAATCATTGCACTGGCATGCTAAGGCGAAGCATACCGTTAAGACAACTAAACTGTGTACCACTCAGTCTTAGGAAAATAGAAACGAAAACGTAGTTTTGTGGAAAGCGTTGAAACTTGTAAAGGACTGTGTGACTAAAAAAAGAAAGAAAAAATATATAATATAATCAAAAAGCATCAGATGAACGGAAAATTCAGGGAACACCGAAGAGAAAAGTTTTTCTAATCTAATCGAAAATACTGTAGCAGGTATTATGACCACATTAAAAGTAAATTAAACATAATAGTATTATCTTTATTTTACAAGTTATAGCGATAAAAACAAAGTAATCCCCAATCCCAGATTTTCTTTGAAAAAATTCTCCATTACTGATCAACGATTTGATTGCAGAGGGTAGATCACTTTGTGATCACCTATTTCGTTTCGATAGCGTTTCTCCGTTAATACTTAAATAATCAGTTTATATACTGTATAAAAAAAAACGATTCTTGGGACATCACCGAGCCATATAGTCGTATGTTCGCCGTATACGTTTTAGGATTCATTTATTACAATAATTATTTACTTTATTCGTTTCGTTTTCGTACAAAAACAGTTTGAATATCAAGTTGATATAGCTATTGAAAAATTAAGTTTCATTGTTAATGGTTCCTATTAGCGACAATTTGTTTAGTGAAGTTAAGAAAAAAGAGCGAAAAGAAATATTTAATTTCATTAATTATTCTCGACAAAGACGAAATAGGGGGATTATACAAAAGTTATTCGAAACAATTAAGAGATATCAAAAAAGAAAATTTTATATGGCGGAAAAAATATACAGTTGATGTAGATGTCCGAGGAACAGTGTGTTTCTTTGCCTCAAAATGGCGTATGTGGCATCCTGATCATTGCCGTTATCAAAAGTTACAGACCAGTTGGTAAGTGTGAAACCGTTGATGTCTTTTTTTTAAAAATTACAATCGAACCGATTTCAGATTCACCGCTATTTTAAGAGTTCGCAGCGATGGTGTTTGGCCATCGTCCTTAACAAATGGGGATATAAAAATTAATTATGTATATATTGTATAGATAATCTAGCCAACTATTTTGCTGTTACAAACTAGCAACTATTTTAGTAACTGATATCCATTATAGTCCACGGTCTTAAAATTATAAAACAGATTAGTCTGCCCGTCGATATTCACTATTATTTATTGCAACTCCGTGTGAGATAGAAATCCTCTTCGCGTGACACGTTACCTTTGTCATCACCATATTCCTCTTTTTTATTTTGTTAAATCGTGGTCGTTGTCATTGCAATAACGCAATAATTAGTTTTTTCTTGTGATCCCGAATGACTGGACGGAAGAGGGCTCGCTCAAATCGCGATATCGTTCCGTACCACGACTTCAGTTTCATAACATAAAGACGTATGCAAAAATGACAATAGCTTCCCTTTTCGATGACGATTTACATGTTTTCTTTGTCATATTTTAATTTTAACATTCCTATTTTTTCTTCATTTTATTCTTTTTTTTTTGCTTAAGTTAATTCTTGATTTCAATTTGTAAGAACAAACAAGATTACCATATAATATGTATAAATCAATATTCATCATTCTCATTTTTTCACTTAAACAATAATAAACAAGGGCCGAGGTTCAGGCATTTAAAATAAATCTGTCGTTTCGCTACAAACTTATTGACATTTGTATTTTTTAGATCCGTTTCTGAAACATTTAGCTACGACGTTAATAAAATGCATAGCATGCATAGTATTAGAGTGATCAGATTACTGTCACTTCCTGCTTAGCCAAGATACACTCGAAGCTATCACATGTGTTTTTTATCGTTCAATGAGTCACAGAACCTGTATATATATAATTACGTTCACTATAACCTTTTTGTATTAAACTTTGTTCAGAGCGACGGGTATGACCCACGAATACACAAGAAAAAAAAAGAAACAAAAATTAATTTGCAATTTGGCATTCACAAACCAATGGAAGTAACTACAATATCGTTAGAAACGATTCTAATGATGTTATTTGATCCGATGTTAATGTTTCTAAATAATGCATCTATCTCAAGTGAGAAAATATAAAGTAGATTTATTAATATTTCTTCTTTACTTCATTCTTCCCTTTAATATCGCTCCGGATTCATTCACAAAAAATTTGTCTTTGTTACTACCGGTGGTCGGGAGAGTGTTTCGATTTTTTACGAGCCGTACTCTTCCGAGTCACATCCTATGAAAATTACTCACTCGCGTAAACTATCGCTGAGTCTCTCTTTTTTTTTTTAATCATATCCCCTTTCCATGCGTATTTATTTAAGATATACCCGACTGTCACCAAATAATCCTCCCACAGAATGTGCACATAAAATGTGCTGCCAGTCACTCTGGAAACCTGTCTCCTCATCAATGTTATCCATATCTCCTTTTACATTTTTTTTGCATACGTTCACATGTACGTTGCATTTTCAATGTTAATTACTTTTTATTTGTTTGTTTAAAAAGGTTAAAAGATTAACCCCTTTACCAGCTCCTGAAAGGTATTCTCTAGCTGAATCATTTAGGCTCTGGGAAGGTCACCTGACACTTGTAGACTTCTTCGAGCATTACCGCTTGCCCTTGACCTTGACTTACGGTAACAGGAGTCGTGGCATTCACTACGACAACCTGTTGACCTTGCTGTGCTTGTTGAGGCTGCTGCTGCTGCTGCTGCTGCTGTTGCTGCTGATTACTCGCGTTCGCTTGCTGTGCGTTACTTGGATTATTCGCATTCTGACTTCGGGCAGTTTGACCGTACTTTTCATGAATTGCACGATGACGCTTTAATGCGAAGCGATCGGAAAATCCGATCTCACATATATCACATCTGTAGGAAGAACGATATTGATTAGATGTTTAAATTGAAAATGAAATAACGAAGTATTAAAAGTACATGCTATATATTACCTATGAGGCTTTTCACCAGTGTGAACCTTCGCGTGATTTTTCAGATGTGTAGCTTGATTAAAGGCCGAACCGCATATATTACATCTATAAGGTTTTTCACCAGTATGAATTCTTCTGTGATTCCAAAGGGTCGAATGTCTGGCGAATGTTTTTTCACACACTTCACACTGATAAGGACGTTCACCAGAATGAATTCTCTCATGATTCTTTAAATGAGGACTTTGCGAAAACTGCATACCACAAACACTACATTTAAACGGTTTTTCACCAGTATGCACTCGTCCATGATTTTTTAGATAAGCAGCTATAAATGTAAAAATAAATAGCGTGAATGTAAAAATAAGTTGACAGTGTACATTATGATCTTTTAGAACAAGTTACCATAATTTGCATGATTCTATTTTATTCACCTTTTGCGAAAGCTAAGCCACAAACTTCGCACTTGAAAGGTTTGTCTCCAGAATGAAGTCTCTTATGGGACCAAAGTGACGAATATCTGGAGAATGTTCCATCACATACGTTGCAATGAAACGGCTTCTCTGCCTGATTTTGACTGTTCTGTTTACCGCCTGTAAATAAAAGAACATCCGATTTCTTAGTTTTCCTCGAAGGGCCAGTTCTACAAAAAGATATGCTTCGAGATGATTGAGTAAATGCTTTGAAGAATTAGAGACACTGGATTGTGTATGGTTCTTTGAAAAATATACTCTTTGTTGATATATCCAAAAGGGGATTTCAATATAGAAAAGAGAAATTCTACATTATAGCACCAATAAATCATTTTATGATGCAAAACTAATGCTTTGGACAAAATGTAACAATATTATGTAGAAATTTGAACATGCGGGTTATGGAAGTTAGTGCAGAAAATAAGAAATGAGGTATGATAAGATGTTTTAAATCTGATGATTTTTGGATCATTATATATATGTATAGAATGATTAGTTATATTCAGAGTATCAAAATAAGTTCCTTATTGCCTATGTCTTGAAATAAAGAAAGAATGAACTATATGAACTGAAATCTAAAATAACTTTTCCATATTAATAATGCTAAAGTTTAGTGAATCAAATTCATAAAACTGTCCCTTAGGGGAGATTTTATTCCGTGCAATGATTCTTAAATGTAAATATCGACAATGCTACCAAAAAGAAAACAGAATTGATGCAACCAAAATTCAAAATTTTTAATATTGGGAAAAACCAGCAGTGCTGAAGACTTTTGTCTATCTACAACAAATCCATGCAAATAAAATATGGTAGGTACTATAAACAATGAAAGAAGCTTATGGTACTAAATTTTTGCAGCATTAAACACTTATTTTTTTGCTATAAATTCGAGAAAGAAGCAAAACAAATAACGACGAAATGATTCTAAATATTATTTTTTCGAAACGGTGATATAACGGTATTTATTTATTTTTTTTTCAAGTAAGGTATAAGAAGGTATAATGACTTTTAAAACTTTTATAATTGGTAGACAAATTTAAATGATATTATCCAATTATTAATAGACGGTTCTAAAATATACTATGAAATATAAATCCCTTATTCTTTGGCTTTAATTTCTCCGACTTACTTCCTATGATGATGCGGCCTGTTGCCTTGCAGCCGCCACACTTTGCGAGGGAACTGATTCCAGAATCTAGTTTTTCGTCGTGTTTACCTACCATACACCACCCGATGTACGATCATGATAGTAATGAAATGATAGTAGTACAGGAAAGATGATTATGGTTTAGTAAGAAAAATGTTTCTTTTATCTTATTAATTTTTATACGTGTTAATATTATATATATTAATATAATATAATATATTACTTTAAAACAATAGAGAATCTAATTTTTCATAGCAAACATTTTTCTTCTATTCTGCATGAAGCATGGCAATGGTAATTTTTACTTACCAATAAAAATTATTCCTGTGCCATTACATTTATGACACTTAGTAACACTGGTGACGCCCCTTCGTTTCACAGGATGATGACCAGGTTTGATAGCTATAAAAACAAAAATACATTTGAAGTATTTATTAGATACAGAATATTAAAATATACTATAAATCAAAGTAATTATTTAAAGTTTCTGTAAAAGTTAAAGCCAAATAACATTCATATTACCACTTATATTAACACTTTATATGTTGTTACATGCTACAATGGAAAATATTTTTACAGTAAATAATGAATGATGAACATACTCTTTTTAATTTTAGTAGGATGATGTTCACAAGGGTCTTCACTGCCACAATCTTCACAAATCTGCACCTTTGGTTTTTGGTGCATATTTGTCTTATGGCTCTTTAATTCTCCTGGTAATGCAAAACAAGCTCCACACACATCACAGGTATATGGTCTTTCTGGTGTAGTTGCAACAGTAACTGTTGTAGGTGTTTGTACAACAACTTGCTGTGGTTGTTGCTGAAGATTACTAGGTGTTGTATTATGAATCCGTTTATGATGATTCAGCAAACTCATATGCCCAAAGACCAAACCACAAATATCACATTTGAAGGTTGCATTGGTAGCAGCCGCAATACTCATCTGATTCAATAATGTGTTATAACCGACAGGTTGAACATCAAAACGATAACAACCCTTGTCATCGGTTGTAATTGCACCGATTGTGCTCACTGCATTTGTTTGAACCTTTTGGAGCATGTTGACATTGTAATAGAAAGGGAAGTCTGCAGTTGCAGATTGCTGCTGGGATTTATCCTCTTTCTTATCTGTTGTAACATACATCTGCTGAGATTGTTGCTGTTGCGATTGTTGACCTTGAGCAGCTTGCTGCTGCTGTATTTGTTGTGGGTCAAACATAGCTGCTTGTTGCTGTAAATTAATATTGTAAATAACAATTTCTTATATTTAATATAATAAATACGGAGATAGGTAAATACATTATTGATTAAAAATTTATATAACAGATCTATGTAAAAAGGAAGTAAAATATAGAAACTTATTTAATGAAAGATATTATACATATTTAAGGATATGATCTACTTATACACTGTTCCTTCTTAAATCAGATGTAAAAACCTATCTCTGTTTATAGTTTCAAAAGTAGTAACCTGTCTCTGATCGCCGTAGCTCGAATTACTCTGCTCCGTTTGAGTAAAACTATTGGTTTGCTCAGTTTGAGTAAACATGGAACACTTCACTGGCTGTTCGATTGGTTGGCTCTGTTAAGCGGTAATTATTGTTAGATATTACGAGTCTTGTACTACATCCACAAAAAACAGTGACATTCTATATGGCTTTGTTTAAATCAACGTGCTATACACATTGGTATACGTTATGCGTATTAAGCATCAATGAGAAGCTAATAAATACCAATGGAGAAAACTCGTTCCTTTTTTACGTCGTGCTGGTATACAAGCTGCATACCTGTTGTATTTGATCAGGACGGGTTGTGTTCAACCACACCACGTTGCTGCCATTTGATTCTAGGGCCATTGATGTGTTGCCTTTGACCCTGCACAATAAGTAGGCATTCATTAAATGGAAACAAAACAGGAGCTGTATGTGATACATCTAGATATGTAACGGAGCCACACCAAAGTAGCTAGGGATAACTTTTATAGATAAATATAAAAAGAAAAGAATGATAGAATAAAGGTAAGAAACAAGGGCTCCAAGTATAACCGCGACATACGATACTCACATGTGATAGTCTACACGGGCGCCGCGGGTTACATGTCTGGGTGCCAAACGGATGATCTTCTAGTTGCCATGACTGCGGCGCGGAATGCCGCGCAGCTGGTCACTACTATTCCTGGTGATCGTGATACCTTAATAACTAATTTATATGTTTCGTCCTATACAACATCCGAGAAACAAATTCCTCGTGTCGGTAGGGCCGTGGTCGCGACGGAAAAATCAATGGCGATCGATTTAGTGCTTTGATACACCTTTTTAATACGTTAGATCCCGTTAAAATTAACACTGGGCACAACGCCGGTCAGATTTCGCCTGTTGTGGATGCCGCGAAATCAGTTTTGAGTTACACGCTTGTCAATGAGCAGCGTTGACCCGCGCAGATCATGTCGTCCAAGCGCGGTGGCGGTTGCGGCGACTGGTATACGAAGCGCGGGTTTCTCGGTTGCATAAAATTGGCGGTACCTCAGCGTTAAAGCTCTCTTTGATTTTGTTTCCGTAAGGTTGGGCCACGTCGCCGCGTACCGTGGCTCAGGATAGGCCGATGCGCGAACAAGCAGACCGAGCACCGTCAACAAACTCTACGGTAGCCATTACACGCGACGAGGATAACAATGGGCGACACGAACGCGCGCTGCCCCCGATGCCTTTTTCCGAAGCGTTTTCGGGCGCCTTCCGTGAATGCAGCCGCAGCCAAGCGCCGCCAAGGTCAGCTCCCGGTGACGCTCCACAGACGCTAATAGCCGTTACACCAAGCGATTTCATTGGTCCATGACCTACTGTCCTCGCTTCTTATTGGTCTCTACGTTCTCTACGTGACAGTCTTAGAAATCATCATTTATCTCTTCCTATTAACATTACACTTTTTTTCATGAGATTTAAAGAAATATTCTCGAGTCTTTCTTAAATATTTACAAGTATTTTATTTTTATTTGGAATAAGTTTTTTTGTTTGGTTTTTTTATGAGAATAAGTATGTTATTTTAGGATGAAACTATATACTGGAATTGTAAAAATAATAAGTAATATTAAACTACTAAGTAGTTATAATTTTATATTTACTATATACATGTTTTAGGTGTAAAAGTGTCTTTTGTATCTGTGAAGTATGTAGTTGACGTGGAAATCTAGCTTGAGAGTTTACATTCATAAGTAATTCAGCTGTCCGATGTAAGATGGCGCTGCTGAGTTTCCGAGATCCACACAGGTATTTGAAGCTTTACCCGTTGCGTATAATCGTCCATACATTATCGAGGAAAATGGTCGCTCGTTTATAATTAATTTGAAATTGAACCACGTGATATTTATTAACGATTTCCAGTCTCCAACGGTTCATGGAAACGTGATGGATATATATCAGCAATCGGTTCTAAAATTTGGCATATATTTTATTTTGCATATTTTCACTACCTTACCGATTCATATACTGTGGCGTTTTTTATAACTAATTGATACAATTGAAAAATAAGGGATCCGTTTAACGTACATCACATTGTCGGTTTAAAGAAGTAAAAAAATTTTATTGTTCGTATGATTTCTTCAAGTTATGTATGGTTTATATATGGAATATATTATTATTTTCCAAGATAATTTAGAAATCATACGCTATCCATTTTCATTTATTCTATATTAGAAGATCTATTTTTGTTTAAGTCTACATAAAAGATATATTTCTCTATCTGAATTATTGTTACCGATGAGCGCCAACTAACAAAACCTGCCAAACATTATAATAAACGACGTTGCATATGATTCCACTATCTCGTGATTTATAAATAATGGGCAATATATAAGGACAAAGTTTAAATGTTGTCTAATAAGCCTTGTCTTTAAACCTTACCAAATAGTCACTCAATAAAATAAATTTTCATTACAAATGAACAGTAGATATGTTATAATAAAATTTAGTAAATAATACTGATGTTAAAAAGTGATGTTTAACAAGCTTTTTTCAGATAAAGATGCGGTACTAGAGAAATTTCGTTGACAAGTCATGCAAAATATTTCCTTGAGGACATCGTATCAAATGGGTCAGCCTTCTATGAAAGGACGAGAGATTAAAGTCATGTGTGTGCATAGCTCTATACATACAAATGCGGCTGGAACATCGTGAATTACGTACTCATATTGACGACGCGTACAATACTAATTTTCCTGATAAATTTCAGAACATCAATTTCTCTCTTCCCAAAATCGTTATTCCAAAATTATTCTCCTTCCCAAATTATTCCTTTATTTATCATCTTAGGGAAAACTTAAAGCAATCAAAGTAACAAAATATTCAGTTGCTGGCGCAGTTAAGTTGATGTAAAGGATTAACTCTTCTATTTCCTTGCCATATTATTCAAAGGTATTTCACCTTTCAAAACTTTTAACATCGAGTAGGTACGTGTTCCGCGTAAAATGTACAAATTCCTCTGGATAGTGTAATTTCCGCAGTACAAGTTACAAATGAAATTACCGCGAACAAAGCGATCTACTCAGTCATTTTACGGTTTCAAGAGCATGGATTTTGCAATATTTTAAAATTACAAAGATTAAAGCTATTAAACGCTATTAAAAGTTGAAAATTTTCACGGCTCCTTATACGAAGATCATGTAATTACTTTCAAATAAATGAGGAAACGACCGAATATAGGATATGAAGATTTTCAGCATAATTAGGAGAATCTCGACACTTTCAGCTTTAAAAATTCCTAAAAATAGTTAATTCATTAAAATATATCTTGCTACAGCGTCGAAATAAATGATTTTAATATCCCTCATTCCTTTCCTCAGGAATAATCATCAAGGTATAATCGAGAACTATTCTTGGCCCGGAAATTTATACTCTTCTCTCATTAGTTTTCTCAAAATAGTATTTTCATATGAATGTACATTTTTTCCACGTCTAAATATAGCCAGTATCGTTGCTGGCTTATTTCGTGGTTATGGTTTGCTCGTGCTTTTGAAATGGTATCGTGTAATCCAGAAAGCAACCCTTTCGCTTTTATGTAAACGGCATACCAGAGTCAAGCTTGTATCAAAAGTCGAACAGAGCACATGTATCACTGTAATTATGCCATTTTATAAGTCAAACTACTCCACGGTCCTATTTTCCCCAATTTTCAAATCTTGGGAAAACTCGAATTCAGCTGTCTGATCTTGCGTTCGTTCGTTCTTCGAGTACTTAAGAATTACTAAAATCATAATTCTATCATCACTTACCGTACGAGAGACTAAAAAATTGCTCCTTTCTAATACCTTTGATTTTTGTGATTTTAGAAGATTCCAAGTTTCACCAGAGTCGCAACTTCACCGCTATTTCCGTAAGAGTAAATTTTCAATAGTTTCTTTCTCGTAACTCTGAAAAACTTGAAGTTTCTTTAAAACAACAACTTCATCGCTATCTGCATAGAAATACTTGTATCCATATCTGATTTTACACTTGATCGATGTCGCGAAACATACTGCGAAATTGTATACACTGGCAAACAGACCATCCTCTCGATCTTCTTTCAGCTTGTCTAAATACGCGTTGAAGCGTGGGAGGCATCGCTTTAACCGACTATTAACGGTGTCGCAGGATATCGCGTTGCGAAATTCGTCGTGCCACTGTCATTTTTACGCAGCAGCATCGCCAAAACGACATCCTCAATTTTGATAAATGGCCTAGGAGAATAGCCTTTCGAGAATAGAATTTTCCATTAACAATAGAATCGCATGCTATTTGTGTTAGGAGCTGGACTTGCCTTCTCGAATAATGGATATAAATGATTCTGATACGATGTACGTTTTTAGCTTCGGTATAGGTTTTTATTTCGAGTGTTTGTTTGATGCGATTTTAAAAGTTCCCTCGGACGCGCAATCGATATAGGTGACCCACTTCGAGATCGTTCTGCGTTGGAACATCTCTTTTCCCAGCAAAGAGCGCTTCTTGTTCACGAAGCAATGAAGATTCAGAGACGGAGGGTCCGAAAGATCAGATTTTCTACGGTGAAGAGGATTCTATGCTGGACTATCGAATATTTCGTGAGATTTCGTGAATTGGTCGTTCGAGTGGTATGCGATATTCGCGATTTAAAAATATTTCAGCGATATTTGCTCGCTGTAAGAAGCATCGATACAGATATCGTTTCTTCAATGTACTGCATTCGATTGTACACGAACATCTAGTGACAATAATAAGGGTATTTCAAAAGTATTCTAATTAAAAAATAAGATCTTCTATGCGCGTCAAATTTCACTTAAATGTTAATTTTCGAAGACGTAATCTAAAAGAAATTGGAAAATATCCTCTTGGATAGCACAGTTTATCTCAATTTAATAAAATTGAAGATTAGACCTCATTGATGTACATCAAATTTCTCCCGAGTCTTAATCTTCAAAAACATAATTTAATAGGAATTGTAGAATATCGAAAAAGCGTAACTTACCTCAGTATCTCAAATTGGTCTCGTTTGCGTTTTAACACAGTTCTTAATATATTCGAGACAAATATGTTTCCTAATACCATTATCCCATCGACGAGACGAGTACATCGTGTTTTATGTTCCCTGCAAGTTGTTGTCGCACTAAATTACATAAGCCAGATGAATTTTTAAGTAGCCAGTACGGCCCTGTAAATCGTAGCGCCCGTTTCAAAATGCCTCGTCGCCCGGCACCAGTCTCACTCAGTCAGTTGGCGTCGCGACGCCGTCGCCAGAGGTATTCGAGAGCCACGTACGATACAGTTCCCGGGTTTTCTCTGTTCCTGACACAAACAGGGAGAATTACTGAAAGGGACGCGCAGTGCACGCGAACAGTGAACACCGCGATTCCATTCTCGCAATTAGCCAAGCTCTAACAAATAATTTCTTCACAGACGAGACAGCAAATATTTATAAAATTAAGCAAATATTAAATCATTAAATACCTAGGGAAAATAAAGGAGGAAATAAAAATAAAGCAACGTGAGATAATATAGTGATACAAAGCTTTGGGCAGATGTGAATCGTTGAATATAATTTTCAAGAGGATCGAAATAACAAACCTTCTCTCCAAATAACAAATTTTCGTATTTGCGAATCTTTGCATACAGCTTCCAAGAGGATGAAATAATAAAATAAATAATAAAATTTGAATGTTCGGACGCAGCTTCCAACAGGACCGGAGTAACCAATTTTCTTTCGAAATAACAATTGGAAGTCAGAAATTGAACTGAGCGCTATGTAAATTCTGTTGGTAGTGCAGTATTGATGAGCCACGAGCTTCCTAGTTTTGTACAAATTGTCGTTGGGAGGAGAGCTAAACGCGATCGTTGCCAGAAAGTGAATTAAACGCAATCGTCCCGCACAAAGGATACAAATGACGCGCTGGAGGATAACGGAGGCTGACACGATCATGTTCCCGATCAGAGTGAAATGACGAACGAGCCTCGTGGTTCCTTCGAGAAGCGAGAAACGAAGGAATAAGATAAGTCAGGCAGCGAACGAAAGGATTCTTCCTGTCGAGGGGTACTCTGCTGGAGGAAAGTGGAAAGTGGCAGCCACTGGATTTATCAGACACGTAATACGTTATCGATGATAGCTTGTGAAATTACTCGAATCCACGTTATGCTTTCATTCGATCATTATAATCTCCCTAACATTAAACAAGAAGGAACAAATATTAAATATATTCTATTTAATAAGATTCCCTGTAAATAGGTTACAATTTGATAAAATTTCTAGTGAATAGGTTGCAGTTTGATAAAATTCTCGCGAATTTGGGGCGAATAGTAAATGCAAAAAGTCTTAGCGAAGCGACGAGGAACGAATTTCTGCTAGCCTAAGCGTAGTACTCGTTCGATGACTCGATTGGACGAGTGGCTAATTAAGAAATAAGTGGACTGGAAATTTCACTCCCAAGGAACCTCGAAAAACTGCGTTAAAGTGCGCGTTGATTTTAAAACGACAAGTCCTTGAAGAAATATCGAGTTGCATCGTTGAACGAAGAAGCTGTACTCGGTCGGCGGTTCGTACGATTCCTCCAACGAGAAAAGAGATTTTACCGAACGAAGCATCCTCTTTAATCCTTTACTCGATCATCGAAAGTACTTTCGTCGCAACTAGCAACGTTCCTCTGGGATTCAATTGATTTCATTCTTTCCTCGATTTCTTTACTATTAAATAAAAATCATCTTTTTAACCGTTCACACCTCGTCGTAGACGCTTCCTCGTTCTTTATTTTAGAAAGTAAGCGTGAGTTTGATAAATCAGTTAATTAGAAGAGGCGCACGAACTATTCGTGTACCTGATACTTAAATTCGTCGACACGTTCGCGGACAGTCGATCTATTTATTGCTAAGATGCATCTCATCCGGGGTCACTGACTCGTGGTATGTCGCTCGAATAATTTTAGGCAGCCACGAAATTGGAAATCAACCGAGCCACCAAGTTCGAGATTGAACAGGAGGAGCACGGTCAAGATCAACGAGTACCATGTGTACGCGTTCGTCGCTGCTTTCTAATCACATACCTTAGAGCTTTATATTCGACCCTCGTGTTCTCCTTTTGTAAACTCGAGGAAATTTGCCCCTCGTCACTCCGTTTCACTCCTGCGACGTTGAAGTGAAAAGAGAGAAATTTCTGAGTGAATACTTGTTACGTCCTTTTCCAACAAGTTCCAACAAGGATGTTATCTAAATAAAGATTCCCAACTGGATCCCACTGGATAGTGACTTATCTCGTGATTTCTCTGAGACCTGGAAGGATCGCAGTTCGAAAAAGGACAATTTCTTACCGAATATTTATTATATTTTGCCAACAAATTCCAAGGAATGTTGTTACGCAGAAAGATATTATATGTGATTAAGGAATTCCATTTCAACTGGATTTCGCCATAGTGGTGACATTTTTTTGAGTTTTGGCAGAGTGGTGGTTTGATTTAGTAGCATACCAGCTAATCCGGATTATCCGGGACGCGATGGCTCTATGATAAATTAAGAGTCGTTCTAGACGAGGGTTCGAGTATCTTGGAATACAGCCGGCTGTAAATTCACGGCAAACGTGTCCGATTGTCCGACGACCCTATTTCTGTGTTAAATTCCGCGTGGAATTAAGACATAGCTAACCATTTGCCTACCGAATCTACATCAGCATTTATTTATACGCGTGTTCTCGGATCTAACGATATTGGAAACACCGAGAAGGAAGTCTTGATGCTGTTCGAAGCACAAATATATATTAATACGCACTCGATCTTCAGTGATACGTAACACCAAGTAGAAACTACAGTGTTAAAGCACAAAAAAGAGAGAGACAGAGTGATGACCGACTGTGATAGTTCTAGGTGATTCTAAAGGATTTCTAAGATACTTTAAGAAAGCTTAATCGTCATAAACTACGAGCTTTCATTTTATTTTATTTTATTTTATTTTTTTTTTCGACGACGAAAGAAGAAGCCTTAAAGGAATGTCAAATTCGCCGGATGGGCGGCAGGCGCCGCCCCCGAGATTGAAGATTCAACTTCCGATACCGGGTCAATTCTATCCACAACCGGGTATGGGGTACGTACCAACACCGTACGGCCAAACCCCCATGCCGATGACTCCTGTTTCCGGCCAACCACGGGTGATTTACGCGAACAAGGCCAGCGAGTTCGTCTTCAGCCAGTTCCAGGGGATCAAGGATCTGACCAAGTCTGGCCTAAGTGTCGGCGAGAAGAGCGCGTTCTGGCTTTACGAGAAGGTCCGCGTTAAATGATTTCGCGTGTGTGTTCTTGTTGTATATTCGCGTCAAGATGGCTAGTACTGATATCGGTATTACGAATTTCTGCACAGGTCAGTTCCTGGAGCAGACGATGGTTCACGCACATTTTCTTATTTGTTATCGTGCTTTTGTACAGTATCGGGGGCGCGATGATATTCGTCACGATCGAGGGAACCAACGAGGATATGGCGCACGGAAACATTCGAAAGGAGAGGTGGGTGCACAGATACGAAGCTTCACGATTGGTTTTTTTTAAATGCCGCCTTTTAGTTTTCTGATATTTTTGATTATCCTTAACCCTAGCGTATTGTCCTTTTTTTTTGTCGTTAACAAATGATCGAAGACAACGTTTTTTTGCCAGGGATTCCATTAAAAAGTTAAAGCACTTTTCGTTTTTGAAAACGAGAGAACGGCTCGGAAAGATATACAGCGCTGTTCGAAAGTTCGAGGACAGTCGTGTTTCGAAATTTGAAAAATCCAAGTAATTGTAAAGATATAATAAAACTATTGTTACGCTTGATACTTTGTACGATAAGGAAAGTAGCTAATGTACTATGTATATATTAAAAAGTTGATTAAAAATTGCAAATAACAAAAAATAATTTTGAATTCGTAATTAATTTGGGATACTGAAGTTCGGTGGAGCATATGAGATAAGAATCGTTTATATTTTGTTACAATATATGATATAATACGATAAATATATACAATTTTTACGTTACATAATCGTGGCAAGCTTCGTTAGCACGTTTAAACGAACTTTAGTAAATTCGTGTAACTTCGTATCAGGCGAGATATAAATCAAACTCAACTGTGAATCAACAGTAAACTTAAACGTATTATATCAGACTAACCTAGATCTGCGATTCATAGTCGTATCTATAGTTTATATCCCGGAAGGACTTGCTTAGAAAAGCGGACACATTTAAAAAGAACTGTATCCCTTTAATATTCTATACGAGATGATAGAGAACAGGGTAGAACGTTTCTTTCTGCCGTTCTTCTTTTCTTTCTTTTCATTCGAGACGCTAGTTCCGCGTTTGTTTAATCGTGCGATGAAGCTTATGATTTATTATTTCTAGTGGAACGAGAGCGAAATTTTTTGCACTCGCCGGTCCATTAATAATTCTATTTTACATTTATCACGTGCGATATTAGCTTATCCTTTCGACTAGGAGAGGTATAATAATCTCTATATATTTCTACGTTCTACGTACATATTGACGGTTTGACCTTGATTCCAAGGAAAATGGGCTTAAAGAATAAGCACAAACGCGACGATCATACACACGTTAATATCGGTTTCATCGGGAAACACCAGATCGACAATACTAGTGGAAAATGTAGGACGATCGAACGTGTATTAAAACAAACACGAGCCACGGAAATATAGTGCATATAATAATATCATTTTGTCGTACTTCGGTACCTTTGTTCATCCAAATTAATTGACATTTTCTTTCATACCTCGCGATATTATTATTAACGAACTTGTGCTTACGTTTGCGTGCCTGTGATCGATTTTCATACGAATTATTCTTCGCTTTTATTGCGTTTAAAACATTAAAAAATTATTAGAACTCACCGTTTAACCATTAGGTTGTTCCGAAGGTTTCTTTCGTTTTATATTTTGTTCTATTATCACAAAATGGATGGATAATTCAATAAAATAATATAAAACAAAAAATGTTGTGCCTCTATTATTTCCTTATAAAACGAAAGAAACTTTCGCAGCAACCTAATACTTACACAATTAGAAAATAAACTTGGTATCTTCAATATTATTCACTGTACATCTACAGGTTTTTTTTTCAGAAAACTTTTTAATTGTTTTATGAAAAATAAAGACTGAATGTTCCATATATCCAGGCGTAAGAAAATTCGCGCGTTAATTATTTCATATGACGTAGATACGATATAACGAAGATGCCTATGACGTAGTAAGGAAAAAGAAAAATAAACACTTCTCGTAGTAACAGTGTTTCTATCTTTGTTGATGCTGTCGAAAAAGAAAATTGCTGCTCTCAAGAATAGCGATAGAATTTTCCTTTTCTCGTTAACTAGGACAGGCCTTTGTTAACTAACAAAAGTTTCGATGCAAAGTATCGGTACAAAACGTCATTCTAATATTTGACAGTAATTATGTTATTTCGCAATTTGATTAAATTCGTTCGTTTTATTCATTCACGCGAATTAATATGAAAATAGATAGAACTAGTTTATTTTAGCCGACTGTAATGAAAACTGGTACGTTTACGGGAACATTTGAACCGTTAACTATACCTAAATCCTAATCTAATGATGCCGCAGCTCTTTTGTCATGCGAGCGTGTTTCAAATTATCGCGATAACGTTTTACATTGACACAGTATGCATCCCTTACATCTTTCGTCTCTTTGCAATTGCAAGGAAATACTCTTTATAGACATTCGTATAACTCATGGAAAAGTTCATCTTCTATGGTGTCACTGGAGCTGTCCACGTATAAATTAGCTTTTCTTACAAATTATTTCTGTATTGTAATTTCCATCGAATCTCTTCGTATCTTCGATTATGCTCTTGGCCACAATACAAGTAACATTGAGACATTCGCAGTTAGTTTATTGCACGAGAAAGTAAGTATTACCGACTGCAAGCCAAAATTGTCCTTTAACAAAAGTCGTCTTGCCCAAAACTCTGCTTTTATTGAAATTTAAACGAGCTTAACTACAATCTTTTGGCAAAAGTGAAGGAAGTTTCAAGATAACTTGTACGATATGATATTTAGCGATTATTTACTGATATCTATCGTTGAAGTTGATTCTAATTTCAATTTGCTCTCAAATACGTGTACGGTTCTTTCGAATGTTATTATACCATACTACCATAAACTAACTACTACTGTTACAATCTATTACATTCCAAATTCAATCAAAAAGCAAGCTTAGAATGTTCAATAACAATAGAGTAGGGAAACAGCCACAATTACCAAGAATGAAATAATCTTTAGATACTCTTAATTCAATAAGCCCATCTCACAATGTCTTGTAATCTCTATACATTTATACTATACATTTTCATCATGCTAGTCTCCCATTGTAATGGTCATCAAGTTTCAAAAAGTTTTATATAACGTACGCATGTAATTGTGGATATAAAATATATAATATAGAGTGTACAAGTACTTTCGCGAACCAGTGTACATGGAAATTATAATAACGTCGACGCTTTCCTTGACTTATTCCACTTATCGGCAGCGATTTCGTCTGGTCCGAAGGCAAATCGATTTTTCCACCATACTTTCGTCGTGTAGGATCGATTGACCTTAAAGTGAAGGTCAGGTTTAGCTTAGAATTTGCTTCTGACCTCTCTTCTATTCGTATAAAAATTTGCCGGTGGCGTGACCAATCCGATAGAAAGAAGGGAAATGAAGTACGTGTCGGAGACCAAGTACTCGGCCGGTGTAACTATAATCTTTGTAAATCATTTCCCTTTCCAGTGTGTAAACAATCTGTGTTTCTCCGTGAACATGCGAACTTCGATCAGAGGCGTGTGGTGTTAATTGAAAGGAAAAGGGGAGAAAAAACGAAGTAAGTTTCAAGGTGCTGTTTAAATTCTGCGCGTGGTATAATAAGTGTATCGCAGTTTACTTAAAAATAACCAGAGGGTCGGGGCATTGAATAATTCGAAGAAGCAAATTTAAATGCATATAATTAGAGTGATTTGCGAGAAAAATATTAGTCACCCAGATTTCGTTCGCAGCTTTCTTTAAAGTAATTTTCCCGTGGTTATTGGTCACTTAGAATTCTTTCTCATGTCTAAAATCATTTTATCTATTAAATCGTTCGCGCTTAAAACTCAACGATGGATATATCTTTCGTCGATAAACGTTTAACTATTTTTAGTACGTTAAAGTTTCAAAAATCTTTGAAGCTTGAATATTTTGACGAGGGGAATATATTTTTAGTTATCGAACTTTTTTGGTATCGTAATGCCCTTATAATAAAATTCTTGACACTTAAGTTGCGATTTTTTACAAAATTTTCGACATAACTTTTTAATTTCTGTTTGGTTTATCAAATATTTTATCTTTCTGACATATTAATACTTTTTAAAGACGCAATAAATTATCCGTATAATAAGATTATTGAGCAAAGTAATTTTCTGATTTTTTCTATTAGTTGTTGGTTGTTGGAACAATTTATCAGTAAGGGAAATAAAGGAAAGCTTGTAATATCATCGACGACCCTTAGTCTAGACAGAATCGAGTCGTCTGGCTGCGTCTGTCAGCTCGTTTCACCGCCCCTCCAATAATCCAGGACGTTCGAGCCATTTATTCGAATCAAGAGCGAATCAACACGCAAAAGAAAACCGGTGATTCGATTGCTCTGTAGTTATCTAATAAAAAAAGAACGATAGAACGAGAAGGGAGTGAAACGTATCGAGTAATCATAGTTGAAAAATAATTCCAACAACAAACACGTATCTTCTCCTTTAAATTACAAAATGTTCTATTTTCTCGCGAAGCACGCTCTTTATTATTTCACTCGTATATTTCTTCCTTTTTATTTTCGTTTCTTTCCTTTCTATTTGTTTGTTTCTTCTGTATCTTTTTATATTTGTATAAATATCTCGACCATGCGGAAAGAGAGTGGATGGTGTTACTAACTTTTTTTTGCATATAAAAAATGTCGTTTCTGACTTTTTAGAAAATAAAATGACTCGATAAATAAAACTACTGGATGAAATAGTTTTCCCGATTTTCTATAGCGCTTCCACCATTCTCTATTTATCGACGATCTGCGATAAATATTAAGAGGTCTACTACCATCATTCATCGAACAAAAATATTTGTCATTTCGATATCAAGACACGTAAGGAAGAAGATGAAATTTTTTTGATTGTCAGCTTACTCTGGAATTTCTTAAGTGATCTCGTGCGACCCATTTCTATAGTTCCATTGAAAACTTTGGACTTCAAGCTCAAGCTGTAACTTGGATATATCCGAATGCAAAGTTTCGCCGCGTATAATATCTCGGCATAATATCTGGCATGTTTTTCTTATCGTATTCAGTCAGAAGAACGAAGAAAATATTTCTAAATGTTTATATGTCACAGAAACAAGACACTGACCACGATTCGAGAGTTGTGCGACGACCAGGTATTGGCTTCGAATCCAGAACTTTGGAATGGGCGGGCGAGGAACGAACTGATGGAATACGAGGAACATTTGTACGAGTTCTACAAGCGCGGGTTAACGGATCGTGGAGAAAAGGTGTGGACCTTCTGGAATGCTGTATTCTACTGCGGCACCATTTACACCACCATAGGTGAGTCACGCTATCCAACCGGTACTTTTGGACAAATTTTCCGAAACTTATACGGGATCTTCCGCCTTATCTTATTTAAGTTAAAACAACTTTTGTTTGGGCTGTACAATTATATGTATACGATATATATATATCCTTGAAACATAAAGCCATGCATATTTATTTTTGATTTATAATATACGCGAGAAGGGGACGAAGAGACAATTAATAAAATCTACGTAAAAGAGAGAGTTTATGAAATGTCTTCTATGATATATTAGTACAAAATATTTCTAAGGAATATCATGTATCGTGCATCAATGTGCTACTGATTTTTGGGACAAAAGCAAATCGAACACGTCGCAACGATCCACAAGCTCTCTTGTTGATTAAAAAAAAAAAAAAAAAGAAAGAAGAAAGAAAGTAATTGAATTCATAAATGGACCGAAGCTTGTATCAATATCAATCGATGAAAACGAAATCAAACCAATTATTGTTTCCCGTCGAAAAAAAAAAGAACAGAAACTTTTTTAGTCGATGTTACTCGACACTCGGCAGATTATCTTCTAATAGTTGAGTAAAATCACCTGTCCATTTTATGGGGGAACTTGAAATATGTTTATGAACTGTGACACATCACGATAAATTATTATTTACTATTACTTCACTATCACTATTGTTATTAGTGATAAATAAATCCTTTAGTACGCACAGCTTAATTTCTAATGTAATTATTTGTTAGTATAGAAAAATTCTGTAGAGAAGAATGCTAGCAAAACAAATTAGTCGATTGGCAGAAATTATTCACACGGATAAAAATCATATTAAACTGATATTGTCGAAACACCACGTACGATATGACGATGTTTCCTCTCCTGTGAAAACAAAGGAAACGAAAAAGAGTAGAACGCCTTCGCTTTATGGAATATATACACGTCAACCTGGGAGATGGCCTAATTTATTTATTCACATCTTCCTGATATAGCGTTTGTTTTCCTTCCACCTTGGCTTCCGACTTGCTAATCGATCGTATCTCGAAACACGCGCGAAAATACTGTTCCGTTTATTTGTAGATGACGTTGCACCGATAGTCGATTCTTGCAACTGCTGATGATAGATTGCATTTCGCTAAAAGAACTCGCGCGGAACAAGGCTTCAAAGGAAGTTTGAAACAAAGCGATCATGAAAGAATAACGAAGTTTTTCCCGTAATGAAATTTCATTCTCTAGCAAATTTCAATTACGACGTTTTGAAAATTTATTCCGAACTCTAACTTTGAAATTAAGTTAACAAGCTTCGTTATTGCAAAAATAAAAGCTTACATGCATATATAACAATTGCCTCATCAGCAAAATGTGCATTGGCACAAAAAATTCTGTTCTTCGTGCGATCAAGATGTAGTCATCGAAGTCGATCGTACCTTTTACCCCAACCTAAGCCTTAAGCTTATTTATGATTCACGTTGGTCTAGTGGTATCCCAGCTATTGGATTGCAACTTGAGTAACATAAATAATATTTCCATCGCAGTACAGTGCCTTCGTTCCAGCGAGTAATTCAATCAAACGACTGGATCGAAATTCTACTTTTTCGATTCGGTGTTTACCCTCGCTATCGTGAACACAATATTCCAGCGTTACTGGAATCGTCCAGACCAGCGGTTCTTAATCCTTTGTTTATCAAGGATCTTTGTTAAAGGTCTTTTCGTTATCACGAACGCTCAAGACTTAGCTCAAAATTTAAATCCTCGATGTGTCAAATACGTAATATACTTGAAACGATCATCAACTGCTCGTCGACGATCTTTCAGGGAAGAAAAGATTCGTTATGAATAAAGAAATACACGCACTACAGATTTTTTATTCGAACAACGGAATATCAACTTGCGCGTGTAAGGACTTTGGCTCCGCGGAAGTCCGCGGATTACAGGCTAAGAAGCGCTGCTCTAGATGGTTCAATATTCCATGTTAGCTGAAGCGTACACGTATTGTTTTATCCGCCTTTTGCGCGAATCCATTACAACTGCTGTCTGCCACTTTCAATGACCCAAGAAAGACTGGAATAATGTGGCCATCGACCGACTTCCAGTCGAACCATTGAAATATACTCGCTTGAGTTAGCGACTGGATTAACGTAGACCCAGCTTTAACCTCGCCAAATTTTCATCTAAACATTCGCGCAAACCTCTACCCAAGCCCTCGCCCAGGGCTTAAGCTTTGGTATTTTAAACATAAATAACAACTCTTCTAAAATATATTCGCTAAAATTTAAAATTCACGCAAACCTCCACCCAAGTGAATATTCAAAACCTCATTGAAGCCCATATCCAAGTCTTAGCCTTAACCACGGATATTTTATATAAATAATAACTTTTCAAAAATATTATATTCTATCTAAATTATTATCTAAATTATATTCTATCTAAAATATTATATCTATTATAAAAATTATATTATAATTTTATAATGGATAAAATATTATCACTCAACCACTCACCGAAGCCCTCATCTACGGGTGTTTTATATAAATAGCAATTACTCTCAAATTTGTAATTCCCTCTGCTCGTAGAAACGTTTCCAATTAAATCGAACGCCGCCAAAGATAATCGAATATTCGTGCTCTTTTAAGTCTTAAATGTGTGCCTGTTCGGGCTTTGTGGTGTTTCGGTGTTACAAATTTATATTCATTTTTATCAGTCGCTTACGTATGTATAATCTTAAAATCAATGTACTTCGGAGCGGCAGCGTGTGTGTATCGAGGAAACGGGCACGTTGCGATTCTCCGCAGTTTCCACGCCAAAGGGGTGGAAAGTCTGATGCACTCCTCGTGACCTACATACTATCTCGATAAAGTGACTATTATCCTTTCACCCTGTTTAACCGCAACTTTCAACGACTTTGTTGGGCGAAGGATGTGGCTGACTCCGATGTCGTTAAATTGATCTATACACGCCAGCTTCCGAGATAGTATTTACGAAACTGAGATCCATGGTCATTGGTTCGTTGGCTGACGCTCTGGGTGGAAATCGACGTCGATAAATCAACGGCAAGGAAATAAACTGCGGAACTCGAACAATGCAATCTTTCGCATAAACTACTGAGACAGTGTTTCTACCACGACACGATGTCGTTGATGTATTTTCGGTGGCGTCGACTGCTGCTGGTCGTCGACCGGGAATTTTTATATTTTACAGCTGTGAAACATAGCACGATAGTTACAAACTTTTATGCAGCAATTACGTAGACCGATGGTTTTCGAAGTTTGAAACGTACGCGCAGAACATACAGATACACGTGCCATTTCCAATTTTTCTTTATCTTCCTCGAAGAGAAGTAACGCGCGAATAACCTTATCCTTCTCTACTTACACAATGGAAATTATCTTCATTATTATTATTATTATTATTATTATCGTACGAGTACAGTAACCAGTACAAAAGAATACAATGGTAAGCGTACAACGAGAAAAGAAAGAGAAAATGACATCATTATCACGCGATAAGAGGATATTGTGGAGTTTCGTTTTAAATGCGGATAAGCGTCCAGAGAGAAAGTCGACATTTCCAGCGTATCGATTTGCTAATTTAGTAATTCTATTTAATGGATCTGCGGAGCCACAGCATATTTTGCTACTTGACAGCAAAAATTCTTCGGCGAAATCCTAATGCATCGAGGTGGTGTATATAGATCGATTCGCTCTAAAACAGACATAGGGTTCATTTTACCATTAATAATTTTCGATAGGAACGAAAGGTTTGCTAGAATTCTGCGATTTTCGAGGATAGATAGGCGAATATTATTCAAAATAGATAGTTATGATTATGAGACGACATTCTAATGCCCAACTTAAAAGCAGCAATAGGATTATGCATTGTATTTGTATATTGTATTGTATGTATTTCATATACTGGAGATCAAATAGTTGGTGCGTATCCTAATCGTCGATCTTCGTTGCTTTTTTCCCTCGGTCTTTTAAATAATTGTTTCGCACAATTTTTCATTAGATATTTGGACGTATAGCAAACAAATTCATATACAAATTTCGAATACTAATTATTATTTGTATATTATCATTATGCTTCAGTTCGGACATCTTTTGACAAAAGTTGCACATATTTGAGAGGATTTTCAGGAACATCCCACAAATTGTGAAACAGATGTATCTTTAGCGCACATTCAACAATTTCCTACGATCAGTTTTTGTGTTAGAAAACGTTGGAATTAAGCCGTTTTAATTACTCGACTAATTTAATACTAAGGGTTAGATTAGGATTAAGAGTAATGTAACACTTGGCTAATTAACTTATTTGTCGGGTAGTTAAGTATGCGAGTATTCAGCTTGGAAACCATCTGCCAACGAGACAGGGACAGTTCGCGCATAATACTGCAGCATGCAGCATTTTAGCCATTCGTGTCCTGAATTATGTCGTTACTTTTTACGACTATTCTTGTTCTGGATATTTCCTGGTATTTTGAAACGACTCGTTAATAAAATGATATCAACAAAAATTGTGCTTCTGATACAAATGAAAAAAAGGATTGGTATTTGACAAGATACAATATTCTGTAGCGCAGTTGAAGATTGGAATTATACGAGCTTCTCAGAAGTCAAACAAATTAACAGGTTGCGAATTTTCTTGTATTTATGAATAATTTAAAAATGCAAAAGTACATAGCAACGTGGAAAAATATATGCAATATCCAAGGTATGGTGATCGCAATAATAAGTGAAGCAAATCACTATTCAGATTCCATTTCTCGAGTTCTATTCGTAAAAATATCAATTTACATAAACATACGTAGTTCAATTGGAGCTAAAGATTTAGAAACTTAGAAAACCTGACTACACGCTAGGTAATAGAAACAGATCATAAAATATCTAGAAACTTGAAAAGGCCAAAAATTAGATGGTAGAAATAAATCGTAAAAGATCTAGAAACTTAAAGAAGCCAAAGATATCGAATAACAGAAAACGATAAAAGTTAGAATTTTTTCTTAATCAAACATTCGTTTTCAATCGTCGTCGTTGTGAGTAGAAATGCGGGATGCCTAGTCCATTTGACACACCGATAGCTGTGCAAGATACGCGTCGACTGCAATGGGATCTACTGAAATTAATAATGCACCGTATATGACCTCATTTTTTCGTACAGGCCTCGGTTATTAGACGCTGACTCTCGTTTTTCGTGCACACATTGTTCTACTGTTTCATTTTGTCACCTCGCAAAACGGGGATGCAGAAAGGGGACGGAAAATTTGCGAGACGAGTTGGTCGACGAAGATGAGCCCGGGACGATGATCGCGACCATAAGAACAAAACATCTTTTTCGCGTCGACGGAATGTGCCCACGCGTACTATTTCGAGAGGAACACGACTTACGTAAGGGTGGAAGAGGAGACGTAGGTGACGCTCGTGGGAAGATGTGGCTCCCATCGTTTTCGCAATTCTCGACGAGGAATGGTCTCTTTCAAAACAACCATCGACGAGAGGTCGTTTCTTTTTTTTTTTTTCTTTTTTTAAACAGCTTTCGACAAGGAAGAGAAACGAGGTTCCGACAAGAAATCGTAAACCCTACGATTCCTAACACTTTATGCGAAGAGAATAAAATTTGGTGATAGCTGATGGTGGAAGGTTGTTAAAAGGCTTAAACATTCTGCTACTTTTCCTTTGTCGAGGAAGGAACGTTAATTTACTTATGCTGAGATTGAGCTTTCTTTAATTTTCTCTCGTTTCAGATCTACTTGGATTTTCGATCTGTTTAAGTGAATTGAGGCTTTCTAGATCGCGCGTGAAACTTTTTGCATCTAAGAACTGTATGTTTCCATTCTTTGCAAGAGAGAAAGTTAATCTTGAGACGTAATGTTAGCACGATTAAATTGGGTCTCTTAAATTCGCCCATTTTTAAACATCTATTTAAATTTTAGTAATATTTAATGGAGATTTCGTGGTTCTTGGAAGGCTTGAGAGTCTTTTTCTCTCAAGTTTTCATAAATTCTTATAAATTCTCTTGTAAAACATTTCGTAGAAGATTTATAAACTCCTTTTTCTCCTTTGCGACAGAGGAATAAGTTAATTTTAGCGATATGACTAATTTGAAATTTTGAAGAACTTTTCTTCGAACTTAGTCATCTTTAATTAACTTCTGCCATGTTTTTTAAAGCTTCTTGGAAGACTTAAGAATTCCCCTTTTTCTACTTTCTCCTTTACCAAGAAGAAAACTAACTTTTTGTTGAAAAGCAACAATATTTTGAAATTAATTTCTTTTTAATTAATTATTCAGTGACATTGATACGACGATGAAACGTTGCATGATATTATTTTCAATGATATTCGAAGTTCCTCTGATCTTCCGAATATTCGTATGGAATTTCATAGCTTGTTCTCGTTTCTCCGTTTGTTACACAACTGAAGTGTTTAAATGGGCCAATAAAACGGCAATCAGAGTGCTCTTAAGAGCATCGTTCTCTGGTTATTGTTCTTCGAAATATAAACAACGAAAATCTTCCAGATTCACGTCCACGCCCAATCAAACGGGGAACAAAACACTATTAACCATTTTGTACTTTACATTTCTAAATCAAGCAGTGCTTGTCGAATGCTCGAAATAAATACGTAAAATTGAAAATATTCCAATCGTGAAAGCAAAGAGAGATAACGCGAAACAAAATAAAACGTGGAAAACTTTTTGTTCGAAAATATTTCTATCTTCGTCAAATTATATTGTTAATTCGAAATGAAAGGCGATGTAGTTCGTTAAATAAAGCTGAGAGGTGTCGTACAATTCGGTTTGTGTCACGGCGAACGTAAGTAAAATATAGGAAAAGAATATTCAAAGAATCGTTACGGAAGGAATCGTAGGATAAAATCCAGTGTTGGTTGCGAGTGAATTAAATTGTCTGGCAGCCTGTGAAACTTCGTCGTTCGTTTAGCGATGTTTCGCGTTTCGATTCTATTTCGAACGTGTTCAAGCGATTTATAACACGCTCGCGATCTCCGAATGTCGCGTTTCACGCAGAATAGAAATAAATACACCTGAATGGCGTCAGAAAAGAGCGCTTGGGAAAATCGCGAGAAAGGCGCCAACGCGTTTACATTGAATTTCAACGGAATTCATATTTTTATGTATACCTTTAGGAATATACGTTAAAAACCACAGAACCTGCATGGAAAATTGTTTCGCTTATCAAATATTAGTTCAGAAAATATTTTATTTTCCATATTAGCTCAGAAGGTATTTTAATTTAGACGTTATTAGAAAGTGTTTCACTTTCGATATTATATAGTTTTTTTTTTGCATATTATGTATAATTTATGGATTTTTACAAATGAAAATCTTTCACATACGGAAACTTATAACAAATTAAAATTGGGTTTTTACTGTGTAATGATAAATCGTTTTGGACTTCAATATCATTATTTAGTTGAAGCAAAATCGCTCTAATTCTACTTATTATTCAGAGTTTTAGTCTTCTTAAAGTTTTACTTTTCCTAGATTACCTTTCTGTAGATTTGCATTGTATACGAAACAAGGTTTAGAGTGACTTCTTAGCATAGTATATAAGCTTCGTAGAACTTTATAAAAAGTATAAAATATTTTAATTTCAGCCTTAATCCCAGAGGATAATTTTAACATTTAGCAGAATGAACGATGGTTCTTCTTTCATTTAGTTCCCGTACATCATCTCTATAGAAGCACTCAGACGATCAACATCATCATCAACATTATTGTTCGTGTTATTGTCAACATTTAAGGTTCTCAGTACTATCGTGAACAAGAGACTCTCTAGACGATCAATGTACATATGTTTATTGTCCGTACGATGTTGAGAATCTTAAATATTGACAATGATATCGATCAAACTCCTTTTCAAGCTTCCGACGTATTTGAATAAATAAAGATTAAAGGATCTTAGAGAGGAACATAGTTCGACTTAGTAAACTTTGACAAGAAGTACATACATACAGCGTTCTGACAATTTTGGTTTCGAAAGATTAAGTTCTTCTTTCGCATAGTTTTCACTCATAATTTCAACGCAACTTTATAATAAGAATCAACAATTTTGAAATGATAATTAATTAAGAATTAAGAAGCTCAAAATTACGGCTATTCTTATCGTACGATTGTACTACGAATTTTTATGCATTCACGAGTAGTGCAGGTAATATGCGAAACTATATTAAAATATATACTACTCATTATCATAGTTGGTAACTAAAACAATTTTATACTTAAGTTCTACTTCTTTACTACTATTCCTAAAAATATAATAAAAATACGCAGTTCACTTATAATGAATGATTATAGAATTCTCTACAGTAGCCAGATATATCTTCACTATTTAGCATCACAATTGCGAATAAAATTTGCGTTACAAATATATATATATATGTACAAATGAGTATACGACATTAATCAATCGATAATTAGATTACGCGCCATTGAACCGTGTCTTCCATCAGATTCTCGAAATGATGAATCAGCGGTGTCAAAACGGGTGATAATTAGTCATGATCAGTTTAATTCTGCAAGCACAAAGAAACCGCTTCGTCGATCGGTCATTTTATTTTCGGTAGCGGTGCGTTTGCCGAAGTTTCTTTGTATTCGAGTTGGTAACTTTCCAAAAAATCTATTTGCATGTGATCATCTTTATTTTTGTGTGTTTTATAATCCACTTAAATCGAGTCATTACGCCGAAGCCAATGGCACGCGTGTTATCAGATTGTTCCACGGAACAGCTTCATTTTGGATGAACGACCTCTTCTTCCTTTGGATCCATACAATTTTACTTTATACGTACAGTGACTCGCGAAAGTAATCGAACAATCATCACAGACGCTTTCTATACGCTGAATATATTACGTGGTTTCTTGCAATTTCGTTAGCACTGCGACCAGATGCGACTGTCGCGATTACAATAGAAAAACTTGAAATATTTAGTATTCCAACATTTATCACACAGGCTTTTTGTAAATAAATTATGTGCATTGTATGAAACATGTTGCAATTTCGTTAGCACTGCGACCAGATGCGACTGTCGCGATTACAATAGAAAAATTTGAAATCGTATTCCAACATTTATCACACAGACTTTTTGTAAATAAATTATGTGCATTGTACGAAACATGTTGCAATTTCGTTGGCGCTGTAACGAGATCCGATTAATATCGCGATTATAATTACTAAAATTTGGAATCGAATCGAAAATGAAAATTACGAGGCGTTTATTGCAAATATACGCTTAGTGAAAAATTAGTCCACTTAGCGTAGCGAATGTATCGTTAGCATACTCGGCATTACTAAATTAGTATAATTGGCACGAATAGAAGTTTTAAGCACACAATTCGCGTTAAAAATGGTTTCGTTAAATATCGCGGTTTCTTACCATAGTAAGTAATAATCGTTTGTTCAAATATTTTGCTGATTTCTGCATACCTTCCAATAAATATCCTGTATCTTCTATATACATTATCAGATATGTTTCACATTTTACTAATACAATCACGACAGTCGTGTCTCGTTACTGTGCTAACGAGATTTCAAAATGTTTTGTACAATAGATTGTACGGAACGTTTACTGTATAGCAGATTAATATTCGTTAATTTCTTTCAAAATATAGAAGTGCTATACTTTTAGGAGAATCAAATAAGAACTTTGATTCGGTGCTAATATTACGCGAGACAGGTAAAAGAGAGACGATAAGAGGAACGAAGATTTGCGTTTTAGAAGTTGATGCAGCAGGTGTTTAATCTGTTAGCCATTCTTGATTCTATTGTACGTGTAAATTGAGCCACCTCGAAGGTAGCGCACTTGCCTTTTAGGGACTTATCGATCCAATTTTTCTCGTTCATTTTAACGACCCGTGAAAAGCTCTCAGCTTCGTGAACAGCTCGTTTTATTTCTTTCTCTTCTCTCTTTCTCTTTTTCGCACACTTTCATCTTCATAATATTTTCCGCTCTCTTTTTCCTCTAGTTTGAACAACGTACACATACACCTTTCGTTTGAAAGCGAGTAAAAATTAAACATTAGGAAAATAAAGCTTTTGGGGGAAATAGTAGTTAAATTTTGCCACAAACTTTTCATGTAGAAAACATTGTATAAAGTTTCAAGACTTTTTAAACTTCTTTTAAAGTCGATTTTCCTTATCTCGAATGGCAGCAGAGATAACACGTGCATCGGACAATACGAAGAAAGGAATGAAATTGTTCACAATGCGACGGTGGATTATTTATCATGACTTATTTATTATGATTTAATTATTATTATTTATTATGATTTATTATTATTAATGTGTAACAAAAATAGGTAATTCATACTTTTCGCGGAGAATGAAAAGTTACACCGATTAATGTAACCAAAGGTACAGGGTTGGCTCCGAAGAAAGGGGAATGATATTGCTGTTTTCAGGAGTAACGATGCATAGAAACGCGTAAAATTAACTTCATGGAATATGCTTCATTCCACGCCATTTCGTTTCACCTTGTTACATTTCTTCCCATCTCTAGCTAACTATGTTAAAGATGCAATTTGCCACGGCTGCCTTGAATATATTTGCATTCCTTCGAATATTTTTATTTCTGTTAATTTATTACGTGTTCTAACTTTATTTTCTAACAGTAATTTTATGAACGCGGTGAGTCAGACAACGCGGAATTCCTTCCGAGGACGTCGAAGACGGAACGACGAGTATAAAACGCGATTCGAAGGACACAGGTCAAAGAAGATTATCGCTTTATTGAGTCGATGTCCATAAAGGAAGACTATAATCGTATGAACGCAGGATCCTTGATAAATACAGACGAAGCACGAAGCTTCCGTTAACGCACTCACAAATTAAGCTTCTTCCGCAGGGATACTTATATAAAAAAAGAAAAATCGTTTGATAAAGTAGAAACTCACGTTCACGACGAGGGAAAAGAAGATAATAAAAGATAAGGATAAGTCAGAGACAGCAGAGGGTCGAAGATAAATTGGGCGAATGTCGGGGAAACCGAATCGAGGACGGAAAAATAAGAAGATCACAGTAAGAAATAGTATTTCATTATCATGAACCGAAATCGCAATATGAAAAGACGCGAAAGTTAAATTACCAAGAAAATCCGCAAGGTGAAGTGAAAACAGATTTAAGTTGAAAACTAGCATTTCGCTGAAATGATGCGATTTAATTCCGCGTTAATTTAAGCAAAGATGCTCCAAATGAGAAAATCTTGATGGCCGGAAAGTTTCAAAGTTTCAAACATATATGATATGAGAAGAAAGTGTGAAGTAATTTTAAATTGATTGCGAGACGAAGGGTGGGGATCTTGAAAACTCCTTTTTTTTACCGAAACAGTGGTCAGATAGAATTCAACGATGCTTTTAATTTTATGTTAAGTTCGTCACAATTTCAACTTGGAAAACATCTATAGAATAACACGTATAAAATGATGTAAATGCCTTATCGCTAATTAACAAACAAAACATTGTTTAATTATTAAATAAAATAAATTTCAGCAGATATTTTATGAAAATCGACATTTAATATTTCCAGTTAAAAGCCACGACAGTCATTTCGATGAAAGGAATATTTAAGTGGTATCTATTTAACGTTCGTTGTAAAATTTTTATAACGCTTTTCATGATATCTAAATAAAAAAGCAATTAAGTAAATCGTTCTGACATTTGTGAACAGTTACGCGCCTTCTTCGTGCGATTATGCTAACTAGAAAGCTTGAAAAAATGTTAAAATTTTATGCTGATCATGTAGAGATCATAAAAGTTTGCCAGCGTAGGTTAATCTTGTTCTGAACTGACATTTAAGAGTATAACTATGTAAAAACTTCTGTGATTTGATTTAGGAAAATTGCTACGATCATATCTTCTAGTCCAGTCAGATTTATATAATTAAAAAATATGGCACACATTGAGAAACTAATATTCGTAATGTTTTACCTCCGAGTAAGCGTGCGACTTCTAAGAATCACGAGAATCATGAAACTTCCACGAAAAGTTCCAAGGATCGTTATAAATAAATTCTTTCTTATATTATGTCTGTGCAAATCAATTCTTCTGTAACGTTAAATTAGGTTCTGTCACATTTCAATCTTTTTTACATTTTGTTTTATACATACGCTTAATAAACATCATGTTCAATAGCCATAAAATTATTCTGCAGACTAGTAATCTGATATATTGAAATTTTGCATATAGAATTTAGATCGCAACATATGCTTTTGTTCTTTTTACATGTAAGGATACACATACTATAGAGTTTCTTCTCAATTGCGCTTTTACTTCGGTAAAACGGATCGTTGAAAGCACCTGTGCCGTTTAAATAATCGTTTCATTCTTTATAATGCGTGTACGCAGTATTCTGCTTCAACAAATGATCAGATAAAGAAACAGAAAATGTGTCTATTTTTAACTAAACCAGTCTGGAATTTCAACGTGTCTTTACGAAAGCATATCAGAACAAAATTTCTCTATTATAATCGTATACAACAATTGATAAAAAACAAATTCTCATAGACATAAAAAAAGCTAGGTTTCTATTATAACCTACGCGGTAATTGATAACAACAATTTGCCCCATAGTCATAAAAAACTTCATTTTTACTATCATAATAATATAATACCCGATAACAGACAATTTCCTGCATACCCATAGAGAAACTATGTTCGTATTACAAACTGTAAAGAAAACTATATTTCCAAAAAAACCATATCCAATAACCCACAAGAGAACGACTTTTTCTATAGTTTAGAAAAAAGTTATTCTAAAAAGAACACGTACAAAAGTACTAAATCTTTTACAGTCTTCTCGGTAACATCTTCAAGTACCCATAAACCTTGGCTTATCCCCCAAGCAATGCTTCGTACGATCTACTACACAGCTAACACCGTGACAATAGCATACTTAGCGTAATATTTTTCTTTCCTCGAAACCGTCGAACCCCTAAAATCATGTTCCATGACGTCAATCGCTTGATAACGTTACGCCTCGGGTAGCCTCGAAGAAAGCTCCGCATAGCGGTTGGAGAGAGTGGTGGTAACAGTAACCGATTGCAGGTTCGGGTGGCGTTGAACGGGTTGCAGTAGCTGCAGGGCCGGCACCGCGACGCCCGAGCGTCGTTGGCCTCCTGGTTGCGCGCGATTCGCGTGGCGCCTTCGCTCGATACCCGCTGCGGCAAAACCATCTGGTTCCGTTGGTAGCGCGTGGTGGGAGCAGCCTCTGTTTTATTTCTGTCTCGGTGTCCGTCTGCACCGGGGCCAACCAAGACGCAATCGTGCAGTTTTCGCGTCAAACCAACAGTTCGATTTTGTCCCGCGTTCCATCTGTACCGATTCTCCGTGTCCTGAGACATGGAGGACAGTTACACAGTACACAGGCGGCGCAAAGCCGCGGCCAGAAGGCGCGAGAAGACACCGGACCCTTCCTCGAGGAACCAACGATTGGTGGAAACTTCCGACGACGAGGAAGAGGCGAGACGCGCCAGGATGGAGCAGATGGCGGAGGATGCTGAGCGGGCCGAGTTGGAGGATCGGGAGAAGAGAAGCAAGGAGGAAGATTTGCAGCTGAAGGTCGAGGAGAGAAAGAAGAGGAGTCCAAGCAAGGTCAAGGACGCTGATGGTAGAAAGGTGAGCGAAGAGAAGAAGAGTTCTGCTTCTCCTCAGAAAGAATCGCAAGCACGTGAGAGTGACGCTAAAGATGAGACCACTGCACAGTCGGTAAGGAAGGAATTGGCTAGCCAAGTGGATAACGGAAGTCCAGTGAAGGAAGCGACCAAGAGTGGAGAAGTTGTTACGAAGTATCAGGATGCTATACCGAGCTCAAAGGATATTGATGGTGATATAGATCAACCGATTGAACCGAGGAAGGTGGAAAGACGTTTGAAGAAGAAGTCGAGGGAAAGAATGGAGAGACACGGTCAGTCGACTGACTCTAGCGATATGGAGGATATAGACAGGCATCCGAGAAGAACTAAATCGCCGGAAACAGGGAGATTTAGAATAAAGAAGAGTTCCTCGAAGAAAATTAGCAGCGGTGATTCCGAAGTTGGAGTAAAAGAGGCGATCGAGAAGCCTCCAAGGGAGAAGAAGTCCAGTAAACAGAAGCTTGAGGGAGACGATCAAGCGAAACCTGAAAGAGGACGTTCTAGAGTTCATAGTCAAACTGACGATACCGACGAGGATCGTAAAATGAAGAAAAGCGAATCTTTCCCTCGGCAGACGGAAGAAATCTCGATGAAGAGATCCTCCTCTGACATAAAGAAGCAGATAATTCCTTTGAGTAACGACAGTCTAATGAAAGATTTCGCTAGAGCCCAAGAGGAATATCTGAAGAGAGAGCAGAACATCCTCGATGCCGATATTCCGGATGTGTTCGAGGATGCTCAAGAAGAAAAGTCGCTGAGAAGAAGAAAATTCAGTACACCGCTCACAGAGACGGAACAAGAAGCCATCGAGAAATCTATCGAGAAGCTGAAAGAGTCTGAGAGAAGAAAAGGTTGGTTTTCTTGGCTGCCATTCTTTGGCAAGAAAAAGGAAGACAAAGAAGACGATGACCCGGAGAAGAAAGAAGACCACGGAGAACCAGAGAAAGTCAAACCACCAAAACAAAAGGAAGAACCGACAAAAGTTAAAAGAGAAGACAAATTCTTAGAAGTAAGACTGGACCAACCGGCGAAAGTCACTTTCATGGACTTTTTAAGGGCAATGAAAGACGTGGTTGCAGAGTTTAAGGCGTTCGTCGCGCAAAATCCTCGGGAAGCACAAATTGTAAGAGGATTGAGAAATCGTTGCTTGTCAGAATTAATGTTGGTGATGATCTACTGTGGTTTGGGCGCGTTTATTTTCCGGTTCACCGAGGGTGCATTCGAGACGTTCTACAAATGCGGCGTGAAACGCGTGAAACGAGATTTCCTGGATAGTTTGTGGAACTACAGTCACAATCTGAGGGAAGACGACTGGAAGAGCATGGCTCGCCGGAAGTTAATGGAGTTTGAGGAGCAGTTGCACACTGCTCACGAAGCGGGCGTTCATACATACAGCGGGCAAAGAAGTTGGAGCTTTCTCAACGCTGTCGTGTACTGTCTGACAGTAATAACCACTATCGGTGAGAAAATGCGGATAGCTCTGGGATAACAGGAAATATCGAAGGAAAATATAAAATCGATGTGCGACGATGTGAAGAGATATGGTTATCGCAAAAGCTCTTATAAGTTCCGTATTGATTTTCCTAACTGGCTGATATAGTCGTACAGACGATGATTGTGGGTTGTATACTTCATTGTCAAAAGCTGAATGCGCACGCGTTTCGTGTCAGCGACCTAAATTTTTCAAGAATGATAAGTTCGTAGGGGACTTTGGGAATTTATTACATTCTGGAAAGGAATATCGTGATTTTGAAACTTCTGACGATTTGGTGCCATGGAGGGATACGTTGTTGTTAAATATTAGTAATAGAATGGATATCTAACAGATTTCGTGTTTAGATTAACAATGACTATGAAACACGGTTTTTGAGAGTAGTTTGATATCACGATATTTGATATCTCTTTAATCTAATTTCACAAAATATTTCATAGTAAAATTGGCAATTTCCAGGGAAACGAAATTCAAACATTCATGATGCAATGAATTAAGCGAAGTTATAATTCGGCTTTTATGTTTAGTCTCTTAGAAATTACTAATCAGTAGAAATCTAATTAATCTAATATGGGAAGCAACGAATGGTTTCTAATTTACATAATCTTTTCAATCATATTTAATAAGAAGACGACAATTAAAGCTGGAAATTATCTGTGAAATGAAATATTGCCGATAAGTTGAATGCTCCATATTTTATATTTGGATTGTTAATAACCCTTAATTAGTAAAAACGTAATATTACAATATTGCTAACAGATTGAATATTAAATTAAATCTAACAACGTTATACAATAATTCATTTTTCGTACTTACGATCTTACAAATCTTTAATCAGTAGAAATTTAATATTAAATTTATATGATATGCGTAATCATTTGAATCTAGATCAATGTGATGAGCACAAAGCCAGCAATTATCGATAAATCGAAATACAAATTACATCGGCTATCCGATCGATTCGAATTTAACAAACAGAAAATCAAATTTCATAATATTTCGTTTCATCGAAACGAACGATCCCAAAGTTCATGAGGAACAGACAGTTCGAAATAATAATCGTTTACATAAACGAGATACTTGAAAGGAAAGTTCTATTATCGAAGAATTCGACCACTTTATGAGCAAACGACCGCCAAATTGTACCACTAAAATTGCTAAACTTAGACCGAACACCACCGCGTATTTAGTATCTCTCGGGTTTATTTTTGTCCCATAGAAATATATGTATAGAGATGTGAAACTCTCGAGGTTCGACCCTAAAATTTTAATTCTCATTACCGAATATGAATCATGCGATTCCAGTCGTTACAGTACCTCAACTTTACGAATCTGTCGCTCTATTTTAGGATACGGACATATTTCACCTAGTACCACCACCGGAAGAGCCATCACAATAGTTTACGCTATCTTCGGTATCCCGATGTTTCTGATAATATTAGCCGATTTTGGCAAATTATTCACGCGTGGTATCAAGTTCCTCTGGGCGTTCGTCCGAAGGGTGTATTATACCGGAAGTTGTCGCAAGGTTCGTCGAACCGTACCTGTTCAGGTAAGATCTCAAAATCATAGAGAACGATCGTCTTGTGACTTTTGGTTCCTATTCGTTTTATTTCCATCCCAAAAGGAAAAGCAATTTTCCACTCTTAACCACTCTTTGTTGCATTTTCTAATATATCATCGTAATCATAGAAAAAAAGAATAAATTTTATCGAGACAATTAAAATTAAAGTCAAATTCTGCAAGAAGTCAATGCACAGCATTGTCGCAATAATCGAATATCACGTGTTCTACCTTCTGACCTTGTATCTCGCGAGCTCACCAAGCTTATACCAAGCTTCTATCGACTGCAACATTGTGATTTCTAATTTCACTGATTAAGTCTTCGGTAAACAGGAAGTGATGAAAGGCGTGCAATTAGTTTACGACCTAGCAACGTTTAAGAGGCCCTCGCAGATTAACCCAGAGGATATCGAAGAAATACAAAAGCAGGCTCCGCAATCTCAAACGGTGCTCAACTTGGATGGAAACGTGCCTGACACACCAGGAACACCGGCGATGTCCGCGTTCGCCATCGACGACGAATTTAATCTACCGATCTCTGTTGCCATCTTCATTCTACTCGGTTACATTTTCATAGGCGCCACATTGTTCTGTTTATCGGAAGGATGGGGCTTCTTCGAGAGCTTCTACTTCGTTTTCATCTCCATGAGCACTATCGGCTTCGGCGATTACGTGCCAAAGGTGAAAATTCTTCGCATTCTTTTTTTTTTTTTTTTTTGTTTTTACTTCGACGATATTTTACTTCGTCGTTTTTATATCTTGCATCACGCCCCGCTCGTTTCGCCTTCCCTAAACGACGAGATCGATTCGATCGTTGCTAGACTGATTCCAAGAGACACGTTCGATCGAACAGTTAACTTTCCTTCTAACTCAAAGCTGGATACGCAGCGTTTAGTCATATCGTGTGAGAGAATTTTCAGAATTTTGTAAGCTGGGACAACGTTACGTAATCCATGGATAGCGGTATAAATTTTGATTTATGCAATGTTAGTATTTGTTCTATTTCGTCGAACTTTTAACTCAAAGAAATTTGGAAAAGAAACGGTAAGAATTTCTATGTAATGAAATTCGGGGAAAAGGAAGGAACTTTACGAATCCTAGAAGCTTACTATTTTACATCATTTGTCCTTATCTTTTTATTTACCTTAATAAGCGATTCGTTGAATTAAACAATCTTAATCTTACTTTAACCGAGAGCAAATTTAATTAATTATTAGTTATTAATTTTTCTCTGTACAAACGAATAGAGGAAATTCGATATTACGCGGTATTACGAAGTATCGTTATACAACGTGGCTGAAATTTACCAATTTTAACTTACCAAATTCAGAACGTGTCTCTTCGATGTACATTCTTCGATTTTCATTTGCGATTAGCGTTTTCTTTATATTTGACCGATGGAATGTACCTTTGTCCCCAAGATTCGTATTCAGTGAGCTATATAATTAACTTATTCTTTTGCTTGTCCCTTTCACGGTGGCGTTCAGACGGTAAGCTTTGAAAATCAAAAAGTTAATCAAGAAACAGACAAACAAACACAAATTCTAAAGAGAACTAATAATGCACATCACCGTATATACACACTATTTCGTACATGCTTTTCGCATAAATCTCACTTCGGCACAATTGCACGTGTTTTCTTAGAGAAAATTAAAACAAAAAAAAAAAAACCGCCGATGACAGAATACACGCGCACACATTAACAAATTGATTGGTTGGTTGATCTAGCATCCCATATACATGATGTGTTCGATAATATACCTGGTGTTCGGCCTGGCCCTCACGTCTATGTGCATCAACGTCGTACAGGTACGCATTTTTCACTAATTATTTGAGGTGGTATAGTGATAGGTGCGTAAGGAACTACTCTTGGTGTTTTACGAATAACAGTTTATTAGAACTAATCAACAATCAGAGTTAACAATTAATAATCAACAATAACACTTAACGGACAACAGGTAACAACTAACAAATAACGATAGACACCGAGATGTCGTTCGACGCGTTGCTATCAAAAAAGACCAAGGAGTTACACTTTTAATGACGCAAGACAGACTGATTCTGCTTTTTGTTTTTCTTCGCGCAGATCCTTCCCTTCGTAGCCCATCGATATCCCCACTAGCGTGCATTCATTAGATGTGCCGCCTGTGCTGGCGCGTGTGTGCTCTTCCGAGAATTCGGCGGAAAGAGTATGAAGATATCGATGATACATTGGGCACGTCGGTGTTGCGCTTTGGCGGCGTCGCGCTTTGTATCCGGAGCCGTTGAAAAGTTCCGTGGCCCGTGCCGCCACATATTTTCCAAAGAAATAGAAAAATCTAATAATCCGATCTAACCTGAGATAATCTAAATCTCATAATCCAATGTAAATTACCAAATTTTCGAAATCTCTTATAATAGTAATATTTTCTAATCTAATGAAAATCTAGTAATCCAATCTAATCCATAGTATAATATAACAATGTGATATAAATGGTATAACATAATGTACATATAATTTATATACAATAATCCAATTTAATTTTATAGTTAATAATATACAGGGTGGTTGGTAACTGGTGGTACAAGCGGAAAGGGGGTGATTCTACGCGAAAAAAGAAGTCGAAAATATAGAATAAACATTTTTCGTTTGAGGCTTTGTTTTCGAGAAAATCGATTTTGAATTTTCGCTCGGTACGCGTGCACTTTATCGCGTCTCGTTATAACGGATCTCACTGTAGATCGTTGTCTCGATGGAAGAATTAAAAAAGGAAAAATTTTTATTTTATATTTTCGACTTCTCTTTTCGCGTAGAATCACCCCCTTTCCGCTTGTACCACTAGTTACCAACCACCCTGTATATGCATGTACACGTAAATAACCTGTCCCATAATAATCTAAATTTTCTAACCGAATATAAATTAAATAGAAGATCGACTTTTCTAAGCTTTTTCTACACTTTACTAATCCAGCGTACCTTCAATAACAACATAATTTAATTTAGAATATCGAAGAAATATTAACTTCTATTATACCTAACACATTCTACTCTTTATTATTCCTACATCTATAGCTCCCCATACTATCGCGCTTTTAACGCTTGACAATTAATCTGGTCAACAGGTGATGCTATCAGACTCATTCAAACAGGCGAGTCAGAAGATTGGAGCGACGATTGGCTTCGAGATTGCGGAAGAGGATCAATCAGTGAATCCAGCGGTTCCTCCGCCGGTCGAAGTCGCTGACGTTCACACTACCATCAAAGAGTCCGACAGTGGTGAAAAGGTTGCACCAAAGGCCAAGCAGGAAGACGTCGACTTATAAATAAGAACTTTCTACCAAAAGCCAAAAAAATCCAAAGGAACAAAAAAGAAAAAAAAAAAGAACTAGTCGAGTTATCCGATTGATCGCTGCGTTCGCACACCGAGCACCGTTAACACGCGCGTTTTCGCCTTTAAAACAATAAGTCTTGTTCGTCCGGTCGCTTAAACAGGCAACGACGAGTCTCAATTCGACTCGATTCGGTTATCAGTCGAGGTCGCGGAGAAACGAAATCGATAAAAATTACACGCATACGAATAATTCACTTTGAAATTGGTGCTTGAATTTTCAACGATCGTTCACGATCATCGTCCCGATCGATCGTGGTACCCTGGACAGGGTGTACAGTGGCGTGAAAAAATTTACTACCAGACTGAATTTTTAACTTCGTATTTGAAGAGCGATATCTGGAAAAGCTTCAAGTAATATCGGGATACGCAAACGTCGTATAGTTTATCCACGATATTGCCTGAAACTCTTTAAAATATCGTTTTTGAAATATAAGGTGGGAAATGTATTTGGCCGGAAAACTTTGCACGCCACTGTAGATCGCGTTTCTGGTCGCCGTAGAAACGGCTAATCGAAACTTTCATGCTCCGTATGGGACACACAGGAATGCTAAATGAGCCGCTTATTTGGCAAATCGGTTTAGTCCATGAAACAAAACACAGAGAAAATTGACGAAATTATACATTTATATAAGGATCGATCGAATGCTTTGGCGCGAAAAATTTCAAAAATTTCTCAAATTCGAGTTAACCACTTTCAGGTCACTTTGATCGAACGGCTCGAGTCATAGGATCTACCAGTTACTAAGACTCTCGCTGGCTGCACCGTAGTCGCCACAGAAAACGCACCTGATTACGAATTCCTTCGTGTCTGGTAGGAAGCCAACCTTGGAGCGTATTCTGAGAGCGAACGTTACGCTGACAACGCGATTAGAATGTGATCGATTTAGACATGGATAGAGAAGCGCGGAGTATTATTCTTTTAAGCGCGATTCTTTTAACGAGGAATGATTGAAATTGGCATCTTAAAATTAACGAGTTCCGTGCCGTATGGTTCATTCGACGACGAAACGATTCTTATGACAGAAAGTAGAATTTTTATCAGAGATTTAATAGTATTCTTTTCGCCTTTCAAAATGTCAGAGATTCAGAGAAATCGCTACTTTTCTATAACTGATTACTTTAAACTAACTTTTGACTATGCTTTGAGATTAATGTGTGAAATAAAAAAAAAAAAGAAAAATAAGAGAGAAAAATGGAAATGATTAAAATACACGATAAAATTCTTTTAAGGAATAGAAGTTACTTCAAACATGGTTACATTCTGATGAATTCATTTTGATGAATGAAAAATGTAAGAATCTCGAGGAACTAATTAAAGAAATCTTATATCGGTAAGGCAGAAAATATGAACGTTACCATCATCGATACGAATTACAGATGATATCGAGGACTGATTCACGTGACCAATTCTAGAAAGTGATAAGGATATCTTGTAATTTGTGACGATTTAAATGGATAGTACTCTAGTTTCAGTAGATGCGAAATTACAATAAAGAGAAGCTTGCTTGCAATAAAGAAAAACTTGATTACAAAGAATCGCCGCCTATTTTCTACGCGTATCTAGATATTCTACGATAAATTCTCTTTACTTTAAAACTTCACCGACACTTTCAATTTTCACCCGGCACGGAACGTGTTAATATTTTCCAGAACTATGAGCGTTCAACCTCAAATTTTCAATTTACAATCAAAATTCGCAGAAAATTTAAAATCCATCTCGTGCGGTTCGTGTCAGGTGTCGAACGTTATTTTTATCGAGCGAACGACACTGCACGCGAATGCGAACTAATCAATCCGCATAACACAAAAAAAGAAAATCTTATCGTTCCTCGCGATATAAACGGCTGATTGTCACAAGCGTAACGTAAGAAGGAGGATATCCGGTTGTTTTTAGTTCGATGATAAGAAAAGACGTATAGTAATTCTGCGATTGTTCGCAGACCAGACACAGCAGTTGCGATTTATTTGTCGTAGTCTACTGTCGACAATAAATACAGCCCTGTACTTTGTATATTTTGTAGATTTGTCGTGTTGCTATATTCTTTTTTCTTTTTTAAGTTGTTTTTATATTACGTACATACGAGTATAATGAAGCTTTCGGATAGACACACCTGTACCGACTGAGTAGCTTTTAAATTTTCAGTCTCTGAGTTCTGTTCGAACGTTTCGTCCATATAAAGAAAAGATGTGTGATCTTATTGTTTAAACAATCCTCCAGTTGCATTCGTAAAACATTCAGTGAAGAGTGTGGAGATGCATATTTTTATTCGATGTTAATCTGAACAGCGTTCTCCAATCTAAAGTACATACGATGAATATAAAAATCAATAACTACATAATAGGTAGATTTTAGTACAATGAAACGTTATATTGATACATTGAGATGTTATACCTATATTTAAACTTGTTTAATTATTCAAATATTATTGTTGTAATTACTTCACTTTTGAGCGTATTCAATAATCGTACATAAAACTATGTTTATTACTTTTTGTCCTTTTTATGCACAGCTTTTGATGGGAATTTTCTTCAATTTTTAATAGATATATAACGTATTTAAATGTATTTAATTATTTGTTATAAACATTATCAAATATGAAAACTATTTTACCATGTTATGTCAAAAAAGAAAGGAAATTACCAATTGATGAGTTCGTCGGTAAAACAGTGATTCATGGAACTTTTTTTTAACAATGAATGTTAAAATTGTTAATATTTATCACATAACAAACCAAAATGATGCACTACTAAAAAAATCGATTGCAGAATGGCGAACGATGTTGTAGAAGGAGAGAAGAAGGTGTTTGACGATCGAACTGGGGGATTGAAATAAATTTTCGTCGCGGGAAGAGGAAAAAAACTTGTGCCTTTTTAAGAATGAACTGCGTTAGCTATTTACATTTTATCAGATACGATAAGAATTCCTGTAACGCGATTAAATTATAGAAACAGAGAAAAAATGATATATAACGTATATACTCGTTGCTACTTAAGTGACAAAAATATACTTCCTTTTTCCAACGATTGAAAAGGAACAAAAGATATGACAGATCGCTTAATGTCTATACCATATGTCTTTGCAATTTTATTACACGTTATAAATTCACGTAACAGAAATAAAAAGAAACGAAATAAGCGAGCAAATTGATTATGGGTAACGAGTACTTGTTATTATTAATATGATCATAATAATGACATCATTGTGAACTTTATTTACAAATAAATGTTTCAGATATTAGGATTTTTTCACCTTTATTTTAACCACTTTTCTTATACAGGCTGTCTCTTGCAACTAAGACGCACGCATCCCGTGACTCACAGAAAAAAATTATTTTATTCATGACCGAAATTGAAATTAATTTTACTGTGAAATTATGACCACTATAATGGCGATAATGGTTTGCCATTGCAATACGAATACTTCTACTTGGAACAAATTATTCATCTTAGAACAACATTAGATGTAGAATTTAATATAGTGCAAATTAAATGATAACTCATTAAATTTCTGTACACGATACTTTGCTCAGATTAGAACGAAACTATTTGATAAATGTTCTAACTACATCCAATTGCGATCGTAGCCAATTAGCTCGCATTATTTGTTGCATATATAATTCATAATTCTATTACTTATAGTAATGCAATTAATAATTGTATATCAAACAATACGATTACCTATGTCTCACCACATGGAGGTACGGGAAAACACTACGTAGTTGAAATCACGCATTTCAAAAAATGATACATCTTGATACCACTCACAATTCAACAGCACAATGACGCTCCGCGCCAAAATTTTGCCTAGCTGTCTCCCGATTAGCTGTAGCGGAATGGTTCCTGATTCGTTTAAAGTTGCGCGTACAATTGAAATACTGTACGCTGGAAAACTTGTTTCAGTCAAGGATCTATGATAGTTTCAGAACGGATAACGTACATGAACGATATTGCATCGCCCGTCTACACCGATCACGTCGCTGTCGCTCATGTGCATCGGATTTTATGTGCGTAACCTATCACTGTTGTCAGCTGTCAGTTACGTGTCGTGAGAAATTTACTTTCGAGAGTTTAATAAGCGAAGATCTTTTCGTAGCTATTGATTTTATCATCTTTGACGATTAAGTCGAATTTGAATATAATATCAGACGAATTGTTTGCACGGTTGTAACCGTGCTATTTATATTGATGTTATAAAATGAAAAATGGATTCGCATGTTCTGCATTTTTTCACTATAGGATAGTATTGTATACTTCACTAAAATTTACATTAAGGGAATATACATTAATGTTATTTATTCATATAATGAAAAAAGGACTAATCTGATCCATTTAAGCATGTAATAGAAAAAGATATTTATTAAAATTTTTCTATATTAACTGATGTATAAGGAACCTTGAAGATAAGATCTGTTTTGAGTTTTAACATAACATTTATATTAAAAGAAAATTATATAACATGGATTTAGTGTTCCCCAATATAACAAATAAGATAAAGAACCTTATGGTTTACAATTTATTAATAATGAAGCTAATCGATCTATATTACAATTTAGTTCTGACATAAGAATCTAAAAGATCATGCATTTACATGTGTTTTCTATATGTGTGTATTTGTAATGATTATTAAGAGCACCCATGGTCTTGGCTTTTTTATATTAACTTTCTTCCAAAAACTACAATCATTAACTATATACGTGTTCATAACAATAACGAATATTTCATTTTTGTTCAGAATTTGTAACTATACTACTTTGTCTATGGATTATGTGCATAGGCTAAATAAATTGTAAATAATAATTTTAATATGTGCAGGAGATCGAAAGCTTCATTTACTTCTATTCTCCATACCAAACGAATGTCTTTATCTTAATATACATCTACGTTTGATCATAATTACATTTTTGTATTTGTTTTATTAATAATTTTACAGCAATGATTTATGTTACCTTAAAGAGCAATTATATACATTAATTCATGTTATAAATAAAAGTTATTATACAATTATATCTATATGTTCAGTTATGTAGCAAATAGTATTTTGAGCAGTTTTTTTATTCAAGAAGAATGTAATACATTATGGAAAATGGTATTCCACTTTTATTAGATATCTTTTTGAATAAAAAACAATATGAATAATTTTATGCATATATAAAAACTTAATAATTTTTCATGATTTATAACATTCCAATCAATAATAAACAATTCTTATTGTGTTTGATGAATCGAAAATACTTTTTCCATGCAAGTGGAAGAATCAAGACCATATGGTCTTCTTTGGCAGGTATTCTTCGCACACTTTAAACAAAATATTAAATTATGCTATTAATTAGTATTGGTATTCTTGCGATTGTTACTTTCGATACTGATATATATGTAGATTTACTCTTTTACGTAATAATAACATGCATTAAATCACCCGATTACATTTAGAAAGAAGTTAATTTACGCAAAATTTAATAGCTATGCCAATTTTCTGTTTTAGAGTAATCGCATTGTTATAGTATACCGAATTATAACATTATAATCGAGTTAATCTGATGTAATACTGTCGTGGAAAGTTTTTCACATTGCTTGTCACTTATTAAATGAATTTAGTTACACAGTACCACAGTTCCAGTGGTTCCAGCAAAACAACAATCTGGCAGATTTACCAATTCTAATACATTACAATTACTCCTATAAATCATTTTATTTACACTTATGATTGGCTAGCGACAATATCGATAAAATCAGGTCATATGTGCACTATAGAGCGAAATAAACGTTATCGTTCATTTCTTTACATTCTCTTATACGTTGTATCTCCCGTTTGCAAGATGTACTTGGGCACTTAGTGAGTGATCTCTCGCTTATTATTACATAGTATTCGGTAACGTTTAAACACGATTAGAGTAACATCGTAGTGATATCGCTCGTACTTATTGTTGCATATTGCCTTATAGACATGAGGCACCTCTTATTACGTTACATCTGAAATTTATAAAAATAATATCCTGCTAATCTTCCCATTTCTTTTTTTTCTCATAAAATTACCACATCGTTAACAATATCGCAAATATAAACATCTTGAACTTTTATGTTACAAACGTACAAGTTTAAATATAGAATTATAAGTACCATTAATAATAATCGAACACATTCGTCATGAGTGCGTTTAACATGAGTGTCGCGATCATCTACGCCTACGCATTTGTTCGATATTCTTTTTTTTCTCTCTCCCTCTCTCTCTCTACAATCAGTATAATCTGTCGTATCAGCGGCACATTATTTCCTTGTTCACTGTAATTGTAATTGTAATTAAATTAATCGGCGTTCCTCGTGGCCAACATTAATTCTCTTGCGACTACCAGTTTGTTTTTCCAAAACGTTTCATCGTACCCCTTTTACTTTCGTATACAGTTCCTATCGTTTTTCCTCATATCGCTACTTCATACGATTCAATACTAAATCGCAGACCACTTGCAGACCTTTTTGGTACGGGCTCTCGGCTAAAGACTGTGCAAGTTTCATGGCCTCGATGCAATGCTTCCGCGCCAAAAATTTCGTTTGGTCCAGGCCCTGCGACTTGTGCACCAGCTCGAACGCTTTCTCCACGTCTCCTGGCTCTTGAAATCGGCGCATGATCATCGCGTTCAATTCTGGATACTATGATAGAAAAACGAAGGAGGTGAGTCAGAAATTGAAAGGTCAAATCGTGATATTAAAAAGCGAAAGAATATAGCAATTTATATTATGTTCAACTACGATTTATGAATTATTTATTGAACTACTATCTATAAATATAAGTTTCATTCTGTACGAGTCGTATAATACGAAGTGGATTATAGTAAGTCCTGATTCTAAAACGTATTTACCAATTAATTTATGTACTTTTTTCATTTTCTTACCCGTTCACAGGCGAAAAGAACTGGAGCAGTTGCAAGACCTAACTTCAAATCTGCTGCGGTAGGTTTGCCCATTGTTGACAAAGACGACACGAAATCCAAAAGATCGTCGACTAATTGAAATGCTAAACCGATGTTTCTACCGTATTGGAAGGCTAATTCGACCAGCTGTTCATCACCACCAGCTAGCATAGTCACCTACGTTCAAAATATATTTATTAATGATATATTATTTGTTAAATTAATCGTATTTATATTCACATTAATTAGAAGACATAATTCTTCATATTAGAAACTGTTTCGACCTGTACGAAAGGATTAAATATCAAGATCAACATGACAGTACATACCGCTTTCAAGGAATTAGCAACTAAGCTGGCCGTCTTGCGATACGTTTTTGTGAGGTAATGCGCGAATCTCTCGTTTTCCGTCTCCTTAGAGCCAAGCTGCATAAATTCACCCTGCACCAGGTCCGTCACGACCTGGAAAGCACCTGGACTTGTCAATACTTATCATCAGGGTTATATCAGGATCCTAGAGCATGTGAATACTCTTACGTATCCGTACAAATATCAACGTATTAATTAACAGCACGTAAATACTTCTTTACTAAAAGTTATTCTATCTATCGCATTAAATATTCTATAGTTAAAAATATTCATATTGTAGATATGGTTTGTGGACTTTACCTGACTGAGCGTGAGGGTGACATCGTCATTTTGCAGTTGAGCTATCATAATTGACGCGACTGCCAGAACATAATCTCCTGTCATGGTCACCTGAAAATTGAGCAACAAATCATGAAAACATACATTAAGATATTTTTCCAGAGGATAAAAATACGGAGAAGTTTCTTTAAGATTAAGTAAAATGAAATGATCCGATCTTTCTCGTGGAAAGTAATCCTGGCATTTTAATTGCCAAAATGCGCAGTCGCTCAATAAAGACAATTAACGAAGGTAATATACTATGACTTGGAAACAAAATCTTCCCAAATAATATACTTTGATGTGTATATATATATATTTATTTATAAATATCTAATTATACATTTATAAATATACAAATAAATATACTGTAAATTCCGGAAGATTTTGCAGATAATTTTATCGTTCAGCTTCCATTGTATTATTAACGATAAATTGCGAGCCTTTCGTAGGTTGTAAAAGTTAAGAAAGATGAAACGGCTATGCACGATTAAAGAACGTGTTTCCTTTCACTGAATATCTTTCGAAATAGAAGCAGACAAGTTAGATCTGGCAAATGTTCGATATTGATGGATGACACGTGCGTTTGCTCTCGTAATAGTTCCCTCTCCCCTCTTATTTTTATTTAAATAGCACATCAAAACGATACACATTGATCGAGATACGTTTGCATATTAATTAATTTATCGCAATGAAGATCTTTCCACTTGTCTGGTTTTATACGAACAACTCGATGATCTTACTGGGTAATCGAGGCTTGGCAATGCGAGAGGAGGCCACTTTCTTTTGTTAGTCTTACACATGGACACAGTTTGGGCCTACGATTAAGGTAAAAGCGTATACAGAAAGCGTAAAATGAACGAATATAGTGAAAAACTTTTCAAACACGTCAGAAAGTGATTTTCATTATGATTCTACTGAAAAAAGAAAGAAAGAAATGTTCGCCTCAACGTTTTTTCATCTACATCACATATTGAATATTAAATATATTATTAAAATATAGAATATTAAAAAATAGAGTATTAAAAAATTAATTGTTATTAATATATTAAAAAATAGAATATACGAAATATTTCTTCAAAGTATAATTTATATAAAATTGAATTTCTATTTATGGCATCATGTATGTTTTTTGTGTATTTTTTTTTTATTCAAGATAGATATCAATAATTTTATAAACTTAACCCCCTGAATTTAGAGAGAATTTAGAGAGAAATTTTCTGTATTTTTTATATTTCTCAGACATAAAAAATACACGTTCTCAGCTTAGGAATAAATTAATAATCTTTCGTTATTCTGGCATGGCATTAAAATTCAATAAAAACAGATTTATAAAACGTTTAAATTTGACGCTGATTACAACTTCAAAATTCTTCAGATTGTGCAGCTTTCTAGTATATTTAATATATAATTTCGCATCAGTCACAACGGCAAATAACCGATAATCGTTCGAAGAGCTACTTAAAGAATGCTTATAAGGCACAGCGTTAACCGTCTATTTTTGAAGAGAAACACTTTATGAAAATTGACACAACCTAAAGAGATTTCAGTGCCTTTTAAGTACTTCCTATTGACTATTTATCTACGACTTTTTAACTATCGAGTTAGTAGTTCCAGTCCATTAGATCGAGCTTGGCTCGACCCATAATGTTACGTACAGTAACAAGATAAAAATGATCCTTTGACTAGCAAGAAATGGAAGAAATCTTACTATTGTTGTTAATTAGGCGTTAAAGAAGCTGTCGAACGCGGTTGGAATATCAGATACAGAGTGACGCCAGGAAACCAGAGAATAGCGTCTGCCGATGTTAAAAGCTATTGGAAATCAAAGGTTTCAGAGTATTGTAGCTTGGATACGACGGATATTCATCGGCGGTTTTCCTTGCTCACCACCGGGATAACCGCAAACATATGCATCGAAATCGAAACGCTTGTCGTGGTCGCATCGCCGTCGACGACCTATTCTACCATTCGACGATTTAACGCGTGCTTATTCCGGCCCTTATTTGCATTGCAGCGACTTTCTAGCCACGTAGAATAGAACAACGGCATGCAAGATATTCTACCTCGTTTCTTCGATCGAAATAGGAAAGTGCATGGAAAAGATTAACGCGAAGGACGATCATTTCAATTGTGATCTCTCTAATGTACAATTACAATCGTTGCCTCTATTTCGAAATTAACACGTTGTCAATCATGCCGCGTTCTTCGAACTTTCTTACGACTCGACCTCGCTTTAGTTTTAATCGAGAAACAGATGTTTCGTGTTTCAAAGAAAATCATTAGTATACAATTTGACCGAGAGATCAATATCAATAACGATTATATCGTTTTGTCAATGTCTTTGTGAAATTGAAAAATCTTCTAATGACGAGGGATAAGATCCTAAATAAGAGAATGACAGAAAAATAATTTACATTTGGAAACCTACAGTCTGAAGAAGAATCGATTATGTGGTTAGTGCTGTCTTTGTTCAATGATACGATATAAATAAGACAGGCGATTAATAAATTGGTTAAGAGTTAGCAATGTGGATGAAATATCAAGTCGTTGCATTATAAATAGACGTGCGTGTGATTGAATTATAACGTTGAAATTACATTTTTTTTCGAATAATTAACAATCAATTTTCAACGTAGAGATTCGAGATATTATATGTATAGGATCTTTCGGAATTTTATCAATTTTAAAAATGAAAGTATTCATAGGAATTACATAAATGATCATACACGTATTTTACATGTTTTTAGATTCGTAATATGCCCCGTTAAATTAGGATGAATAATATGAATCAAAATGGTCAAATTTTCTCTCTTTTCAGTTCCATCTCTTCACCTTGAACTTTCACAAGCAAAAAAGAAAACGGGAGAGGAACTCATTGATTATGCGGGAACGAAATATCCTAGGAGCCTATCAGTGCGAATGTACGATGTCGTATATCAAATATTCAATACGTGTCATGTCATTTCGGCGAAGCTTTAACTTTAAATAGAATTGGACGCTGAAGGCCGCGTGAAATGTCGACAGATGTTGTCTTAACAATAAAAATCACGGCGATTAAAATCTTTATGTTCTCTGTAAAAAGAAGGAAGTAATTGTACATCTTACATGTTTCGAATTTTGGGAAAAATTTCTCTCATGGATATTCGACCTATATATATTTACAATCTCCAAATAAAATTCGCTATTCGGCTACGAAAACTAGACAATAGACCTTCGTCGTTATTTCGTAGATCTTTTATAAAAAAGGAAGTTTCGTAAAAAGGGAGTTCTACGAACGAACGCAAGTATATTTTAGAAAACAATTATCTCGTTCGCTGGAGCTCGTCCACTTTGGCTACTATCTCTATGAAATTTGTTAAAAACCTAGTTTTCTATACGGAAACGTACCTTCAATCCTTCCCAAACAAACCATTTCAACATTTCCGCATTTCCAAGTATAATTTATCAATTTTACATTCACACTGGAACCATCTTCGCCATCATCTATTCCAATGCTTTCACTACAAGTCACTTCTCCCGCTTTTGACAAGAATTTCAAAAGAACAACCTCTTCTCTATGTAATTTGTATCTCAAAAATAATCTAACTCATCTTTACCATCTAAAAAAAAAAAAAAAAAGAAAGAAGAAAGAAAGAGAACGCGCTACTAGAGATCAACCGAAACTCAATGGAACTTAGTGCTAACTCCATCGTAACTAATTCCAGGAAACGTTTCGACTCGTTGTCTCGCCTGACAATGGTTCGAGACGAACGCGTCGTAATTTCGAGTTTCACATCCGGCATCTTCGTCGCTTGTTTTTCACGCGTGTCACCCAACAAAACGGCCGTGAGCTTTCCTTTCGAAAACACCGTGTTCTCGCCACTTTATCGACGTACCGACGATTATTGCGAAAGGCAGAGAGTTTCGCAAAGCGAACGTGAATCAGCGCGGTGGGCACCAGGGCGCAGCCCCAGCTAACGAAAAGTCTGATACGTTCCTTCGGCAAATAACTTTCGATCAATGATACGGATCGAAACTGTCGGCCGTCCATTATCGCTGCCAAGAAATCGAATTATAACAGCGCTGGTTTGCCTGAAAATAGCGAAATAATCGCGCCACGTAGAAGTTTCGTTAACGTCATCGAATAGTTATGGTAAAAATATATACGCAGAATGCAGAGATATACGTGTACGTGGAAACGAAGGGTATGTGTAAGTAGAGTTTTTTTCCGGAAGAAAGGAATGCTTCTTTTAATAGAGAGTTAACGAACTGTGTATTGTAGCGCGGGGATTCGAGTTTAATTGGTGGGAATTGGCAATTCAGAAAGCCAGGCGCTCCGATTATCATTTGGAATATGACGAGTAGAAAATTGGTCGGCGAACCGCGTGCTTCTGATTTTCTGCGATTTTTGGAAGAAATGTTTAGAATGTCTATATGTGTCTGTAGGTGTAAAGTAATATTTTACCATTTAAGTGACAAAATACAAAGACCACACAGTGAAGATTCCTTGCAACTTGTATAATAACTCTTCCTTATCTTTATATAATATTTACACTTTTCATCTATGCACTTAGAAATTGGCAAATTTATATATGCAGCGACGTACAGAATATACATAATATCCAAAATTAAGTGTACAAAATTTCTTCTAGTTACGACACATACCTCTATGCAAGTTTTGTTTCTTCATTTTCCGTAGTATTCGTAAAAATATGAATTTTCACGAATCACGAAGAGAATCAAATGACCATTGGTCGTAAAAATCGATACATATCGGAGCAAAAATGTTCTTGGAATGGTAACATTTACAGAATATAGAACTCGAGGTTACTTTGTTCACGGCCTCGTTATCTGCATGTAACCCAGCGATAACTATTATACGTATATACATACGCAACAGCTCCTTCAATTAGTGTCCCGTTAATACACCGGTGTTACGCAATTTGTTAGCCCAATGCTCCTTCCAGTGTTCAGTGGGCGACTTTCGTAGCCATCTCGACGGCTTTCCATTTCTTTGCAACTCGTTAATTCGTTCGTCAAGGCCGTCACACTTCTCAAACTTCCTAACAAATCGCGTTATACCTAGTACATGTGTTTACAACGCGGTGAACGCGTTTCCATCGATCGCGTACGATCGATCACCTCTCCAGCTGTGAAACGAAATTTAATATTGCAATTTTCAAAGATATTCAAAAGTTAACGCCGTTATAATCGCGATGATACGACTTTGCTATTTTCGTTCCGAATTTTATAGTTAGCTTTCGTAATTAGCTTAGATAATTATAATATTTTACGATACTCGTGAGTTTCATTATCTCATTTTGTATTTTATTTACTTATCTCATTACGCGACTAATACACAGAGAAATAATGTTACACACTGTGAGACATAAAAGTGGCTAATTAATAGTCCAATTGATTTCGATCGTGAGAATCTTGGAAATTAAAAAAATATTTCCTAGGGTTGGAGATCTGAAGGAGAAAATTTGCTATGTGCTATAAATAAAAAAAAGTAATTACCATAATTTATCATAGCCCGTTTGATTTCGATTGTGAGAATCATGGACATTAAAAAATATTTCCTACGATGGGAAGTCTAAAAGAAATTTCTTGAGAATGTAAAACAAAAAGAAGATTGATCCTATCGCCAAAGTGCGAATACAGGTGAACGCAACATCTTGATTCTTCTCGTGTGTGCCATGTAGGTCATTTAGGCATTGCCCAATTGGATTGGTGTAACAGTTGGTGGATTATTACGATATGGCAACTCTTCTTTTGGCAATGACAAATCGTTTGTATTTTGCGTCTTAACGATCATATTGATCATTTCTCTAGAACGTGGATTTTCAATCTGTGGGTTGTAACCTTTAAAGGTAATTTAAGTTGCAAATAGATATTTTGTGTAAGTTAAATCATTTTTGCAATGGTTAAGATAGAAGTACTCGAGTTTTAAAATACACGCAAGAAAAATAAAGATCTCTAAGATAAATATTAGTTCGACCTATGAACTTTCTAAATCATCCTGGTCAACCTTTTTTACCTAGTCGAGCTATCGCAACAGTTGACCAATTAACGATCGTTATTTATATCATTAATATTGAATTATGCCATATTGTTGGATATTTAAGGTGTTCCTGTAGCAAATGTCAAAGATTGCATAAGCAGTTTCTGAAATTTGCAGTGTTCGACTAAATAAGAATTCTTGACCAACTTCCCAACGATCTGCAACCTTTCTCACGTTCACATGCGGACATAGACATTTTGTAACAAGGCATAATTACGTACGATATTACAGCCGCGGGTAAGATCGGAGCGCTTGGAAATTTTAAAACATCGAGTTTCGCTGAAGCTATGAAGCTATGCATGCGCCGGTTTCGTAAAGTCCCGTGGCTTAACTCGACAGCGATGGTTACCCTTTTGTAGTGCATTATACGTCTCTTTTAGTCCAACAATTTCTATCTTTACTTTAACGAACGAATAAAAATATTTCGAGGACACGTCTTCTATTTATCTTACGAAAAGATCGCGATAAGAGCCCTGTGTGATAAAAAACTTGATAAAAAAAAAAGAAATCTAAATAGCGATTTGTTTCACCTACTAAATAATTATATTATAATTATATTTACTTTCGCATCTTAAAATATTCCATCAACACACGAACATCCGCGGTCTAATAATAAGAAGGTTTCGTAAAAGTCGTAATAAGAATTCCTCGCTACAAATGTTCTTTACGCAATTGTGAAACAAAGAGCGTTCAGGTAGATTCTTGGCCCTAATACCAGATAGCTACCAGGAAACCTAATCGAGAAGGTGATCAACTTTCAAATTAATTTCATTCTACTCTTTCTAATGCATCATTAATCGCGCAGCCAATTTTCTTCGTGCGTCGAAAGGAAGCGACTGAACGTCAACTCCTCTTTTTGAAATCTCGCCGCCGGATCGTACGTAAGCCGAAAGAAGATGGCCCGTTTCCGCTTGCAGACCAGGAAAGCGTGCACGGTCAGCGTCAGCGTACAGTCACGAATCGCATTAGCCTCCTTCCCCTCTCTCTCTCTTTCTCTCTCCTACGGTATTTCAGAGAGAGTTTCAGTTTCCATCGATCAACGCGAGCCGGCCGATAGACGAGAAGATATCGAAATTCACGGTGCATCGTACGAAACGTCCACGTGTTCAAGATGTTCAAACGATCAGATAGAAATCGACAGGTCGATACGTTTCGTTAAAAAAAGGAAGAACTAGGAAACACGAGAAAGATAGAAACAGAACGATTGCCTGAGAAGTGATCGTTCACCTTTTCAAGTATGAAATCATTCTTCATCTTTATGATAATATTTATTTTTACAATAATATTTCATACTTCAAGGTACACTATTCTTGAGCGAACGCTTAGTCATTGATCATATTATAGAACAAAAAGGAAAAAAAAGAAAGAAATGAATCTTGAACGAGTGTTCGAACCATAGAGTTTACCCGCTTATATCTACTTAGCTTGGACTTTGGTTGAACGTGGGAGTGGGTTGTTTCACTTACCTTCTTTTGACTCCAGACGACGTTGATAGAAGGTTTGCCACGGCGGAAGTCTGGCTGGTCGATTACGTCGTCGTGGATCAAGGAAGCGTTGTGGATCATCTCGGAGATCATCGCCACTTGTCGCTGCGAATCCAAGAGACCACTGAAACCAATCGAGCACCCTTGATTTAATCCTTTGCTGCTTCGATGCTTTGATCTACGCGTCGAGTTCCTATTAGTCACGATTAATAGAAAGCAATATTTCTGATAGAATTTCAGGAAGAACTGGATCCTGAAAGAATTAAGTATATAGGTAGATCTCATTGATTGAATCGCCCAGAAGCCATATTCGACTCTATCAATGAAAAAGAAAAGAATGGAGACAAATATTCTTTAACATTGGTCTTAGAATTTACGATTATTTGTGTCACCGTCTTACGAGTACCGAATAAATTTATACAAGTAAGTAATTTTTCATTTGTTCAAAAAGCTGAACGCCGATCGTTTGTTTACGCAAATAGAAAAATTAAGAAATGTATAAAAGCGTATTTGATCAGTTTGATCTTTTACAGAGGCCCGATCGTAAGATCAACTATGATTCGATTTGACGATAGAAAATTATAAATACGTGTAGGTATTGCTAACACGAAATTTGTAGATGTGACTATCGGATAAAATGTATTACAATGAATGAACTCGTCAGAACGTTGAACGATCTAGCAAAGACCAGAGTCGATCGTATAAGTCGTTGACAAGTAATTGTATAGATCTTTTCGTGAGACGTGGGTTTATCTTTGGCACATCTTGGAACGCGAAGTCACGCTCACCACTATTTACGATTCTTCAAGCATATGTGATAGCGTACGTTACACTAGTTCTCATTCACGGGACATCTCATTCATATTCATTGTAGTCAGTTCACCACACAACGACAAGTAATTACTTTCAAAGCGATTTATGAATTAGAAAGAGAGGAAACTAGCCAGTTGCATTCTTTCGATGCTTTCTAAACGTTTGGTGAAGTTACTTTTTCTTGCGACCATCGGCAAATGAAAAAGCACGCCCCTATTAACATATATTTACATGGCATAATAATAAACCATGTACATCGACTATTATATTTCCCGTTTTCTACGTTTCTTTTCCTTGTTTTTTTTTCATCTTGCACTGTTCAATTTCACGAGCCCGACAGTAAAAATGAAATTTATAAGTCGCGTTCTTTCTCTCGAAAGTACAACTCAGGTGTCACGAGATTTCAATGCCACGAGTCTTCCCTATTAGCTTTTTAGAATGCATACGTCTCCAAAAATATTAGAATATCAAAATAAAATATAAAATAATATTAATTAGAACGGTATCCTTTATGAAATAATTATTTAAAAACAACGATCCTCTCTGAAATAATGTTCGTGTGCAACAGAGTCAAGTTTAAATAAAAATTGTCGACTTATGTACATTGGCATTTCAGCCATTCGAATATCCCTGGCAGGCATGTACGTATCAATAATTTAAAATACACGCTGATAGGCATTCTTCTCGCAAAAGATTCTACAACGTCGTACTTCGTAAGCTATGTAACAGATTTTCTTTAGCCAGAGATTTCTGGCAGCCGTTTGTATAATGAGTTACTAATATCGAGCCATAATCTTTATTTAATCCTGCGAAGGTCGTGGTTATTCTTACAGATAGATACATAGGAAATCTTCTTATAAGTATTTTCTAACAAACATATATTCGAAATAACAAAACATCAATGGCTCGTAAAACTATAATTACCGATTGTGCAACAAAAGGAAAAATTGCTCTTTCATTGAGCCAACCTTTAGCCTGCCTTACACCTCTGAAGGCAAATCCTCTCGATGAGATGAATTGAACAGTACGGATTCTTTGGAATATAATTCGTTTGGGCGTAATTTGGTTGATTGAGAAAATTCACATGATTATCAACGGCGAACTTGTAAGAATCCGCACAGAGGCGTGCCTCTCACAACTCACTTTCTTTCCTTGTGGTAATTGATAGCCCGTGCCATGAGAATTGCTACCATCGGCCGCAACGCCTTTCCCTTACCGTCGAAGTAGTACGTCGCTATAGTTTGCAGCTCCTTTTGCGTCGTGTTCCTGATGAGTACCTGCAACAATAGCAAACGTAACCTTGACTTCGAACGGTGAAAAGGAATTCACCCGTGAATGTTAAAGAAGCCGCGACACGCTTCTGTTCGTTTCTTGTTAAAATTATCCATCTGTTTGCTCCACTAAATCGTCGCTTTACTCACTTTACTTCATTTAGTTTAGATGTTAATCCCGTCGTGATTAATCCGTTTCAAAATCGCTTTTACAACGATCGTTCGATTGTTATCATTTTTCTGCCATCATTGAAATCTATTGGGACATAAAATTCTATCGTAAATGGAACTACAATTTAAAAAAATGATGGATGCTTAATTTAGATTTTGTCAGATTTGTAAGTAGCTGGCCTTATGATAAGCCCTGTAATATTATATTATGTTGAGTATGCACGAGTGCGAGTGGAATATTCATAAGACCTAAAACCTTGAACTATGTCACTGTTGGTTATTTAGCATCGTTTTTAAATAATTGGTGATATACAGATCGCGTTACCATAATCGTTAGAAATTAATTCAAATTTCAAAATAATCTACATTATTTTTTATTCCGCCATTTACGTCAATTACATAACGACGTGTGTAATAATTTATCGTATACGTATCGAGGTTGAATGAGAAGGCTAATGAGGAATCTATGTATGTAGATCAATCTCATTTTGCAGTCAGTAGGGAAAATTTTATTTTTAAATTAATGAAATACATACATGAAATATATATAGTGAGGCGAATATAAAAAGAAACGAAAAAATCCAAAAGAATAAAAAAGCTTGAAAAAGAAGAGAATATAAAGAAAAACAAAAGGATGCAGAGGAGCTGAAGATTCGTGAAAACTTAAAAATACAAGAGACTCTATCGCATACAATAACATTTCTAATCCTAATTTAAATATCGCGTCTCTAACAGCAAACGCGTAGCACCGTTGCCTTTTACAACTAAAGCATTTTACCTTTATCCTAATTATCATCATTATCGCGTTACAATATCGCCAGTCAATGACCCAGTCTCTGCGTTAAATGATAGTGCAGTTACTCCCGCGAAGGAGAACGTGGTATTAGAACGTCTGTTCGAAATACCGTTCCAGCTGACAAGCTCGTACAAATCGGTCCTCGTTCCACGTTACACATTTATTTCGATTCAATACAGGCGTTACATATCTTATTCCAGAGCGATTTATCAGCGACTGGTTGGGCCACGCATAGACAATCGATGCCCATAACACGATGATGATGAAGCATACGTGACGAAACGAATCACAGGCGACGGACTTTGTTGCAAGCACCCGATAGAAGGAAGAGGTCGAGCAGGCTAAAAAGGCGAGGACCGATTCGCTTTGAATTCCAACCTCGATACACGGCTGAAAGTTCGTCCTGGAATTTGGCCAAAGTCGAAAGGAACGCTCGTTACCAGAACACGTTTCGCAAGCTTACGTCAGAGACACTTTCCGCGTGATCGTTTCGCACACGTGAGCGGAAGTTCACCATGTAAGGACCAATGCACTTCGAGCTTTACCCTCTGAACTTTCCACATTTTTTTTATGGCTAGCGAATTGCGAGATTTTTAGCATTCATGGGAGACTTGGAGATACCGAAAGCCAGCAAACGCACGTAATATGCAAAAATGTGGAAAATGTCGAAAGTAGGATTTCCAACAAATTTCAAACAAATCGGCAAAATATTCAAATGAATCGCGATAATTTGAGGGACATACACAGAACTCGCAAATATGCGATAAAAGTTCTCGCGTTCTCACACGAAGAAGTTATGCAAATTTATCTTAATATAGAATCGTATCAAACGTATAATAAACTTGTACGTCGAGTTTAGTTTCTAACGGACAATATGGAAATATCTCGAGTTAAGTAACTCACGAGGACATTATGCTGATTGATTTCGTGAAGATTTTGCAGAATGTTTCAACGTACGGATAAAACCGATCGTAAATTTCCTTGGACCGAAATATTCGGATCCGTCGCGTTTGAAATTTGTGTCTCTGTCTATTAACCTGAAGAAAGTAGAGCGAAACGAAAAGTCGCATTCTTCTGAAGCATTAGAGCCGACGAATCCACGTTCTACTCTTAAGAAGCGGAAGACAGAGGTACTCACGCGCCTCCTCCTGCCTCCTTTTACAATTTCTCTTAGAGAAAAAAAGCAACGTTCTGGAACTTGCCAACTTCATGCTTCTCACATGCTAATCTACAATAATTCTAATCCTTGTGTCCTTTTGCTTTATTTCAGAGACACGTTCGATACGAAAAAATAGTTTACGTAAAAGCTAAGATAAATGTTCGTTCTTTGTAACTTTGTCACGAAAACCTAAACTTACAGAATAACAAATTCTCAATCAATCAATCAATCAATTTCTGACAGTCAATGTAACAATACAAAAGAATAAAAATGATATAACGAAAATTAATAATATACGGTCATTCACGAAAATCTTCGTACGTACTATAAGAAGTTCCGTACTAAATTCATTCAATGGAACAAGCGTACGCAGATTGCGAGCAAATTAACCACGAAAAATCGGGTACAAAGATGACACCACAGCGATGGCATGTAATTGCGTGGCGAGTCAGTATTATCACGTTCCATTGTCGCGGCGAGAAAAAGTGCTTTCTAAACGCGCTTGCACGTGCATACGCAAATACAATTGTTGTAGAACCTAAACAGTCAACTATAAGTAAAAGTTCTACTCTCGGCCATATATGCAGACCGTGAAGTCGCGGGCTGCTTTCGCTAGACGTTCGAAGACACAAGCCGACTATTCATGAAAACACCGTTCTTTGCTATAAATATTTATAATTGCGTGTTGCTAAACGATTCTGCATAGATAATTCACATAAGCGGTATTTCCAACAATTCAATTATTTCGATGATTTGTTACGGAGAATATTTTCAAGAAATATTCATCTTCAAATTGAAAAGGATCTTTTGTGCCGTCTATAGAACCATACAAAACTGTACTAATCCGCCAAACCAGCTAATAGCTAGCTAATTATTTGCCAATTAACGGCACTAAGTAAGCCAACCGTGCCGAATTAAACTTGTAAATACTATTTAAATCCACGTAATTGTAGTTATTAGTACCTTACCAGGGTACGCGAACGAAAAACAATAAATAAAAAGACAAATGAAACTAATCTTCAAACTATCGTGTATAAGTAGATATTAAATAAATTAAGGCATCGAGATATTTATATTAACCATCCACAATCCAATTTTTTGCGAGAAGAAAAATTACGATTGACACGTCAATGGAAAATTCAACGATTAATGTTTGTTGTGGATGGACTGTTTAATAAACGAAATAGCAATACGATAAAGTAGTGTAGTGTAGTGTATATGTTTAATTAAAATATAATCCTTCGTTAATCCTTATGTTCGTAAATACAATACTTGTAGAAAAAAAGCAACGATTGACAAGAATCGATCATCGTTATTGTTACGATCTCTCCAATTATAAATAATTGTAGAAGTCAACGAACTCCTATTCGAATTCCTAATCGAACGAACGATTCAATTTCTTGAATTGCTTGTTTGCATATTCTCGACGAAGGAATTTTACCATATCTCATAACAATAAGGAAAGTCCGATGACAACGATGACGTAAATCGATGGATCCATATACTCTCCCTTGTACGGGCGATTACGCGTGATACTTGGCGTTCTTTTCTTCCGGATTTGAACCACCTTCTTCCTGTTGAAATGTCGTGACGGAAGTACTTGGCGATTCGAGGCGAATCGATACGGTTTGTACCGAAAATGGTAGCAGGAAATCGATTTCAATGAGTTGTTGGACTTGGCTCGAAGAAACGCGATATGTGAGAGTGGATAAGACTACAGATTCTTGCGAAGTCGAGAGAAATTTATCGTGATTTCGTTGCGCCACCTAAACTATTCGGAGATTCGAGTTGATTTCGTTCAAAGTATCCGCGGCACTTCTTGAAATTTTTTACGCTCGATCCATCTTCAAATTTTACTGCCAACTACTGCCTGTCGAAAGTCTCCACTGTATCTTCGTTATACTTTTAAAACAATGAATTTTTGCGAAACACGATCTTATTCGATTTTGTTTACTAAGAATTTTGATAATGGATGTTTGAATCATGTAATGTAATGGATGTACGAATCAATGGCAAATTAATGGCTAGGAACGATATTTACTACGCTAATACATGTTATAGATCTTATACACTTACCGTTACACATACTACTACATTGTTATACATTTGTACAACGAAAATTGTTTAGAACTGTATCGTATCTAACCATTATCATTTCGAGAATTTTGTAATATAAATAAAAAAGGCTAGCTATTTAGCAACAGTGGTTAATTACTGACGGCTACGCGATCACAATTAAAATTTCCATGATTCTTTCATAGCTGTTTCTCAAACATATAATTTTTCTTGCCAATTTCTGTTGTAATTCCTCGCAAAAAACTATATAATAGTTCTGTCTAAGGAATTCGACTTCCACGTTTTCCCGACTAACTAAACTGGTCTGCCTGCAAAGAGAGGCGCGTTCTTCTATAGAAAGTGAACACGTGAAACGCGTAATATCTCGATAAAACATAAAAGGAAAGAAGAAACAGTCTTTAATTAGTATGATGATGTTATTGCGCAGATCATGAAGGATTATTGCATTATGGGTGAATCATACAGATTAACTGACCTCTCGTATATTATCGTAGACATCTTTAAGGTCATCTTCGAGAAGTCGGTAAGGGTCGATTTGATAATCATGCAAGGATCCAGGCAGTTGTGTCTGCATAGAACTCATCATCCTTGCGACGTTCGTCCTGCAGTCCCGCGTGCTCGTTCTACTCTGCATGGAAAAAGAAGAATTCATTAATAATGGAAGGGAAGATCTCGCACGCGATAGAAAGCTTGAACGTGATTTGAAAGACCTGACTTGGAATTTGGATACGTTCTTTGATGCCTTAGTGGCTATAAAGGATTCGGATGACATAGTATGAGTATTTATTAAAATCTATTAAATACAATTGTAAAATGAAATATTTTATTTTTCATGTGAAATATTTTACAAGTATATTAATGTTAGGAATTGGAAATATTAGGAAATTGCAAAAGAAATTTCTCTATTGCAATTGAAATCGATAATTTCAGTGAAATTCGTTTATCAAAATTCGAAATTCCACGTGAAGAATTATTTACGCTTCAACATTTTTACATTATTATTCTTTAACTAAGTAATATCATTAGAACTAAAATGCATCATAAATATTGTAATTTGGATACACGTTCCACGAGATAGAAGAATTGTAAAACATAAAAGAACATATTTTATCGGTATACTACGTTATTTCAATTCCCAATAGAAATAAAAAAAGAAGAAGAAATTAAAAAATAATAATATCAGTAATTTTCCTTTCCTAATGCTTTCGCAATAATTTCCTATTTATATCGACGAATATTAATAAGACAAATTTTTATCGGATAATCATGATACATAGTACGCAAAAAGCAAACGAAGTTCATGCTACTTGAACGATCATATAATTATATTTCCAGTAGCTAACAGTAATCGGAACGTGTAATCGTGTTAATAAAGCGGTTTCATTCTTGTACACGCATGAGGATAATATACTACATAAACAAACCACGTGAACTATAACGATTCAATATAGAATTACGTATGCTCGTAACTATCAAACGTTGACATGGCAAATCGTTGAGAATAAAACGGTTGTACCGGTGTAGCTAGTGGAACGTTCGTTTTATGAATGTGTTGAACACATCGCGTGATAGTAATAACGATAGTAGTAATAGATAGCAGCGCGTCATTAGTCTGATCATATATTGTCAATTACTACTTGTTGTGGCTTGCCGCATGTATTATTGATTTTACTACTTGCAGGACGGTATAACAGGATATTCGCCTACTTCCTTCAATGAGCTACACGAAATCTATAATTTTCTGAATACTTTATACACGAGATCGACGATGAAACATTATTTTACTGCAATTGAATTGTGCGTGTCAAAGTTTAATTGTCTTACTGTTCTAGGTTTGCAAAATTGATATGAGAAATTTTTCCAAGGAAATTTTAGCTCCAAAATAAGTCACGTTCGAGATATTAAATCAAAGCAAGTGAAAAGAGAGGAGGAAGTTATTGGTGTTCATAGAGGATATCCCGGTGAGTGGAAATGTTTCAATTTTTAAGAAACAACATACGTTTCGTACGTAAAAGCGTAGAGTATAAAATTTGTAGATTATAAAGCTAAAGATACAGAATTTTTTCTGCAATTAACACGTGTATATCTGTTCTAGGGTCATTATTTTCTTCAAACTAGGTTGCTTTTAATTCGACCAATTATTTTACTCATTTATCTTCACAAGCCCAAACTACGAGATCTCTCGTATGCAAAATATCTATGTAACATGCAACAGACATATCGTACAATCATTTTCATTATTGTGGTAATTCTTTGTTATCATGAAAGAATTTAATCGTTCTTACTACTGAAGCAAGAATGAATCAGCAAGAGACCTGCATTCCTATATTCTTTCCGGTCTTTCTACTCTGGTAACCCTTGAAATTCACCTAGTTCTCGACGATTTCTCGCCGACGAGACAACGCGGAATACGTAATACGGCGTTTCAGAAAGTTGCAACTCTTATTTGCAAGATCCGTCATTCCTGTGACTGTTTACGTTTCGTGGGCACGTAATGGTCGTAATGGGCTACCGCGGCGACGACGCGACGTCTCTCCTTCCCAGTTCTCGCCACTTTAACGACGATGTGCCAGGACGACATTCTTTCGCTCGACGTACATCGATGCCTACTTTCGTCATCGAAACTCGATTCTGATTTCCAACGATTTCTTAGCATTCGTCGAGCATTGATCTACCGTGAACGGCGACCACAAAGGAGACAGGCTTAGTCACAGGCACAGGTACTGTTAGTCGAGGAGATACGGCGATCTTCACGAAGTTGGCAAGAAGCTGAGGCCTCAGGTAAATTATGACCCAAGCATCAGCAATGAGTAGAGATTGTATAAACGTTATTGAAAAATTAAATAAAGATTGATCAAATTAAATGGTATAACTTATGTGCTATGCAAGCGAAATAAAAAAGAGTGTATTAAAATAACAGGTACTTCAAAAATTCTCGCAACTAAGCTTCTACAAATAAGAAATCTCTGCAGCCAGTTTGTTCGTTTTAGCGTGTCTTATTGTTCTTCAAATTCTTCAAACTTTGTAGAACTGTAGGATCTAGGCGAGAGAAGAAATAACGACGAAAAGAAAGTCAATAGTAGAGTTCGACAATGTAAATTCACCTATAACAAGTCCCAAATGAAATATTGCGTCAACGCAATACTGACTTTTACAAAATTATTGACTTGGGTTAAAGTTCACATGCGTTGAAACTCGGAACGACAATTTTAGTTATGTACCCATATAGAGGAACGTATAAGACATTCAGAAGTCAGACTGATTATCTTTATAAATAAATTAAACGGTACAGTAATAAATTAACCACCTTGCGTGTGTGTAAACCATTCCCATGTACTAAAAAAACTTATAGAAATAACTCAGTTGTTCCTTAAAGATTAAATATTAATTCTGTGACCTACTGAATGGGATTGAGAAATCTACAAAGTCGAAGATGATCAAAATATCAATAAAGTTTGTCAGATAGAATTTAGACAACAGCTTAAATAATATAAATCCTATTATTTTCTTTTTTAAACCCAGTACTGTTATTAGCTCTGATTAGCTTGTTCGGTATCGTCATCTTCCTACAGATTTATGACTTAATGCTTTAATTTATGTCCATTACTTCGTCACATCTCTTTCATTAACAGCACACACGTACGGTGTTTCTCGATGGTTTGCAGCCTGTGAGATCAGAGGATTGGGCATGTCAGGATGCAAGTAAATGGCAGTAACGTTGTTTCACAAGTTCGCATCTTTACCGGTGGATTAATCGAGGTCACGACAAGCAAATAACACTCGTGTCCGTTAGGGACGCGTTAGACACGATGCCTGTGCAATTGCATTGTGGTTAAAGGTTCACCATTCCACTTTTAAATTAAGCTAAACATTTGCGGCGATATATGTACATATATACTAATTTTTTTTAACTTATCTCTTCTCCCTTTTGCTACGATATTTTTCTTAATCTATTAATCGAATTATCTGTTAATGAAGGAATTTTTGTAATCATGAAATTAAAGGTTAACGAAGACGAAGTTACATGGTAAATGTTCTTTATAATTCATGCGTTTTGTGCATACTTGATCGATAACGATGTACATAGATAAGAACGTTTATAATTCTTTCTCTCATCCAGACGATTTTCGTGCAAACGAGACAATCGATTAATCAAAGTGTTTCTAATACGTCAATACAAGGGAATAAAAAAAGCGAGGCTGTTTCTCGCTTCATTCTTCACAAGTATAATGAAGCAAGTTATGTTCATATTACTAATTTCATCTTTTCTTAAATTCTCACAGAAACGTTCAGCCAGTCGATAAGAAACGTAGTTATTTAAACGAAATTTTTCTTGCAATTAGTACCAGCAATTATTTAACACGAAATTCCACTATGTAAAGTAAATAACGTAAATAATAAAAAAGATCAATGAATTGTATGCACTCCAGTTAGATGAACTGCGTGTATTCATTCGTTGACAGTTTAGGATAACTAGAGTTCAACAGTAAGTTTTTGTTCACAAGCCAACAAGACGGATGTCCATCCAGACGCAGAAAAACATCCTCTACGTGTTTGAAATACATCTGCCAATGTCCTACAAACATCTTAGAGACGTCCTCCAAACTTGCCGTGTCATAAACCAGGACATCTTATTATCAGTTCAGTTTTACTGCTGTACAACAATGTTTCGAGATATTTGAAGATATTTAGCTATCTCGTACTATTAGAAAAAGTAACGATTAATCTTCTAACCCGGTCATTCTCGAAGCATAATTATCTCCTTTCTATAATTATAGCACTAATAGTAAAGACAAATCGATTTCCTCTGCGCTTTAGATTTTAGTTCTTGCGAATCTATGAATATGATATTATTTATATTTAATAGAAATGAAACCATCGTTATATTCGAAAGATTAACAATTCCAGTAGTGAATCAGCTCATCATCCCTGCTTAGTGATAATTGTATCGCAAATATAATTACTTAATAAGCAAATCTTTGTTTTCTCATCCTCTTTGCCGGACGTTCAAATTAAATTTCAGAATGTTTACATTTAAAATAGACGTGGGATTTACGTCTCTAAAGTTATCGTCATATCCTCTGAACATGGAAAATCCAAGGAATATTGATTTTATATAATATTGCGAAATCCTTGTTGCAGCGTGTAACATTGAACAGCTGAAAGCAATGAGACATTCTGAGAGAGCGTCGTTAGATCATTCGTTACTGATACATTACGTACACTTTAGAATACGATCACTCATAAAAATGAAGTTAAAACAGTGCGTGGTAGTTACAGCGCTATAGTTCGTGTCTCTTTGAAACTTGCTTTGTTCGACGATGACAAACGAGGTTAGTTTCACGGTTGCAAACGTGCTACAGGTGAATCTAATATGAAGCAGCCAATATGTTTATTGGAGGATATGCAACATTGAGCAATGACCGTGTTCGATGTGTGTCCATGCGTGTCATGTGATTTCCATGGCACGATATCCGCTTATTACATTCTTCGATAACTAGTTTCGTGGTAGAAGGCAAGTTCACTACCCCACTTTTACCTCTTCTATGCGCTGCTTGGTTACTCAAGGCCAACCTACAAGAAACTAACGCATCAAACAAAACCATGGAAACGCAAAGTTGCGGCGTGCACCAGATTCCAGTTTTCCTGTTACATGCTATTTTTGCGTCATCAATGGTACGTGCTCCTTGTTTATTTTATTTCCTATTAACGGGATTTCAGCCGCTTACGGAGTGCAAAGGCTAATGAATTAACGTTTAGAGTGGAGCATGCATAATGTGATGTTCATTCACGTGCTTCGATTATTTTAACCCTGCTGCTATTCCAACGTTTCATCTTCTTTCTACAGTCGTTTCTATTTCACTCTCTTTAGACCGATTACTTCGTTGTCGACGAGAAAACAACATATACGATGTGGCCAGAAGGAAGTTTGAGAAATAAAACGAGAAAAAATAATTTTACGAAGCTGAATTATAGTTGATGAGACAAATGTATAATAGTACGTCCTATAACGGACGAGTGTTTATCACAGACTAAATTTTACTTTATATTCGCATACACAAGTATCAACTTAACGTTCCACTTAATGCAATGAATTATGCAAATAATCGTGAACGACATCATACGCAATGATTTCAGTAAAGAAATTATGAGAATTTGGACTATCGACAGCAAAAGAACGATTACGGTTCCTTTGTTTTATCTCGTTGCTAAAATTGAACAAATTCTAATTTACTTTCTCCATTGGATAATAAGTCTATCGCTATAATCTTATCACTATAAACGTGCATAACGCACGTTTCACCTTCTGACTTCAGTTTATTACACATACATATCTATTAATTATAACACCTGGCAGACAGGTGTGCCGTACTTTCACCAATTTGTATCCAATTCCCTTAAATAATCTTGAAAATTATTCATGACGACGAGAAAAACACGATGCAGGATCCGATACGAAATTACAGCTGGTAGAAATTTTGGTATCTGAGACCATCGTCCGATGATCCGTCTGAAAGTTGAACAAGTGGGATGTGAACTCAAAAAATGTGAAAGTACGTGACGAGCCTTCCTCGATTTAGTATAAAATCTTGTCCATGTATGTAGAAATGTTATATTATAGGTTAACAGAAAATAGTATGATAAATACCATATCGTTGCACTCTCACAAAATATAATACCGCGTTTCGCGTATTTGTTTCTCGCTAATTCTACGTCACAACAACACAACGAACTTCACTCGACCACGATAAATTCAACTCTGACAGCATTTCCCATGCTCATCTTTCCCTTAACAAACCTTGGTAACGCTCACGACACTCCTTGACAACATTAACATATCTTGACAACGTTTATAAACAATTACCCCTCATGCCACGTCCTTCCCTGACGTCACACTATCCCACATGTGTTTACTCGTCCATAAAGTTTATTGAGATTTCTTAGTCGAAAAATCAATGATTTTCATAAATCACTTCGTTCGTACCGTTAACTGCATTTACTAACAGTACATTTATGAATATTAAATGACAAATACAAGATCAGAAGATATTTTGAAATGGTTGAGAAAGATTAACATTAAGAGGCAGAAGTTTCATAAGCAACTTTGTGCGTTCCTTCTTTCTTATATTAAATTATACATAATTGCCAAGATTCCAAATCATTGCCATATTATTCATGTATAAGTCAAAATTCAATTTTAAGAAGTTTCTCTTTTTTTACGATAAATCTAGTGTAGTTCACAAAGATGTAAGGGGTATTATAAGAAACAATAATACTGTTTTACATAAAGGCAAAAAGATATTACGCGGATCACATAAAGATACATTATAAGAAATATCTACAACGAAGAAGCGTAACAAAGATGTGAGGACACTGAAATACTATAAAGACACGAACACGCTACGATATACTATAAACTATATATCAATTGTCAAATTATTAAATTTGTCTAAGATATTTTCGAAAGGAGAACCGTGCTTCCTGGGCATTCATCATTAAGTAAATCATTAAGTCGATGTTAATGAACCCCATTTTTCATTAATCAGAACTTTCTTAATTCTTAATTCTTTCGATAAAATTCTCGTCGTTGCCGAACGACAGACTTTCATTTAATTCCATTTGCTATCAAATGTATGGCATATATTAGATATATAAATAGATGAACCTAACAACTTAACACGATACTCTATCACATATCTTCTCTGACATTCTTGAATAAAATTCTACGTGCTATCCAATACGTACCAGAATTTCTAAGTAGCCTGATCTTTGATATACGCGATCTTCCCGCGCGAAATCTCTTTCTTAAAAATCTTACCGGTCAAATTTATTCGCTAAAACGATCGTTCGTTGAATTGCTAATCTCTTAACCAGTGAAAGTGTCCGTCAAATATTTTTCGAATTTCGCACAGTGTCTTTCAAACAAGCGAAAACAGAAAGACGCTTCGCAGCCAATATTGATTTGTGCCAAAAATGAACATGTTTTTGAAACAAATACCAAACGTTCTTTGACCCTGTTCCTTATATTGTTACGAGGATCGACGATAATCACGTAACATCGCTAAACGTGTAATGTGTGAAGTAAATTTAGTTACCAGCCGCCGATTTTATTTACAAACTAATTCCGAGTTTTGCCCCGTTTCACGCCCGTATGTATTATAATTTTTATCGTCATCATTGCCGTTCTACGAACGACACTTTACTTCATTTTCTGCTCGTTAATCACCGTTCTACGATTAACATACGATTCTTTTTTTCTTTTTTCTCCACCCATTACCCGTTTCCTTGCCCCACAAACACGCGTATGTTGCAATCGAAGATGACGGCTAAGAGTATAATTAAATAATAACTCGTGCAAAAAGGTAGAAAGGTGGTTAACCCTGAAATACCATGGTATATAGAGTACCGTGAATTTCGCATTTCTTTTTGCAGTTCACAAGAGATTGCACGTTATCGTTACATTGTTCCAAGACCTCTTGCATGCTAATTTACCAACTAATAAACGAGTCACGAGTTCTGCGTTATAGACTTCTTTTTCACAATTTTATGACTCTATGTTAAATAGGAAAATTAGTAGAGAGTAGATTTTTATGTATTTATAGAAGACGAAAAATTGCGAAAATACAGAAAATGCAGAGATGCAAACAAATGTTGAATGTTATGGTACTTATCGTAATATTCAATGAATGAAATGAGTTGCCACTTAGGTTTAATTTCTTTAATTAGATTTATAAAAATCCGCAGTCTAGTAATTAGATAAGATCGTAATTTGTACAAAGGCTTCGATGTGGAAAGATCAAGACTTTGCAATAGACTGACTTATACGCACGCTAATAAAATTGTATTCTTTAAATAGAAAAGAATTTTTCTTTAAATTGAAATTATCTTTAGCATTAATAATTCGGCGAGTAGCGTGACGACTCTGCATATTTTCGAATATATAGGAAAATATTAGAAGACAAAATTCTAACAAGTGAATAAATCTGTATTCTGAAATACAACTTACCGCTGCACAAAAAGGCAAACATTTAGTACTTTTAAGATGTTTATTCAGGTTTGAGATACTTTTAAAAATTGGGTCCATTTCCCGGAATTATTCAACAAGTGCAGTATCAGAGAATCCGAAACCAATCCGTTTGACCGGTTAATTTATTCGATGTAAAAGTCAAGGATCAGTCACGTGTTCAGGATTTCGAGAACTAAAGTAACCGCCTTGGATGCACGTGATTTGAATGGAACTCCTAAGATTTCTGTCTCATACCTTAGTTCGATAGCCTATAGATTTTCTTAATTTACAAGAAGTTTGACCAATAAATCGACCGACTATGTTAATCTTGGGCATTATATCGTTATAATTACAAGTCGCAATATCGTCGAAGAAACTTCCTCTTTCGCTTCAAATAAACGTTTCTTCTTGGAATTATTTGCTGTTCCATTACTTTGTCTGTGGCGTTTCAATCGTCAACCGTAAATGTACCCAAAGTATTTGAGCATTATTGTCAGTAAAAAAGGTAGACCCTTTTCGTTTTTCGCTTTTCAAGAATTTTCAAGAAGATTCTAATAAGTTGAACGTCGTGGCAGAGTATACTCCACGCAATTGTGAAGATGCAACTTATGCTAACTGCGCTTATATTTTTTACATTGTTTAAAGTTATAATTAAAATATCCTCTGAGTTAATCCAACGATTTAATCTTTTATTCTCAGCAACCCGGGGAAGGTTAAACAAAAAGAAAAAAAAAGAGAGAAAAAGAAAGAGAAAGAAAAATAACCTCGAGACTGAAGCCAATAATGCTGTTGCAATTTAAGAATAATATCGAATTTTAATCGTGTTAACTTTATACTGGACGGGGCTATTTAACTGTTCGTTAATATTCATTGCTGTTTCGGGGAATGAACGAGACGTTAATTACAATTAGTGACGCTGCAAGAAAGGTAGATGAAAATCACGGTGAAGACGCGTGAAACTTCGTAGCTGAGATATACGTGATATCAATTAGACAGAAGCATCCGTTCTGAAGTTTCATGAAGATTATTTTACTATTCGCTTTATTCCTAGCTGATTCAATTACGAAATTTTAGTCACACAGCAAATAAAGTGTACGGCTACTGGCTCAGGCGAATTTCTAATGCGATGAGTAGTATAATTAATTAGTTGTATCATGAGACTGGAATAATTTTCTTTGTTTATTCGGTACTAACTTCTGTATTGAAAGTAACAGGAATCTTCTTGTGATTCATAACTAGCCTTTGTTTGCGATCAAATTTTGTAAAGAGGCTTACAGTGACGTTTTAATAATTATTGAAGTATTTATCGTAGTTTTTAATAAGTTTTAGTATTATTATGGTATTTACTGAAGGTAAGGTAAGATTAATAAAAATAATAAAATAGAGGTTATTAATTGATTCTGTCATATTATTACACTTATTTAATCGTTATTTTATGTTTTTTTCGATCTGTATCTTTCATTGCAGTATTAATTTTCTTTTTTATTCGTAAAGCATAAAATACATGTAGTATCTACAAGTATAACTTGTGGTGATATCAACACTTAAAAAAATAACCTACAAGTAGTAACAAATCAGTTTTTAAGCCGTACGCGCTCTAGAAGGACAATAAGGCGCTTTTTCTAAAAACGAGTAAGAAATTCTTACGACGATGATCTGAAGAAATGCGTATAAGGAATGGCGTAAGACTGCATGCTTCGTGCAAGTGCTTCTGTCGCAAGACACCTCTCAACCCACGTCGTTATTCAAAGGAAACTACAAAAACTTAAAAAAAAAAGTATGTCGCTCTACATTCTTGAAAAAAAAAACAAATAAAATATAAAAATATAAAATTGTAAAATATTTAGCTTAAAGCGAATACGAAGCCATTCCGTTTCGTTAAATGAAAATTCAAAAATTAGAAAGTTCAGAATTAAAAGAATTCTCAGTTTCCGATCGCTCATTCTGAAATTTTTTTTTTGTTATCACGAGTTAATTAATACGAATTTTATTGGAAACTTGCGTAGCGAGAAATAAAAGTATCTAAGCTTCGAACGCAATATCCTGCAGTCGCTAACATGGCACAAGTTATAAAAATTGCAGAATTATTAGAAAAATCACAGAAGGTGTGTTATAAAAGTAAATTTAAGCGAAAAAGCAATCATCCGTATCCGAGATCAAACATTCTCGTTTTCCTTAACAGTTTACCAATGTCGACGTTTAAACGTAAAGGATAATTATGTGTCTTAAGGTATTAAGCAAACATATATAATTGTTCGCATGAATTCATTTAACTAACAAAAAAAAGGCATGAATTAGAAAGTATTTCTACAGTTCATGTGCGAATAAAGTAAGAAAATAACCTCCTTTACTAAAAAAAAACCTATAAATTGTTATATTGCTCCATATAGCAACAGTGTTATTAATACACTGTAGCAATCTGATATAATAATAAAGTTAGATATAATATGTACATTTAATTAATAATTAACTAGTAAAATTAATAGGATAGATAATTTTTCAATAGATGTAAACATTTATCGGTGAATATTTTATTTTTCCATCTTCTTTTATAAATTCGTGAGGAAATATGAAACATAGAATGTGACACGAGTGGACTGTAAGACTTAAATAAATAAATTGAATAAAGTTCTATGTAAAAATGGAATATGAAATAAATGAAACTTAAAAGTATGGAAAGATCGAAATACCACATAAAAATTTGACGAAATACTAAAAAATAGAATATTACCGTTATCAGATTAAAATGAAAGATACACGAACAAAGTACACGATACAAGCGAAAAGCCAAGCTCTTATCCGCGTAGTTTACAAGAAAGAATCGTTCAAATCCCGAAGAAAATTCGATAATAAACCTCTAAAATTTCCGTGAAAACCACTCTGTTGGAAAAGTTTACTTTCTAATAATTCTAATGTCGATTACAAAAATACTCAACTACCCTATGACTAACTTAAACGCACCACTTCTTTTCTTTTTACCATCGTGAAAGCTTTCGACACAATTAAACGCATACATATACAAAATCCGGAAATAGATCTCCTATCTGAACTTCTCAATCTTCAAAAATTCCTCTGTCCGCCAATCAATAATTAAATATAGCTAAGTATTATATGGTTACACCATATGATACTTCTTCGAACTGACAAACGTCCGCAACCACGTTACATCATGGAGAGATCTTACACGTTTATATGTTACCATGTATGATCGAAGAGAAAAACTCGAGGGACTGGGTGACACTATCTGCGATCGTCCTAAATCGAATAAATCCAGTTCGGTGTTTCTGTAAAAGGAGAAAGTGCGGTTACATGGCCGGACTACTCGACTCCACAGTATAGACTCGGGGAACTGGTATCGTTGATCGACAGTAGCACAAAGTTTGTCAAGAACAGATATCATAAACTGTTAATCATAAACGAGTTCATTAGTGGTCGTGCTCATAGCAATTGTACATGCGCATGTTCAACGAGATAATGATAATGCCTGCATGTCTAGATATTGACTGGATGTTGACTAAGTAATTAATAACGAAGTAATTACCATACATAACAGTTACACTAATTGTAAACAACTGGTAATAAACTGACTACCGATAACAAACAGTGTTGTTACCGGTAATAAATTAGAGATAATCTTCACGCAAAGGATCTTCTTGCCTTTTACAACTGTTACTTTTTTTTAATAACAATAAGTCGTCTGTTTTACTCTTATGTAATTTTTATCACAACTCCGCTCTCTTTTAGCTCTGACTGAATACTTTAATCTAGCAACGAGATATTTCGCATCCTCTGATCAAACTGCAGGAAGATAACTTTCAAAGTACCTAAGTTCTACAAATGTTAAATTATGTGTGCGCTTAATTTAGGTCAAGTAACAGAAAGAAACACAGACTCGTTGCGAATCGCTGAATTTATACTAACTAAAAAAAATTTTCGGATAAAAACAGAAAGTTTCTCTCGCGATATTCAAAAACTGTGAAAAGTGAACATTAACAGTGAACATTAAATTAATAAAGGAACCAAAAGCAAAAACTGTCTAAATTACCGCATACGCGGTTCTATATAGTCTTACAGATACTCTCGCGCGAAAGATTGATTAATCGCCTCGATGAGACACGCGCCATACAAGGTTGCTCGTTTCGTTCGATAACAATGTCAGAAAGAAAGGCTGCAGCATCCTACCGGGCCGCTAATGAAAAGAATTTGCAAAAATTTTGATTTAACAGCGACACGCGATGGCGATAATTGCCACGTATGAATCAGCAGTTCGAACCTTGTAAAATCTATGGAAAGCCTTGAGAAACGAACGCTTTCTCACGATCGCTTCCATATTTAGAAATTTACGCGATAGTAATCGCTTCTACTTTTGATGCCTTTGTGCGAAATTTGGAGGTGTAAAACCGAATAGAACGCGCATGATATGCAAAAATATATAAAATATCCATAACTACAAACGTAGTCGTGTAGAAACGTTGAAACTATTAGAAGCTTCTCGTAAAATTAATTACTTCATAAACGCACCAAATACGTAGAAAATATCACAAGTAGATTGCATATATTTTTACGTATTTATGAAAAATTTACGAACGCAAAAATACATCTACAGAATGCACGTACGTAAAGAGCGAAGAATATAAAGAACATCCAACTATAGTGCACGTTATAATATTTTCTAACCAAAACAATCCCCTATCTAGGTTCCATATTTTAATTATATTCATATATCAATGAAAATACAAGTCGTTATAAATATTCGCGGTGCAGTAATCGCGCTGGAACATCGATTCGTTTCGTTAATCGCTGTTCCATACGAATTGAAAAATTTCGCTAGTCACGCGAGATGTTTAAAATTGGGCAAAAGCATTGTGTCGCAAGAATTATGGCAAAGTAAAGAAAGAGAAGTTGCACGCGTGTGCATCACAAATAAATACGTGACGGCTGTTTGCGAAAGCAGTTGCAGTGATCGCGGTGATAATTCATTTCTAACGTTACGCGTGCTTCGGTTGACCGACGAATATTTATTAACTTGGACGCCAATTGATTTTTAAATCAAGTTTCTATAAATGTAAAGGAAAGTACATATTTGGTAGATATAAAAAACGGAAGTGATATATTTTCGTCTGAAAAGTGAAGGCATATCATGGGTGATAATCATCGATTCTTCTTTCTTTCTCGAATACTTACACTTGTATTATTCAGTTCATGAAATTAATATACGCTGCGTCTGGTAATTATAAAATAAGCAGAAACTTTCAATTTTTACGCGTACCTTGTGTTATATACCCCTATACGTTAACGTGATACGGAATGCAATAAAGTGTATTTATTTTATTAAGAAAGAATTCATTCTTTTTCTTTTCATTCTACGAAAAGAAACACAAAATCGATTATATTAAACAAAAAAAAAAAAAAAAAAAAGAAGAAGAAAAGAGAAAGAAAGGAAACTAGTAGAAACTTAATTTATTCTCGTTACATAACTATGGCACTCTGTGGCATAACAGAATGCTTTATCGTGCCAAAATCCAACTCAAAATACAGTAAAATAAAATTGTATCGATAATTTCTACAAGTTAAACGGCTTGATTTTGCTCTCTTAAAGAAGTTTTATAGTCATGAGACTTTGAGTATGTCGTTGATACTTTTTTCACACACCTTTCATTGCATTAGAAAGTATCTTTCTATCTAAATCTTTTCGACAATCTTAACTGTTTAATTTAGCCGTGCCCGGTTGACCGAACGACGTACAGACTAAACGCTGAAAAGGTTAATTTAGGCCCGGCTGACCTAAATTGTTCCGCGGTCCACCTGGAACAACTGAACTTTCTTCGAGCTCCTTACTAAACAAAATAATATTTCAAAGATTAGAACAATCAGAAATCATGGCAAATAGCATAAACGCGTCAAACATCGTAGTGCAAATAGAGAAACTGATTCCGATAGATAAATGAATGTTCTTCGAGGTATAAATGGTACACTGTTCATAGTATGTATACTGTTAGCAGCTAACTATGCAAAACACGTTCAGCATCTTGAGAAGATGACGTGGCCGAAGTTCAATTTTGATGACAAAGAAACGACATTTGTCAAGTCAGTTAGCCGACAATCTTCGGTTTCATCGTTTCCAAGCGAAGGACGCTTTCACCCTGTCATTAGAATCGACAAACGCACGACGACCGCTGCTCGAGAAAAAAATCTGCATACTTCGATGAGTGAAAGAATCGATGAGTTATGTAATTAAAAGAGTCGCGTCACCAAAAAGGTTACGGTAGGAGAAAAACATTTTTATTGAATTATTATTTAATATTTTAGTTAAAAATTGAGAATATCAAACGAAGTGGCACGTATAAAAATTATGGGAGAATATTCGAAAGATTTCGAGATCTTGTTAGAAGAGTAAGAGACTGGTAATAGATGTAGAAGCTGTGAAGTATAGATTCCACGTGACAAAGATGTAGATATTAATTTCTATTATTTACTAAGTAATCTACGTACCGGACTAATTGAATGAATTAATTGTATTAAACTTCATTAACCACTAACATTATCTCTGATTCTATCGTACGTTTAAATTATGCGATTTAACGTATAATGTAATTGAAATTCATTCCTATAGCATTTCGCAAAAAAATAAAGTTTCGCAGAATCGGAAATGATGGAAATCGAGTGAAAGATGGTAACAAGAAACGGTTCGGTAATTCAATGAAAAAGGGAAATTCATTTTTACCGAGCTGCGAAAAGCAAGCACTCTTGGACACTTGAACCGTGTCGTTGCCAAATCTTTGGAATACAAGCAGCCGCGCCTGTTTACCTAGCAGAAAAACTTTCACTCCTTTGCCGAAGAGTATTTCTGAAGAATCACAGATAAGAATCACGTTTCCGAGCAAAAGCGTACAAATTCTATTTCTTTTCCTTCCTATTCTCGATCTTCTAATTATATGAAATTAATTATTCTGGAATTTATTTCCCAGTTATTTAACGTTGTCACGAAACTCCATCCCCTCTCTGTTGAAATCACAAACTTCCCAAATAAATATCAAATTCCTTTCGTTAGTACGATACATGAAAATACGAAAGTCCTTTTTGCTCCGCTGTATTGTTAACCATACACTATCTTGAACCTCTTAATGTCCGGATATAATTTCTATATTTATTTAATAATAAATTACACGTACCAGGTTTTGAAGTCATTGTCGCGTTGGAAGTAAAAATTGTTTAATAACTCCAATTTTGTAACGCTGACTTCTACATTGTTTTTTAAAATATTTGAATACTTATATTCACCTAGAATATCAACTACGAAAACGAGATTTACAGTGTTGTTTGTAACCATACATCCCACGACATTGTAGAACGTCGATCTTTAATATTTCTGAGTTGGATTTGCCCTGGACGTAGCGGCGTCCATTCAATCCAAATACGTCGTATTTGCTTTCATCTGAGAATAGAACTTTATTAGAAATATACCAGAAAGTAGTATATTTATTTATGAATTGATTACTTTCCATATCTTAAACGTCTGGTTCGATTCGTCTTGTTAATGAATGTCAGTTAGTTTTTCTGATCCGCATGTACGTTGTCTGTTTGTAACTATTTCCTCCGTACAACGTATCGTAAACACGTTTCTATCTAATAATTTGTCGATCTGCTTATATTTCCATCTTTGTGTATCCGCTTTGTCTATCTCAATGTTAATATCGATTTCCTCTCCAATATCCGTGTTTCTGATCTTCTGTAACTCCTTGTCAACGCACAAACCAATATTATTCGTAGCGAAGCCTGAAGCTCGTTACACGATGTTTCTACAATTAAGTCGATCAATGTTTCCATCGTGCGTACAAAAATGTGTACAAACTTTTGCTCGCTTAACGTTTTTTCGACGTCCGATTACTTCTGCGACCTTGTTTTTATACATCATTAGAACGTTTCACAATGTTTACAAATGTTATCGGCTTCGTTTCAATTGTTAGACTATATAATTTTGACATTTGTATTTTATAGTAATTAGAACAATGTTTTCAGGTCTTCAGTCTCAGGTCAGTGTTTGCAACTTTAACGACGAACGTTCGAATATTTTCGCCAGTCACTCTATATATTTATATTACTAATATTTATTTATTATACGTAGAAAATTCTGCAGAGATCGTGATAAAAACTGGTATGTCAACCCAGAGTTAGGTATGAATACAGTGAAAGCATTATACGAGCAATAATGTCCAACGAACCACATATGACTTTTTTTCTCTCCTCTGTTTCTCTCCGTTAAAAGATCAGAGTACACACGATACGAGCGTAGTTAGAAATGCAAAATACATAGTACAAATCAGGAATTGCGAAAGGAAATAGAATTTCTGTGGTAGCAGCTCGTACCACGCGTGTTCTTAATTCATAAAGATGCTATAAATGCATCAGTCGCATTACGTACGCCCATCGATATTTGTTTAGAATCGTTTAGCGATGATACTTTAATGTCACGAGGGAAAGAAAGTTTTTGTTCTTATCACATTATGATCATCATTGGCAACATTATGGTCGCTTATCATTTCATTAGGAATGTAATATCTACGAGACTGATCTGCCACATTGAAAATAAGCGTCTCACATGAGTATTAAATGTTCTTAAATATTCAGAGATCTGTCGGATAACGCTTATCGTATTAAGCTTACGAATATCGTAATTATTATATATATTATAGATGAAATTATTCGCTACGTGTAATAGGATTCGTGTGTCATCGAACTAGAGTAGAATTCTGTTCGTTGAAGCGAAACTTTATTTAGTGCTCTGGTTAACCAAATATCCGCCAATTAAATCCACTTACTTGATCGTGCTGGCTTGTACTATTTGAATAAGAAATCATAAGCAGTGGAGAGAATCAATGAACTTTCATCGCACAAATTTTATTTATGGCGATTAACAAATGTAGATTACGATAAGTAAAGTTCGAATGTGTATCGCTTCGATTACGAAATGACAAGACGTCTTTTAAGAGATAAGAAGCGAAGAGGAAAACAGAAGTAAATTATAGTTCTCATAGTTCCTCTATTTCTTCTTTTACTTTTTGAAGACGACCTTGTATTAAATTTGTGTTTTCGCTATGAATGAAACGTAAACGTGCTAAAGATATCGAGAACAAGACGTATATTCATATGATAATCCGTTTACCTAGCATAGTTTTTACCTTGCGAAATCAGTCCCATGAAATTGTTTACATTCATACTGAGACGTCTCGTATACACGCTCTTTGTAGTTAAACAATTATTATAAAAGAAACGCAGATACATTTAGGTACTTTGTATGGATAACTGAAATGCAGTATATATATATACATGCAGTATACATATGTGAGAAAAAAAAAGAAGAATGGTTCCATGTTATTCACAATGCATACATTGTTAGCATATTGATTGTGTGATTTGTGAGAACATATACATTCAGCAGGGTGACAAATAGATATCCAGGGTTCACGTTTTATTCAAAAATGACAATCAAAATATGAAGTGTAAAGAAAACGTATTAGCTTTTCTTTTAAACCAGTACAAGGCCATATACAGTTATCTACTTTAAGCCGGTTCCATAATAAAATTACTTAAAATACTTTTTTGCTTTATTCCTTCAAAAAATACAAAAATTTTATTGACTTCCATCTCGATAGATTTAAAAGATATCCCCATATTTCCCACGAAAGAATACATTGATATAATCTTAATAAAAAGCATAAATTTTCCTTCCTCTATGTGCCTTAATTTACACAAAATTCATTTTTATAACTGCAAATAGCGGTACATTATATTTCACAAAATTACACATTCAATTCTAAATATCGTACGTTCTTTCCAAAAAACATTCTTCGGCAACTATAACTGTAAAAAAAAGAATAATTTTCCACGGTACTTCAACGCGTTTTACGGGAGAAAAATACGTTAAATAACACGTAATTGGTACTTTCTTAATAATAATTTGTTCGTACTATTCTATGAACAATCACCGTATGAATTTTAATAGCAGAACCGTTTAATCAATTTGTGAACGCAGTATTGCGCATTCACCTTTTACCAATTAAAGCATTACGCTGAACGTAAGTTGCATAAAACCAATTTGAAACCAGTTATGGACGAAACGAATCCTCAAAGCCATCGCTACAAGCGTGCAGCGAACTTTGGCAAATGCTCGAAAACGTCTCGGCAGTGTTGTGAGAGCGACCTTGATTCCCTTGGCTGGATTTATTTCGCTTGGAGTACGCGGTCGAAGCGTTCATCGACGGTCATCAGCATCCATGAACGCGACTCTGAGCGATTCCAAAATGTGGGTCGGCCAGAATCGTCGGAGAAAGTGTATTTTCTCACTCCATATGCCTCTTGACATTCGATATCGTTCCTTGAACACTCGTAGCCTATGTTCACCGGTGCAACTCGTGTCTGACATTAACGTGTAAAACGCGATGAACAGATCCAGAGACGCATAGATCTTGTTCAAATATAAGTTCAAATATACGGCGTGTTTAATACCTTAGGTAGTTTTTTTTCAGATAAAACTTTAATTATACGTAATTTCTTCGCGATATTGTATATCCAATTAAAGTAATTCCCATTTTAACGACCAATTATATTGTACAGTGGCTATAAAAAGGATACACCACGTCATGGATTTATCGTTGCATTAATAAATGCTTTTATTATTGCACTTTTCTACCGATTAATTAGATCCGACTGTAGTAAATTTCGTATCACTGAAACAATATTTTCGTGCGAAAAAAAGTTTCATATTACGGAAATGAAAACTATACTAGCACCTAGTTACTTAGATCTGACTATAACAAATTTCGTATCATTTCGTGCGATTATAGAAATTTGTTTCTATGGAAATTAAATGTAGAACCTAATAATAATAATAATAATAAAAAAGGAAGATTCGTTGAAAAATGAGGATAGGTACAAATACTTTTTATAGACACCGTAGTTCGCAACTTCAAACGTATAATGTTCAAATATATACCATTGACAATAAGAATTGTCAATTCTAAAACTTCCAAATTCTCGAATTCCTGTGTTGAGTATATCAATACACATGTACCCATGAATCTTCAAAAGACAAGAATTACGGATTTCGTACAATTATCTGTATATTAAGAATAGCAATTTTCAATTTTCTCGTATGTATCTTCCATACACGTGCAATTTTAATACAAATTGAGCAACATAGACTGTGGTACACGTACACCATAAACGTGTTAACTCGAAAGAGAAATGTTACTCAAATTATCACCGATACTTAACTCCAACAAAAATTACGCGCGGAGTATGTTCATTTTAAGAATTCTATTATCAGAATTGTCCAAGAACCTTGGTGCTATAACCACGCAACTGCATCGTAACAATCGACAGAACCAGAAAGTCCAATATCAACTGCCCAACGATTTGTTGACTAACGTTCAAGAAAATAGGAGAAGGACAAAGACGCAATGACCTGTGGTGAACCTAATCGCCCGCTTTATTTCCGCTCATTCATCGTTCGACGTCGTGCTACTTATTGCTCGGCCTATTTGGGAAAGGAAAAGTGGATGACGACGATTGTCAGCCACGATAGAACCTTCGTGGAAAGTTGTTGTGAAATGCCCACTGACCTTGATTGTTCGAGCTCTGTTGTGTTATCTATCGTAGTGCTGGTCGATGGTCTTTGGAGTTTGTCCAATCGCTAATTATTCGTATCATATAATAATTGATTACATGTGCCAGATTTGGATCCGAATAACGAACTCAGGTTCGATCGTGAGTTTTATTGATCGAGATGAAGGTGAGAAAAGATAGCGAGATCGATGAATTGTTGGCTAAACGCCAATTCGTCTGTGACATTTGCGTAATGACTGATATGATCGACAGAGAATCGTATTTCACGTGGATCATGCATTGTGCAATAAGAGATGTTGCAACAACGTTAGATACACTTGGTACCTGTAAAGTCTTTTCAATAAAATACCAACAAATATTCCCAGAATACTTTTTTACGATTTATGGTACTTCGATTCTTGTAAATATGGAACAGGTATACGAAGAAAGTTTTGAATCTCTTAAAGTCTCTTGAACTCTTTTCATTCGACTCTTTTCAGGTTTTCTATAAAAGTTATTTAACAGGATATGTTATGGTAATTTAAAATAAATAGGAGAAGATTTCAATCAGCAGTGAATCGATACAGTGAATACAGAATCGATCAGAACGAGTTTCTGCCACTAAAATTGCCAATTACCAATCAGGATTTCAAAGGCCATAAAATATCTAAACGTTGGACCATTCAACGCGATCATTCCTGTCACCCTCTAGATCCAGTTTCCAAACAAGGACAGCAGCCTCGTTCAGAATCAGGAAACTAATGGACACGGCCATCGAATAACAGTTATACGCTTTAGTAACTTCTCACTAATTGAGCAAGCTATCAAATTCGCAATCATGTTCGCAATCATTCGCAAAAATTCGTGAGGTATTTTTGACACTAGGATTTCGACACGATAGCCAATGAAGGAAACACGACCGTGAGATAAAACGATAGGTGCAGGTGTCCCATTTGCCAAAAGGGCTCGCGTTCTTGACCTAAATGTTCGACCTCGACTGAAACCGAAAGGTCTTTGACCATCACGGCCGTATTAGACTTCGAATATTCGATGGACAGACGAGTATTGTATCGACAATCAGAAACGGTGTACGTAAGTATGTATATTGAGTAAGGAGAGGGTAAACAGGTTCAAAGAAAGTTTCTTCGCAGTTTCGAGAGGGGAGAAAGATATATGGCTGTGAACGCTCGAAAGGAATCCAAAGAGAGTCTTCACGAAACTCTTTCGTTGCTCCATTATACGCGAAATTTATGGAATAGAATGTTACTTCAGTTCGAGAAGAAAATGGAAAACCAAGGTTAAGAGGAAACTCTGTGCGTTAGGTTAAATAGAATGCAATTCTAAGAAAATACTGAACATTGTAGAAACCATTCAGTATATTGACCACGGTTAGATTGTCAATTTCGTGGCTTTAATAAGTTTTCTATTTAGAAATCACCTATAGTGGCTGCAAAAAGTATTTATATCTCTATTTTTCAACGAAGCGTTTTTTTTATTAAAAAATAAAATTTCATTCTCATAGTGATATGATCTCATAGATAACATGAAAGTAGTTAAGTATAAATATACCTTAATATACTCAAGCTTGAATTAATTAACATGTAAATATTATAATAAATTATATACAAGTACTTTTCGTAGCCACACTGTATCTTTTTCACGTGTCGTCCATTCTTATTAAAAATAAATCTTATCGTCCTTCCATTTACAAGAAATAGAAACACTCGGATTAAAATTAATTTCCCTTCAGATACAAAATCTTAATGCTGTAACTATAGAAGATTTCTTCGATAAATTATTCTACAACTATTTTTGTCCACGATTGATCACTTATCTATTTATCCTTCGTTAAAATATGCTGTCATCACGTGTAATCGTAATATTATCGGCGAAGGAAGCAACAGGTTTCTAAACGAGCGTAAGTAGTTTCAGCCAAGCCACGGATGTCTGATCTTCGTCGGATTCTACTACTTCCTCGATACTTGATAGGTGCACGCACGCAATATTGCATGCAGGTTTGCAAGGCTGTTCGACCAAGACTCGCTCCATTATGGGAAAGTGGCGTACGTGCCGAAAAGAACATATACATAGGCATGAATTTGAGTCCAGCGACCTTGACATATCAGAAATCCCCTTTCCAATCGGACAGAAAAAGCCGCCAGAAATTAATCAACAGCGTCATCATCGCACTTAAATATAATTCTTTTTTTTCGTCATTTATTTCAGTTGGATAAAGATACGATACTTAGATAAAGATTTCAATCATAAGCTTAAATTACAAATTGTAGGTTGTTCATTTCTTTCGTTCTATAGATCATTGACTGTGGATTATCGATTCTTTTTACGATATTTCGACGAATATGATAATGGAGACAAGTTGTAAAATTTACTGACAAAATTCCAATTCGTTTAATTATTAAATTTATCACTGCTGTGTAAAGGTAGATATTTCTTAACAAATGTCACGTAACTTGTCAAATTTCGTTAATAATAATAAGTTTAATAGCGCAAGATAATCCAGACAAGATGTGAACTTTTTCATATTTCTGGCAATTTCGATTTCCATATCGTATCTTCATTGCAATTTGAATGAGACTCTAATCAATACCTGGACAATTCGGTCTTTTCCAGTTTCTTCTGTGGAATTGACGTATCGACTGGATACTAAATGTTGAAAGCCGAAACGGTGTTTGGCTGCTTATCTTAATTTAAAAGTAGATGCGACGATTTCACGTTGTGCGCTTGCACAATGTCTCGAGATTATACAGAACGCACGAAAATGTCAAAAATTTCTGAAAGCTAGTTTTGAAATGTATATTTTAACAAAATTTTACGTTCTTCGATGTTATCTTTAAAATAAACATCTTTCTGATGAAAAGATAAGTACACGGAGTAGAAGTAGTCTAGAAGTAGTACATTTTACTAGCAACTATCGCATTAACCGAATTATTCTGATGACCCATTTCGCAAATTCACTCCACGATTCACTGATCTTGTAAGCATGATCTTTTTTTTGAAAATCTACCTTGAAACTTGATGTAATAATAATTATATTTCGTAACACTAATAACATCATACCATACCACGTTCTCATGGAAAATTATGAAATTATATACGTAGTCTATCTGGGTTAACAAAATTCATATCGTAGATCTGTTGAAACTTACAAAAATCTACAAAAAGTGGAATTGATCAATGTGTCTTCTGAGAAGTTCAATTGTGTCGTTATATGGGACAGTACTATATCAAAGGCCAACATATCGTCGCTTATCGGATAAAACCGATAAGCCAAATCCTTAAGATACATCAATATACGTGAAATCTTCGTATCTTTCGTTTGCGATCTCTCCAGATAAGGAATCGATCGTTTTTTGTGGAAACGGTTCAGCAACGTCCAAAGAATCGCCCATCAAATCGATAAAAGATCGTGCAACAATCGCAAGAGCCGGGTCGGCTGGTAGACACCACGAATGTAAGTACGTAGCACGTAATCACGTTCAACTTTTACCGTGATTCGCATTTGGGTATCGAGGGCACCTGTACGCCGTTCCCGAGCCAGAGAAACCGCTCGTTCCGTTGCGTTGTCTCGGGAGAAGGAAGAAACGTTAACTTGTTACAGTCATTGTACCGTGCTCGCTCTAAAAATACGTCTGAACGTTAAATTCGATTAATAAGTTCCTTCGAATGGCAAGACGCACCAGTAGTGTCCTATTTATAGATACGGTCTATGATTAACCTGATTACATGACGACGTTGAATAATTCAAAACACGGTGACAAGAGAAAAATTTGGCAATACGAAAGTTTGGAATTCGATTTTGGATTCTTCACCGAGGTGGCGGAATCTTCAGTTCTTTTTTCTTTTTCTGATCGTGGGTTTGCGGAATTTTTAAAGGTGTTTTAAACGTATGAAGTATGTTTGTTAGAAGTATGTTTGACAGTGGCTCCTTTTCCTTTTGATTGAAGTGTGTGAGAGTTGTTGGGACGAAAGATTCATTGTAACATAGAAGAGACAGAAAATGAGAGATGTTCTGACTTTTTTTTTTTCAAATGACGTCCCAAACATCTATTCACGGAGGCTAGAAAGAGTCAACGACCAATGTTCACGACTCTACTAAACCACAGTGGAGAAAGCAACTGCTACCCAAATTACACTTACCTACTTCGATACAAGAATAATTTTGTTTATGTCAAGGTTGCGGCAATGTAGATACTTAGACACGGAGAAAGTAAATAACGAGCATCGTTAAGTGTTTTAATCGTTGTGCAAAAACGTGTTTCTATAGTTTAAGTTTCAACATAGGTAAAACTCAACTACCTGTGGAAACGCCAATTATGCCTATTTGTGGAAATCCTAATTATAACTATATATGGAAATCCTAATTATGGTTATATGTAGAAATCCCAAAACAAGATTATGAACAAATATCCAAGCGAAACTTAGCGGCAGAACATTTCGATTAAAACAATAAAAAACCTAATAATGATCTAAATAGACAAATAACCCGATAATACATAAAAGTATACAATACTCTTTATATTAATTAGAGGATGAAAGAAATCTGCATTAGGTTCTCGTTCCATCGCCTGCACTCACGAGTCTATAAATCTCAATAAGTATCCACGATATCTTAATTTATTCTTATCTCGATCTATTCTCGAAATTCATTTTCAAACGTGCAACTCTCGCAATTCCTGGTATTTCAACTGAACCCGCTGCCAACACAAAGAATACCATCGGAATATAAAAATCAGCGATCCTGTGTACGAATGCGCGCAGCTTGTGCGATACATTATAAAAGCGCATCCGAACGTATTGTATAAAATCGGAAAATCAAACGAGCCGCTATCTGGACGAGAGTAAAATTGAAAGGCATTTCGAGAGATCCTTTGAACTAGCCAATCGCGTGAAACCTTTCTTCTTCTCTGTTGTCCCCTCCCCAAAAAGAGAATATATTTCTGGACACAGCGAATGAATTTACGAGACAGGACGTGACAGAGAACTCTTTCAGACCTTGGTAGTTAGAGCCATTGTTCGACTACGAATGAGACTCCGCGTTATCATCGTATATGCGCGATGCGACGTCTCCTTCGGCTTCGACGCCTACAGGATAACTTGCCGCGCAAACCATACCGCGGATTTGCATTTCAAAAAATGCGGAAGACACTGTACGGGAAGTCTCGCGTGTTGATATCAACAACAAATCAGCCGTATCTTTTTAAGGGGATGAATAAAGTAGAATTAAACGATTGGTCAAGGAGTGGAGAATTATTTATGAAGTCATTGAGTAGAAGGATGGATCTTTTGAGAATGAGGATGATAAAGCGTGCGAGAGATATCAGGAGAAATTGATAAGAAAATTGGAAAAAGTTAAACGTGTCACACGGAAGAAAAATAAAGGAAAGAAATTTGGTGTTCGAAAGACCAAAATTACATTCCGTTCTTTGCATCGTGGTATCTTTGGATTCGAAAATATTCTATTCATAGATAAGAAGTATCTTCATTTATAGTAAAATAACTTAGAACACAAGAAATATAGATTTGTTTCGACATATCGATTGTGAAAGAGTTAAGAATCCTTTCGAAGAATTTCGAAGAACGAATTTCGTTAATTGTACTTGCTGAGATATAAAATTCTAGATTCAGTTCACTAAAGTATTATTAAATCGCAAATACTTTAGGATTTTTGAATCGAAGTAACACATAATTTAATAAGTGTTCTTCAGTTCTTCTCGCCTCTGTATTAATTCTATTTCTATAAAAATGCATGTATCTTTCCTATTCATGGTTCTTCATAACTTAGAGTTTTCCATAACTTCAAGTACAATAGTATAATTAATTCGCGATTATTTCTCGGTTAGGGCACGCATGAGAACTTGTAACTGTAAAACTGCTCATCGATTCTGACACAACGCTTCTCAACAGGGTGTGGACGTGGCCGGAAGTAAAGATTAGATTAGAAGCAACGGCGTAAATAATGAGTACATGCGCACACGTATATACGTACAAACGTTACTTCGTAAAGATTAAAAAAACGCTAAGAAAAGATTTGTTTTTTAACCTTTGCCGAATTGTCCTATTAACTTTTCAATGAACGCAATAAAATAATAGTACACACTATAAATACACTTACTATATACTATAAATCCTATATTATATATACTGTATAATACTATAAATCCTCTTTTATATCTAAATTTATTAATTCCCCTTTTAAGTTTTTATACCTACATATTTCGAGGTCTTTACATTTTTTATTCTTACATGGGCTAAGAAGAATATATTCCTGAATTTCTGGGAAGGTCTATTTTTAAACTATCCAAATGTGAGACACATATAACTCGAAGGAATACTTAGACATTTTAAATCATTGTAGACCACATCATCGATAAACGAAAAAAAACCGGATGGGATTTGCAAGTATAATACCAGAGGACACAGCATCGTAGCTAGAATTCATAACCAACTCCAAAAATAGTGTAATTTTTAGATACTTGATTTGTGTGTCAGATTACAGTACATTTTTAGCATATTGAATTTTTATACAATCCTGAACAGGTGTTAGAGCCAATGAGTCGATAGTAAAACTTCAAATAGGAGATATTAATGTATGGATATTATTAATGTATCATGTATGTAAATTTGTACGAACAATTTAACGTGGAAACTATAAGAGTTAACTAGTCAAACTTCTGTTAAAATAAAATTTCTTTCTTCAGATGAATTAAATTTTCACTTTCGATTAGATTTCAATGAAAGTTCTTATGAAGTATTTATGAATTATAAAACATGTCGTTGTAATAGATAAATTTTTACCAACAGTATTTCTAATATTATTTTTTAAAAATATTATGACTACGCATCTCATAAAACAGCACTGCTACATTTTCCATTTTCACAGCTAATGTTACTAAACAGAAAATTTAATGCTATTTAAATATTATTTCAATTCGATATCGTATTTAATTTATACTTTTTATTTCCAAAACAATTTTTCTACTGCTAATAATCCCCAAAGAATTTGTACAGCGAAGTCAGTCTTTATACCACAAATACATCGACCAAACTATTTCTTTCAATAAAAGTAAATGATGCTCCTCCGAATACAATCTAAACGAATCCTACTGGAGTGAACACCCTGTGAGTTAGAATTGAATAATAACTGTTACAAGACATATGTAAATTATTATACAGGATATATGTCGTTAGTTACCATTGAATGAAGATCATCGAGTAATTAGGAAGGTATCATACGTCACAAATACGTTTATAGAATACAAGTTTGGCTTTGACATTGTAACCGTATGATTTTAAAGAATTCGATTGACCGGAGGACACGGCCGAACCTTCGTAATCTCGACACGATCCTGCTATTATCGTCCCGTTATGTCATAAGAACATTAGGAAGCAAGATGAATGCCGAATTCCAGCCTGTGAATGAATGACCGGTGTTCCTCGCAGAAACATTCTCTCGCGAATTGATTTACTGAATTTTTCCTCGCTAATAGAATTACAAATTCATGGTTGGCGAATATTTTTTCGATGGGATAAGCTGTGACTTCTTAGTTACTTCCTGGAATCAAGGTGAGGCGCTATAAGATGGAAAAATATTTCGAGCGTTGAAGATATCTTAGTATAATTAATTCGCGTTTTGCCATGAGAAATGATGAAGTAAGGAAATTTGAATAATAATGTTAATAATTAAGGATAATCGACTGAGAAGAAAAATAACTGTTAATTCGATAATAACGTTAATAAATAATTGAGAAAAATACGACTGGACAAAAACTGAAATATACATAACGAAGAGGAGTGAATCACTTGCAAAAAATTATCATTGTTCTCTTAAAAAATAAGGGAAACACGATGTAAGAAGTTTTACATAGATTTGCATACTCGAGTTATTCGTAGTGAAACCAATTATCTAAAATTAGACTACGCTTAAGAACAAAAGGAAACAACTGCTTCATCCCTAACAGGAAAAAATAATAGAACGTACTGATAAGAATAAATAAGTACAAGAATTATTTACGGATTCGTTCATTCATTCACTTCTCGGAACTATTTCCACTTTCAAGGAAACAACTTCATTGTCGACAAGAATTTTTTGAATTAAAATTAAATATACCATAAGCTGCCTTACGGCGAGGATATCTAATAATACATCTGATTGTTAGGAATGTAGCTACATCGACGAGAAATCGTTATGTAAAAATCGCGTACTTAATTTATTCACGATCAACTTGCAATATTCCATAACAGTATTTTGCAATCATTCTGATGCGCGGCCCTTCGTTAATATGCGAGTCTTGCGATCAAGATCCGTGAATTTCATCGTTCTCCACAGCTTCGGCACATCCATAGACATTGTACTCATTCATGCAAGAAACGTCTCAATTGACGCAGTGCGCGAGAACCGCGGATGATTCACAAACGTTCCCTGAATGAAAATCTTATCACGCGTCGATCTCCTTTTGAAACTCCTCCGATTACTAGATCGCGGATTTTTATGCATTTATAGTATAGCAGGTTTATTTGAGTCATGCAAGCTTCGCCGTTTTTAAATTCAATCTTGATCTTCTACAAGTTTGAATTGTATAGAATGATCAAACTTGTTATGTATTACGAAACATCGTTACTTTTTAATACAATAACGAAAGAATGAGAAAATATGGTGTACTTTAGGTTCGGGTATTTTGAAGTATTCGAGTGAGTTAATGAGGAGTTATTAGTTATCAAGAGAGACGTAGAATCTAGGGAATACAGTGAGACATTGTCTTTGGATGGAAACTCTGTTCATATGTCACGCCAAGTAGTAGTGCCATAATTTGTCCGATCATAAGGAGAACTGGGTCCAGTAGACAGACACAAGTTTAATTTCGTTAAATGGTATATAATATATAGATATCAGTTGCCTGTTCCTAAAGAGGTTTAGACAGACACAAACGCGAGTAGTAGGAGATCTCGACTCGGTAGACAGACACAAGTTGTTCCTTGGATCTCCAAAGACACCAGGTGGCAATAGCTTGAAAGAATAATTCAAAAGGACATCTAGTTCTTCAAATTTAATTAACTCCATCCTCGGATATCTCTATCATCTTCCATCGCCTTTTTATCAATATTCAATCTAGTACTTTTCTCGTTTTCAATCTTGTCGATATCCTATCTCAAACACAACCTCTAACTCCTTAAAGAACTGGAACAACCGTTAAAAGAACTGGTCAAATGGACATGAACCAGTAGTTGCCAAGCAACGTTACGTGAAATCGATATATAATTCTTTGAACCAGGATGCATACAAATGATCTGATCAGGGAGGGATCACGAATCGTTAGTCGAACATATGGAAACGTTTGGTCACCATCGATAAAAGGATCTGTCTTCGTAATAATTTACAAGCGAAGAAGATCTTTTAATAACTCGATTAAAGCCGCATTGATGCTAGTTTCTCGTGGGGAACAGGTGTGCCACATACCTCTGTACATCGCGGACATTCTCTTCAATTGCGTCTCAAGCCAGAGGTCGACCTCAAAGCTTGCGTTACTGTAAATTATACCGCGATAGTAAAGATCCACAGGAAATCATGTGTTCGGTAACATTTCTCGTCCTTCCACGGCAATTATCTCATATTGTCGTTTGGATAATCAGGGTTTCATTAAATAGGGATCTTTAATGTTACTTAAATTGCACTTATCGTTGTATTCGAAGTGCGTGAAATGTATTGCTTTAATGACCAATTTAACCATGTTATTGCGAGATTGTTGGATCATCAGATAGACATCAAGGATTTACCGGAAGGTTTTTTTTGTTAGACCTTGTGTCATCAGATTGGATTAAGATGTGGTTAACTGCACGTAATGCCGATGATCATTGTTACTCTCAAGATTTTTCGAGAACATTTTTCTACTAGGCTGCTGAGAAATAAATTATAATTTTTGATAAATACATATCGATCGTGTGAAAAAGCGCAAAAGGCAATTACACGTTTTCAAAACTTCACGATATGATTATGTGCGAATGTAACCTCTATTCTAACGTTTACTTTCATAGACGAAGAACATGAATGCAATCGAAATATGTTAATACGGTTGCCACATAGAATAGCAATTAGATCAGATCGATCACTATTATTAATGAAGTTTCAATACCAATCTAGATATATTAAACAGATTTTTATTTTGAAGACTATCGAACAACTCTATCTCTTTAATTATATTCATAAGAATATAAATTTTTGCATAAACACCGTCGATTTGCCGATAAGTCCATCAAAAACCACTGTTCTCGTCTAAGTTGCAGAAACTTCGCAGAAAAAGTAACGAGAAAAATCCTATGTGACAACTTTCCGAGAAAGAAGCAAGGCGATAACATGTAGTTCGATGAATGACCTAGTATCGATAATGTTACCTAAGCAGCCATCGTAGACGTCAGACAAGCTTCTAGACGAAGTGGACGTTGATCTCAACGACGCTAGTACCGCTTCTGTTCTCACGCAAAAACACGGAGGCGAAAGGTGTGTTATGCAGTACAAAGGAGCACGGAATCTGGATTCAAACCGATGACTTACATTTCGTACTTTTCGCCGTTACGCGTATTGTCCTCCGCGAACCTGTGAATTTCATGCTCCATGGCTATGATTCGATTATGTAAAACTATGGCGCGAAAAAGTAGGTGCTCGATGTGAAATTAAAAAGTTGTTTCGTGTTATGGCCAGTGATCAGGTAACGTTTTTGAAAAGTTTTATACGTGGCTCGTAGCGCCGTGTTAAGAAATTAGCAGTAAAATTGTGAAAATTTAATGAAATTCTATTCCATGAAATCAAACGATATGCGATGAATACAGATGAAACGAGATATTCGACGAATAACAAAAATATTTAATAACTTGGCTGATCCTTGACGAAAATAGTCAATCGCTAATGATATTTAAGTCGTCATAGTGTTAAGAACAAAATGACTGTCAAAAGCTTTTCTAACCGATATTTCCTTACGCAACGTAGCGTAACGCAAGCGAAAGAATTTTTCTCCTCCATGGATCACGTTGAGAATCATATTTCTCGAAAGCTATTTCCTTTCGTCTGATCCACGTACTTACATATGTAGTTAATCTTACCGCGAGTATCTATGCACGCTCAACTACAACGTTCGTGTCAACATTCGAGATCTTCCTTCGACGTTGTATCGATGAAAGGCGATCTTCCAAATGTTTCTACAAGGCTAGCATTTTGGTTCACCGATTCGCCAGTCTCGCAATATTTGCCCCAGCTTGCGAAAGCATCGTTATTTACATGATGCACATTGATCACTACGTTCGTGAGCAACGTTGATCGGATCTATAATTCGTCATGCTGGAATTACGAAGGCACAGGTAGAATGTAGGCTACCGTTTACGTTTCCCACGTCCCCGGCCTATCTTTCATCGACTTCTCTTTCTTTATATTCACATTTTTACGTTTGAACTCTTTGCAAGAAATGAATTTATTATTATTCATTTGAATCAGTGGTTTCTCCATTAACTGTTTACGGTATATTATGGTATTTGTTTTTTGCTATATATTACCAGTGAATACTGAATTATACAAAATAGATACAATTGTCGCAGATTACAGCCATTCACAAAAATGGATATGTAGGTTCGTAAGTTATATTTTTTTAATTATATCGGTAAAGGTATGAATCTGTACAAACACTCGCAGTGAGTTCGCATACTTTGTAAAGAGAATATTTTCATTGAAATAAAACAGGCTGATTAATTTCAATAGGCGTGTAATGTATCCGCGTAATGCAACAAACGTAATGAAAAATCTAATAATACAAGTGTCGAGATTCACCAGTGATGAAAAGAAAAATATATAGATCAGAAAGGATTTCATTGTTTTTAAATAGAATTGATGAAAATGTTATTACACGAGGCTGTTATTTTATTACAACAAATAGATTTTATTTTACTACAATCAATTCTTTATATCGAATGATTCCAAAAACGATCCCAGAAAAGATAATCGCAGATTTTTCTACTGCCCTTTCGAGGTTTCCCTTAGTTTTTGTGAATGTCCCAGTACTTATGAATTATGAACGTGATTGTATCCTAATTTGTACACTACATCAGAATACGTCACTATCGTCGCAGGTGTAAGGTGACTAGTCTTCCGCCCCAAATGACAGTCCCCCCAGGGAATATGTAATTAGTTTCTATTGAGCAACATCCCGGAATGTTTCTTATATCCTTCTAGGAAATTCACGCCACGCAACACCCATGGCCAACGTGCTCTACTAATTTCAACGTATCGATGCTTTCCATAAGTACCTGTTACAGAAGGATTAAAAAAATCAAATATCAGTAGACCGGTTCTCCCACATCGAAACAATCCACAACCTACCTCGTTATTAAAATACTATTAACGATTGGCTAATTGTAACGTACATAGTTTCACGGAGCGGAAATCGCGTTTAATTCTATAAATTCTACGTGTTTTGGTATGTAGATTGGTGGCTCGTTTTCGAAATGTGCCTTGGAAACTTTACAATTTTATTTGTAAGTGAATGACCTTAGCATGGCATCGATCGCCAATGGCCTTAACATGTGAAGCTGGACAGTATATACAAAAGAAGTAGTCAGATATAACATTGACATAAACAACATGAAATACGACATTATACATTTACAGGAAGCATTTCTATAGTTAAAGAAATGTTTCAAGAAATATATTTGTATCAATTTTCCCATTCTTCGTACAATATAATATGAATTTACTACAGCTAATTAATGGCATGTATGTGTAATGAAATTAGGCCGAACGAATCAAAAAAGCCGACGTAGGTTCTCTATGTTAATTTATTGGCTGGCTCATCCAATGCAGTGCGCAGTAATTTAACAATAATCGCATTGTAAAACTATTCATGCATTCCTGTGCGTGCGTACACACGTGCAATGTTCACGAGAGTAGAATGCCAAAAGCATAGACGCCGTGCGTCAATGAAGGAAATCTCCCTTATTGTACGCAAGATATGGAGAGTGACGATCATTGGGAAATAGGATTTGCAAATCGAACCAATGTTAATGACCTTACATTTGCATTTGCGAAATTTGTTAGTCTAACTCTATGGCTAATACTCGTTTCAGTCAATAAAAGGATCTTCGACGATATTATCGATAAGTCACGGTAAAATCGATTCTCATTGTTGTGATACTATTTCAATACTATAACAACAACACAAATAATGATTATTACCATTAAGGTGTATAAAAACATAGAGACTTGTAGATGGTAGAAAATAAAATTCGACTCTACTCATCATTCATCTGTATCTATAATGTTTGAATAATTAATGCAATGTCTATATTATTAAAAACATCCATAAATCGGACGATAATAAAAAAATCTACCTAAAAAGTCCCTGTAATTCATATTGTTATACTGTAATGAATCATTACATTAGCAATGATAATGTCACGTCCCGCGCTCCGCGCGATCCGTAGCGCGAAAGTAAAATTGGTAATTTCTTTCAAATCAAGATAATTTAAAACGTTTATTTGAAACCGTGTTTACAGTATTTGAAGTGAAAGGCAGTTAAAGCTGCTAAAAGCTATATCTTGTGAAAACTTATCTAACTATGTTTCTATATTTACCTAACTATGTTTCTATAACAATATTAAGACAATTTAAACTGTAAACAAAGTCGGCAGTTTGAACAAACGTTGGAGATCTTCCTAAACATTTTCAGAAGAAAGACCCCGACGTTTTTTCATCTCCGACAGATATAAATAAATGAATAATTAATTACCGTTCGTCTATCGAGTAATAATTAATTACCGTTCATCAACCGAATAATTACCATTGTCTATCGAAAAGTTAGTTATCATTTTGTCTATCGAAGAGTTAGTTATCATTTTGTCAACCGAAGAATTTTATATCCGTCAGTCTGTCAGTCAATTGTCAATATCGACATCGAGTAAGTTTTGAATAAATCATTACATATTGTTAATTTACTTTCGAACAACTTTAATCCTCTCCCGTGCCAGTATTCCCGCACATAGCAGGTTAGCCGAAAGTGGAACTTACTGCCAGTTGCATTAAACGTCAGTTAACGCTACCGAACGCGGCAACTAAATAGGACGTGACAGATAAAACTCTAATCAATAAATAACATACAATGACTATTGGGTTATAACATAAGTAAGTTCAGTTAAACTCAATACATTTCCTTTATTATAACCGAACTTATTTATGTTAATCTAATTAATCCAATATAGTCAAAGAAATAATTAAATTTAAAGCATTCTGGATTTGAAGGAAGTCTTACAAGAAGCGTAAATTCTTGATTGAAGAATCAGTAAGTAAGAGCCAACATTTATATATCTACGTAGAATACTACACCGAACAAGCCGAGAAAGTCAAGAACGTGGATTCCATGGGTTAACCATGCTCGAAGAAGGATATCTGACGGGCCAGTTAGCCTACTTACGAAGACTTGAAATTCGCCCAGACTCGATGTCATCATGACCGGTTCTCACTTATTTCGATAATACTGCCCAGCAATGGCCCATGAAATCTAAGGAAAGGTTTCCTATGCGATCAGCGCCCAACCAACGAGTCACAATTTACCTAAGACTTGCGTAATAATTATGGACGACATCGCCGACGTGCCGAACTCGTGTCTTCGATTTGCCAGGTATTGAAAGAGATTTCAAAATCCGGTCTCTGTGTCACTTTCGAACAGAGAAAGTCGTGCAATTCATTTTGCCGTTCGTAGAACGATTTATAGAAAACTTTCGTTAGAGATTGCTAAGACACTTAGAAATTGAAGCGCGAATAGAAATTGTTCAAATGGAATATTAATGTTCCCAATGCATGAAATTATTATTATTAATGATATTATTAATTTTAAATAATGTTTTGTATTTGTTTCTTTCGATATAATAATGATTTAATATAGTTTAGTGATCTTCAATGTTCGCATTACACAGAACATGAACGAAAAAGTTAAATTTGACTATTGCGCATGCGTTTCGCGGTCTTACGCCGCTTATATTGTCGATATAATGTTTAAACAACATTGTAAATATAATAATACGATGTTATGGTAAAAATAGTAAATTATAATATAAAATATGATTTTTTGTAATATTTTTTATATGAATTACTAAATTTTCTAACACAATACTGTTTTACAGTTGTAATATGACTAACGTCAGTAGCAGACGGCAGCTAAGTCGTCTGCTAGAAACAGCTGACAGTTCTGATGCATAAAAACGTGGTTATAAGAAATTTATTTAGACTATTATGAATCTCTCATCCTTAGTTTTACGAATTTACATGTATAGCATGAAAATAAAACCGCTCGTATGAAAAATCACTGTTTACTTTCCGATATCTCACATAAATTTCTCGGTAAAGAAACACCGATTTACCGACACATTTTAGTAGACATTATGTAATTTACAAAATCTACGAAACACTATAATTCCTTCTCTTATACATTTCGTTATTATTGTCTATCACCTTATCTTCCTTTTCATATATACACGTAAGAATTAAACAAAATATATTATATGTGAGGGCGCGAAAAGATTTTTATGCCCGAAACGAATAGTAGGTTATGTTACTAACAACAGAAGAATTACTCGAATATCTGACTGAAAGTGCACGAAATAAAGAAAATTTTCGCTTGCATCACAAAATACTAATACTATGATGATCAGAACTATGATTTGTAATTGCATCGTGACTATGCTGATTCTAGATAACATTATACAAAACGTAACAGTGCCAAGAAGTAAATTTAACGTACCTGACAATGTTGAACCAAGGTACTGGTCGGATGTTCGATTCTAGGTCGTGACTTGACACATGTCGTTGAAACTTTCCTTCGTAATTGGGCGAGATGTCTGAACTGGCACAATTTCTCTGCACGAGCACAGAGCCTACTCGACCCTATACACGCCATAGCGAAAACTGTAGTGAGCCGAGTCACACGACTTACGAAGACTTTCGAGTTCCACTAGCCCCACCGACACTTCAAAATCACTTCCCCACCCACTTTTCCCTTTCCCGTCCCCACCTGTAAATACACCTGCTACACGCGACATTAGTCGGAACAGAACTATACATTATAAATTATAAGTAAAATATTAATCATTGAGTATTCTCCAACAAAATATTGGTAGACTTTCAGAAGAATGCTAAATTCAAAGTCTATTAGCGACCTCTAATTGATGCTTCTATTATTTACTTTCCAAATTCTTATATATAAATTATTTAATGGTTGCTTTCTTTCACTATTTACAGCGTACATTTCCAAATAAGCGTACACTTAAAACAGTTTCTGTGAATCAGAATATATTCTGCAGCGATTCATTTTAATTTTCATAGTATTAATCTCTGTTAAATTTCGTAATAATTTTGTTCTTTGATTATAATGAATAAGGTGATTGCAAGGTTTGTAAGGTACACTAAAGATTTGAATAAAGTGAAGCTATATATGGGAATTAAAAAAAAAAGTTATTAAATTTCGTGACCTTTTGCGTTTTAAGAATAAATCTTAACAATACATGTTCATCTTGATTTTACTCTGTGTTAATCTTTATGATCTATGGGGTACATACTTTAAACATGGCGAACGGTATTTTGAGTAGACTTTATGGAGCATTTAAAGCATTTAATCAAGTAGTTGATATTATATTACGTCGTGGCTTTCCATCAGGTAATAAGAAGGATATTCTTATATTGTACTTACATTTAGGTATTATACATAACTCAGAAGTGAAATATTTATATCCTTTATTGTCCCTAACCTCTTCAAAATATTACGAGTTTAAATTGTTTATTATTATTGAAAATTGTTAATGTCATGCAAACAGTAGAATAGTATATGTTTGCATATCTAATCTATTATTATTATCAAATACCATTTGCTTTTGATTTAGGTAATTTATACGCGATTGAATGTAACGCTGTAAATGTGCAGACCATTAATTTTCCTGGACGTTCTATAAAGGATGTTTTAAATGAAACAATTTTATGGGCCGTACCTAAGAAACGACGAACTATAGAAAAACGTCTTTGTAGAAGATTTGGCATTCCTGAATATATTTGGAAACCCCATGTACCAAAAACAAATATCTTAATGTGTAAAAAATGTGGTCACGATTATGAAGCTGGTACACTTTGCGGTAAGATATATAATTTTGAAAAGAACTATGATTTATTGCAACACTAACTTATGATATATTTGGCCTTTTCCAATTTTTATAGGATACTGCTATGAAATAGTAAAAAAGGAAACAAAAGAAATACAGAAAGCTATACAAGATTCATTGGGATTGCAACCTGTTGAACAGGATGTTATAGTATTATATGAAGGAGAAAAAGAACAATTACGAGATAACTTTTGGAAGGTATTTACATAATGTTACATATCTAAGATGAAATATTTCATTTTATTATTATTGTGCATATAATTTACGATTATGTCTTTTTATAGAAACAAAGAATCGTAGAATTACCTAAAAAGAGGCCTGATTGGTTCAATCCAAATTTACTTCAGCCAACAATAAAAGAATTAGCTGATTCAAAACAAGAAGAATTAGAAACTGAAGTTTCGGAAGATGTTAAGGATAAGTGAATAATTATTTTATATTGATAAGATATTTTTGTTCATATTAAATAAATTTAAACAAAGTAAACTATTGATAATTCTTGTTTTATTTAAAAATGTGACATTATTACAATTATAAATATTGTGTTAATATTTTAAATCTCTCCTATATTTCTATGGTTCATGAACATAAAAATAGGTCTAATATCAATAACAGTCACTTTTTTTACTATTTATGTAGTTTCATTATTTTTATACATGATAGTTCGCTTTTATTAAATCTTTTCTGAATCAACGATTTATAAAATTCAATAATGAAAAACATTTCTAGTTCTATTATGATTAATACACTTCACAAAAGTTGGTCGTATTTATATTTACCATTCTCCTATTAAAAAAGCCACAAAGATATATAAAATTCTCTATAAAATCAAAGGTACTTCATTGTTTATACCATAACCCTCATCCTGTACAATTATTAGTGAACAATTTCAAACCCATCTACAGATACTTCTTTATTAAAGTGGCTCAGAACATGTTCATGAAAATCTGCAAATGTGACAGCTTTTCCATAAAATGATCCACATAATGGACAAATTTTATTGTTTTGATCTGCATTATCTGCTATATTTGAACACTTTTCCAAAGATAGGCTTGTAGTTTGAAGACTGGTTTGAGTTGCACCATGCTCTTTAATACTTTCATTGAAATTAAATTGAGTACCTGCTTGACACATTTCTTTATTCGCATTTGTACGGCAATTATTACACATTAAGCCTATAAAATTATATTTGAAGTTAATTCCTTAAAATATATAAATAGACGTATTTTCATCCTGCTTAGTAGACGCAAAAGTATCCATAGTGTCTTCACTGAACAATATTATCAAAATATGAAAAATAGTTTGTATATTTTAAAATTTATAATTATGTGACTATATTGTAATGAAATAACCTAGGTTTCTTCTTTAAATGATACTAAACACGACCGTATTAAAATGAATTGAAATTAAACGAGATACACGTGATATATTTAGGAAATGAACAAATTACTAACAAACCCGAATGTTTACTAAGCGAGGATACCAATAATTCTTTATTTATACCTCCTTTTTTCTTCTTGAAGTTTTGCAGTGCCCTTTTCAGTTTTGCCTGTTGTGCCAATAAAGTGTTTTTCATTTGCGAGAGTCTAGTATCATGCTGTTTTAATAATTCTAAATCTGTATCTGAATCCTCAGGATAAGTAAAGCCAATATTTCGTAAGTCTAGTTCAGTACCATTTTGTAATTCAACCATCTAATTAAATAATTATTGTATAAAAGCAATTATTAATTATAAAAAAGTTTTATTGTCTTGCCTTATCTTATCTTCTTGCTTACCTCTGCATACTGTTGTTCTAGATCTGACTTTTCTAACATAATACTGTTTATAAGTCTAAGTGATATCTCTTCTAGACTTTGTTCTTTCTCACCTAGATCAAGATGTAATACCATAATTTTTGTTAAACATACAACCCAATTAAAAAATGAATATTGAATACATACCATTGTTTGTGGTTAATGTACATTGCTGATTATTATCTTCTTTAACAGAGCTAGAGATATCACGGAAACTATAGGACACAATGTCTAACGGTTGCGCTGCAGAATGTTGCTTAAGTGTATCGGAAATTTTTGTCAATTGACTTCCTAAGGACTTATTGGTTCTTATTAATTTAGTCAATCTATTCCATAACTGTCGGTTTTCTCCTGCTACCATAAAGACTTGGTGAGTAAGTTGGGATTTCTGTTTCTTGAGCTCTTCTATTTTTTCCTGTCGATCAAACTATATTAAAGTATAAGACATTAAAATGTAAAATACATACATTCTATGCATTACTATATATGTTATACAAACCTTCAAGGTTTGTACAATAGTTTTTTCATTATCATTAGCTTTTATAATGACTGCAGATTCATCCTTTCCACATTCAAGTCTCAAACACATATTTTCTTCCTCAACAGTAGCTAATCTTGTTTCCAATTGTTGACAACGTTCGTTCATAGTTTTAAATGCAACTAACAAGGCATAATAGTTGCCACATTTTTCAGTATCCACATTCTCAGATTGTTCCATATCACTCATGTTGTAAAAATGCAATTAGCAAAAGTGAAAATACAATTTCACAATTTGATAATTACTAAAAAGTATAACAGCATTTGTATTAACCAATTGTATATAATCAATAAACACTTGATATTCTTTCTGTTTCCTTACATTTCGATATAACAGAACATTCCATATGAATTTCAAAGAATTTCAAATAATAAGTAATAATTAAGTTCATAAATAAGACAATGAGATTGTCAAATTAGGTTAAGTTGCTACATATTTTAACACTTTGAAACTTAACACGATTTGTTAATAATTTCGGATTTTGACATTGAGATACGTATAATAAATACAATTACTCAACGTAAATTTGTTAGTTTGGGGTAGTCCCCGTTAACATTATCTATTATCTATTAGCGATATTACCGATTGGACGTAGAAAAGGTTGCCATAAGAACAGTCGAGGTATTGACGTTTGTGTGTAGTACTGTTTTGAATTGTTGAAATCACATGCATTGAATTTGCAGAACATAATCTTAGTATATATTACAAAATAAAAATTGTATAATCTATACATCAATTAATAATAAAATGAACAATAATAAGTTATTTTTAATTAAAGAAATTTCTCTTTTTGTGATAGGACTTTTTCTCCAGGACTATTCTAAACTGCTAATTATTAACAATTTTTGCACATTATATATGTTTTTAATAACGACATTCATAAAGCAGGATAGAACAATTTTCTCAACTTCTATATTTAGTAATAATAATATTATGAATAATTAAACAATATACCATAATGGTATTTTTATTAATACATATCATATTTTATGTAATAATAGCAACTTCAATCGTGTAACATATAAAGGCTTATCGTTAGGAATATAATTTTGTTCGTAATTGTTAACGAATATTGTCTTAAATATGTTTTCTATTTCTCAATTTCATCAATTTGGCTATTTGAATAGATCAAATTTACGCGCGCTCGTATGTAAGAAACCCAAACGCTTCTATTGGCGCAATATATTGTAAAGCCAAATCGACTGTTTCTATTGGTGCAGAATGTTGTCAAATCAAATCGAGCGTTTCTATTGGTGCAAAATATTGTCAAGTCAAATCAAACGTTTCTATTGGTGTGAAATATTGCGAAGTCCTTGTCGCCAGTAATTCGTTGGAGAAGGGCGTCGCGGGACGGCATTCTACTGTTCAAATTTGTGGAACGAGAGTTCGTTGCGTCACTGCATCATTATTACATTTTCATTTCGTCTTTATCATCATTTCTACACTTCTATCTGCTTCAGTTAAATAGTACGTTTTTATTTCATCACTTATTGACCATCATTTTAGTAAAATTAAGAAGTATTCTGCATTCTTTTTGTACTTTTATCGTTGACGTATACTTGACGGTTAGAATCACATTATCGATCTTTGAGCAGAATTTGGGTTCTATTATCCCTTAGTTTCACTGTAATTGGTTTAATTATTATAAGTTATTGGTTTTCATACAGTTACTTAAAATTGTCGATTTTCTTTTGTACAGATTATTGGCTGGTCACGTGATTGAAAGAATAGGGGTTCACAGCATAGACGCCACAGACGATTAATAATCGATAATTTATACTGGTACGAAATGAACGCCACGGATGATTAAAATCAATTTGTTGATTTTTCATGCAGTTAAACTCCTTAACTTACTTACCTTACCTTAAACTTACCTTAAACAATGAACGATATATTTTTAAGAACAAATTATAATATTTCACATGTTTTGTTTCAGTTTTTTTATAACTCCTATTTTTTCCTGTGCTTCAAAACTGAGCATGTAAGAATTTTTGCTTTAATTATTATTAATTAAAAAATAAGATTTGATTTTGAACTTTAATATCAGAATTCCAATCGTTATAGTATTTAGAGTATACTAGCAATTTAACTTTTGTATTATTAATAGAGTTTAAAGTTTGCATAGAGTTTCCTATTTCATTATCTCAAAATTTTTGTTCGATCATCAGCTAGTTTTCAAAATAAATTATTCATATAAAAAAATGATTCACTCATTCATACTATTTATATATAATAATTCATATCTTGTTAAAAGTTTATTACTCTTTACTCTTCCTCTTATTTCCTGAAAAGAACTTAGCAGTGCTTCAAAAGCTTAGAATGTAAGTAATTTTGTAATCTGTGCTTCATTTAATTTTATTCTTTGTATTTAAATTTGTCATTTTTGAATTGAATATTGCCTTCAAAATTTGAATTAATAGAGATTAATTTTCCACTACTTCAAATTTTCCAAATTATTAACGTTATGTTTAAGAACAAATTATAATATTTCATGCCTTGTTACAGATTTTTTCCATGGGATTGCCTGCCTTCTCTTTAGTGACAGCCTTCACGATTGCTTTCCTTGGGCTACCGCAGCATCGATGACCATCGATTTCCTTTTTTTTTTTGTCAATAGCAAATTAAATAGTATTGGAAATATTATAAAGCACTCCTCGCGATTTATTTTGAGAAATTTTTGTTTTATAATTATAGATTTAATAAATTAGCGTTGCGAAATAGAAAAATATTCCACTCGCGGTTTGTTCGGGACTTTATCGAGTGGATCGCCCTTCTGGCTATTGGACCTATTTCTTTTTCAGCATCCCTCTGGACGTTTGTTAATGGAAATACTGTTGAACAATATATCTGTTCGATGCTGATGAATATTTATAATTCTGGTTGTATTACTTAAATGACATATAATTACTAATTGTGCCATATTATATGATACAATTATGAATTATATAGCAAATAATATGAGCTAATTGGTTGCTACCGTGATTATATTTTTATAAGAATGAAATGGCAGGTATAAATCGTTTTAACAATGATGGCAATTACGAGGAAAAAGTGATTGGACGTCGATAATATGGATATTATCTAACATGTACAAGTAACTCTAGATGTCGCGAACTACACGAAATTATTTGAATGTATCCCACTGAAAATAAGCGCGAAAACGTATAACCTTGTAGTTCTGTCACTTGGTGTAGTGTGTAACAATATTTATTAGTGAGTAGTTAAAAACTCAAAATCATGACAAGTTTATTAGATCTTTGTGAGCAATATTTTGGAGCTCGTGATTTTTACGAAGTTTTAAAAATTTCAAGAAAAGCTACCGATAAACAAGGTACGTAGACATAACCTATTTATGCAAACTATGATTCTAAACAAAACATTTTTTAGTGTAACGTTCTTCTTAAACGAAAGTTAGAATTGCATTTATATATCAGATAACAATTATTCTTAACTTTTTTCTAGTGAAAAAAGCATATCATCAATTATCTCTCCTTGTACATCCTGATCGTGTTGAGGAGGATATCAAGGCAGAAGCAACAGAAAAGTTCAAAGTTCTTGGACGAATTTATTCTATTCTCAGTGACAATGAGAAGCGTAAGATTTATGACCAGTCTGGACAATATGACGAAGAAAGCGAAGAAGTTATGATGAGAAATTGGGCAGACTACTGGAAGTCGCTCTTCAAAAAAATCTCAGTTGAAGATATTAATAATTATGAAAAGAATTACAAAGGGTCTGAAATAGAAATCAAAGATTTGAAGCGAGCTTATATGGACAGTAAGTAAATCTTCTATAATTTTTACAAGGAAATTACATTAGTAAATTTAGTTTATTAAAACAATAAAATTACTTTGTATAGGTAAAGGAGATATGGATTATATCTTAGAAACTGTCCCATTTACTAGTTGTGATGATGAACCAAGGTTACATAGTATTATCCAAGGTCTTATAGAGAAGGGTGAAGTTCCAGAATACAAAGCTTTTACAGAAGAAAATGACAAGAAGAAGCAACGTAGAAAACGCAAGGTAAGTACCAAACAAGCAGAATATAAAATGTTACCTATGAATTTCGTTCATATAATTAAATTACAAATAGTTATGCAGATTTATACTTTTATGAACACAAGTAGAGAAATGAAACGTCAGCAGAAATTTAATTTCACATATTAGATATTATAATAAACACTCATTTAGATATCTCACATATTTTTGCGTATCGTGCATATTCTGTGTATTTTGGTATCTTTAAAAATCTGCAGTTAAAATCTTATGAAACAGAAATTTTTAATACTTTAAATATTTCTATATGATTACATTTAAAACCTATGTAATATGTTAATAAGTTAAACTATGATCTAAAAATTATACTTACATATAATTACTTAACGTAAGTAAGTACTCCGTTTTTTACATACTTCCATTGTGCATACCTAACAAGTGTAATTTTCTCGATGTCAAATTTGTCGAAAGTAAACGATGTGCATTCGAATGGCAACGTGCTCGTAAATTTAAACGCGGCACCTCACCCCTTCAATTCCGCTATAGATCACTTTAGAGATCTGATGAACAAGTGAGCAGTACGTTATTTTCAAGCTTTTCTATTTTTATCAATACATAGTACTGGTTCACGATTGGAAGCAGTAGTAGGAGGTGGACTAGTAGTACGATTGGGAGGGGGGAATACTAGTAAATAAGTAAAGAGGGAACGCAAGAGAGGATTCAGTCTACAGAACAATTAGATCGATTCTAGCTGATCGCTAGACGTCGCAGAATTTTCGGCTAAAATCCCTACCACGATGACTGCGATTCTTTAAGTTATTCAAACATATGAGAGCAAAATAATGATATTCATATAAAACTTTAATTAAAACGTATGATATTTTAAACAGTGCAATTGTATATTAATTCAAAATTAACAAAAATGGTTGGCATCGTCGGTCTATTCCTATGCGCTTTATTGTGTGCTAGTGTTAGTGATGTACAAGGGGCGTGCAAGCAGTTAAAGAACGATGACATGATAGAATATTCCTGTACGGGTGGACATTTGTCTGATTTGGACAATCTTCCTGCATCGACTGGAAAAATTCGAATTTCTCACATGCCAATTCAACGAATAACTGCGGATACCTTTTCAAGGTTTGGTTTGGATCTCTGGGTCCTAGGATGTTCCTACTGTGGTATAATGGACATTGAACCGGGAGCCTTTGAACATCTAAGTAACCTTCAACAATTAAGCTTTGACAACAACCATTTAACCACTATAAAGGTGTCTTGGTTCAGAAAATTAAATTACTTGACGTACTTGGACCTGAATTACAATAACATAGAGTCTATTGAGGATGGCTTGTTCAAAAATCTACCCAGCCTTGTCGACCTAAGACTATCTGGTAATCGTTTAGAATGCCTAAATCTTGTAGACATGTCACATTTAAAGGGATTAAAAAGAATCTTTCTGAGTGAAAATTCTGAATTCAAGTGTCCAAAAGCTGTCAGTGCTTTTCTCGAGAAGCGTGGAGTAAGTTTCGATAGCGATCCAGAATGGAGTAGAATTCCAAACGATTTAATTTATCCGGAAATACCATACGATTACGATGAAGAGAGCAGCATAGAGGGACAGAGTATAGAGGAGCAGTCCACGCCACTACCTGCTCACCGCGAAAGATTGCATCCAACTATAACACCATCTCCAATTGCAACAACACAATATACCCCACCACCGTTCCGTACAACCGAAGAAGTAGTTTATCGTCCACATAATTCTCCAGATTGGAGAACAACTCCAAGAACAGATGCAGACCCCTACGAAAGCAGAGCAAAAACTACAGTTTCACCATACGACATCAACATGATATATCACCAATCAATCCCAGAGGAATATTGGAGAACAACTACAATCTTGTACGGAAGTGGAGGAGAAGCTACAAATCCATCATATGACGAAGATACAAGAGCACCATATATTCCACCAAGAACCGTTGCACCAATCGAACGAGTAACATATCCACAACGTGAAACGACGGACTACAGCGGCCAAGACATAACGACCTTGAGTTCTTGGCCAAGAACCTCGGAATCCGTCGGTGCTGGTGGCGAATACGAGGTCTATCCACCCTACAGAAACCAAGACAAACATTACACAGAACAGCCGGATTATTCAAACCCACCTAACTCAGTCCTTTTGGCATCGAGCCAAATACCACCTCATGTGGAGCTTAACACAGAGCGTTCTATGGATCCCTACTCTGGTTGGTCTGCAAAGAATAGTATACCATCAAACGAGAAGTATCCACCTACATCTGTACCCAATATCGAAAACAAAGCATCAGAAATTTCGGTTCCTTCTTCATACACGACTCAATCCATTCACTCTATCCCACATATACCAACTGTAATGGTTCAACCTGCTCATCCTGAAAATGTCTATCAACCGCCGTACTACGACCCCGCGGTCACTGTTCATTCACCGCCATCGGTGAATAATTGGCCACAGCAGGAGGAAGGGACATCGGCAATCGTGCAAATTGAAACGACTACCGATAAGCCATTGCCTAATTGTACAACCAGGAGTTTATCATCGTCGAGCCAGAGCTCCATCACGATGATCATCGTTTCCGTTCTTCTTGCGATTCGCGTCCTTGTGGAGGGATTTTAGTCTCGTTAAGCTATTTAATATTTATTTGTATATTCTGATGGAATCTCCGACAATGAATCAAGTTTTCGTTGACGAATCGAATGTTTGCGTGAACCTGTGCGGATGTATTTGCTCTCGCAAGCACCGAACTAGAGTTGAACGGAAGGACGTTTATCTAATCGCAGACTATAGATCGGGTGATTTTATAAGTGCTGTTGGTTTCGTTCGTTTTCGGTTTTGGATCAACTTTCAAGACTTTGTTTATCGCGATTCGCTGTCAGAGGAACCAAACGAATTGATCGATTCTTCAGAAGTACCGCGGAGCCTGCAAAACCCAAAGCGTATGTATAGTATACTGCAATCTTGTTGTTTGTGGTTTCATTGACTTAATTTTGGTCTGTTGTAGACGAACTACGTGATCTTATTGTTATTCTGTACAGGTGAAGAAACTGTATGGTTTGGTACATTAATGTTTTTAATGATGCAATGCACAGGAATGTGTATAATTTACCAAATCATACAGCATCATTGTTGTGAAATTACAACCATGTCACATTGGTCGTGTTGTCGGACCTTAAGCGGTTTATTTGCTAGTTCTGCACGCTCTAAAACCTATCGAGAAGATGTGCATCGTTTGTTTGCCAAGGAGGAACGCCAAATATGATATCTACGGGGCGCGATGCTGAATATCAATTGAAACAGTAACAAGCGACGAGGGCCAATGCAATGTATCCGGTGTGCTAATGAAATAATTACTAATGTCGTTCAATCTAATGCTGAGCGTTATGTAACGACCTTGACTGGTGTACTTTATCGAGATGTGCTGCGTTTCGTGTTTTGTCAAAGAGCTTAACCCTTTCATATCTGTGACGAGATATCTCAGCAATATACGGCGATGCTTACATGCGATGCTTTGAACCGTACGTTATATCTTGCGTGTTTTTCTTTCTTCTTTAACTCATTAATGGTCGAAGTAATGGTGAAGTAAAGCGTAAATTGCGTAAATGTACATGTAGTAACTTACATGTTGATTTCTGAGAAATCAGAGATGTTTAGCTAAAGTATTTTGTATAGCTTAAACGAATTACCTTAGGATTACATTGTCATCTTTCGCAGATCTCAAAAATTTGTTCTTTTTTCATATTAGGAGAAAAGTTGTGAATCAGAAGTCACTCTAGGTCGAAGGATTAGGGTTAAGTACAGTTAGAAACTATATATTGATTTGTACAGGTAAAAAAGTATTAGGATAGTAAATATTTTGCAGATGTTTAATTTATAAGTCAGAGATTGGAACGAAAAAATTTTCATGATTGAAAAAGAAGAGTTTGAATTGAATGAACGGATGAAATATCGACTCATAACAGGGCAAGGTACGACGTAACTTATCCATAGATTGGGGTAAAAATCAATTCGCGAAACACCTCGTGCGCAGATGCGAAGGGGTTAACGGTGCTAAGGGTAGAGCATATTGTACTGTCAAAAAAAAAAAAAAAAAATATTCATATTCGTATTGGATATTAAGGAGATACTCCATTTTTTAAAGAATCAGTCCGTTTTTATACTCGTTTTTCCGAGATGCTATAATTTTTCTTGCATCATTGAGATCTGTTGAGTTTCCACCACAACAAATGGAATTATATATTCCATTAGAAAAATTATGTGTAATTTTTTCAAAATTCAATGTATTTTATTTTATGTTGTTATGTTATTACGTTTCTGTAAATTACGTAATAGAAATTAATGTGTAATATTAATTCTTACAATTAATTGCGAAAGAATTAATTTATTAAAACTATACACAACTGGAAAAGCTATTTGTATTCAACATTAAATTCGCGTTCTCTTCGTTGCAACAGGTGTATTTCACTCGTGTTAACTGATCGATGCTCTCTTGACAGCTCTAAACAGTAAACAGGCATCGAGAGCGCTTGTCGGAAGTCCCGATTGCGACATTCGAATCTTGAAGCGTATCGGTTGAAGGGTCCATCATGGACTCGGTATCTATCGATCTGAACAAGTGCATGCACGTGCATTCATAATGAGCGTAATAGCAATGACGTCGTGAAAACTGAGGAAACTGATAGGAAATGCGAGTTAGAGTACAGTACAAAACACGGTTTGATTTCTACGTTTTGTATTTTTTTTTTTTTTTTTTTTTTTTCGTAGACGTATCAACAATTAGTAGAATTTATTTTGGTTTACTTTTTATTATCTTTTTCTTTTTTCCAAGAATTTTAAAGAATTTCTTTTTTGATCATTTTCGAGATTATAGTTAGCGAGGTCTTTCTATGAGATTTTTCGATTTTATATCGATATTTTATATATATTTAGAAGTTTTATGATATCGTTATCGTATATTGTAGACTGGTATAAGGTTTTTAGAAGGAGTGATATAACTTTGGTTTTCTGGTTTTTTGATCTTATTTTTGTAATCTTCTGATCGATCTGTAAACAACGGCTCTTGACAGATTCTTAGAATCTTTTTCTGATGGATTTCTTTCAGTTTACAGGTAGATTGACATTCCATTAATTTGTCAAATTGAACAGAAGTTCGAAATTTGATGAATTATTTCATCGATCAAATTTCTCCTTTCTTTTAAAATAATAAACAAATCCAATGTCTGTATGAGTAATATTAAGAGTATCACAAATATACACGAAAACTAATAGTTTATATCGTTTGTTTAAAAATTGGAATTTGTTGATTAGATTTTGAATCTGATTGACCAGGCATTTATTGGTAGGGTACCCACTATTCGAGTAAATCTCCCATTTTCTGAAGCATCATTCGTAAGAAACGATCTCTCATTTATTGCAAACAATCTTGTTCAAAAATACCGTCAAATAGACGTTGCCAGTATCATTTTTAATTTTTAACTTAAGTGTAGTTTCGAAAAACTTGTACAATTTCATGTTGTCCATCATGCGATTTAAGAAAGACAAAAACCCATAAAACAGATAAATTCCAACCTTCGCTCCTATGTAAGAAAATATATGTGTTTTGTCAAGATTAAAATATCTTCCAAACTAGTGATTTTTCGACATAAATATTATAATGCTATTTTGCAAGAAATAATAAACTGCATCGATTATGCATGAAAAATTGCATACATGATCTACAAATTTAAAAAAAGCGTATGTTATCTTGTATTACGTATACGCGTCCATCTGTGGAACAACTAATTATAGCAGATTGTGTTCCCCTCGAAATCATTCGCTTTCTTCTTTGTCTGAACTATTTCTTTATGTAGCAGATAATTTATCAATAATTTATAGATTAAAATTGGACACCCTGTATATGCATTACCATCTACAAGTCATCGGACATTTGTCTACTTTGAGCAAAACGACTGTTAGAATGTCTACAAATACGATACTTTCGACGTTACGTAATTTCAACATTTGACGTAAAAACTAACTTTAGCTAACTTTATCTCGTAATAAAAATTAATGGTAGTATAAACTCGTGCATATTTTAATTCGACTGACTGACTTATGGGTAGACGGTAAAAATCAGTTCGGAAGATCGTATCTACGTGCTAACAATCATTTTGCCCAAAATAAACAAGTGTCCAGTGACCTACGGACCGGAGTGTAAATGGTTGCTCCAATAAAATTTGTCTCGACTTAACGGAACGCTTCGTTTTTGCGATAGCTAAATCGATCGATAATACATTGTGGCGAGTTATTTGCGAATGAAAGGTGTGCCAAAATATCCACGTTTGACGTGCACACGCGTGCATCCGAGCGAGTGCAGAGGGTCGCGCTTCCGCAACCTTGAATTACCTCGTCTCCCAGTGTCTAGAGCGAACGATACATCTGGCCGCGAGCCTGGCGCTCCGGAAATCACTCGAATCACGAAATAATTGAAAATAGTCATCGGGTTCGAGGCAGCGCGCACCGTTGCATAACGAATTTCCTTCGAGACCAGTCATCGTTCTGGAATTTTGTGAGAATTAACCCTGCTAACGTTCTCGATGATCTAGAGCCATCGATGTTACGACTGCTGCTACTCGTTTAACAACGCGTTAATATTATCCGGTGATAATGACAGACCTTCGTTTCAATCTTCCTCGATGATGTTTACACGACGTGACGCATCTTTGACCTTTCTTCGACATGGTTAATTATTGCTTCAATAACACGAATATGTTTGAAAAAAAAAAAAAAAAAGAAAAGGAAAGGAAATAGCTATGGTAATTACATGGATGTTATCATCAAGCGATGGTTTATGAATGGGTCTCTGGTTTTCTTCAAGATTAATTTCAGCTGAAAGATCGTTTTCTTACCTTGTTCCATTGTTTGATATTATATATTGTATGTATGTTAATATACACTGTTGGCTGTAAGTATCAGGGCACCTACTAATATTTGGGACAAATTGAATGTTTTTCATTGCTTTTATTTTTTAGGTATTTTATAATATAAGATACCAAATAAAATAAAACCTGTTTTTCAATAAATATAGTAAGTAGGCACCGTAATCCTTATGGTCGACAGCGTATCTTCATCGTTCTATTTTAATTCATAATTCAAATGCAACGCGCTTCACAAGGAAGTGAGGACAAACGAGGCATTATGATCAGCTAGCTTCGCATCTGGTGGTTGAGGTTTAACATTGGCATGTATCGAGCTGCATTTCAATTCCTACCAGTAATAATAATAGTTCCTTCGCCGCTTGACGTTTGAATCATGCAGCTCGCTCGAATACTTAAACAAATATATCACAGTCCTTTTAGACTCCATCTTAAAATTGTAACAGAGATACAGAAGAAGAAGTAGTTCATCGCGAAGGAGCCACATTTATTCCCACGTTGCATTTGTCGAGTAAATAAATAATTATTTTTCAAATAAGAAAGAGAGAGAGAAAATAAAAGCGAATAATTTACGAAAATGGAATGTTGGTGATATGAGATAAAATATGGGAAATGTGACTGAAAATATTTGGAACTAAAAATCTAATCAGCAAAGACAAATTGATCATCCGTCGCACTTTCTTAAATCATTATTACATAACAAACGTATTTGTTTAGTTGCACGAATCTTTGCATGAAAATAACAATGATGTCAACGGGTCGGAAATAAATCTTCCTATCTTGATCTAAAAATTGTTTCAAAGTGTTGGTATCATCACACGTACAATTAGATCAGACAAGGGGAACGAATCTAGGTAAAAGCAACAAGATTTTGCCGATTAGATCACTGCCTAACTGTGGTAATACAACAAGCGAAACCAGAGAAGCTACGATTACGAACTATTACATGATTTAGAATGTTTTAGTTAATTTGGTAGTTCTTGTAGTGATTTATGATTCTCCAAATTGTCCTCTACAATGGATCTATTAAATTCTCGTCTATAGGTAGAATATTTCCTGCATTGAAAAATGAGGTGCTCTATTATGTTTGCAGCAATTGGTACTTATGATTGTTCAATACGTAGAAATCTAAAATTGTCTTATTTGCTCGCCTTTTCTTCGAGAATGTCTCCTCTTACATACGATTAGCCATTTTTGCATAGATGCAGAAAACGCGTTATGAAAAGGGTAACGGTGGCGCGAGTTTATTGGACAAATAAATATATTTTTTTTATACAATTTTATTAACCGCTTTGTAGATAATCAAAATATTGGGATTACTTAACAAGCCCTGAAGTAAATTCTAGACTCGGAACTTTATATTTATATCGAATATCTGTATTTAAAATTTTGATATTTATTTCTCGGGTTGCGATATTTCCATTCACAGCTTTAATATCTAAAACTTCGTATAAATTTCGATGTAAAAATATGCGAAGGATGGGAATTTGCCGCGATGTTATATATTCACTAGGAAGTAAAAGATTGTAGAAAGAAATATATTTATGCGAATAATTCACGCACTTAATACAACCCTCTGATAAATTTACTATGTATACGAGTCTATCTTTTGTACTCCGCGCTTTTCATGAATAAACTATAGATAAGCGATATATGAAGAAGAAGTAAAAGGAATAACTTGCGTCAGGTCGATCTGTCAATTTGTCACTGCCTTCGTAGTTGGGCCAGGCCAATTCTCAAACAATGGATTTGTGTTCTCTCATCGAATTTCAAGTCGAATGTCATTTCGATAAGCGAGTGCATTTAAAATTTCGCGAAGCGTTGTGTAATCGCCTAACATTAGGCCGCTCCTCGGATGTACTTGCCAGAAATTATAAATAACGGAATTTCCTCAGCACCGAATTATGGAGTAGGTCACTGGGAATATGGAACATCATCAACAAGCATGAACCATGAACAGTCGCGTCTACTTTTAATGAGACAGGCGTGTGTTATGCTTCAAAGATTATAGGAACCCCACTATTTATAAGGCTCTGTTCCTTTTAACTAAACAACAAATTATGTATAGGCAGTTTTGTGTATTTTGGTGCGAACATGAAACTGATGATTCCGCAATGCAACTTAGGTTGAATATTGTAATAAATTTGTCGAAACGTAGAGATTAATCAGTTGAGATTGCGGGTGATCTGGACAAGCTATTATACATTGATATATTGGTTTTGTCTATAATCCGTACTGTCTAAAAGAATTATCTTTAACAGTATACTATGTGTGTTATACGAAATATTTTGAAATTTCGTTAGTATCACAGTGAAACTCGACTGTCATCGTTATATTGGCAAGATTTGAAGGGAATCGGAAAACGTATGTAGACGTTCAAAGATATTTATTGCAAGTGTACATTTCACAAATATTGTCGAACTATTTGGACAGTAAATTATCGTATATTAATGAGAAGCCAGCTATATTAATATTATATATTTGAGACAACTATGTTTTCATATTGTATCAATTTTTCGCCAAATTTATGTTTGCAATAACTCTCTTATGAGTTCTATATACATTCTCAGCTTGTGTTTAAATTTTACCAATATAATGATGGCAGTTGTGTCTCATTATAGTGTTAATGAAATTTGAAAATGATTTATGTATATATGTATATAGAAGCTTTTTATGGTAAGTGTCCAATGCTTCCATGAATCATTATATATTGATTTATTCTACTGGTAGATCGTAAAGATATTCCTTGGATGTGTACATATAAAATACATAAATACTTTTTCAATTAATCTTAAGCTGTCTAATTAATTTATACGCTTCTATAATAATCGTGAATTACGAATGACTGATATTTGCAAGGTGTTCCAAATAGTTGGAGTCAAATTACAGTAGCATGTAATACTCATCAGAACAGGCAAAGAAGTCTTAATAACTACAGGTCCCAATATCATCAGTAGACTGCGGATTTCTATGCATTTATAAAAAATATAAAATTGTAAAAATGCACATAGTATACAAAAATGTACAAAATATTCAAAGTATAGTAGTTAGTAGATATTTAATTTCCACTTAATAGACTTCATTTGTTTAATTAGAATTATTTATAGAAATAGAAATTTGTATAAAAAGAGCCGAAGCGTAATCATTAGTTTCGAAATTATTACATCCATTTAATGAGTTAATAAGAAGCTCGATTAACTAGCAGCAACAGATACCAAGAGATCGATAAATTTGAAGCTGTGCAGCTCCAGTACACTTATTAAATAAGTTAATTACGCGCACTTGACGACACGCGTAACCCTATTTTCGATGCCTAGCCATACGCCTATCCTCGAGATTATCGGAACCGGTTGCCTTTCTACTTCGTTTCTGCTCGTCAGCGAGCACAAGTTAATTTTAACGAGGGGTCATCAAAAGTGGAAGATAATAAAGAATCTGGTTCCTCGATTCGACTTCTGGCGGAATACCGATCGTTTCTATTTTCTACGCGAAAATTTTTCAAGTCCGTGATTTTTGCGTACACTTCGCACTCCACATCAGAAGTGTTCGATGTTTCCGATGAAATTATTATTCGCTCTGTACACTGTTTGAATAATATTGCAGTCAGAGTCAAGAATTAGAATTGAAAATTGAGACGGTTATTATACTTGGTTGAGAGCAGCGGTGTTGGATACAAATCGATAGAAATTTGCAATTTGATCATAATTGGTTAATTTAGAAATGTGGATCGAATTTGGGGAGAATGAAGCGTTCATCAAAATAAGGAAAAAGGTCTTAAGATACACGAATTCCAATAGTTAGATTTTGTCTCTTTTCTAATAAAAATATCTAATTTCTAGACTGTAATAGATATTTTTACATTTTATTACGTTATTCCATAACGAAATATTAAATTTGTGAAAAGAAATGTTTTATTCTTTAAATAACTCCAAATAATAATTATTCCACAAACGAATGAATCGATTTTCTAACAAAATATATTAAAAATATATGTCGATAAAATATATAAATTAATTATGAAAATTATTGCATATTATCAAGGAAATTAATGGCGTTCATTTTTATTTCCAGTGGGCGAAAGAAGCAGAGGAAGCTGAACGTCTAGAAAAGATGCTGAAGATCGAAAACGAGGAAAACGCAGCTGCAAACAATTTGGCGTTGGCGATTCAGAGCCGTAACGAGGCCAGAGCGAGTCAATCTGACAAATTCTTCGATTCTCTGATCGACAAATACGCGAACATGGCTGGAAAATCGACGAAGAAGAACTCGTCAGCTATGAAAACCGTAAAAACCACGAAAAGTACGAAGAAAACAAAGAAGAAGACGTAGGACGATAGAGATTTTTCGCACGAATCTCTCCCTCCACATTAGAATATTCGCGCGACTTTTATAACTTAAGTATCATTATAACTTCAGTGATCGAGAAGAGCCATTTTATTGTACATCTTTTTTAAAGGAGGAAGGAATGATCATATTTAAGTTTTGTAAATTTGAAACGTGTATATCATCTTTTGAAGCCATTGTACTGATTAGAAATCCATAAATCAGTGATGGAATTCTTTGTAATTATATGTAGGTATGTCCCACTCAAATATAAAATTGAAATATATATATTAATTTTAAAATTTACTACAGAAAATATAAAACTATTGAATGTGATTGATAATAAAAAGAAAAGAAAATATGACTAAAGTCATATACCAGTATACAATCGGTCATTTATACATAATCAGACAATTTATTATACATAAATAATGCATGTTAATTAATGATTTATTAAGTTAATTTCAAGACAGGTCCACCTATTTCAGCGGTCGATATTTACAAGAGAATTCTTACCACTCTATGGTGATGTGTATTCTACATTATCGACCAGACCTGTAATACGATTTGCGGATTTCTTCCATATTATGCCTCACGGGGTAAAACTGTTTCAGTAGTTCTCATTTCTTTTTAATTGTCAATTTAAATTTCACTATCGATACAATCATCGATTTTAGATAATATAAGTATATCAGAATGAAAACAAAAATAAGAATTTTACAAGTACTAACAGGAATTAGGAGCTACTAATGTAACAATACATCAAAAATTCACATCATTCATCTTGAAATAAAGATAAAAACATTTTTATCGATTATGTTAACATCACCATTGAAGTAATCGATCTGTCACATCACTGATCGTTGGTCATTAGTTGTTAGACTAGATCGACCATAGTGTCAAAGACAAATAAGAGAAAGGAGAAGATGAGAAAAAGAAGCAGGCGTTGGCCTACCTGTTTTCTCGCTCTCGTTAGGCTTAAATTTGATAAGCCGTGATAGCGATGGCAGCGAGGATCGTGTGTTAGTGCTTTCTGGTCGGTGTTAGTGGACATGGTATATATCCGGCATCATAAGTGGCCACCTCATATGGTCAATCTCGTATTACGTCTGGGCTAACTCGGACAACACACTACACATCGGGTGACACACTTTAAGGTAAACGGTACATCACATTTTTCCTTAGTATAGTCCAGAACGCTCCTTATGGAGGAGATTTTTAAATCTATTAATTATGGAATCGTAGATTATCGTTTTGCTAATGACTATTAATGGCGTGTATTCATTATATCGATAAAAAGTTATTAAAGAATAAAGATACAACACGCATTTTTAACGAAATAAGTTACTTACGAAAAGGATTTTTAAGATCTGCGACTGTTTAATAAAAATGTAATAAAAGTACCGATTTCCAAAGTTTTGAATTTTGTCACTAAAGCAATATAAATTTCCTAATATTAAAAATTATTTAGAAAGCCTGAAAAAGCTTGATTATATTCAATTTTAGATTAACCTAATGGAATATTCTGAACCATATATTTTTTACAGTCAGTCAGAAGTCGCGGGGATTTTAAATCGTAAATTTCGAAAGGTGTCACCCGTTGTGCACGTAATCGACGCACACCTTCGTGCAATCAGCAACGGGCGACCATCTTATTACGGGTGTGTGGTACAAACATGGGTAGCAAAGTGTAAACCACCATTATTATTAGCGAAACGTGTAATAAGAGACATTCTGCGCCAGTTCGAGAAAGAATACCGAAACACAATGGGGATATTGCAGACGCTGCCTTGAACAATATTTTTCGAGGTTAGGCATAAACATCAATTAGATCGAAATTGTTGCTTTTAAAAGAATAATCCACCATGGATGGCCGATTGTTTCCATCAATATCGATTCGATCTCAATGGCGTCAAACAACGATGAAATTACAAAGCAAAAGGAGAAGATTGGTATCACGCAAAACATCCTGCCGAAGTGGTAAGCCAACGGAGCGTAAAATGAAACATTGTTCGTGGTACCAATTTGCTGGGAATTAATTAAATACAAATTTAACACTTTGAAGGGAAAAGAGAACCCGAAGCCAAAAAACAGGTTAAGTGGTTACATTGTTCTTTGTTAAATGGAATCGCGATGGTCGCATCGATGACGCATCATTCTTGTTACATTTTAACATACACTAATAATACTTTTATTAATTTAG